>NW_024412376.1:72459463-72611080 GCF_014898765.1 Herpailurus yagouaroundi
AGAGCCCAGATATAAACCCATACATATCCAGTTAACTAATCATTGACAAAGACACCAAGAATACACAATAAGGAAAGGACATTGTTTGAATAAATGGTGCTGGGAGAACTAAATGTCCATATGCAAATGAAACTAGATCATTAACTTACACTTAACAAAAATCAGCTCAAAATGAATGAAAGACTTGAATGTGGGATATGAAACTGTATAAGTCCTAGAAGAAAACATGGGGGAATGTCTTAGCAATGATTTTTTTTGATTTGATACCAAAATCACAGGTAACAAAAGCAAAACAATAAACCAAGTTAAACTATATCAAACTATATAGTTTCTGCACATCAAAGAAAACAATCAACAAAATAAAAAGGCAACCTACACAATGAGAAAAAATATTTGGAAACCATATATCCAATAAGGGGTATATGTCCAAAATATAAAAGGAAACAACTCAATAGAAAAAAACCTCATTTAAAAACAGGCAAAAGACCTAGATAGACATACAAATGGCCAATAGTTATGTGAAAAAAATGCTAACCATATCTAATAATCATGGAAATTAAAATCAACACCACAATGAGATATAATCTCACACTTGTTAGGATGGCAACCAACAAAAAGTCAAAAGATAACAATTTTTAGTGAGGATGTGGAGAATAGGGAACCTTTGTATACTGCTGGGTGAGAATGCAAGCTTTACGGTCATTAAGGAAAAGAGCATGGAGGTTCCTCAAAAAAATCAAAATATGGGGCTTCTGGATGGCTCAGTTGGTTAAGCGTCCGACTTCGGCTCAGGTCATGATCTCACAGCTCCTGAGCTCAAGTCCTGCATCAGGCTCTGTGCTGACAGCTCAGAGCCTGGAGCCTGCTTCGGATTCTGTGTCTCCCTCTCTTCTCTCAGCCCCTCCCAGCTCGTTCTTTGTCTCCCTCTCTCTATAAAATAAATAAACATTAAAAAAATTTTTTTAATTAAAAATATAACTACCATATGATCCAGCAAATATAATTCCTGGGAATATCAAAAGGAAATAAAATCACTATCTTGAAGAGATATTTATATTCCCACATTCCCTGCAGCATTATTCACAGAAACTAAGGGCAACAATCTAAGTATCCATCCATAAATGAATAAAGAAAACATATTGTGTGTGTATATACATGATAGAATATATATAATATATACACATATACATATATACAATAGAACATACATACTGTTTTATATATGTGTATATACATATGCACACAATAGAAATTATTATAAGGCCTTAATAATGAAAGAAATCCTGTCATTTATGAAACCATGAAAGAATCTAGCGGTCATTATGCTAAGTAAATTAAGCCAGACCCAGAGACAAACATTGCTGATCTCACTTATATTTGGAATCTAAGAAAAAGGTCCTCATAGTGACAGAGTAGAATTGTGGCTGCCAAGGTACTGGGGAGTAGAGGAAAGAAGAAATGTTGGTCAGAGAAAACAAGGTTATAAGTTCTGGAGAACTAATGTACAGCATGATGACTATAGTTAATAATAACATATTGTATGCTTGAAATTTGCTAAGAGTAAATCTGAAGTGTTCTCACCACAAAAAGGGAGAGGTTAACTATGGGAGGTGTTAGACATGTCAATTAGCTTGATTGTGGTAATCATTTCACAATGTATGTGTATATGTCAAAACATCATACTGTACAACTTAAATGCATACAATTTTTATTTATCATACCTCAATAAAGATGAGATAAAGAAGTGGCCTTTCTCAACATCTACAAAATACCAACAGCTAACATCATCCTTAATAGTAAAAACCTGAATACATTCCCCTGATAATTAGGCACAAGGCAAAGATGCTCTCTTTTGCAACTCCTACTCAATATTTTACCAGAAGCTTGAGCTGGTGCAGTAAGAAAGTAGTGTACAGACTGGAAAGGAAGAAATAAAACAGCCTTTGTTGGCAGATGACAAAATAGCATTACAGATTGCGTAGGTCAAAAGTCCCAAACGAAAAGAAACTCCTGGAATGAATAAGTGAATATAGCAAGGTTGCAGAATACAAAATTAATGTAAGAAAATCATTGCTTGTTTATACACGAGCAATGAATAATTCAATGCTCGATTAAAAATAAAAATAGTGTTTACATGAGTTCCAGTATAAGATGGTAACATAGGAAGAGCTTGAACTCAACTCCCCCATGGTCACGCCAAATCTATGCCTGTTTATAGAGTAATGCCTCCTAAAGGAGAAATGAGGGATGACTGAACAGTTTCACAAGAAAAGATAGAGACCACATATAGAATGGCAAGAGAGACAGAGACACAATAACAAAGGGAACGTACATTCATCCACATTGTGAACTGCATTGGGGAGGGATAATATTGAGGGACCATGAGCAGATTTTTCTGCCCTAGGGCACAGAAAAAAAAAGCTGTGGTTTAACAGGGTGATTTATATTTAATAGCTCCAGCTTTAGAACTCCCCCAAATGGCAGGGAATCTAATGGAACTCTCTCCAGGTTAGAGGGGCTGGCAAGGGACATGGTTTACATTCCATATCCACCTTAATAGTGCAGACAGGAGAAGGGTCTGAATGCCATAGCTGGCACGCCACCTCAGCAAGCTCCAGCCCCTTAGCCCACATGAGCCCCAGAGGCTCTGGAGCACAGAAAAAATCATAGAGAACCCTGGGACTGCCCCATCCCATGCCCACTTTGGCCCTTGTCATCCCATAAGGGCAACCCCAGCAAAGAGTCCCCAGGACCCCCAGCCCATGCCAGCCAAAGCTCCAGCCAGTTGAAGTCACCAGGCATAAAGGGGATGATCATACACAAGACCATTCTTTCAAGTTTAGGATAAGTAGAAGTTCTACCTAATTTATAGAAACAAACACAGAAAGTCAAGCAAAATGAGGAGGCAGAGGAATTCTCCAAATAAGACAAAACCACAGGAAATAAAAACTAAATAAAGCAGAGATAAGCAATATGTCCAATAAAGAGTTTAAATTAATGGTCAGAAAGATGCTCATTGGACTGAAGAGAAGGGTGGAATAACTCAGTGAGAATTTCAACAAAGATGGAAAATGTAAAAGAGAACCAAACAAAGATGAAGATTACAGTAACGGAAATGGAAAATACACTGGAGGGAATCAACAGTGGATTAGCAGAGGCATGGATGAGCAATCTGGAAGACAGGATAATAGAAAGTGCTCAAGCTGCACAGCAAAAAGAAAAAAGAATTTTATTTAAAGGGTAAGTTAAGGGATCTCTTGGACACATCAAGCAAACAAACATTCAAATTTTAGGCATCCCAGAAGAAGAGGGAGAGAAAGGGGCAGAAAACTCAACTGAAGAAATAATAGCTGAAAACCTCCCTAAACTGGAGAAGGAAACAAACATTCAAGTTTAGGAAGCATAGAGATTTTCAATCAAGACAATATCCAATGAGGTTCACACCACATCACCTTGTAACTAAAATGTCAAAATTTAAAGATAAAGGGATAATTTTAAGAGCAGCAAGAGAGGAGTGCCTGGGTGGCTCACTTGGTTAAGCACTGACTTCAACTCAGATCATGATCTCATGGTCTGTGAGTTCAAGCCCTACATCTGGCTCTGTGCTGACAGCTAGGAGCCTGGAGCTTGCTTCATATTCTATCTCCCTCTGTCTGCCTCTCCGCAGCTTATGTTCTGTCTCTCTCTCTTTCAAATATAAACATTAAAAATTTTTTTTAAATAGAAATTAAAAAATAAAAGCATTAAGAGAGAAGCAAAATGTTATATACAAGGGAAACCCCATAATGCTATCAGCTGATTCTTTCAGCAGAGATTTTGCAGGCCAGAAGGAAGAGGTACAATATACTCAAAATGCTGAAAAGGAAAAAAACCTACAAACAAGAACACTCTACCTGGTAAGATTATCACTCAGAATTGAAGAACAGATGGAGTTTCCCAGACAAATAAAAAGTTAAAGGAGTTCCTCACCCCTAAACCAGCCTTACAAGAAATGTTAAAGAGACTTCTCTAAGTGAAAAGAAAAGTTGATAATTATGAATAAAAAGATGTAAAATATGATAACAAATACCTAAAACGTGGCGGGGGGGAGTAAAAAACATTGTTTTGAATGTGTCCAGTCTTTAAGTGACCATCAACATAACATAGACTCAGGATGTTGTATATAAACCTCATGGTAACCACAAACCCAAAACCTATGATAGATACACAATAAATAAATAAATAAATAAATAAATAAATAAATAAATAAATAGAAAGCAAGCCAAACATAACACTAAAGAAAGTCATTCATCACAAGAGAGAACAAAGAACTACAAAAACAACCAGAAAACAATTAATAAAATGGCAACAAGTACATACCCATCAGTAATTAATTTAAATGTACATGGGCTAAAGGCTAATCAAAAGACATAGGGTGATGGAATGGATAAAAAAAAACAAAAAACAAAAAAACAAACAAGACCCATCTATATGCTGCCTATAAGAGATTCACTTCAGACCTAAAGACACATACAGATTGAAAGGAAAACACTGGAGGAAAAGATTCCATGAAAATGGAAGTGGTGGGGGTGGAGGGCAGATGGGGAAGGGAGCCAGGGTAGGAACACTTAGATAAATTAGACTTTAAAACAAAGTCTGTAACAAGAGACAAAGAAGAGCATTACATAATAATCAAGGGGTCAATCCAGCAAAGGAATGTAACAATCATAAATACTTAATGTACCCAACATTGGAACACCTAATAAAAGCAAATATGGACAGACAAAAAGAGAGACACTGAAAGTAGTATAGTAATAATAGGGGACTCTAATATCCCACTTACATCAATGGGACAAATCATCCAGGCAGAAAATAAATAAGGAAACAGTGTCTTTGAATGAAACATAAGACCAGAGAGATTTAACAAATATATATGGAACATTCCATCCAAAAGTAAAAGAATACACATTCTTTTCATATGTACATTTTCCAGGATAGATTACATATTAGGCCAGAAAACAAGTCTCAATGAGTTTAAAATTGATATAGCATGTATCTTTTTTAACCACAATGGTATGAAACTAGAAATCAATCACAAGAAAAAAAAACTAGACAAAACACAAACGCGTGAAGCTAAACAGCATGCTACTAAAAAACCAACGGGTCAATGAAGAAATCAATGAGTAAATAAAAAAAAAATACATGGAGACAAATTAAAATGAAAACATAATAGTCCAAAATCTTTGGGATACAGCAAAAGCAGTACTAAGAGGGAAATTTATATTGATACCAGCCTACCTTAAGAAACAAGAAAAATCTGAAACACCTAAAGGAACTGAAAAAAAAAAAAAAGAAACAACAAGGATCAGAGCAGAAGTTAAAAATAAAAGACAAAAAAAGAGAAAAGATTAGTGAAACCAAGATTTAGTTCCTTGAAAAGATAAATAATTGATAAATTTTTAGCCAGACTCATGAAGACAAAAAGAGAGGACCTAAAGAAATGTAATTAGAAATGAAAGAGGAAAGGAAACAGCTAACACCACAGAAACACAAAGGATTATAAGAGACTACTATGAAATTTCTATGCCACAAAATCGGACAAACTAGAGAAACGGATAAAGTCGTAGAAACACACAATCTTCCAAAACTGAATCAGGAAGAAACAGAAGTCTGAGCAGACCAAGAATTAACAAAGAAACTAAACTGGTAATAAAAAAAATCCAACAAACAAAAGTCCAGGACCAAATAGATTCACAGGTGAATTCTACTGAATATTTAAATAAGCGTTAATACCGATTCTTCTCCATCTATTCCAAAAAAAATAGAAAAGAAAGGAAAACTTCCAAATATAAGGCCATCATTACTCTGATGCCAAAACCAGATTAAGACACCATGAGAAAAGAACAACAAAAACTATATCCCTGATAATAGTTCCCAGGCCAATATCCCTGATAAACATAGATGAAAATCCTCAACAAAACATTATCTAACCACAGTTAACAATACTTTAAGATGATTCACCACAATCAAGGGAGATTTATTCTGAGGATACAAGGGTGGTTCAATATATGCAAATCAATCAATGTGACACACCACATTAAAAAAAAAAAAACAAAGGAAAAAATCCTATGATCATCTCAACAGATGCAGGTAAAACCTTTGACAAAATTCACCAACCATACATGATAAAAACTCTCAACAAAGGGGATTAGAGGGAACATATCTCAACATAATAAAGACCATATATGAAAAACCCACAACCAACATTATACTCAATGGCAAAAACCAAAGATTCCCCCAATTCAGGAATAAGACAATTATGTCCATTCTCACCACTTTTATTCAACATAGTAGTACTGAAAGTCCTAGCGACATCAATCAGACAAGAAATAAAAGGCATCCAAATTGGAAAGAAAGAAGTTAAACTCGCTATCTACAGATGACATAATGCTATATATAGAAAACCCTAAAGAATCCACCAAAAAACTATTAGAACTGACAAACGAATTCACTAAGATCACAGGATACAAATTCAACCTACAAAAATCTGTTGCATTCCTATACAATAATAACCAAGTAGAATAAAGAGAAATTAAGAAAATTCCATTTCCAAATGTGTCAAAGGCATAAACTTAACTAAGGTGCTGAAAGACCTGTACTCTGAAAACTATAAAATATTAATGAAAGAAATTGAAGATGACACAAAAAAATGGAAAGATGTTTCATGCTTATGGATTAGAATATTAAAATATCCATATTATCCAAAGCAATCTACAGATTCAATGCAATCCCTACCAAATACCAACAGCATTTTTTACAGAACTAGAACAAATAATACTAAAATTTGTATGGAAGCACAAAAGACACTGAATAGCCAAATAAATGTTGAGAAAGAACAAAGCCAAAGGTATCACAAACCCAGATTTCAAGATCTGTAACAAAGCTGTTGTAATCAAAACAGTATGGTACTGGCTCCAAAACAGACACACAGATCAATGGAAAAGAATAGAGATCCCAGAAATAAACCCATGCTTATATGGTCAGTTAATCTAGCAAAAAAAACACAATGGGGAAAAGACAGTCTCTTCAATAAATGGTGCTGGGAAAACCGGATGGCTATATGCATAAAAAATGAAACTGGGTGACTTTCTGACCCCATTGTTACAAATAAACTCAAAATGGATTAAAGACCTAATGTGAGACTCAAAACTGTAAAACTCTTAAAAGAAAATATAGACAGTAATCTCTTGAATGTCAGTCTTAGTATTTATGAATACGTCTCCTTAGGCAAGGGAAAGAAAAGCAAAATTAAACTATCAAGACTACATCAAAATAAAAGCTTTTGCACAATAAAGAAACTATCAACAAAACAAAAAGGCAACCTACTGTATGGAAGATATTTGAAATGATATATCTGGTAAGGGATTAATATACAAATTCTTCAAAGAAACTATACAACTCAAGACCAAATCAAACCAAAACAACAACAACAACAACAAAACACTAGACAATTCCATTAAAAATGGGCAGAGGATCTGAACAGACATTTTTCCAAAGGAGACATACAGCTGGGAAATAGACACATGGAACAATACTCAGGGAAATGCAACTCAAAACCACAATGATATATCATCACCTGACATCTGTCAGAATTTAAAAGACAAGAAAAAACAAGTGTTGGTGAGGATGTGGGAAAAAAAAACCTCACATACTGTTGGTGGGAATGTAAATTGGTACAGCCACTGTGGAAAACAATGTGGTTTCTTCAAAAAATTAAAAGTAAAGAGGTGCCTGGTAGCTCAGTCAGTTAAACGTCTGACTCCAGCTCAGGTCATGATCTCAGGGCTTATGAGTTCAAGACCCACATCAGGCTCTGTGCTGACAGTGCAGAACCTGGAGCCTGCTTCAGATTCTGTGTCTCCCTCTCTCTCTCTGTCCCTCCCCAACTTGTGTTCTGTCTGTCTCTCTCAAAAATAAACATTAATTTTTTTAAAAAAAATTAAAAGTAGAAATACCATAATATCCAGTAATTTTCAAAGGTAACAAAAACACTAATTTGAAAAGATATGTGCATCCTTATGTTTATTGTAGCATTATTTGCAATACAAACATAAGGAAGTAACCCAAGTGGCCAAGTATCCATGTGGTCTACACACACACACACACACACACACACACACACACACACACTGGAATATTACTCAGCCATAAAAAGAAGAATGAGGGGCGCCTGCGTAGCGCAGTCGGTTAAGCATCGGACTTCAGCCAGGTCACGATCTCGCGGTCCGTGAGTTCGAACCCCGCGTCGGGCTCTGGGCTGATGGCTCAGAGCCTGGAGCCTGTTTCCGATTCTGTGTCTCCCTCTCTCTCTGCCCCTCGCCCGTTCATGCTCTGTCTCTCTCTGTCCCAAAAATAAATAAACGTTGAAAAAAAAAAAAAGAAGAATGAGATCTTGCCATTTGCAACAACATGGAGGCTATCAAGCTAAGTGATATAAGTCAAACAGAGAAAGACAAATACCATATATTTCACATATAAGTGGAATCTAAAGAACAAGTGTAAAAACAAACATACAAAAAGCAGAAACAGATCCATAAATGCAGAGAACAAACTGGTAGTTGCCAGATGAAAAGGGAGTGAGGGGATGGGCAAAATGAAAGAAGGAGAATGGGAGATAAAGGCTTCCAGTATGGAATGAATAAGTTACAGGGATAAAAGGGAATAGGGAGTATAGTCATTGTATGGTGACAGATGGTAGCTTACACTTGTGAGCACAGCGTAACATATAAACTTGTTGAATCACTATGCTATACACATAAACTAATATGACATTGTGTGTCAACTATACTTCAGTAAAAAAATACTGTTTACAGTAGCACTAAAAAATAACGAACAGCGACGCCTGGGTGGCGCAGTCGGTTAAGCGTCCGACTTCAGCCAGGTCACGATCTCGCGGTCCGTGAGTTCGAGCCCCGCGTCAGGCTCAGGGCTGATGGCTCGGAGCCTGGAGCTTGTTTCCGATTCTGTGTCTCCCTCTCTCTCTGCCCCTCCCCCGTTCATGCTCTGTCTCTCTCTGTCCCAAAAATAAATAAACGTTGAAAAAAAAAATAACGAACAAAATATATGCAGAATGTGTATGCAGAAAACTACAAACTCTGAGGAAAGAAATAAAGATATAACAGAAATGTTGCATGTTCATTGATTGAAAAACTCAATATGTTAAGATGTCTTTTCTTTCTAACTTGTTCTATAGCTACAACACAATCTCAATCAAAATCAGGTGGTTTTGTAGATAATTGACAAAATGATTCTACAGTTGATATGAAAAAAAACAAAATCCCCAGCATAGCTAACACAATATTGAAGAAGAAAAACAAAGCTGCAGGATTTATACTACTCAATTTTGGTGCATACTATAAAACTGCAGTAATCAAGTAATCAATACTAGTGTAGTAGTAGTGAAAGAACAGATATACCAGTCGTTAGAACAGACTAGAGAGCCAAAAAATACACCCAAAGAAATATAGCCAACAGATCTTTGACAAAGGAGGAAAGGCAATTTAATGCAGACTGACTAGTTTTTCTCAACAAATGATGCTAAACAATTGGATACCCAGATGCAGCAACAAAAGAAGAACTTAAAATTAGACCTTATACTTTTCACAAAGATTAACTCAAAATGCATCACAAACCTAAATATTAAGTGGAAAGCTCTAGTAGTTTTGCTATAGTGTAACAGACTAGGAGTCTGGAGTTCTCTCCTGTCCAGGAAGAGAGCGATGCAGAATTGAATATGAGAGAGGCTAATGTCCAGGAGGAGACAAGAGCCCCAAACAGGGGTTTCATCTATTTATTGAGTTCACAAGATATTACCCACATGGTGAATATGAAGAAAACAAGATCTTACACACGTGAATGTGGCGAAAACAATCAGACAGTAATCATTAACTTGTATGTGTAAGAAGCAAAGGGTCTGGGGGGCAAGTGGTGTTTGTGATCAAGGTACAATAGTATACTGGCACCAGATGGAAAGTAATTTCCTGCAGGTGATATAACAAATTACTTGTAATCTCATTACAATATCTCGCTAGCTAAACTTTGGTGCTTTTGCCCCATGGTGGCGGCTTTTCACCCTAAGCTTTTTTCTAACCCATTTATGTAAGCTGAACCTATTTTCCCACACTATAGTTTCTTTTAAATATAAAACTTCTAGAAGAAGAAAATCTTCACGACCTTGGGTTTGGTGGTGAGTTTTTAGATACAACACCAAAAGTGTAATTCGTGGAAGAAAAGATTGTTACATTGAACTTTTGCTCTGTGGAAGGCATTGTTAAGAGAATGAAAAGACAGGTTAGACTAGGAAAAAAAAATATTTGCAAAACACACATCTAGTAAAGGACTTCTATCCCAAACACACACACAAAAACCCTTAACAGTTGACAAGAAAAGAACCACGTTTTAAAAATAGGTCAAAGAAAATCTGAACAGACACCTGACCAAAGACTATATACAGATGGCAAACAAACATACGAAAAGATGCTTACCATTACAGGTCATTAGGTAATTACAAATTAGAATAGCAATAGGACAGCATTGCACATTCATTAGACTGGTTACAATTCAAAACACTTGATAACACAAATTGCTGGCAAAGGTATGAAGCAACAGAAATTCTCATTCATTGCTGGTGGGAATGTAAAATGGTACAGCCACTTTAGAAATCAGTTTGGCAATTTCTTTCGAAGCTAAACACAGACTTACCGTACAATCCAGAAATCACACTCTTCTATGTATTTACCCAAATGGGTGAAAATGTCTACTCAAAGATCTGTTTTAGAATGTATTATGAATAAAGCTGCTATTAACAAACTAGAAGCAGCCAAGACCCTCAAAAGGTGAATGGGTGAACAAACTGGTACATCCACACAATGGAATACTGTCTCAGCAATTTAAAAAAGAGCTATTAAGTTACAAAAAGCCATGTATGAATCTTAAATCCATATTGAGAAGGGAAAGAAACCAGTCTGAAAAGGTACATACTCCACGATTCCAATCAGAGGACATCCTAAAGATTAAATTCCAATGATGGTTAAAAAAATTAATGGTTGGCAGAGGCTTAATGTGGGGGGACATGTTGAATAGGTGAAACACAAGTCACATTTTTAAGGCTGTGAAAAAATCCCATATGATATTGTAGTGATGACTGTATGACACTATAAGTTTGTCAAACCCACAGAATTTTACAGTATCAAGACAGAATCTTTATAAACATTTTTAAAATGTCATACAGGAAATTGGAGGGATCCAAGGATGGCACACAGAATGTGACGATACAATCCAACTGAATTACAAATGGATACAACAGCCTCACTGAAGAGGGTAGGGGAAAAGACACCGACCTAGGTAACTCTGTAACAGAGTGGAATCCATAAGACAAAAAGCAAAGGATTATATACTCTAATTGATAAAGTTCTTTCCCCTGGGTGTGTGGGTTTATTATAACTCTCATACCGCTATACACAAACACTGGAAGCAAATATTACATAAATGGAAAATGGGTGCTTTGAATGGGAGATTATGATAAATAAGGGACAGAGTAGAAAGATCCATGTAGTAATGGATTCCAGTTGGAGATTTCAGTATGAACTCCTGTTGAGTTCAATGTAGATACAAATGATTACATATATTTGTAATGTATGTATGGGTTATTATACACACATCCATTTTCTTGCTCTGTAGCTGAGAGGGTCTGGAAAAAACAATACCCCAGTAGCAACAATTATACCTATTGATCAGATCTTTTACACTTTCCTCCCATGAAAGGAACCAGGACTCAGAGAAATGACTGGTTTCTGGGATTTGCCTATTCTCAATTTCTATCAATCACTTACCAAAACAGAAAATTGCTTAGAAAAGTCTCATGTCCCACAAAGCTCTAGATCTTGATAGCATTCTAATTTGTTCTTTTATTTCTGAAATATTTTTAAGAAGTTATATATAGATATGTCCTGAGGCTGCCATAACAAAATACCATGAAATGGTGACTTAACCAACAAAAATACATTGTTTTATAGTTCTGGAGGCTGGAAGTCAGAAATCAAAGTGTTGAGAAGGCTGGTTCCTTCTGTAGTCTATAAAAAAGAATCTGCTTCTGTTTTGTGACTCTCTCCTCCTCTGGTAGCCTCAGGTGTCCCTTCATTGCAGGCGGTTTCCTCCCTGAGTCTTCACCTTGTTTTTACTCTACCCGTTTATTTCTGTGCCCAAATTTCTTTTATAAGGACATCAGTCATATTGGATAGAGACCACCCTAATAACCTCATCTTAGTTTGATCATCTACAAAGATTTTATTTCCAAATAAGTTTGCATTCACAGATACTCTCGGTTAGGACTTCAACATCTTTGGGGAGGACACGAGATGACCCAGAACAAGAAGGAAGAGAAACAATGTCACTCCAAATGTCACTCCTTGGAATAAACAAAAATTTGAAACCAGAGTCCATTTATCCCATGTATTAGTCAGGACCTGGGGTGAGGGGATGTCCTATCACAACCAAGTTTTTTAAGTAAAACCTTTTATAAGTAAAAGTGCCTCCCCCTCCAAGTTTGAACTTTATAAAATGTTACTGTCATCTGATGTTTCCAGTTGGCATAATCTTGCTTTATTTTTATATGTACATAATTTTCTCCTCAATATTTCCCTTTTTCCATCACTGTTTCTTCCTACACAGTATGAAAATCTAAGTCCCTGATGCAGACTTTGGAACCTTCCCTGTTTTCTGCTAATTATCTAATTAAGTTAGCTTTAGCCAACATGGATCATAAACTGGAATTATGTGGTTAGCAGGGTTTGCTAGGAATATGTGATCCTTAAACCCAGGAAAGAGGGATGGGGCTGAGCCAAAAGAAGGAGAAATCGAGCATCTACAAGGAGATGAATAGTGGTCAAGGAAAGGTAAGATTCTGCATGTGCAATCCATTAATCTAGACTTGAATAATTAAGAAAATCGCTTGTAACGCAGATAAAATTTGTACAGTTCTTGGTTGTGATAGGACATCCTCTCACCCCCAGATCCTGACTAATATCATGGGATAAATGGACTCTGGTTTCAAATTTTTGTTTAGGTCAAGGTGCCATTGGTGCCTAGGAAACAGTCCTTGAACCTACTGCTGGAAAGATACATGTAGCATATGAGCCAATGAAAGCCATCTGAAAAATTGACCTAAAATTCCTGGATCTGAGACTGGTCAGTAGTTAGCATCTGTGGTTTCCACTTAGTAACAAAAAAGATCCTAATGCTGGCGGGCATGGAGCGTACCCAAAACTTTTTGCTCTTTTTGGAAAGGCATGATAGACGAAGGAAGCATGCATGCTTGAACTCTTCACAGATCACTGCTGTGTCTTGGTCCTTGGTACCTGTTTATGAATATGGCTAGAAGCTTTGTGGAAAAAACTATTTAATTTTTTAGGTTTATTCATTTTTTGAGGGGCAGAGAGAGAGGGAGACCCAGATTCCGAAGTAGGCTCCAGGCTCCGAGCTGTCAGCACAGAGCCTGACGCGGGGCTCAAACTCACAAACTGTGAGATCATGACCTGAATCAAAGTCAGATGCTTAACAAACGGAGCCACCCAGGTGCCCCAGTACTATTTTATAATTTGACAAATTTGGTAAGGAATGATTTTTAGGCTGCCTCTTTGAAGTCCAGCTGAAAGGTTTTCTTGTAATCTAAGCAGATCCGTGAAGAGTCTCTAAACTTGTGTTCTTTCTGCACTTTTGCTCAATATAGATTGTATGTCAATGGCTTTCAGGACCTCAGTATCATGAATATTATTCTCTCTATCCATTTATTAAATGTGTTCTTTTTTCTACATATATTCTTAGTTTATAAGAATGTCTATTCCAGATTACACTCTAAGATTGCAAGCTATCAAAGCAGTGCCTTCTGAATTGTGGCATGAATACTGAGCAATCTCCTTTTTAAAATTCATATTAGTTTCCTTACCCAAAGAAATTCTGAATCAGTAGATCCGGAAGAGAGACCCAAGTATCTGTATCCATAACAAGCGACCTATCTGATTGTAATGCAGCTACTCCTTGGACCCCACTCTAGGAGACAAATTGAAAAGGTAGGGATGAATTCTATTTATGATTTGTAATATTCATGGATATATTTAACTACCCCTAATTGTTGGCCATTGCTAATTACATTCTAAGCATTCCTTATAGCCAACTGATAGTATGGAAATGGTGTTTTATGTAGTTGATTAGCTACTGAGAAACAGAATAAGGGACTGATGGATTGTCTTCCTTAGTAGCAGAAATGCCATTAATTCTTAGACAAGTTACTAAAACTTTATTTAAATTCCTTTGCATGACTTTAAATTCCTTTTAATGACTATCTTGCCCGTGGTTGACCATACACAAAATGGATAAGTGTTTACCTTGTAGAGATGTACTCATTTTTCCTTTTCTGTTGCCCATCAAATCGCCTCTCTTCACATTTGTCTGATGTCAGCTGAAGAAGTCGCATTTTTTTTTTTTATGGATCACAAAAATGTTGCACATGAAGGAAAGTACTCCAATGGAGAACCAGAAGCACCATGACCTAAATAAATCTTTACATAGTAGGCAGAAGCAAACAAACAAACAAAAAACCCCAAAACGACTGAGGAATACCATCCCACTAGGGCTGCTATTTCAATATGAACAGCTCTGTCACTTCCACAGACACTTTATCTGACTTCCTCTGGTGTAGGCTAGCATCCTGTGCTCCCCTCAGCCCTGTAACAGCCTTCCTACAGTACTGTGTCATTAACAGTTTATTTGTCTGAACCCATTGTCATTTCTCCGAGAGGGTAAAAATTATGCCCAAACCATCTGTGTATCCACAACTCTTGGCAAAATGCCTGATTTAAAGTAGGCAATGAAAAAAAGTAGTCTAATGAATGAATCAATAAACTAACTTCCTGGAAAGTAGAGCTAGTTTCTCCCACAAGCTTCTAGGAGAATTCTTAGTATCTCCAGTCGTGTCAGATCCATAGTGGAACTCACACTGGCAACCCAGGCAGCTCCCCAGGTCTCAACCCTGCATTGCATCTACTTCACTAGATTTGTTCTAAGATTGGTGGGGCAGAGAAATTTAATTAATTATTTAATTATTTATTTTGAGAGAGAGTAGGGGTGGGGCAGAAAGAGAAGGAAAGAGGGAGAATCCCAAGCAGGCTCTGCACCATCAGCATAGTGTGGGGCTCAAGCTCACAAACAACAAGGTCGTGATTTGAGCTTAAATCAGGAGTCAGATCCTTAACCAACTGAGCCACCCAGGTGCCCCTGTGGGGCAGAGAAATTTAAAAAACAGACAAACAAAACCACCTCAGCTTAAGCTCACAAAAGAGGAGACATACAAAGTAAAAGACAAGCTTACAAATATGAAGGAGGCATGTGTGGTATTCTTTTTTTTTGAGGTGGGGAGGAGTGATGTTAAAGGCATTGTCACAGCTATAAAGATTCTGAATCTAACTCTCCCCAACTAAAGATACATTTGTAAATACCCATGTGTAGATTTGTCCAAGGACTTGTTTTAAACGCCTATTTTCTCCCATGTTTTTACACTGCATCCCATCGTATATATCTGCATTTTTTTAATGTTTATTTATTTTTGAGAGAGAGAGAGATAGAGCTTGAGCAGGGGAGGGACAGAGAGAGGGAGACACAGAATACGGAGCAGGCTCCAGGCTCTGAGCTGTCAGCACAGAGCCTGATGGGGGGCTTGAACTCATGACCCTGAGATCATGACCTGAGCCAAAGTCAGAGGCTTAACCAACTGAGCCACCCAGGTGGCCCTTTATTTTTTAAATATAAATCAGATACACGTTGAAAAAAGGAAATGTGATGGGGGAGGGCTCACAATTCAACAACTTCCAAGATATCAGAACCCTGGGATGAAACAGGAAGACATTCCCTCCCCACCCCCCACTCTTGCAACCTCATGCCCCATTCCTATCTATCCATACCTCTTGCAGCTGAGCTATTTTCTATCTTTGATGCATCCTTGGCAGAACAACAAAAGATGGCATTTATAACTTAAACTCTAACTGTAAATAAAACACTCTAATCTTTGAGGTATAGCAAGAAATGATTTCTTTTAAAATCTGCAGGACTCTAACACCTGGTGGTTTAAAGCTCTGATATATATATATAAGAGTAGGTTGAAAGAGAGAAACACTGCAGAATTTGCTTCAGGGAATGGATTCTTCTTTTGACAATACAACACACAGAGCACCCCCCTCCCCACCACCACCAAAAAAACTCTCCAGCATCTAGGCTTTCTCCTACTTTCTGGTTTTAAGACAAAAATGGCATAATGATTCAGCACAGACATTTTAGGATCAGGCAAGAGAGTTGTCTTGAAAGCTGTCTGGCCTTGGGAAAGGTATTTCAATTCTGAGAAATAATTCCTTCACACATGAAAACGAAGATTAAAATATATTATTTTGTCAATCTGTGAGGTATCTCTAGACAACATATATAGAAAATGCAGAGCGAGGTATCTCTAGACAACATATACAGAAAATGCAGAGCGAGTCATGTAGTGACTAGGTCATCGTAATTGTTCCACAAAAACAGACAACATTACATTTTGAACCAAAGCAGAAGAGCACCCAGTGGAGAATCAGCACCTGGTTACCTAGCTGCTCTGTTTTATCCTTAAAGATCTTTTCTCCTCCCCTTCTTCAGGTTTCTGTATAGCGGTTACTGTATTTTTGAACTTCTTCTATCATTTTAAGTCTAGTAAATCAGACCTATGAAATTGCTGATATCCCACCATTTTTGACCAGCGCGGGGGGGGGGCGGGGGGGCCGGGCAGCGGAGAAGAGGCTATTTCATAGAGTTAAACCAAATAGCTCTCAATCAGTTAAAAGTCTTTGTCTATTGTGAGAGACTTCTTTGAGTAAACACACTGGTAAAATTATTTTCCACAGGCTGAAATTGGTTACGGTTAGTTCACCCATTGAACTTAAATGGGTTCTGGGATACGGGATTTAGCTTATAAAATAGCTCTTCACAGGTGCTTTAAATACAAAGCTTATAGTAATTACTTCCATTAAAAGGTTCCTCTTCTGTGTTTCACAGGAAGAATTTTATAGAAAATTATATGCCATGTTAACTGGGGATTTTAAAGATACTTTTTCTACACATACTTCCAAAACTGCCTTTTTTTTTTTTTTTTTTTTACCATCCAGGATAGCAAGAAACAACAAAAACTGGTTACTGAAAATAAAAGCTCCTAGGCAACAGCCTCACATGATACAAAAATAATCTAATACTGGCAGAAATGGTCCCTTGGAAATAGTGGCTCATTTGTTTAGAGTTCTGTTATAAACTTCTGGTGATCAGGGAATGAGAAATGGAAAAGATGCCACAGAGAATCATTAAGAACAACACACCAGATAGAGATAACCCATTCAGCTGACAAACCATATAATGCAGTTTGGATTAAAAGCAAACAAACATACAAAAAAAAATTCCAAAAGTTAAAACCATTGCTAAAGAATGTGAAGTCCCTGAGAAACCCTGGCTGATTTCTGAGGTCTCTACGAAGAAAGAGCCCATTTCACTATTATGGTCCCAAACCAGTAACAAATATGGAGTATGTTTAAAAGGAACTGGGAAAATGAAACTGTGGTTCTCAGCTGGAAGTTGACCGTGTTTAAATGGCAGATTTTAAATGTCTAGTGAATCTTAACCCTTTGTGGCCTTAAGTGCACAGAAGGCCTCGACAAGGGCAGAGCTTACAAAGTTAGGCCTGACTTGAGTGCAGAGCCCTATCTGGAACTTCCTGTGCATTGCCAGAGACCCTTGATCCCTCCCATTCCTTTGGTTTCCTTGCAGGACTCTGTGCTGTCACTTACTCAAAAATAATAGAACCAGCCTTTGAACTCCTAAGACTAAGTAAGCCACTGAATCCTCATTGAAAACTTTTCTGAACACTTGTTGAGTGCCGAAGCTTACTGATCTTCAAGGAATTTGAGGGTGTGCTGTGCCTGCCACAAGTCCAGAGCAGAGTGGGGTTCCCTCTCTGGCTGAGGACAGACATGGATACTTCTCTCCTAGAACTTTGACAGTGTCACCACTGAGCAAAACCAGTAAAGAGTTACAGCATCCTTGCTTTCTTACCATTTTCTTCCCTGTAGTTTCTCGTCATGGAAAACAGGATGAGAATTGCATAGGCACTAAAGGATTTTCCAAGATACAGGGGTTATCAAGATATAGGGGTGGGGGTGACCAGAACTTTTGCTTTTACCTACAAGAACAGTATAGGGATATCCTCCATCATTAGCAGATGATTCAGAGATG
Source organism: Herpailurus yagouaroundi (assembly GCF_014898765.1). Taxonomy (NCBI): domain Eukaryota; kingdom Metazoa; phylum Chordata; class Mammalia; order Carnivora; family Felidae; genus Herpailurus; species Herpailurus yagouaroundi. The sequence continues at coordinate 72,477,800 of NW_024412376.1, forward strand.
TAGAGCCTATCAGGCTTGCAAAATGAAATACTTTCAAATTATTAGATTTATCTCACTTATAAACAGCAGCTGGCAAATCAAGTCTGATTAATTTCCTCTTGAGGAAAGATCATTACCTGAATTTCATTGGTCTTTGCCTAATATCTTCACTCTTTCTCCACAGAGCCTTTTTTGTTATTGTTGTTACTTGCCAAAAAAATAACTGCCTCAAAATGAAAAGTAGTTAAAGCAGTTATTTGATAAAATACAGTTTTTTGTTTTGTCTGAATTCCATACTAAAATAAAACAGTCAAATCTGTGTGTATCAACATAGCCAGTCTAGACCAAATCGTGTGAGATTTCTCCAGAATGTTTTATCCTTCCAAACTAATTAGTTAATTTTAGGGGTGTCTTCATCCACTGGGGCTGCTATAACAAATTGCCATAGTCTGGGCAGCTTACGAACAATACAAATTTATTTCTCACAGTTCTGGAAGCTGGAGATCTGAGATCAGGATGCCTGGATGGTTGTGTTTTGGAAGCATTCTTCCAGGTTGGCTTCTGGTTGTGACCTCATGGCAGGGGGCAGAGCCCGAGGGAGCTCTTTGACCTCTTCTTACAAGACACCAATCCCATTGGTGAGAGCTCCACACTCATCACCTGATCACCCCCTAAAAGCCCATCTCCAAATACCATCACACTGGGATTAGAGTTTCAGCAGTGAATTCGAGGGGAACATGGCAATGCAGTCCATCGCAAATGGGTTTTAGTCATAAACACAACCAGTCAATATAGAATTGTTGCTCCCTTTGCAATAGAAGGACTGAAAGGAACCAGTCCATATAAAACCACACTCCCTCTTCTCTGACCAGTTGCTCTTCCCCACCCAGAGCTGCCTCATTTTCTTGATGGTTTTAAGTCTTTACTCAAGTGTCACCTTAGTGAGATCTTCCCCGCCCAGTTGGTTCAAAACAACACCATCCCTACACACTAGTTCCTATTGTGCTTCCCTATTCATCTCAATAAAACCTTTTCCATCTGTGTTATTTATTATACTCATTTACTTTAGTTAGGAAGATCTCCCTTTTTCCATGAGGGAAGGGACTTGGTCTCTTATTTGCTGTCATATTCCCGGGGTCTAATGTGCAGGCACATAATGCAGAGTAAATAAAGACTTACTGAAGGAAGGAGAGAGACTGTGGTTAAAAGTTGTGCCTTAAAGTTATCTCTGAAGTCACTTAACTATAAATGAAGTTAATTTATATGTCCAGGAAAAATATATCCTACAAGGTCTCTGCAGGGCAAATCAAACATACTAAAAACAAATAGTGATGGCTGGCGTGAGACGTTATTTTTAGAGGTTACAAAATAGAACACAGGAAAGGGGTGAGCTCTGTAGGTGTCAGGGGGGGGCATAAAAATTCTGTATTTGAGAGACTAACTCTTAAAAGTGCTTTATACTGCTTGGAACTCTGCAACAATAAGCAGTGTGTATGGCCATAACTATTACAAATGGGGACATCTGGCTGTATCTTCCTGTGGATTTTCAGGTGACTGAAAATGTCACTCAGTCTTGTGAACTAAAACCAAAGGAAACATTTCCCTGAGCTGCTGGCAGGCTCTACCCACCACGAGTTTCATGTTTCTGAGCTGGAGGTGCAGCTGAACAGCCAAAGATACTTCCTGTAGCTAATGAGCCCCTTGCAGGTGCTCAGTATCGCCGAGGCCTCACAAAAGTCAACACCATATCGGGGATTGCTCAAGGGAACTTTCTGGAGCTAATTGGGCTTTCCGATATTGTCATTAGGCACAGCAATTGGCATGTCCCCAGGTGACCCGAACTGCCTGCTCCATGCTCATTGCTACTCTGTTTGGCACTTGCTAGAGAAATGTTTACAATTTATCGAGTCACAGAACAGAAAGGACTGAAAAAGATTCAGTGTGATCCGTGATGGCGGCCCACAGTTGCTATCCAACCCTACAGGGGATCTCCTTCATAAACTAGGTAGACTAGTCAACAGGAACTGGTACCATCCCCATCTATTCTGTCCTCTGTGTGGGGGACATGGGTACACAGTGTGGCTCCCTGCCTCTGCCTTACATTTTCATCTGCTGTAAACCTTCTCTCTTTAGAGTAGGCTGGGGACGTATGGATTATCTAAATTCCATGATAGTTCATTGCCCACTATTTTGATGAAGACCATCCAGGGTGTGTTGCTTTAATGACAGAGTTATCAACATAGAATGGGGAATCTTAGATCTTGATTAGATAGCTCATTCCATTCTAACCCCATGGAAGAAAGCACAATTTTCACAGACTAATTCACCTTCTTAAAAGAAAAATACATTCATCATATTAAAAAAAAAAGGTGGGGGGGGGCATGCCACAGTTGGTTACTGGAGTAGGGAGGGCAAAGAGCATAAAGGTTCGATTCTTGGGCTCTGCAATTATATAGCTCTGCCTCTGTCACTTCTTTGGTATGTGTATTTGGCTATGGCCCAATTTTCTTCACTACGAAATACGGTTAATAAAAGTACCTACTAGTCAGGGCTGCAGAGGGAATTAAATGGAACCATGTACACAAAGTGTTTAAGACCACACTGGACATGTAATCTCTCAATCAACATTCACTGTTACAATTATTTCTTGTTAACAGGTTTGAAAAGAAACACATAGTTCTTTTATCCAGCGTGGAGGAAAATAAGTCTTTCCCTTGTGTTTTTCTTTTCTGTATGTTTCCTTTACTACTCACACAGAACACTTCATTTCTGACAATTTTGGCCATCAAATTGTGGGAGCCATTCTGCCATACCGAGCGATTCTTCACGTCAGCTCAGTGTCCTACACTTTAACTCAATTCTGACCCTGTTTATCCAGAGACAGCATCAAATCCTACTAGATGCCTCACCCCATCCCCACCTCAGATGCCAACAGCAAGCCCAGGTTGTTACCTGTGCTTCTGACCCACCAGCTGTAGATTAGAACTTCCAACAACCTTCTCCTTGGGTTTGTTAGAGCAGCTCACTGAACTAAGAAAAACATTCTACTTACCTTCACTATAAAAAGATATGGGAAAGGATACAGATGAACATCCAGATGGAAGAGATGCCTAGGGCCAGTTACATGGAAAGGAGCGAGGAGCTTCCTTGCTCTCGCTGGGCACCACACTCTCCCAACACTGCCAACAGGTTTACTAGCCCAGAAACTCCCAGAACCCTCTCTCTTTTCGGTTTTTATTAAGGCTCCTTTACACAGGCATGATTGATTAACTCATTGGCCTTTGGTAACTGGTTCAGCCTCCAACTCCAACTCTCCTCCCCTGCCCCCAGGTCAGGAGGTAGGACTGAAAGTTCCAACCCTCTAATCACTTGATTGACTCCAATGGCAACCAGCCCCCCATACCTGAGTGCTTCCCAAAAGTTGTCATTAGCATCATAAGACACCTTTATCCCTCTCACCACTTAGGAAATTCCAATGGTTGTAAGAGCTCTGAGCTAGAAATGGGGATGAAAACCAAATAAATATTTCTTATCATAAATCATATTACATTACCCTGAGAAAAAATGCATTAAACTCTTCTTAACATGAATGTGTGATAAAGTTAGAGTGTTAAATAATATCACAGACACCTTTTAACTCTGTGCTTAATGCTACCCAGAAAAGGTAAGGGATGATTACCCGCAATTCCAACCGCATTTCAGCTGCAACCGGTCAATTCTATTTTCAACAGCTTTAAGAAGTAATTAACAGGCTTATGTTTATTTTGCCACCTGTACCATTCTCCTCATCATCTGGTTCAAATGCTAATCAGTGTTGAAACAGTCCAGGGAAAAGAGAAGAAGCAGGGGAAGGAGGAGAAACCAGAGGCCCCGTGGCTGATTCCAAGCAAAGCAATGGCCTTGAGTCAGTGAATGGGACCCCTGCTACCATAGGGTCTTTTGGGATTTACTCCTTGGGTCTGCTTGGAGCAGTGGAGGAGCTGGTAAATGGCCCTGGGTCTAGTGGCCATACAACACCGTGCAAAACTTTTCTACTGTTGCAAAACTAGGGAGAGCTGCAAAGAGGTACAATGATATTAGTTAATCTGTTTGAAAAATCTTGGGAATTAGTTTCAGCAGCAGCAGAGGGCTTCAGTTTAGGTGGTGACTGCAAAGGACATAGTTGAGTGTTAGAGCTCACCTTCCCTCATTGTCTACACCCCGCCAGAGCAGGGGAGCTCCATACGTAGGGTTAACGTTTTTGGCGGAGACTGTTGGTCGTATGCCAAAATGCACCCCCCTCTTCTTGCAGGGTGATAGAACTCTAACAGGTGAGTAGGTGTGGCCATGTGGCTAAGTGCTCGCCAATGAAACATTACACAGGTGATTCTGCCACTTCCTGATGGGAGCTTTTAACAAAGGAGCTGGCCTCTGCACTCTCTTTCTCTTCTGCTGGCTGCATGTAACTATGAGGCCTAGGACATAGCCTCTGAATTACCATCTGAAGGAAATCTAATCAGTCACCTGAACATCCGTACTGAACTGTTATGTGAATGAGGAATAAAAATCTGTTGCGTTTGAACTGTTGACATGGTGGTTTCACTTGTTCTACCTAACACACTGTCTTAAATTCCACTGTTGGAAATGTACCACTTTGGATTTCAACTTTTTTCTTTTGTCCAACCCTAATAAAAGGCAAATATGTCTGGGATATATAAAATAAATGCTCTGTTGGTAATTTTCTCCTCAGTGAGATGATTCATTCAAAGTTTGCCTGAGACGTGATTATGACACGGGTCACAGAGGAGAAGACCTATAAAAAGGAACATATAAGAAGAGATCAGAACCCTGGGGTGCCTGGGTGGCTCAGTCGGTTAAGCATCCGACTTTGGCTCAGGTCACGATCTCACGGTTGGTGGGTTTGTGCCCTGCATGGGGCTCTGTGCTAGGAGCCTAGAAGCCTGGAGCCTGCTTCAGATTCTGTGTCTTCCTCTCTCTCTGCCCCTCCCCTGCTCACACTGTCTCTCTCTCTCTCTCCCTCTCTCTCTCCCTCACAACTAAATGAACATTAAAAAAAAAGGAAAAAAAAAAGGAAGAGATCCGAATCCTGACGGAGTGGGTGAGAGTGACCTTTGCATCCTTCACAACTTTGTGTACTACATGCTTCAACCAACATAGTGGACTTGGTAGACTAAACCCTACTTTCTGTGTGCTCATAGGATATATGACTTCTCTCTCGGCCTAGCTCAAAAAACCAGTCACACAAGTGTCTGCTGTCCTCTGGGGGTATGTTTAAAGAAGTTCCTCTGTATTTGCTGAGAACCCACCATGTGCCAGCCAATGTACACACGTCCAAAAACCCCTGTAACCTCCAGGGGTTAACAGATCTCTGCCGCTTATGATTGGGCTCCCCACAGAGCAAGGTGGGGCTCACATCTGGAATTCAAGGTCACCATGGCTGGAGCATCCCACTGGATAGAGTGATGGCTGATGCTGCTTCCAAAGGAGTTGGTTTATTAGTCTCCTTTGGCTTTGCTGCTCAGTCTAATATTATGTGACCTGTTCTGCTGATGCAAATAGTCATTTTGAAACCTCTTCTATGTAGTAGAACAGCATTGATTGAGTGTCTACTGTGGTCTGGGCAGGAGACATTTGCTGGGAGCATACACTTTCCTATTTTTCCTTTAATATGAAGACCTTTACCCTTATGTACATATCTCCCCACATTCTGGGAGATTTAAGTTCAGAAGAAAAGGTTGACCTCCACTAAGGCAGCTGCTGAGGGTGAAGGAAAATGTGAACCATTGGAGAGAAGGAGAGTAGAGGAGTTTTGTTCCTCATCTCTGCTCCCATCCCTCCTCCCCTGTCAGGGAGAGGTCTTTGACCTCTTCTGAGCAATATGCTCTTAATTCAAATTGGCTCCTATTACAAAATCCTGGATCAACACCAAATCTTGGTTCTCTGCACAAAATCTTGGATCACTGTTGAGGAATCCAGGCCAGAAACAAATAAGACCTCTATTCATCAGTTTCCATTTGTTACAGGACTCACAGGTTATTTCAGGGATGCTCAGTTACCAGATCTTCCTCTGATAGGAAAGCACATGATGCCATAATGATCTGTTTACTCCGTTCATCCCTAGGCCAAACAGGAAGGCAAATGTTTTGTTTGGGAGGAAAATTAATACTCAGAGACTGAGTTTGTGTTCACCAACAATTTATTTAACACAGGTTTGCTGTGTGAATTTCACAGCCAAGAGCATATAGGATAATGTCTCTTAATAAGCCAATAAAGAAATGACAGTAGAAGTCTGTCATTGATCCAAACCAATAATGGATTGATCACTGTTATTCCAGGCTAGGAGAGATAAAAGGAATACAGCCCAAATGTAGTTGAGGTGTACCTTTATACAGGTGAGTACTCGGATGAGAGGCCTTAGCCAACAGAGAGCTGAGGTCCAGCTGCCAGTGCAAAAGTGTCCCTTGTTGCTAAAGCACATTACTAGGGAACAAGGGCACTGGTTGTGATGGACAAGAGGATTTTCTTCTCGAGGGTGCTGTACAGCTTTTGCTATAGCTGGTAAAACAGTTGCCTTTACCATGCAGGAAGCAATTGCCCCAAGATCTCCAGAGAGCTATTTAGATCAGCAAAGAGCCACCTTGCCCAGACTGAACACTCTCAGTTCTTGCAGACTCTCGGTATTTATAATCCAGATGTCCCCTTGCCACAGTTAGGGGTTTCTTCATATGTTTTCATAAGCCCCTAGCAGGACCCTCAGCCTGCTGAGTTTACCGTGTTTTTATCAGTGAGAACAGATGAGATGATGACATTCTGACAGAACTTCTTTCCTATATCAAAAAAACCCTTTTTTTCTTTTGGTATTTTTCATAAACAAATGGATTAAAACAACTCCACTTAAGTCATAAACAAGTGCACTTGAAGTCATATCAAACCAGTACACAAAAACAACATTCTTCTTGGAACAGAGTTCTTTATTTTTTTTTTAAGTTTATTTATTTGAGAGAGAGAGAGTGTGTGCAAGCAGGGGAGGGGCAGAGAGAGAGAGAGAGAGAGAGAATCCTAAGCAGGTTCCCCACTGCCAGTGAGGAGTTAGAAGTGAGGCTCAAACTCACCAATTGTTAGATCATGATCTGAGCTGAAATCAAGACTCAGATGCTTAACCCACTGAGTCAGCCAGGCACTCCTGAGTTCTTTAAAAATACTCATGATCAGGGTGCCTGGGTGGCTCAGTAGGTTGAGCAACTGACCTCAGGTCATGATCTCATAGTCTGTGAGTTCAAGTCCCACGTCGGGCTCTATGCTGACAGCTCAGAGCCTGGAGCCTGCTTTGGATTCTGTGTCTCCCTCTCTCTCTGCCCCTCCCCTGCTCACACTCTGTCTCTGTCTCTCTCAAAAATAAATATACATTAAAAATTTTTTTTAGGGGCGCCTGGGTGGCGCAGTCGGTTAAGCGTCCGACTTCAGCCAGGTCACGATCTCACGGTCCGTGAGTTCGAGCCCCGCGTCAGGCTCTGGGCTGATGGCTCGGAGCCTGGAGCCTGTTTCCGATTCTGTGTCTCCCTCTCTCTCTGCCCCTCCCCCGTTCATGCTCTGTCTCTCTCTGTCCCAAAAATAAATAAACGTTGAAAAAAAAAATTTAAAAAAATTTTTTTTAAATACTCATGATTATGTTTATTTTGATGATCACTAACTCCACTCATTTAATCCCAAAGAAGAAACTATATGAAATCCTAAGTGAAGCACTATGAAAATAACCACCAAAGACATTGCTGGAGGTGATCCACCAATCACATTTCATCTACAGAGTTTTACATTTTTAGTAATGGGAACAAAGCATTCAGACAAGTTCAATAATAAGCATGACATTTATTGCTTTGTTCCTTGTATTGCTAAAGAGGGGAGCTCTATTGCCTAAGAATAAACCATTTTAGAATAAAACTTTTATTTTTCTTTTCACCATGCTTGGGCCAGTCCAGACATCTGCAGAACACATATCTTCTTACAGGACACATACCATGCCACCACATGAAAAGTAAGTCATCAGGGCAAAGCCTTTTCACCCACCCTGGAACTGGGTGGGAAAGTCAGAGGAGAAAGCCCAATTAGGGCTCTAAATCTATGCCTAAGCCTATTTTATTTTTACTTAACAAAATAAAATTGGTATTTACTCCTATAACTTTCCCTATCTGGATAAGCATTCACAGAGGAGGGATGTGATTCACCATTGACCTCAGACCTCACTCCAAGCAGAGGAATAGATAATTAAGGAAGAAGATTAACTTCCTTGTACATATTTCAGATTTGGTTTATGAAAACTAGTTTCAAAAACTCATTTTGAAAGTGGAAATTCCAATATCCCTTTTGAATGATTTTCTGAGTTTGTTGTTGATCAAATTCAGGGTCACCTGTGAACCTCTCTAGAGATGATAAGGCAGCTGGGATACATAAGGCCCAAATGCAAGTATGTTCAGAATCTCCAGTCTGTGGTGAGATAAATGGGGTAGGGACAAAGTTTTGTTGACGTTATATGTGTGATTCAGGGCTTATATTATAATTATCTAAAGGAAAGGAAGAACATTCAAGCATTAATCAAATTTTCTAAATAAATATTTATGAGCCACAACAGTTCCTATGCATTATAAACCCCCAGACTGAATTTTCAATGAAATAGGAAATCAGCACAATTTTAGGGTCTCCTTTTCAAGGTACAACAACTTAAAATATATAAATATTTCAATGATTTTATTCATAAATTAGTAAGGATTTCTGGAAAGTAATTAGTAAGACAGTAAAGCATCACAAATAGAAGGGATTCTAATGGGTCATTAGACATATTACAGAGAAAATATTTTTTCTCTGGTGAGTTTTATCTAACTGGAGCAAATAATACTTAAAATTTATTTTGCTTATAATTTCTTTCATTTTACAATCTTTGCTATTATGTTACTTGAAGAAGTAATATGTTTTCCAGGCAGAAAACTTGGAAAACACACAAAGACACAAAGAAAAAGATTGAGCTAATTCTTGTACTCAGATAACTATTGTTGCTCTAGTCCTATCTGCACGTGTGTGAGTGTGTGTGTGAGAATGTGTGAGCATGTGAAAGTGTGTGCATGTGTCAGATGCTAAATGATAATCTTCCTACTGACTCAGACCTTAGAGCTTTCAGAGCCCCAAAGGTCAAAGACTATAGGTGCTGGACCATCCCTCCATACAGGACAGGATGAGTTTGTGAAACCAGTTTGGCAGCTTGAGCTCATCACTTATTTTGCAAGAATCTAACAGGAAAAAGGTATGGAGAGAGCCAGGCCTGTTGGTGTGGAGTACTTTACAGAGACTGCTGATGTCCTGTGAATTCCTCTTTCACTCCCCAGCTAAGCATATGGAGCTTCAGGGAAGCCACTTGCAAAAACTAGGCATATGTCCTCCGAATTTGGGAGATGGAACTGGGAAGTCTAGAGTGATCTGTGGTCTGTAATGGCAGAGCAAAGAGAAGAAACAGGTCTACTCTGGTATGGCCTGAATTTTTAGAGATTAACAGGGTGAGATTACACAAGAGCCAAGTGGACAAGAAAACGTGACTGGCTTTGAGTTGCCTGAGGATTCATTATGAGGACATGGCAGAGAGAAGTAGTCCCCAGTGCAGACCACTGGTAGCTGGGATTTTGGGACACACACACACACACACACACACACAGAATGGAAGACAAACCTGTTCCTTTTAATTCCTCTTAGGTTTTTTTTTTTTAAAAACATTAGTTATGCATATATGTGTTTGTATGTGCATTTCTTCTTTGCAAAATAACATTTTACTCCACATACTAGTAATACTCCTTTAAAATTTTCAACTATGTGTAAACACATTTTTGTGTAAACATATTTATAAACACATGTATAAACACATTTTTGAATACCAGCTACAGCTTTATTTTAACAAAACCCTGATCTTGGCAAACTATATTTTATTTCCAGTAACTCAATTTTCAAAAAGTTTAATCCTGATAACATCATCAGGGTTTTATTTTCTTTCCAGCATGCATTAGGGCCTCATTCCTAGACCACATGGCAGCTTTCTTTTTTTTTTCAACTTTTTTTTGGGGGACAGAGAGAGACAGAGCATGAACGGGGGAGGGGCAGAGAGAGAGGGAGACACGGAATCTGAAGCAGGCTCCAGGCTCTGAGCCATCAGCCCAGAGCCCCACGCGGGGCTGGAACTCACGGGCCTTGAGATCGTGACCTGAGCTGAAGTCGGACGCTTAACCGACTGCGCCACCCAGGCGCCCCAGACATGGCAGCTTTCTCTGTCTCTTGTCTGTGTCCCTAAACTTATTCTACCTAGCACTTTACTGACCGAGTATCTGCTATAGTTGTACACGGCCAACCACATAACATCCAAACTTCACAGCTTGGCATTCAAGACTTTCTGTAATTTAACTTAAAAAAATCTCTTCAGATTTACTTATCATTCCCCCAAACTTCCTCTGTCAGGGAAACTGGTCTTTTCACACTCCCTGAATATGCTTTACACGTTCCCTCTTCCCTGCTGTGCTCATACATTCCTCCAGGCTCTTCTCCACCTTTCTAGGAATGTTAGTGAACATTTTGGTTTGAGAAGAAAGGAAGAAAGGAGAGAGAGAGAGAGAGAGAGAGAGAGAACATGAGTGCTTGAGAGGGAATGTATTTTGGGGGCATAACAGATTCTAGTGAGGTTTGTTTTAAATTAGCCAGAAAAAGTTTAAGCATATTTATAGTCAAGGAGAAAGAACTTCATGTCTCAGAGAGATAGAACTGAGATGAGATAGGACGCTGTCAAAAGCACAGTTCAATGAGAGGCTGAAGTACTTTGAGGGCGTTGATTTCATACATATTTGTCAACAGAAGGACACCCATTTTAGAAAGACATTTTGCCTGAGGTACCAAAGCGTGGGTAGACACCCATACGAAAACCAGTTTCAAACCAAACAAAAGCTAGCAGAGCTGATCCAAAAGGTAAAAAATGATTACCCGCCAGCCATAATCCCTGGTCTGAATCCTCAGCACCTGTGAGGAAAAACAATCTAGTTTTAGAATCATCAATCAGCAAGAATGTTTTGAATCCAGTGACCCCTTAAGCAAGATAAGGTGTTTCTAGATGGAAGTTACATGGTTCTGACTTAAATTGCTTATTCCAAAATTGGTGAGAAGCTACCGCTATCTAGTCAGTTGTTTACACACCCCAGTAGATGTCGGGAATCTCCCACATGCTGCTGGTTTTTGCAACCCTGCCTCCCTACAACTGATACCTAATGCTGATTCTTCATAATGATTGGGCATACCAACTTGTACCTAGAGATCATTAAGCAAGTGTTCAGCATCCAAGATACCTGGGCACAATGACTTTTAAAAGATAAAGCAAAATAGAAGAACTGTCATTGCAAATTATTGAACAATTAAATAAAGTCAGAGAATTATTTTTAGGTTATGCAAAATCATTTAGGTCACTGGCAGGAAAAAAAAAATCTATGTAAAAGGCAGATTGGTTCAAAGACCTCAAAGCAAACGTTTGAAAAACCTACATTCATTCATTCATTTATTCCTTCAAAGAATAATTATTATCTACTATATTCCAGGTACTATGTTAAACTTTAGGTTACAAAGAGGAAAAGAGATAAAGTATCTAAGAGTTTACATCTAGCTGGGAAAAAAACAACAAAATAAACAAATATAGTACACTAAGATTGTTGCTAAAGTAGAGATATGTAAAAAGTGCACCTTAGACCGCCACATAGGGAAAGCTTTACAGGGAGACCACGCTTGAGTCATGGTTTAGAAGCATGGCCCACAGGGATGGGGGAGAGCCATTCAGTGAAAAGCTTGTGTGAACTGCAGTGGGGCTCACAGCAAAGCTGTGGGGGAATGTTGCCAGCAGCTGTGGAGTTGCGGTAGCAGAGAGATTAGCTCAGAGATCAACAGTCATTGCAATGGACAGATTACAGTGTTTTTATGGTAACAAAATTTTGCTTAAGTACAAGGTATAGGGTACAATTGCATGATTTATATGCCCTGAAAAGCTCCCAAGAAAGTCATTTTCTATAAGGACAAAGCTATGCATTGCCAGATGCAATTATTGATTTTATTAGACATTTGGGTTGCCTTTCATTGCACTGGTAGTTTCATTGCATGATGGAGCAGTTGTAAACTTAGCCTCGGATGTCAGAGCTCTGAGTCTGGCCCTACCATTCCTAGCTGCGGGCAAGTTACTTTACCGCTCTGTCCTCACCTTCCTCATCTGTAAAATGGGAATAATAACTATAATAACTACATTTACCTCAACAGGAGTGTTATATAAATAACAAGACAAGCAAAGCACTAGAACAGTATCTGGATCATAAGAAGCTCTCAAAAACTGTTAGCTATTTTTTTAAAAAAATAGAAAAGTATCTAAACAGATTGGAGCTGAAATAGTTTTTGTTTAATGGTTACACTTTAACATGGTTACATTTTATCTTAACAGCAGTCACTATAGTCACTATGTGAATCTAACTGTGAGTTAAATCACAGCCTGATACCGCTGGCAAAGGTCTTAGGGTCATCACAACCCCTTTACATTTTGCTAGTAAAATTGAGATTTAAGAGAAAGTTCAGCAACTTTTTCAGTCACAAACCTCCTGAGCTGAGAGATTGCCATTCTAATGGGGCAGCCAGGACCTGGAGCTGTTGGGCAAATGACTGATCGTCTGCTGCCCTCTCATGGCAGACTGGGGAAATTTCCTTATGTACAGTAATGGAAATGACACTAACAGAGGGCTCACCAGGCATGTAACAAAGCCTCCTATATATTGTCTCTATATTGAAAGCGAAAATTAAAACTACTGGATGTCTTCATTATTTATATTTACAAGTAGCTTAAATTGTTTTTATACAAATAATACAAAGGATTTTCCTGTGCTTTGAGTATTTACATTTGTTTTTTTAAATAAAGTTTATTCATTTATTATTTCTGAGAGAGAGAGAGAGAGAGAGAGAGAGAGAGAGAAAAGGGGGTGGGGGGTGGACAGAGAGAGAGGAAAACACAGAATCCGAAGCAGGCTCCAGGCTCTGAGCTGTCAGCATAGACCGACGTGGGGCTCGAACTCACTAACAGCAAGATAATGACCTGAGCTGAAGTCGGAGGCTCAACCTGAGCCGCTCAGGTGCCTCTAAATTTCTCTGTTTAATGCACCTCTCAATTTGTTTGAAATTAAAGTGTTGGTTGCTTTTTTTTTTTTTTTAACAACAGCTCATTACCAGTATCTATTTTTACTTGGACTTAATCATCTATATAATAACGGCACCCTCACCCCTTTCTTTCAAGTAGCATGTACTTTAAAAAAAAAAAAAAAAGAGTGAAATTAAACACAGCCAGAGGCTACATAGTACCAAGTTAGTCTCCCTTACCTGCAGACTTGGAGAACAACTGTTACACATTTACACCAACACATATAAATTTTTAAATAGAGGTAGGCATATTATGCCCCCTCTTTTGGACCTTACCTATTCAGGCTTATTCCCATAGACATACTTGAAGACAACAGCTACATACTACTCCCATTCATGCATCTTATTATGGATATAAAATTTGTCTCCATTGTTTTTTACCTATTATTTTAAAAAGATAAAATATTTTCCATCCACATGGAGACTATCAATAAATCCTTTAAAGTAGAACTGTGGAGTCAAAGAACTTGAACATATTTAATTCTGAAAGACATTTTCATTCCCACTGGCATACATGACCCATTTTCCCATCCTTGGGCTTATGAAATGGTAATTGTTCCCAAATTGATAAGTTTAAAAATATCATGTTGGTGTTTTAGTTTATGATGTCTAAATACAGGTGGTACTGGGCTATTTTCCCAGGTAAACAAGTCATTCAAATTTCTGCCAGTGCTGTATGAATAGTCTTTTCTGTTTGTATATTAGTCATTTACATACGCATGCAATCTCTTCATATAATTAGTGAATTATACTTTTCCATTTATCTCTCAATTTTACTTATATCTTTTCCTCATGGAAATGTTAAATACTTATATAGTCAAATTTGTGGGTTTTTTTCCTCACCCAGGCTTCTGTTTTTGTTTGTCTACAAAGATCTTCCCCATCGAAAGTGCTAAAACAATTTGCCTTTGCTCTCTTTGTAATTTCTACCTAAAAAAAAAATTATATGTAATAATTGAACTATCATTTGTTTTAATGAAAGAAACGCATACAGGTTTAGCATTATTTCCTCTCCAAAATAACTAGTCATTTGACCTAACACTATATAGAATGGTCGACTATTTTCTGGTTGATTTAAAAGACTACATTTATCATATGGCAAATTTCTTTTTAGTTTGGATCAATTTCTCTTTCTGGATTCTCCATTCTATTTCCTTGCTTTTTTTTTTTTTTTTTTGTCCACCTATTTATTTTGAGAGAGGGAGTAGGAGTGTGAATGGGGGAGGGGCAGAGAGGGAGACAGAATCCTAACTAGGCTCCTCACTTTCAGGACAGAGACTGACAGGGGCTCAATCCCAGGAACCAGGAGATCATGAGCTAGGCTGAAGCCAACAGTTGGATGCTTAACTTACTGAGCCACCCAGGTGCCCCTCTATTTCATTGCTTTTGTCACCACCTAGACCCCAAGACCTGATCTTTTACTATTCATTTGCTTGTACCCACTGACCTTTGTCCCACATTTTCCCTGAAACTCTACTTTCCAGATTATCTCTTAACCCAGGCAAAAGACCCCACAGGATGGGCACAATATCCCAGATGGAAACCAACTACCTCTCAAACAATAATGACTGCATGCCTAGAAGGAGGGTTCCAGTGTTCCAGGGTTCCAGACCACTCAGACCAGTTTGAACTAAACCCCAACTCACACCTACACAGATGGAGCATGGAGTGACCACTAGAATGACCAACAATTACCCTTACATCATTTTATAATACTAAAATCTCCACCCAAGGAGAAGGATAAGCCTCACGTATATAACATACAATGTACGGATAGACATGTCTCTTTAAGGCACATGTGCAACCTTGTGCCTGCCTCTGCATATGATGACAAGGTTTCTCTAAATATTCAACCTAACCCTAAGCAAAAGGTACCCACTGACTCTCTCAGCCTTTTACACTGTTCCGTATGTTCTCCTTATTTGCTGCAAAGTTTCCTTTGTGCAACAACTCACTTGGGTTAGTTTCTATCTGTGATTCACAAAGGAGAGAACTCATGTCAATTATGTTACATGACGACACTAATACTGAACTGCTTTAGAAACGGTAGCTTAAACATTTTAATATCTAGTAGGGCTAATTTGGTACATACATTCCTTTTTAAAATCCTAGAATCTTGATTAACTTCACATGCTTATTTTTTTTTCACGTAAAGTCAAGTTAAAATCTCACAAGCAATTTTATTATGATCCTATGAGGAAATAAATTAATGGAGAATTGACATCTTCATATTCTATAATTATGTATGTGTATGCTCCTCCAATAACTTAAGTAAAACCTTTTAACATTTTTTTAATAGATCCTGTACATTTCTTGTTAAATTTATAACTAGACATTTAATCTTTTTACTGTTATGGTAAATTATATGACTGTTTCTTCCATTTTTATTTTTAATTTGGAAATTTTCTATGTTAAAGAAAGTTACAGATTTTCTGTTAACTTTGAAAATAATGACAAAATTGTTGATTAATTTTTCTTTTGGTTTGATTGTTTGGTTTCTCCGGTTCACAAACCTATCATCTGCCTATATTGATAATATTTGCCTCTTGTTTTCCCATTGTTAAGCTTTATTTCTTTGTTGTTGTTTTGTTTTTGTTTTTGTTTTTTTGTAAATTTGCATTGATTAATACCTCCTGGTCCATTCTGGATAATTATGGAAATATTAAACTTTTTTGTTTTGTTCACAGTTTTAAAATAAGAATGTTCCCAGTGTTCATCATTAAGATGAACTTAGTCATGAGGACCACATGTCCCCTCTTCAGTGTTTCAATCCATTTTTTAAACATTCATTTTTAAAACAAAATGCAAAAAAGCATGGAATAAAAATTATTTCCTATAAGCACAAATTTTGGCTAAAATTGCAAATTCATTAGTGAACTACACCTTAAGTGTAAATTCTTTCTAACTGATTTATGTGATAAATAAAAGAATCCTCTATTTGTGGCACATTCTTTTCTCTTGCTTTAAACTTTAAAAAAAATAACTCAATGAATGTATTAATTTGGAACCCTTTACAGGACAGGATTCATAAACTTTCCATGACTGATATCACCTTACAAGGAACGAGCCAGTAGTGTGTACTGTCAGAGATAAGGTATTCTCTATTATGGCAAATTATTGCAAAAGCTGTGCTAAACCGAGCATAACTTAGATGCTGTTCACTTAAATTTATTTAAACATTTGTTAGAGAAGTGCTGTTTATACATACACATAAAACCTTTGATCATTTTAAGGCAGCGTATCTCTCTTTTGATTTTCTTAATAGAAAAATCAAGAACCCAATGCTACATCTTACCAAATGTCTCTTGGCCATCTATGGGAATCATTATACTTTTTCTCCTTTAGCCTTTCAATGAGGGTACTTATACTAACAGCTATCAGTAAAAAAACCAGTTTTGGACGTGGAATGAAGCCACTTGGTTGGTTTAATTTTCAAAATATTAGCCAGATTACATTTATTTTATTTGCGACTTTTTGTATAGCTATTTCTTAATGAATTTATCCGAGTTTTTGTTATTTTTGATGTTTTGGGGGTTCGTTTTGTTAAAATGATTGGGAACTTTTTTTTCTCATAGGGCCCTGTGTCAGTTTAATGGTAATGGAATTATCTGTTGAAAGCTTAATACAAGTTCCATGACCTAAGAATCAGGAGCGCTGGTGTCCAAGGGCAGAATATACATGTCCCAACTAAAGCAAATTCACCCTTCCTCTGAATTTTCTATTCAGGCCCTCTGTGCATTAGATGATGCCCACCTGTACTGTTGAGGGTGGGTTTTCATCACTCTACCCACTGAAATGTGAATCCTTCTGGAAACAGCAAACAGACACACCCAGAAATAATGTGCCAGCTTTCTAGGCATTCCTCAGCCTAGTCAAGCAGACACAGAAAAATACCACCACCTTGGGGTTTACTTTTGCTATCTCTTCTGTGGTAAATTTTAGTAATTTCTGTTTAAACAAAATCAGAACAAAATTCAGTTTTCTACACTTGCTTACATAAAATTATGGAACATTTTGTTGTATCTATTTCCTCTCTGATTATCTCCCTAAAGGGTTTCTGCTTCTAATTCCAGAGAGTGGGGGGGGTGGGGGGTGGAGGGAGGGTCTCCCATACCAACAAACAATTCTCTGACACAAACTGGGAATCTGAGACTATCAACCTGACACCATCAACCTGGAGATAGCTTAAGATCCCGCAGGTTAAGGGCTCAGTCCTACAGGACCCCCCACCCCGAACACCAGTCAAAAGCCCATTAATATGGCTTAATAATTTATAATTAATAATTTACCTGTGCTTTGACCAACTAGCTATAGATTGGAGATTCCAACAAACTCCTTCGGTTTGATCAACTTGCTAGAGCAGCTCACAGAACTCAGATAAACATTTTCCTTACTAGATTACTGGTTTATTACAAAAGGGTATAATTTAAGAACACCCAGACAGAAGAGGTGCACAGGGTGAGGTGTGGGAAGAGCCGTGTAGAACTTCCAAGCCCTCTCCAGGTGCACCACCCTCCCAAAATCTTTACGTGTTAACCAATCTGGAAGTTCTCCAAAGCCCCTCCTTTTCGAGTTTTTATGGGGGCTTTGTTACACAGACATGATTGATGAAATTGGTGATTAATTGACTATCTAGACCTTTCTCCCCTCCCTGGAAATCAGAGGGTGGGACTAAAAGTTCCTTGCCTCTGTTCAGGTCCTTTCCCTGGCAAGCAGCTCCCATTCCTAGGTGCGTTCCAGAAGTCACCTCATTAACAGAGACTCAGGTGCGGTGGAAAGAGGCTTGTTAAGAATAACAAGACACATGTTTCACCTTGTGCCTCTAGAACCATTTCAGAAACTGAAGACATGAGAGTAAATACTGTAACAAAAGATGCCCTTATTGCTCAGGAACTTCCAAGGGTTTTAGTTTTGTGCCAGAAATGAATGAAAACAAAATATATATTTATTATAAGTCACAGTATCACACTCCCCAATTCTCTTTTTTAACATTTCACATTTCTGCTTCTTTACCTCTTGCTTATGTCAGTGGTGACCATCTGTATTATTCCAAAAGAGAGCTCTCAGATATATTTTGTATTTTTACTATTTTTCTATTCTAAATAATACATTAATTATTGATGGTTTATATTTATTTCAATATGTATATAACATGCGGCATGCTCTCTTAAGTTTGCCACGGGGCCCCACTAATTCTTATTTCCCATGCCAAGATAATTCATGCATTATTTTCCTGTCTGGCCATGTGGACATACTAATTATGACTCTCCCATTTAAGGTTTTGGTTTTCCTAGGACCTCTGCTAAGCCAGGTCCCAAGCCTGGCTTAGGTGCTTACCCATAAACAGGTGCTAAGCCATAGTTTCTAATACATTAAGTTTTTAGATTCTTTGAAGACAGACTGAAGGAGGATTGAGAAATAAGAAACTGGGGAAGCATATGTAGGAGGGGAAAAAAAGAGAGAAAAAGAGTGAGAGAGAATAAAAGAGAGAGGGAAAGAGAGCAAGAGAGTGAGCATTAGTTAGATGCAAAGCCAGGATTGAAGGATAATTTTTTTTTTCTCTGTAACCAGGAGAAATCTGAACGTATGCCTCGGCTGGGAGAGAAAGCTGTAGAGAACATCCACGAGAACCAAGAATGTGTTAAAAACTAGAACACAGGTGCAAAGTGGAGTCACTAATGCTAAGCCCCACATCACGAAATCAAGGCTTAATTAGTTTCAGCTTTTCCAGAAATGGAATCTTAAACCAGTCAGTCAAGAATCTTCTGATCAGCTCTAGTGAGGTAGTCTGCCTGACAGACCCCAGCCATCCCCCAAAGGAAAGGAACTGTAATAACTAACCCACTTTTGCCTAGTATAACTTCCTTATTCCTGCTCCCATCTGCCTGTAAGAGTGTTTCATTTGGTGCAGGATGTACAGCTCCTTGGAGCTCCTTTCTATCTGCTAGATGGGATGCTGCCCAACTCATGAATCTCTGAATAAAGCCAGTAAGATCTGTAAAATTTAGTTGGATTTTGTGCGAGGGTGGAGGTAGATAAACATAATTTTGGAGGTAGGAATAGGGAGAACATTTGCGATGATTAATGCATCAACTTGTCTGGGCCACAGGTGGCAGATATTTATTTGGTCAAACGTTATTCTGAATAGGATTCTGAGGGTGTTTCTGGGTGAAATTAACATTTGAATTGGTAGGCTGAGTAAAGCAAATTGCCCTAAGGTTGGTCGAATCCATCTAAGCAATTGAAGGCCTGAATAGTACATAAAAGTTGACCCTCCCTTATATGAGAAGGAACGCTGCTTCCTGCCTGACTGCCTTGACTTGGGATTTCAGCCCTTCCCTGCCTTCCAACTCAAACTGAAACATGGACTTTGAGGTCTGGGTCTGCCAGTTTTTGGACTAGAACTGCGCCATTGGCTCTCCTGGGTCTCAGCTTGCTGACTGTAGCTCTTGGGACTTCTCAGTCTCTATAATCACATGAGCCAATTCCTTACAATACATCTCTCTTTATCTATACATACATCCTATTATTTCTATTTCTCTGGAGAACCCTGACCCATACAGCATTGAAATAATTATACCCATTGACACCTACTTTCTTATTAAACAGAATCAAGGTCATCTGCTGAGCATGAGGTACATGAGGAAGGTAAAGTAGGTTTGTGAAAAAAGAAAGGAATTTTGTAGAAGAATAGAAATGAGAATGGTACTGAACAGGGCTTGTTTCTTTGTATAAAAGGTCTTTGTCTCAAAGCAAATTAATGTTTAATTATTTGTGAACTTATTGACTCCATATATCGATACTGCAAGCTTATAAATTCAAGGGGTAAGGACTGTCTTTCAAAGATGGAGCGTGCTTTACTGTTGGAGCCATTTGCTTGGGTTCTTATCCCAGATTTGTTGTTTTGTGGTTGCATTATCTTGGGTAAGATACTCAACCTTTTTGCTCCTCAGTTTCCTCATCGGTATTTACTTAATAGGCTTGTGGTAGAAACTAAAAAAACCTCCAGGGCACTTTCAATGGTGACTGGCACTAGTAAAAATCATGAACGTCTTGACCTCAATCTACCTGAGCACTTAGCACAATACCTGGAATATAGTAGATCTTGAATACACGAGTTAGTGGATGGATGAAAACTATTCTGTGGCTTAGCTTCTATGGCTAATGGTTGCCAACTCAGTGTCATTTCCACCCTATTCTACATTCTTCGCTGTAGGCCGAGGGAAGATCCTCAGAACCGTATTCCCCGGAATCCCTTTGCAGTGGGGTTACGTGTTGGATTCTGCCAAAGGTAAGTGTTTGCCCAAAGTCCAAACAGGAAAGAGAAGGAAAACAATGATTTGTTCAGGGCAGCTGGGGAGAGTACAAGACTGCAGGACTTTAGCAGAAGACAGATGAAGTGTTTTGTGCAGCTATGTCCGGGCACTCTCCTAAGAAGCATCAACTTCATTGCTACATGAAGCCAGATCCATCAGTGGCAGCTTGGACTTCTGATTTCTGCATTATGGGTTTCTTCCAGACAGCAGCAGCTTCCTTCCCTGGCTTCACTTGTTTGGCTCTTCCAACATTTATATAAGTTTCTAGTTCTCTTCATTAAATCCTTTCCTGCTTAAAATATCTCATGGGCTTTGTTTCTTGGACTAAACCCAATTGTTATGGGTTAGATTGTGTTCTCCCCCAAATTCTTGTGTTGAAGCACTTGGGTGTAGTACCTCAGATTGTGACTGTATTTGGAAATAGACATTTAGAGAGATGATTAGGTTAAAATGAGACCATTTGAGTGGGCCTTAATTACATCTGACTGATGTTCTGATAAGAAGACGAAATTTGGATATACAAGGAACACCAGGAATGCCCTTACAAAGAAGAAAGACCACAGACTACTTGAGGACATTGCAAGAAAGTGGCCATCTATAAGCCCAAGAGAAAGGCCTCAATAGGGACCAGTCTGCTGAAGGGCCTTGATCTCAGGTTTCTGGGCTCCAGAACTGTGAGGAAATAAATACCATCCTTGGGTATTTTGTTATGGTAGCCCTATGAAACTAACATACCGGTCGGAACAGTAACTGGATTATGAGAACAAAGACTCGCTACATTATCCCTCTGATTCTTCAGGGTGAGACAGTGTGGTTGGAGAGGTGTTTAAGGTATCACATATTAGTGAGTCGCTTGAAAAATTCACACGAGGTCCAACTTACCCAGAAGTTGCTGCTATACTAATGCCATGAAAATTCCATCTCATGGCCTAGATGAGATCTGAGTTCTGATCAACACCCAGGAAAAACTGGCACGGTGTGGATGTCACGCAACACGGTAATTCAGTTGTTTCTGCACACCCACAAAGGCAGCTGTTGCGTTCATCCCCACCTCCAGGACAACCCAGGGCCCTGCCAGCACATGCAGCAGCTATGCTAGACCGGTTGCCAGCAGAGAATATTCAATAGGGGAGTTTGGGTAGTTTTACCTAATTCAGCAGTTTTAAGGGTAAAGAAAAAGTGAAAACCCAAAAATAGAATATGTGCAGGAAGTTTGAAGAAGGAATGGAAACCAGAATTGAGTTATGAAGACCTACTAAGAAAAAAGAGATCCTGAAGAATCCTTCCTCAGAAAAGGAAGTGAATTGAAGGGTGTAACTGACATAAAAAAAAATCTTGTGAGTGCCTAAGAGGAAGCGGTTAACTCTACTTTCTAATCTAGAGGGGTGACAGCCTTCAACTCCTACCCTGAGGCCCTCTCTTCCCAGAGAGATGGAAGGTCACAAATATGGGTCCATATCTAATGAGCTCCAAGGACACACAGGCCAGTGTGGCACTTCCAAATTAAAGGGTTGATAAATGGGACAGGACTTGATGCGCTGCCTGCACCTGGTATGGCGAGAGGGTTCTAAGGCATTTTGTCTTATTTTACTAATGAGGATTCCAGAGGGTAAACTTGCACAAAGTCACATAAGTCCTGACATAGCAGTCCAATCTTAGTCCAAGATTACCTGTTGAACCATTTTGCCTCAAAGAAACACTTCAAGGACTCATCAAATGAACACTTCCAGTGATTGAAGATATCTGGTAGCGTACTACAAATAGCCCTTTTAAATGTCCCTGTCTACCCTCCACCCACAGGCTATTCATATGTGTCATCGATTCCATTCTGTGGAGCTAATTTAAAGTGAGAGAGTTCTTTTGTTTTTCCCAGGGAGTCTAACCAAAAAAGAATAATTTGTCTGTAGGAGTTAGGAATAAAGGTTTTTCTCAAGATACTTAAAAGATTTTCTTAAATGTTCCACTATTATAGTGAAACAAAAGTTGTATTACACATTTACGTGGGTGGTTCATTCTAAGACTGTAATTCTAGCTTTAATTAGATCAGAAACAGAAATCAGACCTTAACTGAAGGAGAATGTAGTTTCTAAGCAGCGAGTGGCAACAGAAGACCAAGACATTTAAGCAATTCTTTTCTTATGGAATAATGAAAGCAAGCTGACCATCTTTTTTTCCATTCTTCAAGAAAACCTTGTAGTGATTTTGTTTTTCATTAAATATTTGGTTGGCTTCTCTTTATCTGTTCTTTTCATGTGCTTCTCTACTTGCCTACACCCAGACCAGACCCTCCATGCTGAAATATATTGAATTCCATCACTAGCCACCTAAGTTCAAATGCTGTTCGTGCCCGTTTCAGTGTGTGTATATGCAATTGTCTCTTCTTTGTAACTAATTCAAGTCATTTATGAAATGTGCATAATCTTCCCTCAGTCGGGAGGTGGAGGGGTGGGGTTCACCCTACCTTACATTTTAAATATGTTTCTGTAAAAGGACATATGAACCACTGTTCATTGTTCTAATGGAGTTTGTACACCAATTAATGAAACGTGAGAAGACATTGAATATTCATTCCCTGATGCTTTAATCTCCTTAATCAAACTCAAGCCACTGGAAGCCATGAGTTCCCGTCAGTAGAAAACACAGCCCATGAGAAAAATGAGAGGAAGAGGATGGTCACACAGACAATCCTACTTTGGGAATTTTTTTTAACCTTGACTCTATTTTTATTATTTTTTAATTTCAAGCATACTTGGTATTTTAATTTCGGGAGATCTTGTAAATCAACTAGGCATATGAGCCAGATCCAGCGAGCTTTACAGCTTATACTAGTTAAAACTTCAGTAAAACCTACTCGATTTCCTAACCATGTCTTTTTGTACGTTTTTTACAGTAAAAAATAGTCTAGCGGCACTAAAGAGATTTTTCAAAAAACAAAAACAAAAAAACTCTCCAAATACAACTGATTTCAGTCTTGTATGTTTCTGCCCTTTTGCTGTTTATATTGATGTATCCATTTAGTGTTTAATTCTCAGGCTAGGAGATAAATAACACCCCCACGCACCCCAGCAAAATGCTGTTCCCAAAAAAGGGTGTTTCCAGAGCACCCCACTGCCTTGTAAGAGAAAACTAAAATGGAAGAGTCATGCCCAGTGGGCCTCGCTGCCCTACCAATCCCTGGTTACACTCCCCTCATTTTCCCCAAGCCCCCAAATTCCTATTTATTTAGTAATGATCCCAAACTAAATATAAATCTTTTTCTCCTTTTTTTTTTTTTAATTTTTTTAACGTTTATTTATTTTTGAGACAGAGACAGAGCACGAACAGGGGAGGGGCAGAGAGAGAGGGAGACCCAGAATCGGAAGCAGGCTCCAGGCTCTGAGCCATCAGCCCAGAGCCCGACGCGGGGCTCGAACTCACGGACCTCGAGATCCTGGCCTGAGCTGAAGCCGGACGCTTAACCGACTGAGCCACCCAGGCGCCCCTCTTTTTCTCCTTTTGCATAACAAACACAATACAAATTTCTTTGAGAGCAAGGACAAAATCTTTCTGCTCATCTCCGTGTTTAACACAGTGTTGGGCATGTAGCATCTTCAGCTACTAAATAAAAACTACAAGGAAAAGGGCAATTTGTGTCTTTTTTGGCTTTAAATGTATCACATCTCTTTAATAATGTCTTAGCTCCTGAAATCACAGATTAAGTGATAAAGAAGAATAAATCACTGTTGCCACATTTAACACTTGTACATTTTATTTAATTAAATCAGCCATTGTACACATTTGCAGCTATGTATTGTTAGTGTTGTATTTTTTTTTCCATTAACTAATACATGCCCTCATAGATATATTCAATTAGTGTTATCACCATGGGAACAAGATGCTGATTCATCAACTGAAAATTCACTTCTTCTCACAGTATTCAAGTTTTTTGATTACACAGCAAAAATCAAAACCAAAAAAAGGTGAATAACCATTATGTTGTTACACAGACATCATCTGCACTGCAAATAACACAACAGAAATGCTTTTCTTGAGCTCCAGTGAAGGTTCTGACAAGAAGGCCATGGTGTGTCTCAAAAAGTTTCACCATCAGCCTCTCTCATTTTGGCTGCCAAAAAAGCTTTATTTCCTATCCAACTGCCAAAAAGTGCTAGCATTTGAGGCTTAAGAGATTTGGCTTATGGGAAATCTCCCTCCCAGGAAATTTGCGCCCTTGGCAACACTACTTGAAATGATGAAGTGCCATTGTTTGTCACTTTTGTTTTTGACATTCGGAGCAATGAGTCATTTTTGCACAACAGGAAAAGACCAGATAGAATTGGAAAATGTTCAATCCCTGGAGGATAGACTCTTTTTTTTTTTTAATTTCATCTTCATCGAATATACTTTTCTTTAACAAATAACTGATTCAAAATGTATACTGTTTATATGAATATATTTGTGAATATATATATATGTTAAAATGCTACACAGCTTCAACCACTAGAGGAATAAGGAATTAGGACATGGAAATCACTCAGATGATTAAAGTTCCTTCTTTGAAACAAACAAAAAAGTGCACAAATGCACTTAAGAGTTTCCAAGGGAGTTTGGATTTCAAATAAATAAATAAATCAAAAATTTTAACCAAAACCCAATTTGTAAGGATTTCTCAACCTTGTCTGCAAGCTGAAAAACAGACCTAGCTGAAAAGTGAAAAGTGCTTGCTCAGGGTCAGAAGAATGAAAACCATCAGTGTGATTAGAAGAGAAGTTTTGTCTGTGGTTTTGATTTTTAAATGCTACATGCAGGTATTAGAGAAGATATAAACCCGGAGAGGGGGGAAAAAACACTCCAGCATGGTGAAGGAGTTTAACCTTTTGCGTAGTGGGTAAATCTTGTTTCCAATGAATTATCTACAGTGCAGTGGCCAGAAGAAAGTACCACCAATAAGACAGCGTGGTTTGCTAAAGCAGCAATGAAAACTGGAAAAGTACAGTAGTTATAGCTTTTAAAATACCCTGCCAATGTGTCCAAAATCCAAAAGACCTGAAGATGCTAGAACGCCACAGCATGGAGCTGCTAGCAGCTGAATACCTCATTGTTTCACTCCTTTTGCCTTCTGCTCCCCTTCTCCCCTCCCTCAGAGTGGCTGTTGGAGAATCCTACATCAAGGCTGGCCAGCACCAGCAATAAGTGCTTAGTTAGGATAGTTCCTTGAGGTCATTAACCCATCTTTAACTAGGAGCAATGGCTACTCTGGAAGGTCTAAGGACATGGTAGGTCTGAAGTGCTTCTTTTGCAGTAGAACTGTATTATCATTCGATTGTGTTAGCAATATCTTAATTAATCATTGTTCAGCAATTTCTAGAGGCCTTTTATTTCCATGATGCCCAGTGTAGTTATGATAGGCAGTGGTTTTAATTTTAATATGTTGTTCATCTGAGCATTTTAGCTATATACATTGTACAAGGATATCCCTTGGAAGGATTCCTATATATCAACACTTGAAGAGGTCTGTAGGTGAAGTTCTTCTGATCGATGGATTTTCATGGAGCTTGTGCAGAAGCAAAGAACGACAGAGGTGGCCAGTTTCCAGTTTAGCACAGACACAACAAAGTAGTGGATACAGCATCCAGACTGAAGGATGCTATCTTTGGTCACAAATTAGCTTACAGTTAAAGAGGATGGGGAAAAACTAAAACAAAATGCAGTGTTTTTGCTAAAAGTGGAAGTGTCAGGGTATCCCATTAGGTCGCTCTGCTAGTGAAACGGGAAGTTGCATATCGAGTGGATGTGTAGTTTCTGGTGTGAGGACAGGGCAGCCCCTCATTTGGCCTCTTGCTTCGAGTCCTCCTTGCAGAAATGCCGAAGGAGTTGCTGGAGGTCGCGCTGGAGGTCATCTTGGTCTAGTGCTTCTGGTACATCCTCCAGGTGCTCCAAGTAAATGTGTTTTCCATGCTGGTCCTTCACCACAGCCCTCTTCTGTGTACTGGCTTTACTCATTGTCGTCCTGGAGGAAAGCAGACAAGAGAGAATTATACTTTCTTCACTACAAGGCAGCCACCACCTTTGGGGTGGGAGTGATCACTGTGACACGAAAATACTTCACTGTGCTACCTCTGGATACTTCTAGACTGAGCTATTAGTTTAACATCTGCAGCCATCCTTCCACCTCTCTCTTTTAAACATGGCCTCTCCCATCTGACGTAAGTCATGAAATGTTTTAAAGTATTTTGGAACAAAGAATATTTTTTAAAACTTTCAGAACTATTTCAAAGAAATAAAACCATGCTTTAATAAGATTCTCTCCAAAAGCAACCATACAACCATTCATGTTTGTTTAAGGTGCACTGATTTGAAAGCGCTTGGCACATCCCGAAACAGGGATTCCATAGGTACTTTTTGACAGGCTAGGAAAAATAGCTTTTGATTTTCTGAAAACACCTCAGCTGTCAGCTTAATCCTTAGAGTTGCATCCTGTTCTGGGAAATGTTCTAGGAAAACTTTTCCATGAGACATAGATCTTTAAAAACGGGAATCTTATTCTATCAACATAGAGGAAGGTGAATACCAACGAGAGACGAGGACTGCCCCAGCCTTGAAACTTCATCTGGAGACGGTAGGGAAGACAGAGGAGAGAGAGAAAACACCGAGAGACAGATCCTTCCTCCATCTGCTCAGATTTCCAGGACTTTGCCCATTTTTGGTCTTCTATGCCACTGACTAGTGCTTTCTTGGCTCCCTCCTAATGATTACTTGACAAAAGGGGCTATGATGTACTGTGGTATTTAGTACTATTTTCCTGTATCCCTACTTGAAAATTATTAAACTGTAATTTGTTCATTCTCTGTCCTTCCATCTACTTCTCAACAGAATTATTCATTCTGTAAATATGTGGTGAACATTTTTATGTGCCAGGCACTATGATTGTAATAAATAAGGAAAACAAATCGCAGAGATTTTAAGCGATGTTCCAAATACAAAGTAACACAGTTAGTATGAAGTGAGGCCAAGACTCAAGGATTCCAGAGCCTGAATCTGTAACCACGATGCCATGCATCTTCACTTAAAACCACAGAAGAGCAGTCTTCTTAGCTTTACTCCAGCATTTTTCTTAATGGATTCCTAGTGTTCAGAAGCTAGAGGTTCTGCACTGTCATGCTTTTAAGATCATCCCGAGTTTTCATTGTTCTACCTTCTCACACTGTCATGCACTTAAGATACTCCTGATTTAAAAAAAAAAAAAAAAAAAGACTTATTTTAGCCAAAATACTTTCAGGTTTTCTTTTGGGCATCTTTGTCTCCTTCTTCCTTCTTCTCATGTTTTCTTATTCTCTCCTTCCTTTGACACCACATGAATTATTTTGTATCTGAAAGCAAACTTAAATTTATTCCTCTTGATAAAAAAGGTCCAATTTTGTTCCAGTGGTTGAAATCAGATTGTGTTTTTCTCACGATTCAGCACCCATAATATTTTTCTTCTCCGAAAAGGCAAATATCTGATTATTTCTGCCAAGAGCTAATAGCAGCCTTCGTGGCACTGGTGTGGCTGTGTTGGGGGGTGGGGGGGGGGGGAGGCGGTGAATGAGCTTCTATCACAGGACAATCCCTGATATTTTGTGCAGATATCGTAGATGAATGTGCTTATGAGCATGTGTATGCATGTAACTCAAGCAGTGGAATGAATTTACTTATGTGTATTCAGGGGAGCAGTGGGGATGATAAAATATGTTCAGCAACATACAAGATAAAGCAGTGTACTGACAAATACAGTTCCGGAACTAAATAGCTGTAGAACTTAATTGAGTTGTTCCATATCCCTGGCTTCAAATTCACCAGCAGTAATTAAGAAGTTTGGATTAGATGGTCTCTAAATCTATCCCGATGTAAAGATCTCATGATGTTAGGGTGTACATGGTTTGTGTGGCTTTGTCTGCATAACTGAATAAAAGACGTAAAAGTTCAGAGTATAAAAAGTTCTTTATCCTTAATTCACGGGGCATTTTTAAAGTTCCCTGAGCAATTACACTCTTTTAAATTCTTAGCTGCTGCTGTTTTTCACATGTGATTGGAGGGCGGAATTGTGACAGAACCTTTAATTCGCTGTTCTAATTATTATGTTCTGCAGGCTGAAAATAGCTCTGTAGAGTACTATAAATGACAATCTTTTTCTTCTTTACAATGAAGCGAGAAGAACAATAGTAACTTGAATTTCCATTGTGTCTTTTCACTGAGAAGCTGAGGACACTTTTTTAGCATGGTGCTGCTAAAGGACCAAAGAGAGAGGGGACTAGAGAGAAGGGCCAGGAGACAAGGCAATGGTGCTGACAATCACGCATCAAGTAGGTGATAGGGATGACACAGCGTCACAGCTTGTCTCTTTCCTCAGGCACAAAAATGAGCCACTTACTTCTTTTATGGCCCTTTCTTAACTTGTCAAAATCCCTGGTTTCAGCATTTACAATCAGATTTGTGGGTATCCAACTCATGCTCATGTTATTTGCCACTCACATGCAAGATCATGAAACAACTTAAAGATTTTAGAAGCAGCTTAAAAACAAAAACAAAACCCCAAAGCATGTGCCGCTCAGCATTATGATTCGATACGACTGAGCTGAAGGTAGCTGGTCACAAGATTAATCTGTGAGCAGCTGATTGGTTTCCTCTCCAAATGTGCTCCAAATCTGTCAACACAATGGAATATTCTAGCCAGTTGGCCTTAACGAAACTGATGACTTGTTAAAACCCAGGGAGTGGTTGTGTGAACAGGTGTCTCAGTTCCCCTCAAGCCTTGGTATCATTTTCAAAGCGTCAAGAGGACACTACAGGTTTGACACACTGACAGATCTACCACTTGGCAAAGCGGACAACATAGACAGAGTTGGTAATTCCCAAGGGACGTTAGGGCAGAGGTAGGGGCTCTGTTTTTCTTACAAGTGGAAAAAAAAGTCAAGGTGTTAGTAGGCAGAGCATAACCCCATGCTAACCCAAACCTTTTAATTACTGATCCATCCTCTTTCAGAATCTCATTCTCTACTAAACTGGGTAAGTGCACTTTCATGTGGCTACCTGTATAGCTCAAAGCCTGAAGAAAAAAGAAAGTAAGACAAAACCCACCATGAGCCATGGACTTAAAAAAAAGCTATTACTTTGCTTAATTGATACCATAAAAAGATATACTTGAAAGGAGAAATAAAAACAATCCTAGGAACAAATGTAAATACTGAGTTTTATTTACATCTCTCCCATTTGTGAGGGAGATGTATTGTATTACTCATAAATGTTGGTAAATAGCATCTGTACCGATCGACTTTTAATTTCCTCCACACCTCATCCCCCCTCTTTCTCCGGTGGAGACTCTAATGATGAATATAATGATCAGAGGCAAAAACAAGCAGCAAATGAATAAAGCCCAAAGCGTGCAACTCACATAATTCACCTTTTGGTTATACAAGGTCAAAATACTGTCCTTAAAAGTATTTGAATAAGGTATGCTTTTCATATCCCAATGCATTCCCATACATAATCTCAATGCACATTGTGGGTGTAGAAGAGAATGCACATATAACATTTAACTTCAAAATGTCTCAATAGCAAAAAAATGTTTTGTAGATGTTTACATATGCCCTACAATCCCTTAGTGAAAACCCCTGGGGCCAGATGTATCTCAGAATTTGGAATATTTTCCATTTTGGATATTAGAAAGGTAGTATGATAAATATGCTGTATATTTGAATACCTCTGATGGGGCAGGGACAGCATCCACTAATCAAACGCATAAATATATCCACAGCAAAACATATGAATATTCAGTCTAGGTAGGACCGAAAGACTCTCCATGTCATTATAACTCCATATCAGCTCACATTAAGTTTTACTGCCAAGTTAGCTTGCTATTAACCTACAAAATTTGTACTGGTTTTCAGAATTTTGGGATCTTTTTAATCCTAGTAAGGGTTTGTGGATCTGTCCCTATGGACCCATTTCCTAATTACTGAAAATCAGAACTTAAATAATTATAAATGCTTGTTTTATATC
The DNA here is from genome assembly GCF_014898765.1 of Herpailurus yagouaroundi. Lineage (NCBI taxonomy): Eukaryota > Metazoa > Chordata > Mammalia > Carnivora > Felidae > Herpailurus > Herpailurus yagouaroundi. The sequence continues at coordinate 72,508,348 of NW_024412376.1, forward strand.
TAGGTTTAAAATAAATCAGAGTTTTCATTAATGCCTATCTTTGGAAATATTTGAGAGCATTAGCTACTAGAGATAATTCACAATCTCTTTCTTCTTTCTTTCTTTCTTTCTTTCTTTCTTTCTTTCTTTCTTTCTTTCTTTTTTTCTTTTTTTCTTTCTCTTACTAATTAAAGAATTAAAGTCACTTCTGGAACATCTAAACAAGATATACAATCGTGACCTAACTCCAGAGATTCTGATTCAGTTGAAGCGAATCCTGGTCATCTAGACTTTTAAAAGCATTTAAGATGACACGGAACTTGTCGCTTTGTGGATACCACAAGTTGAGAAAACGTTACCTCACTGTACAAGTTATTCAAACAGCAACTCTACCCTCTTGAATTATTCTGCACCCTTCCATGAATACATATATGGAATGACATAATGGTAAATCATTTTATTTTTAAACACAAAGCAAGCACAAAACACACAACACAAAAACACAAAAGTGATAATGCTTCTATACCTCTTCAAAGTCATCTTTGGCTGAAGGAAGATCAGTGGCTAAACTAGAATCACCCAGATGTTTCTCCATCCTTTCTCCATGTACCATAGTTGTTTTAACAACTTTGCTGACTCTACGGCCTTCCACTGGTTCAGCCTGAAATTGTGAGGTACTGGACAAAATGCTGGGCTCAGACAAAGTTACCTAATGAATGAAGGACACATGATAACACAGTTTCTGACTGCCAAATGTAACAGTGATGGATTTTTCTATGTAAAAACAAACAAACAAACAAACAAAACCCCAAAACCTTAAAATGGTATACACAGGCCTTCTGGAAAATAGTATTTTGGAAAAGAGAAGCAGGTACTAAAAGAAAGAAAAAAGCCTATAATCAACTGGTAATGCCTATATAATGACTCTATACACACAGCACCAAACCCACCACTCATTAATCAGCTGAATGAAAATCTGTCAGGAAGTATTATGAATAAGAAACTGATTCCTCAGCGACATGACAACCTGAGCATGAACTCTCTTTTCCCCCATGTTTAAATGGTTTTGATTTTATGAAGATAAAATTAAACCCCAAAAGAGGAACTCTCAAAGATATGAGAAATTGAAAAAGTAGATTTCTAGAGAAACTGTGGGTGCGATAATAAACTTCTGAGGATGTGAATGAATGCAAAACAGTGAGTGTGTCACCAATGATATGTCAAAGGGAGTAAACGTTCCTCAGAGAGGGAAGTAGAACAGAAAGAAGTAAAACTATAAATCAAGATGTTTCTGGATCCTGGCTTTAGTGACTGAAATGCAGAAGTTTAAATATCAGATATTTATCTCCAGTGCCCTACAGAAGACTGCTATGCTGCCCGGGCACAAGCATTACAACACAATTTTACAAGGTCTTTTCATGATATACAGCTCACCAGCAAATGGAACTCTGGTCTTTTAAAATTTCAGTTTTGGATTTCTGTTTTATGTACTCAGCCATGAATTAAACAGAAAATAGAAATAAGAAGGACCAGGGGCACCTGGGTGGCTCAGTTGGTCGAGCGTCCGACCCTTGATTTCAGCTCAAGTCCTGATCTCAGGGTTGTGAGATCAAGCCCTGCATCCGGCTCTGTGCTGACAGTGCAGTGCCTGCTTGGGATTTTCTCTCTACCCCCCCCCGCCCCTCCCCCTCTCGCTCACTCTCTCTCTCTCTCTCTCAAAATAAATAAATGAACTTAAAAAAATAAATACATAAGAAGGACCAAACAGAGACAATGAGTATAATGGCTACAAATGTCCTTGAAGGTTAGTTTAAAATTCCACAAAATCATGAAGAAACATGTGAATATGCAACCGAAAGCAGAGTGCCATATAAGCGGGAGCAGTGGGGCCGGTATGGACAATCGTGTCCACCTCTTCTGACTCTGTGTTAGACCTCTCCATAAAATCAGGTTGGAGAATCAGATGATCTTACCTCTGACTGTTCAGTGTCACTCTTTAATACAATGCGCTTCATGACTTTGGAATAGCCATCTCCTTCCTCAATGCTGATGGGTCCCTGTGCCATTCCCTGCATTGTAACCTCTTCTTTCTCTGTGCCATCAGAGGCTACGTACCGCCTAATGATTTTCCTAGTGACCTGAAAGATATTTTATTCATGTATCTTGTGTTTGAGTGACAGTACCGGGGTACCGATAAGTTTTAAACAGGAGGCTTTGAGATCAACCATGTTAGGACAATACCTTCTTTACCACAGTGTGTCCATGCTCATCAATGTATTCTTCTTCTGTGACTGTTTCTGGGGGTATGTCAGGCATATCATCTCCCTAAACAGTTGAGAGAAAACGGTCACTTCAGTGTCGGGCATCAATTCTGAGAAACTACTCCCAAGTGCTTATAATGTTAGAAAATGAAGGGAGCTACTGAGAAGCACTGCTGAGATGCCAAATCCTGTCGAGTAGTGTGTTTTAAAGAAAAAAAAAAAAAGGTGGGAAGTAACATGCTTAGGAGAAGTGGACCAAAGTTAGGCGTAAAACAAACACTCCAACAAAAACAGACAAGCAAGGTGAGGTGGGTGGAACTGAAGAAGCGGTCTCTCTCTTGCTGTTTGCTCTCTTGGAAGTGGGCTGCCAATGTCATCACCACTGCAGGTTTTGTTTTTTTTTTTTTTTTTTTTTTTTTTACGAACAAAACTTAGGAGAGTTAAGTGAAGGGGTCTGCTTTTGAATGGCCATGCACTACCTAAAGAGCATGCCAAGCCCTCGTGGCTCCATGGCTAGCATCACTCTCTGAGGGTTACGGGGACAGAAGTGTCCCGGACGTGCAGGAACGTAACAGCTGGTACCTGAATAATCACTCGTCGGCGGACAACCCTGGTAGTTACCATCGCCTCCTCATCTGAGCTGGCCTCCAGCTCACCTAATTCCTCTGTTAGCTCCTGGTGGAAGCATGGAAGCATCGTTTTGTTTAACACGCTAAGGAATGTCTTCACTACTGGTTTCTGCTTTAGTTCACACGGTTTTCTGGAAGTTTTATTCATGGAGGCTGTGCTAGAAAAGCCAGCACAGCAAACAAGTGTGTGTCTGTCTCACACTTAGGTAAGAATACTTTTTTGTTCAATGAATGCAAACAATTCTGGAATTCTGAAAGCTGAGTGCCCATCTGTCAGAATCTATCAAAAGAAATGAGCCACTTGTCCACATTACTTCTTGGACTTAAACTCCTGATAAACAAGCAAATGTAAACCAAAACTTAAGCAACACACACACACACACACACAGACACACAACACTTGGAAGCCATCAATACTCAACACTCAGGCTTAGGCTTAGAATGATTAACCCACAGGTATAGAAACAACTCATGCTTGTAGCAGAACTTTCTGCAAAAAGTCAAAATTTCCTGCAGCTCTTATCTAGCCAGTTGAGCATCTCCCTGGCAACAAACAAGGCAGGCTATGAATAATATTAGACTCATTTTGCAGAGAAGTTAAGATGCACAGGCCAGTCTGATTTTATGGGTCTGGCCCAGAGTCAAAGATGGAGCTAAGAACACAATTTTAGATTAGAACATATCTCGGGAGCGTTCCATTGAATTACTCTTTCCTAACAGGATACTACTTTTTTTTTTTTTTTAAAGAAAACTCAATGATATTTTTTCAACATATTTTAAAATATCTGACATATTTCTGTATGCTTTTCTGCTAAAGGAAAACATGTAAAATCGAAACCAAATTGTACTTTAAATACATTCTGGAATCTGCTGCCTAGAAAGATGATCAGCAAGAAAAGTGACTGAAGTCAGATCCTCAAGTTAGGGTCATGAGAATTAAGGGTCAAAATAGGAAGCATCACAGAGATAACTGGATATTCACCAAGAATAAATGGAACAGGCCCATAGAAAGTGGAATACAGAATGACTTATCAAAATTTATTTATATGCATAGAAAAAATAAATGAATTATACAGATAATTGTTTGAAATCTATACTTCAATTAGCCAATGGATTCTTAGGCTAAATTTAGTAACTCCTAAGCCCTGACAGCATCTTTGAAACATTTTTACCAGAATTCATTTAAGCTGAGAATTTGGGAGATGAGTAATTCTGTGCAAAGGTACACTTAAAATAAAAATCCATTCACGGGATGAATTCATTATTTAAGATAACTACCAAAACTGGGACACAGTTCTCATTTGCCTGAAACTCCCCTAATTTTAGTTATGATCTTAGATAAATCCTGCTAGCAGATGTCACCCTCATAGTGAACAAAAATAAAGTAGGACTTAAGCCCACAGATATGTTGTATCATGCTTTTCTTCAAAACCTTTCAGTTCTTTTCTATACCTCATTCTTTACTACTGAGACCTATATTAATGCTTTAAAAACACGGTGACATAAAAAAATGCTTTTGAATTCTAAAAGGACAAATATATAATTTAATAGATATTAAATTTAATCCAAACAGATTCTCACACTTTTTTGTGCATGACAATCATCCAGAGAGTTATTTAAAATGCAGATTCGGGGCGCCTGGGTGGCGCAGTCGGTTAAGCGTCCGACTTCAGCCAGGTCACGATCTCGCGGACCGAGAGTTCGAGCCCCGCGTCAGGCTCTGGGCTGATGGCTCGGAGCCTGGAGCCTGTTTCCGATTCTGTGTCTCCCTCTCTCTCTGCCCCTCCCCCGTTCATGCTCTGTCTCTCTCTGTCCCAAAAATAAATAAAAACGTTGAAAAAAAAATTTAAAATGCAGATTCTTGCTCCCCTCTTCCCTGAGATTCATTCCTCTGAGGAGGGCTTAAACACCGCCGGTGAACACTGAGGCATGTGAATGATTCAGAATACACCGTTTAAATTAATTTCTTAGATGGTCTCCGGAGACCCCTCTTTGCAACATCAAAGCTCCCTTAATGACAAAGGAAACACTTAAGTAAGTTTCTGCTCCTTATTCTGACATTCTGAACCACGATAAGTTGAGGTACACTGTCCTTTTTCAAAGTCATTCTTAAAATAGGTATAAGGAGACCTATTTTGGAAATAATCCTTCCTTTAATGAGGAAAATTTGGGGAGGGGAGGAAAACCCCACCTGATATCCACAGTCTGCGTGTTCATCACCTGACAGCACAGACAGTTGTAACCAGAGTCTGGCTCCCACAAGTTTCCATGGCTGGCACGTACCGGGGGCCCTGTTAATCCCCCTCACTAGTCTTCGTGCCCATGGTTAGCAACTCTGAAAAGCTACATCAGGCATACTGTTTCACTCCAGGGTTCATTTTCCTTAGCAAAAGGGTTTCCCAATTGTAACAATTAAGGCACATGCTCAGGTAGCAAGAATTAGAACTGTGTATCTTTTTTTTTTTTTCCTAGATTCCCTGGTTCCCAAGTTTTAAAGGGGATTGAGGGGTTTCTAGGGTCCAGGTCGATTTTTTTCAGAGAAAAAATAAACCATCAGAGAAATGGAAACTGGGGAAGATTTGTAGCTTTGCTGCCTGTGGGCAAGGAAAGAGAGGAGATCCTTACCTTATGGAAAGCTGCATCGTCATCGAATCTTTCAAGGGCCTGTGGCTGGTCATTAGCAGACTCCACTATCACAAGGCTAGTTTTCTGAGAACTCTCCTCCTTATGTTCTGGGGGCTCTTCGGGTTCCTGTACGATGGGAGAGTCGCCCTGCTCACTAGATGTTGGAGTCTGGAGGTGTGGCCTCTCCTCCTCAGGAGGGGTACTGATTTCCTCAGGTGTCTTGCTTTGAGAGCCAGATATAGCCGTAGGCTTTTGAGTCTCTGACACTTCCGTCCCTGGGGTTGTCACACTGAAATGGAAAAGCCAAGTTACACCATGAGAGCATTTACATTTCCCCTTTTGCTGAAGCAAGGCAATTGGAACGAAAGATGGAACTTGTCTTCATGGTCCATGACAAGTCAAAATAAGTTTTGTATATATGGCCGAGAAATGAAATTTGAATAAAAATCATATGTAAGAAAGTTACAGCTCCTTGATCTAGTATTGGCTGGGATGGATCTATTCTAAAGAGAAAAATTATTCTAAAATGTATTACCATTTCTTAATCTCTACAAAGTATATAAATTATAATTTCATCTTTTCTTTGATAACTCAAGGTTATCTTGAAGATTTGAGGAGGTTTATATAACAAAGATCTGTAGATAATAAGGCTTCTGAAGCAAGAATCAAAGTTTGGGAAATTTTTTTAAACATATATAAACCCTATGTTAATATGGTTATCATAATTGCAAATATAGAGAGATTCTTATTATACTTCTGGAAAATTATTACTTGATGGAAAGACCTAGTTAAAACTTTTTCTTCTGATTTAATTTGGAGTTACTCCAATGCAATCTTTATAATCTCAATTTTAAATATGAAAATTCTTTTTCTGCTTTTAAACTTCTTATTACAAGTTTCTGTCACTCTGTAGATACTAAGTGCCCAAATGCCTCTCTGATATTCCCTCTTTGCTTCCCATCTTTTTATTTTTCTTTCTTTCTTCTCTCCCCTAAAATCTAAAGGTAGTTGGTAGGCGGTGGCTCAGTGGAAGAAAGAGGATTTTATTACCCATTTCACCCTCTTCTCAAGCTCCAGTGACCCCAGCAGAAAACTCGCTTACTGGTGTAATCTCCTGACACACTATTCTCAGATTTCAGGTCTGGGGACACACTTGCCTTTCACATCATCTGTTTTCCTTCTCTAGATATAACAAGCGTCATTTAAACAATTCTCTTTCTCATTTGCTTCTATGAAGCCCAGTACTTGAGTTCTGAGCTGACTGTTCTATAGCTTCCTTTAGCCAGAAAGTCTCCAGAAGACTTCTCTGTATTTCCACTCTGAACTTATCCCACTTTATTTTGATGGTCTTTCATTCTGTGTGAATAATTTGTGTTGCGTTTCTATTTTTATTGTCAGCCACCCCAATGCTTTGGTGACATACACTGAGGGCTGCTTCGCCTACAGCATCCCTGTTCATACTGTGAACTGGCCATGGGACAACTGGCACATATCAGAGCACTGCAGAGAAGTCAAGTGCGACAGTCTTATAAGCAATAAGCATGAGGTCTTTATGAAATCTTACAGTTTAAACAATGCTTTCACAGGCATATCCTTGACCTGTGGCCCTATGAGATGAATAAGGTATATATTCTTATAACTTAGAGATGTGGAAACAGAAACCAAAAAGGGCTTGGGGCTTGCCCAAGGTCATAGAACCGGAAGTTGTTTTAAGCAGATCTACCATACCATGCTGCCATAATTATGTCTCAAATCTTCCGCTCTTTTTCCTGCAGTCCTGGCACTTGTTACTGGTGGGCTTATTTGACAACCATCTGAAAACAATTTACGGTTGCACATGCCTGGCACTCTTGCCATCCTGGCTTATTTCTTGGAATTACATTGGACAGGCTTTCTTTTGAAACTCACAAGTACTCCTGCTGACATTCAAGAGATGACTCTTCGGGCAGGTCTTGCATTTTCCCTGAGAAATCCTGTTGAACTTGCTCCTTGTGAGTTTGGGGAAAGAGCTCTGTTGCTGAGCTGTCCCCCTCAGTTTTGGGGATGCAATCCTGAAAAGCAGAATAACCGACAGAAATGTCTTCCTCTGAGACAATGGGAGGGTGATCACAGGACTCGCTTTCTTTAGAAGCAGCTTGCTCCTCTTTCTGCTTGTGCTGTGCACTGCATAGCTCCTCTTGAAGTACTGAGAACCCTACAGGGAGAAACAATTTAAATGAAATATTAACTGAAGCTCACTTACATTAAATGGGTATTTACTCGGTAACCATTAATGTGCCACATCCTGTGATAGATCCAGGGTTACAAAGCTGAATGAGATAACCGTGTCTGCCTTCAAGATACAGATCATCTATTGAAGCTCAGGCAAGTAAGAATCTGTTGAAATGCAGAGTGACTGGGCCACAGTGCCAGTCAATAAATGCAGGAGCACCAACTCAGGGTTAAAGAATTAGGAAGGGAAATGCAGAGGGTGGGACATTTTAAGGAGACCTAATGATAACTGCTACTGAGGCATAGAATGTAAGTAGGAAGAAGGATTAGGGTTTAATAATAATGAATAATAGCTAATACATTCTAAGTATTATGTGTTAGGCACTGTTCTAGGTGTTCCACAAGTATTAACTTGTATTAACAACATTTGAGGTTAGTACCCTTTTTTGTGGAGGGTCTCTCATGCCATGCTAAGGAATATTATCATACCCAGGGCAATGAGGAGTCACTGAAAACACTAGCAGAGGTATGACTGACATTCATCTACTTATTTATTCACTCAACAGATGTATACATTATCAACTATGTAGTAGGTGCTGTTTAGACGTTAGAGATATAGCAGTGAACAAGGTAGAAAAAGTCCTCACTGAACTTTTATTTCTGCAGATATATATTTATGATAAATTTTAGGAGAAAAGGAAACCATGGTAAAGAGTAAATAGGGATAGTATTTTAGATAGAATTGTCAGGAAAGGGTGCTTTGGGGAGATTGATTTTGAGCAGAGGCCTGAATAGGTAGGTATTTGATGCTCTGAGGGAAGAATGCTCCAGAGTGGAGGAAACAGAAAGTAGCAGAGCTCCAAAGCCCCAAAATGCATAGGGTGCCCAGGGAACATCAAGGAGGCCAGGTGTCTGGGATTTATATAAAAAAAGGAGAGAAACAGGAGATAGGACAAACTTTCACTGGATAGTAACACACACCATCATTTAAATCTATGAAAAGAAGCTACAGAAAGGAATTGTGTAAAAATAGCCAGAAAAATAAGCAAAAGAAAAAAAAAACATGAAGGGAGGGTGTCATGGAAAGTGAATGAAGAAAATGTTTTTAAAAAATATTAATTTTTTGTCAAATATTACTAAGGAGTAAATAAGATGAAGACTGAAAAATTATTCGCTGTATTTGGCAATGAGGAAATCATTAGTGAATTTTATAAGATTGCTTTCTGTTGAGTGGTGATGACTCAAAAAATGACTGTCACGGATTCTAGAGACAGTTCTAGAGAACAGGAAGACATGGGGCGCCTGGGTGGCGCAGTCGGTTGAGCATCCGACTTCAGCCAGGTCACGATCTTGTGGTCCGTGAGTTCGAGCCCCGCGTCGGGCTCTGGGCTGATGGCTCAGAGCCTGGAGCCTGTTTCCGATTCTGTGTCTCCCTCTCTCTCTGCCCCTCCCCCGTTTATGCTCTGTCTCTCTCTGTCCCAAAAATAAATAAACGTTGAAAAAAAAAAATTAAAAAAAAAAAAAAAAAAGAACAGGAAGACAGGAAGTAGATATAGGGAATATAGGCTATTCTTTTGAAGAGATTTTCTATAAAATGAATGGAGAAACAGAACAATCATACAAGAAGGCATATAGGGTGAAGGAGCTGTTTTGTTTTGTTTTTAAAGAATGGGCTCTACTTAAATGTCCATCAACTGATAAATGGATAAAGAAATTGTGGTTTATATACACAAAGGAAGACTATGTGGCAACGAGAAAGAATGAAATATGGCTTTGTAGCAACATGGATGGAACTGGAGAATGTTATGCTAAGTGAAATAAGTCATACAGAGAAAAACAGATACCATATGTTTTCACTCTTATGTGAAACTTATGAGAAACTTAACAGAAGGCCATGGGGAAGGGGAAGGAAAAAAAATAAGGTTAGAGAGGGAAGGAGCCCAAACTGAGAACAAACTGAGGGTCGATGGGTAGGAGGGAGGGGAGGGTGGGTGATGGGCATTGAAGAGGGCACCTGTTGGGATGAGCACTGGATGTTGTATGGAAACCAATTTGACAATAAATTTCATATTAAAAAAATAAAGAATGGGCTCTATTAAAGCATGTTTTAATGCTCTTGAGCATGATCTAGTTGTAGGAAGCCACAGTGGATAACTGAAGGAGTGAGGTCCTTAATTGGATAAAAAGAGATGAGATCCAGTACAAAAGAAGAGATAATGGTTTTAGCAAAGCAAAGACATTTCATACAGAAGGGAAGGTAGAGTACAGACATTGAGATGCACTTAGATTGGTAGAGTTTGTGGTGAAAGAATATGGACATTTGCTTAGGACTATTCTTATTTTTTCTAAGAAATACGAAGCTTGGTCATTAGCTTTAAAAAAGGAGAAGAGAAATGTTGGAGGCTTGAAAGAAGAAGAGAAGGTATAAACTAGAGGTGTGAGAGAGACAGAAAGAGAGAGAGAGCAAGAGAGAAAGAGAGAGAGAGGGAAAGAGAGACAGAGAGGGAGGGAGAGAAGATAATGAGCATGCAAAGAAAGGAGAATGGATCAGAGAAACTTTAGTACTGAAAAGGTGGTAGGGCCAATGGCTGGAGGTCCCAGTGGGTTTGAAGAATCACCAGTATCGAAGCAAAAGAAGAAGTAAGTGTAATGCTTCAAATCAGGACCCAGAAGTAATATAGTCAGTGGTAATGATATAGTCTTGGTTGTGAGCACAGGAATGGGTAGCTAGAGTAAAAGACACAAGTATAAGTACCACCAAGGATCCGAGGAAAGGGCATTGGATAGGTCATCCGTGTTGTTATGAACTGAGTATCTGTATCCCCTTAAAATCATCTGATGAAACCCTAATCCCAATGTGATAATATTTAGAGGTGATGCCTTTAGGAGGTACTTCGATCATGAGGGTAGAGCCTTCATGACTGGGACTTGTGCCCTTATAAGAAGACACCAGAGAACTAGCTAGTTCTCTTTCCCCCAGGTGAGGACACAGCAAGAAGGCAACCATCTGCAACCCAAAGGAGGGTCCTCACCAGAACCTGTCTGTGCTGTCATCCTGATCTCTGACTTTCACTCTCTAGAACTGTGAGAAATAAATTTCTCTTATTTAAGCCACCCAGTTTATGGCACTGTGTTACAGCAGTCCAAAATGGTTGGAACAAAGGTGAAATAACAAAGAATGAGCAGTATGAAGGTACCTATAAAATGAGAAAAAATATGTGATCACCGGAGTCCACAGACCACCCTTTAAAAAAAGAAGGAAGATTTGTTCCAGTCACCTGAATTAGTCATACATACACCACACACCCACACCCACACAGATTGTTTGACCTTCACTATGATCCAGTGCAATTGTCTGTTCAATTTCTGCATAGCTATGACTGATGCGCTCCTGGAGAGGCTCTGTGCTGGCCTCCATGAGATGAACAATATCCATTCGGTTGATCTTGGTGAGACATTCAATGAGACTTGTATCTGGGATATTAGAGAAAAAAACAGAAAAACATTTATAATATCTGGGGGGTAATCTTTTGAAAATCTCTTTCATTTAGTTGCCTTACTAAAATTTTTATATCTGTACAGGAAACAAAGCCCAACTAAAGGTCTTTGTAAAAAAAAAAAAAAAAAAAGCAAATAGAAAGGAGGTATGCATAAAATAGTGGGGGAAAGCATAGGCAAAAGCCCTAAAAGTAGAGTTGCCAGATAATATATAGGATATCCTGTCAAATTTGAATTTCAGATTAAAAAAAAATTTAATATAAGTATATCCCAAATACTGCAGGGGGTATACTTATACTAAAAAAATTATCTGTAGACTCTTTGAAATTTAACTGGAAGCCCTTTATTTTTATTTGCAAAATCTGGCAATCCTACCTAGAAGAATGGTAAGAGAAGGAAAGATAAATGTAGACTGGATGTTTATAAGGGAGGTCTGTAGGTAGATCTTCAGAGAGGCGTTAGAGGAAGTAGCAAATTTAGCTGAAGAATGAGAGGAAGTAATGGTCTTTATCACTTCTCATTTTATTTGATGTGGTCAGAATATTATACATAAATCATTATAAAGAATATCTACCTGACATCTTTCTGTCATGTAAGTTATTTAGGAGTAAAGGTAATATACTACCAATAAAATGATGACAAATAAAGTAACTGCGTCCAGTCTCAATATTTAGAAAATTTTAGGACTTTCATAATGTTCCTGTTAGCAGCCAGTGTTTCCGCTGACATTGTTCATGGGAATATAAGAATTTTTATGCAACATGCATATTTTAGAAATATCATAGCTTGTTCTCATTTGCTTACAGTAGCACTTCAGATTGATGGCATTTGTTATTATTTTACTGAATTTGCAAGAGAGGGCTTGTTGAATAAGACATATACCCCAACCTTTAGCCTAATGCTTTTTACATACAGTTTCCCACCTACCGGTAGCATGTTTCCCATCCCTTTCCAGCCAGTACTTCAATAGCGCATGACTCTGGTCTTGGAGGGAGTTAGGATTCTCAATTCGAATTTGATGAATTTGCTCCTCAGTGAAATCCAGTTCTCTTGCTAATTCTAGACAAGAAAATATTACTCTAAATACAGTAACTTCAACATTTGAGTCTCTAACACCTTGCCTTGTGATTTTGTAAGTGATGTATTCTTTGTATTGCTGTAATAGGGTTCATTTTCTCCCCTATGTATTAGAAGTGACTCTCAATAGGTCTTTGTTCTTCTAGCACTAATTGTGGATTTTATTAAAACTGGATATAGAATCGATAACTTTCATTGTGGAATCACTAAGTTTGAGACAACTGTTGATACAAATATGTACAATTCAGGCTCAATTAATTCCAAAATGCAGAAGAGACCATTCATACAGGCCTATACTCTTAACCAAGATAATGAAAAATAAATTACTAAAAATAGGAGTTATAGACTGTTTCTCACTTTTAATCATCATTAGGCAATGTTTTAAGTACTATAAATCCTATTTCTGGATACTTGGGTAAATACTGGCTGTGGTTATATTATGGTGGTTGGCTAAACTCCTTTGATTGGATGTCACATGAATAAAAGGTCTGGGAAGCATTAACTGACCTAGGAAAAAGCCACAAATTTTTCCTTTAAAGTCTACCACTAACACTGTATTTGGACACTTATACATTGTGGTATGAGTGACTGAGTGTAAATGAGTGTCTTCTTTGGAGGGCAGCTTGCCAATATCTTTCAAAACTAAAAATATAAATACCTTTATCCAGATATTCAATTCTACTTCTAATAATGTGCCCTGTAGAGATACTCATGAAAATACACCAATGTACTAGGATATTTGTCATTAACAGGAAACAACCTAAATATCCAGCAATAAAGGCCACTGGTAAAAGTATGATACTTCCATACAGTAAAAATTAAATAGCTGTTTCAAAGAATGAATAGATACGTTTACCCTGATGGAATATTTACAAGGAATATTACTGGGGAAAATTGTGCTTACTTTTAAATAACAGACATAGATGTGGGTATTGTATATTTTTTTGGAATACATGAGAAAGTGTAAGCAGTTACTTTTGAGGCATGGTGTTAGAAGACCAGATGTAGGTGTGAAAAACTTATTTACTTTTCATTTTATACCATCCTGTATAGTTGTGGGGCTTGAATTTTCAACGAGTATACAGATACTATGCTTTATACACAAACACACTTATTTAAAAAACAAACTAAGTAATTCTGAATGTTACCTATTTGTCAATCATGGATATTTTGATGTCCTTCCTTTCCCTAAATTGCTCAATTAAATAAATCTGATTATTATTAACAATTGCTTTAAAATGTTTAAAAGTGAGGACATGACTATTCTTTCTGTTTTGTTATCAATTACCTTTGTTAAAGGTTTTACGGAATTCTATGCATCATACTGATTCCATAATTCACTTTCCTTTAAAAAATTATTTAACATACATTATAGCTTTTATGCTTAAATATGCTAATCTCTCAGAAAATTAGTTAAATATCTTACTCATATGTATTTCAACAGGCATCCAAAGCAAATTTTAGTACTGTTCACAATGGAGATATCTAATATAAGGTATCTAAAATAGGGAGCCCTGGGTTACATCTCCAACCAAATTTTATGACAATTACGTCTCACAATGATTTTGAAACACAGTCATCTCCCCAAAGTTTAGGTATCCATAGCTCCCAAAGGAGGATGGTGACATGTAGCATATTATCAAATCTCCTAATTTAAAGTTCTATTTTTCAATGAATTATTGGGACTTCATCATTTCTGCACAGCAAAGGAAACAATCAACAAAACTAAGAGGCAACCTACAGAATGGGAGAAGATATTTGCAAATGAAATATCTGATAAAGCATTAGTATCCAAAATCTATAAAGAACTTATCAAACTCAACACCCAAAAAAACAAATAATCCAGTTAAGAAATGGGCAGAGGACATGACTAGACATTTTTCCAAAGAAGACACACAGATGGCTAACAGACACATGAAAAGATGCTCAATGTCACTTATTATCAAAGAAATACAAATTTAAGCTTCCCATCTGTCAGAATGGCTAAAATTAATAACACAGGAAACAACAGATGTTGAGGAGAATGTGGAGAAAGGAGAACCCTCTTACACTGTTGGTGAGAATGCAAACTGGTGCAGCCACTCTGGAAAACGATATGGAAGTTCCTCAAAAAGTTACAAATAGAAGTACCCTATGACCCAGCAATTGCACTATTAGGTATTTATCCAAAGGATACAAAAATGCTGATTCAAAGGAGCACATTCACCCTGATGTTTACAACAGCATTAGCAACAATAGGCAAATTATGCAACTAGTCGACATGTCCATCGACTGATGAATGGATAAAGTTGTGGTGTGTGTATACCATTTGCAATGGCGTGGATGGAGCTAGAGTATACTATACTAAGCAAACAAGTCTGTCAGAGAAAGACGAATACCATATGATTTCACTCATATGTAGAGTTTAAGGAACAAAACAGATGAGCGTAGGAGAAGGGGAAGAAAAAAAGAGAGGGAAGCAAACCATAAGAGACTCTTAACTCTAGAGAACTGAAGGTTGCTGGAGGGGAGGTGGCTGAGGGGATGGGCTAAATGGACGATGAGCATTAAGGAGGGCACTTGTGATGAACACTGGGTGTTGTATGTAAACGATTAATCACTAAGTTCTACTCTTGAAACCAATATTACACTATATGTTAACTAGAATTTAAATAAAAACTTGAAATAAACAAAAAAGAAAGTATTTTTCTAAATTCCAGAGATAATAAAAGGCCTGCCCTGGTTCACACAGTGAGTTAATGCAGAGCCTGGATTTTCTAGTTCATAGTTTATTATTCTTTTCACTATTCCACATGGTCTTCCTCAAGGAAAGAAACAAAACACACAATTTGTTCATTGTTAACAACACATGGCTGATGCCACTGTTATTTAAGTGAAGCAAATTTTGGTGAAAAAGTGTGTCACACTCATTTTACCTGTCCAGCTGAAGCCGAGGTGATCAGCAATATAAGCCAGCCTTTCCTCGATCCGTTCCTGCTCATCCTGTTGATCTACAGAAGGTCAAAAACAGAATGGCCAAAGGTTGTCTATGACAGGAGAGCAACCATAGTACTGATCATCCAAAAAAGGAAGTCACTTGTCCAAATATTTGATAACAGCACAAATTAGCTATCATATTTTAAATCATTTTAAGTTATGTGTTTGCCTGATTTCTGGAATGGAATGGGGAATAAATGTAATTATAAATCATGAAAACCAACTGCTTCCATATCTCTTTAATCAAGACTAGCCACTGGACATATTATAGAAGTCAATGATTTCTAGTAATTAATTTTAGCACTTTCTTTTTAAATTATCTAAGAAGATACTGCCCACTGGAAGACAATCATCTTGTTCATCAAACAACAGAAAAATCATAAATGGGATGCAGAAGTGGAGTAACTAGTTAGGACCTCCACTATTGCCTGTGGTAGCATAGATCGCTTCCAGGTCATGTCTGAAAGAAATCACATCCAAGATTCATAAGAGACACAGATCATGGGTTAATCAGGCCATCCTGTGTTTTTTCAGTGTGGCCAGAAACAACATCTTCCTTGGTCCTGGTGACCTTGGAAGAAGGGAAGATAAAAGCACATGTATGTGTGTCTGTTGTTTCAACAGGTACCTATGTCTTTTGTGTGAAATTTTTGTCTGCTTACTACTAAGTAAGCTATATATATAGTACTTCCACAAATTGTAATTTTCCCATTCATTTTTTAACCTCAATTAATTAACGGGCAGCGTTTTAGGCATCATGACATTTTCTCATAACACAAACATAAGAATAATAGTCTTTATTGTAGAGATACTGGAAGACCAGAGGCTACTTCTCAAAGCCATCAATGGTTTCCTTTTTTATAATTCAAAGGGCCATCATCCTCTCTCACAGTCACTTAAATCATGCAAAGTTTGAGTTTTTGTTGTCTGCTTTACCTGATAAGAGTAGATTCTTCATTCACCTACTACTAAAACAAAAAGTACATTTTTACCTTATATTTGTTTGCTTAAAGTGTTTACCAATGGTATCTGAAATCCAACCTTTTGAATCAAAAACAGATCCACAACAACTGGAATTTCAGGGTAATGTGAAATCTTCTTGGGCAAATGGCTTCCTAATGATTATAGAATTATTAAGTACAGATTATTTTAAAGTATTTAAGGGTAAGAAGAAAAAGCAACGAATCCTTACCATATGAAACAAACCCCAATATATTCATGTGCAAAAGCCAAAGTGCTTAATTTGAGGCTAAGCCTGGGACTTCAGAGCAACAAAACTCAAAGCTTGCATGGCCTTACGTGCAGCGGCTCGAGAAAGGCAAGGTCACCATTGCCTGTTTATCATGTTTATGTTTTCCATAAGCATTCTCATTACTCAATCTTGAGATTGTTTTCATAGACAAAAGTACACAGAGAAAGCACAAAACACAAAGGGCTTACACAAACGCAGTAACCACTACAGAAAGCTTAAAGAAAATGAGACACAAATCACCAAATAAAAGATATACAAAAAAACTATATAAAATTTATGACATGCGTAGCACAGGGAATCCCAGTGGCTGGCAAATACCTTCAGCATGGTCATGGCCATTTTCATCAGGGATGCGTTCAATCAGAGTCTCAATGGACTCATCCCAAATGGGCCTTGTGTCAAAGATGTCCTCAGGAATTGAATGCTCGTTCTCAACAGGTGGCAGATTTTCAATTACTGAAACTTCCAGGGCACTACTACTTTCATCATCTGAAACTAATTCTTGTTCCCTTTCTGACTGGGTAAGTCTATCTACTAACTTTGAAGCCTCGTCACTAATCTCCTCAAAGAATTCTATGGAGTTCCTGTAAAGGTCAAAGAAATGCTCCTTACTTTCTTTTGTGGGGCTCACAGCCCCCTTGCAGGAAGATGTGTTGCTTTTGCTCTTAACTGGCAATCGGGATGTAAATATCTTTGGTCTTGCGGCCCCCTCTTCTGATTCTAACTCAAGCTCCTCTGCCCTCTCTCTGCTTTCTGTTTCTGCCTCAGTGTAACTTTTAGTTTTTACTGGACATTTGGTCTTTGAGTCCAAAGGACTGGCATCAGATTCAGATTTGCTTCTACTATCTGGTGCTCTGCTTGTCATGTCCTGACCCTGAGGAGCCACTGTTTTCTGGAGAGATGAATCTAGATGCGAAAGCTGCTGCTCTACTCTTTGGACAGGTGCTTTCACGGGGATTTTAGACTTTGGTTTCGTTTCATCCTCTTTACTTTCCTCATCCAGGCTGGGTAAAAAATCTTCAGAAAGGGAATTCTCATACTCCACAGATGGAGGCTCTGTGGCTGATGTGGGTATAGTCCTTACAGGAATTTTGGATTTGCTTTCAGTAGAAGGCACATTCTCCATGGGTGCAGTAGGGATTTCAATGACTGATTTCTGTTCCTCGGGGGAAGAATCAGGAGAGTCATCATCCCGATCTGAATATACAGACCTAGTAACTGTGGCAAAATCTAACTGAACTTGTATGACTGGTTCAGGGGAGTCAGGGCACGATGTATGTTTCACACTGGACTTAGGAGGCATATCCCCCATATGCATGGTGGGGAGGTCCTCAGCTCCTACAGAAGGAGCCTCTTCTGTTGATATTTCAGTGGAGGCTGAATTCCCCATGTGGGAGTTAAGTTGAGCATCTGAAGCAGGTATTTCCTCTACTTCCTCACTCAGGTCATCTGGAAGTAAGTCTGCTTCATCACTCACTGTTTCTTTTGATTCTGAGAGAGCTAGTGACTCAGCTGATGTCTCCCGTTGTGGGGGCTCAGCCGCAGGACTCCCTTCTTTCATGTCTTCAGAGAGAGTCTCTTCCCTGGATTCTTGCCCAATTTGGAAAAAGTGAAAACTTTCATCTGCATAGGACCTTTTGGTCATATCAATGGCACCACTTCGGGTCATCTCAAACAATTTTCCTTCCTGAAAGAGAAATGGATTTTGCTCACTGGTTGGAGTCCCCTCTTCAGTTGGGGTCCTTGCAGGAGTGGTGTCAGGGGTGGTGCCCTGTGACTGTCTGTCTACCATCAAACCAAATATCTTCTGCTCTTCCTCTTTCACTCGAGCTTCAAAGGCTTCATCATCCTCACGGATTTCACTCCAGGAATCAGAATCCACATCGGTTTTTGTGATGATGACTTTGCTAATTTGTTCACCAACGACTGCTGCTGTATTTGGTATAGAAGGCTCTAAAGATGAGGGGCCTTTCTCTGATTGAGGTTCCCACAAGGTGCTTTCTTGTTTGGATTCTTTTTCCATATTTTGGTTCTCAAAATTAGATTCTTCACTTGAAATAGTTCCACTGGAGGAGCTTGTTACCACTACATCTTCGACAGAGGATTTGATGGGAACAGAATACACTTCAGAAGAGTGAAAACTTGTGTGTCCTGCATCTGTTTGGGTTTTGCTTTCTTCACTGGAGAAAAAAGATTGGGAAGGAACATTTTCATAAGGGCTTATTATTTGAGGATCGTAGATATCATCAGTCTCAGCTGGGTCAGACACAGGAACATCCATGGACAATTTATCTGTTTGAGTAGTAATCGACGAGTCTTGAGTGGAATAGTCCTTTGGTGAGTTCTCAAATTCTTGGTCAGTTTTGGTGTCTTCCATTTTTGAAGAAGATGGAGAGGCGATGTCTTCATCTAATTCTTTTCCTTCAGATGCTGGACAATGAGGAAAAGAGGACAAAGATGAAGAGCTTTCACTGGGGCAATCTACTTGTAGAGATTCCACTCTAGAAACATTAAGCTCTTCTTCTTCTTCTGTGTTTTTGTCATCAGTGTCTTGGAGAGGTAATGGTTCTTTATGGATAACTAGCTGCTCATTGATTTCTCCCCCAGTGGGGCTGCGGAGACCTGAAGATACAGGAGTTACTGAGCCACTAGGACTCCCAGCCTCACACTCATGGCCATCACAGACTTCTGGTTGATCAGCACATCTGTTCAGATCATCATAAGATGTATCTGGGCCACTGGAAGAAATGGTATGACTGTCCTCAGGAATGTGGGGTTCATGATCTTTTTCTTCCTCTGATTTACCTGATTCTTCCTGAGTATCTTCATTCATCTTGAAAGTGTATTGTTTGGAAACAATAGGCTGAAACTGTACTTCTTCAGGACTAGAATTGGAGTCTATGCTGGATGGAAGTGGGGAAGGAGGCTGCACTCGAATAACTGGCTCTGGTATGAGGCCTGAGTCAGCACCTTGTTTCAGCTGTGCCAACTCAGGTTCACTTTCTGAGGAGGAAGAAGCCTTTCTGCTCTCTGATGTTACTACCACAGGGACATTGTTTTCATCCTCTACACTCTCCATACGTTTTGGTTCATCCACACCTGCTAAACAGTCAGCATCTGGGTCAGAGGATGAAGAAGATTCTTCTTGCTTGGGTTCTTTTCTGTAGTCCCTTTTCTGCTTTGCTTCTTGTTCAAGTTCATCAAACGTTTTGATTTTGGTTACCATTTTAAACATTTCCTCTTCAGGTGTAAATCTCTTTTTCTCCCCATTTTCCAAGTCATCCTCCTCTGCACATTCATGAATTACAGCTGGTTTGGGTGTGCTTGTATCTGTGGCTTTGGGTGTAACCTCATAGCTAATTTCTTCAGAGCTGGGGGTGTCAGGAGAAAGAGGGCTCTTCCCTGAGCTCTCTACCAGTGATGTCTGCTCAAGACTGTCATCTTCAGCACTGCCGTCTGGGTCTCGGAGCAGCCGGGACCGCATCGAGGCCACTTCCGTGAAGATTTCTGTTTTGGCTACTGCTGCAGGAAGAGGAAAGTGACTTGGGAGAACTCCAGCCTTCATCTTTGGTTCCACAGGACTGCTTTCAAGAGAGTCACGGCAAGGGGATTCTTTCAGAGGACTTGGCTCCAGAGAATCTGGAGTTTTGTGTGAGGAGTTATCCTCTAGCACAGGGCTGGCTTCCAGGGAGTCTCTGTGGCTCACTGCAAATGATTCATCAGCACCAGGGCTGAGGACCTCACTATCTCGGCTAGGGAGTGCAAGTTCTAACCCTTGGGGACTTCTAGCTACTCCCTGGGGCTTTGATTCAGCCCCTGTGCCTGTCTTTACAGAAGCATCAGGCAGTGGAGAGGACTTGGTCTCATCTGAGGGCTTGGTGGTTGTGGATTTCTGAGCTTCAGTATCAGTTTGTGTCTTGTGGGCTGAACCACCATATTTAAGTTGACCCTCATCAGAGGATGCTTCCTCAGGCAATTCTTTGGGTGTTTCTTTTGCTAACACACTACAGCTGCCAAGGGAATCATCTTCTTGTTTGGGGCATGTGTCTTTGGAAGGCTCTAGGGTGGTCTCCTTCAGCAAACACTCAGCTGAGGGCTCTGTGCCTTCAGTGACTAGAGCACCTTGCTCTTCAGAACCATCAGTAGTGTCTTTTATTGAGGGATGTTCTTTTTCAGAACGAATTTCTGTTGGTGCTTCTAACTTGGTAGGTTCGCTTATTTCCCCAATTTGCTCCTCATTTTTCTTTGGTGAGAAAGAAAGGCTTTCTGGGCTTGTCTCAGGGGTCTCTGCTAGGCCCTCATGCTTGTAGCTTTCTTCTGAACTAATCTGAGGGGTCCCTTCCATCAGGCTGCCACATGGAGAACCTGCCACCCCTTCAGGCTTTAGGCTCTCAGAACTGCCATCCAAAGCACCACTTTGTAAAGACAGAGCTGGAAGAAATTCATCTTTCATGTAATCTAGTGGAAATGTTGTGTTGAAAGGACTAGTGAGCACTTGGTCTAGGTGAAGCTGTACTTCTTCAGTCTCCTCACTCATTCGGAACTGTTGGTATTTGTCATTGTCTTCCAATTCTTGCTTAATGACATCAGAAAAGTCAGTGGAGGTCTTCCTGTCTGGGCTGATCTGGAGATCCAGGTCTCCCTGTTCATCTGCCAGCTTTTCTTTGGGGACTTCGCTCTCTTTATGGCTTTCTTCTTCTGGTGCTGACTGAACAGGTTCAGGTGTTTTGTGGCCAAGAACTTTCTCCTTCTCTACAGCTACCTCTTCTCTCTTAAGCCCTATGGAGGAAGCACGGACCGCTCTTTTGGATTCGGTAACTCCCGTTACCACAAATCTCTGACCTCGTTTGATTGTGTGACTCTCCGTTTTCTGTGTTTCTCTCTGGGTTGGCATCTGCCCCTTTTCTTTTTCTACCCGAACTTTGCCTTTTTCTTGTGGCTGCTTTTGTTTTGCGGATTTGTGCTCAAAGAGTCCAGTCTTATGTTTAGATGGGTCCTGACCTGACTGGAAAGCCTTCATCAACTCCCGAACAGACATGGTCTCCTCGATTCTTTCTGTTTTTGAGGTGGGGGATACAGGTGGTTGCTTTTCTGTTTTCCCAGAAGGCGACACAGGCAAGTGTTTCTCAGTTTTCCCAGAGGTTGATACAGGTGGATGCTTTTCCATTCTTCCAGCTGGTGATACAGGCAAGCGTTTTTCTGTTCTCCCGGGTGATACTGGGGCATGTTTCTCTGTTCTCCCAGAAGGCGATACAGGTGGGCGTTTGTCCATTTTACCTGAAGGTGAAACAGGTGGGTGTCTCTCTGTTTTTGTAGATGACACAGGGGAGTGTCTTTCAGTTTTTGTCGAGGGTGACACAGGGGAGTGTTTCTCAGTTTTACTTGATGACACAGGTGAGTGCCTTTCAGTTTTTGCAGAGGGAGACACAGGGGAGTGTTTCTCAGTTTTACTTGATGGTGATATTGCAGGATGCCTTTCAGTTTTTGTAGAGGCGGAAAGAGAAGAGTGTCTTTCTGTTTTAGAAGAGGGTGATGCTGGTCCATGCCTCTCTGACTTCGGAGAGGGTGATACAGCTGGATGTGTCCTGTGGGTTATCTTTTTTGGCACATCCTCTTTGCCTTTGACGCGGACAGGCAACTTGCTTCGACCTTTTTGTTCATCTTCCACTCGTTTCTGAAGGGCCTTTACTTTGTCCTTTATGGAACCAATGGGAGTCTCTTCTATCAAAGGTGAAGTGGCCTTTACGGTGGGAAGAGGCTCAGGGGCTAAACCGGTGTCTTCATCTAATGACTCTTCGGAACTACATTTTTTAAGTTCACTTTTTTCTGTACTACCTTGTACGCTTTCCTCTTTTTGTTTCTGTTTTTCTTTTAATTTCCTTCTCACTGGCTTCTTTATGCCCAGGCTTGGTTTGTGTTGTTTCTGTGCACTCTGTGTCTCACCTGGGGGTGCATCTTTCCCTTCATTTTCAGAGCTCCTGCCCACAGCCAGGGTCTCACATTTCTCCCCTGCTATCTCTTGAGCTGTCTGCTGTTTCTTTTCATGAGGAGACACATACGACTTTAGATCCTCAGTAAGGTAGTTCACTAGCCCAGTTGAGTCTTTCTCTACGTTTACGTCACCCTCTTTATCTATCCTAACTTCTACACATGGGTATTCGGTGATTTCTAAGGGTGCTTTTAGCCTAGCCTCCTCTATTTCCTCATCACTGACAATTACCCATTCCTCTTCCACTAATTCTTTCTCCGACTGAGACCTCGGCACACTGCCTTCATCTCTCGTGCAGGTTCCACTTCTCAGGATTTCATTCACTTTCTCTAAGTCCTCTTTAACTCTTTCAACAATTTCAAAAGGCTCTCCTGGCTCTTCCTCAGCAGCCTTCACCAGCTCCTTCACTTTGATAGAACCTGCCCTATCAGATACATCTGTGGTCAAGATGGCGGTCATTTTGATCAAATCTTGTTTCATCTCAGAAACTTCAGAGAGCAAGTCCGGACTGGCTAGGACAGGAACTTCATTAACCAGATGACTTTTCAGGACAGATGTTTCTGTAGATTCTGTCTCATCATCTTTGATGTGAATGAAAAACATTGAAAGTAAAATGGAAATCAAAAAATATATTGGCAAATGTAATCAGGACTGAAACAACACAGTGTCTTTTCCTGTTGTGGCGGGAGGGACAACAAAATGGGCTGGGAATGGTGGAGCCACAAGGTCTCAGGATACAAAAGCAAAGCAAGGCTAACGGAAAAAAAAAAACTGAAAAGGAAAAATGAGCAGGAAATAACTTGCTTAATTTTCTCACTTGTAGCACATTCACACATACAATAAAGCTGTAACAAATAGCCAAGACAGACATACACACACACACACACACACACACACACACACACACACACACCATCACAGATCACAACAAAGAACGAACGCAGTGAAATTACACAGAGGTATCTCAAGATTGTTCAGATGTTACAGATCAATGTTGAAAAAAATATAAACATGGGAAAAAAAGGAAAAAAGCATTAGAAATTGCAGAAAGTTGATTTCCTCTAGGAGAAAGCCAGTAGTAGCAAACTCAGAATGCCTTCTAATGATGTATATGTGTTTTTTAATCATATAAAAAATAAGGAATTCAGTATGTTTTGTTCTGCCATTATACAATGACTATATTGAACATGTCTGAATCAGCTGCAAACCGGCATTTCATCTAAGGGAAATTCACACCTAACAATGAAACAAATGGTCTGGTGCTAAGAGGCATGGTCCTTTCCTTGGAGCAACCTCCTGGTTTAGACACATAACGGACAGACCAAGGAGGGAAAAAAGGAAAGGAAAGGAAAAACAAGAAAACAACCAAACAACAACTGTGATTAAACATATATGTGAGTCCAAAGTTAAAATGTGATGCATGGCAATCCAAATCAGAGACAGTCACACAGGACACACGCACAGTTTATGTAAGCCAAGTTATTTCCATGCAAAGCAAAGGTGGAGGAAAACCGGTGGCCAGGGTGGCCTTGCTAAAATGCACGGGCAGGAGGATGGGTTGGAAATTAGAACAAGTATGTAAAACGTTACTGTGGTGAAGCGTATTTAATTCCACACAAGTCTGTACCCAAGGTGCTGAGTGTCTTATATTTGAGGTATAGGTAGTGGGGACCTGCACCCATTCACAGCAAAAAAGGAAAACTCAAACTTGTTTAAGATTTGCTCTTGAAAAGAATTGGGAAAGTGTCTCTTCAATAGAACCCTTCTTTAGAGATTATTTTACACCTAGATGAAGATCATTTAATGATTGTCTTTAAACTAAAAGAAAACCAAACACAAGTCTATATTTAAGCTTTAAAATATATTTATAACACCTAGAATCTGGGTCATCATAGCAACACAGTAACTTTTTTTTCCTTTTTTAAATGACTGAGCAGTGGGGGGGGGGGTGTATTAAATTTTAACTTCTACTAGCTAGCGTTCAAGGAACAAAAGAAAGGCCATTTAAATAAACCTAGTAGCCCTGAAGAAGAAAGCAAGATAATAAAACAAAATCTCTTTTTAAGAAAAGGAGTTAATTAATGCAATAATAATGTCACTTTTTTAACAAATAAAAGTGCCTTGAGAGAATCAGCACTTGTTGAGGAGACATACTCTGTGAATATGCATATATAAAGACATATTAAAATAATTTATATTGATGTAAATTTATTCAAGTATAAGCCAATGAAAACATTCAGAATTTCAAATAATCTAGTCCTGAATGTCAATTTAATATAAGAGCAAAGAGACTCAATCAAAAGTATTCCAATAATTTAGTTGTAATTTACATTGTACTAAGTCTTCAAAAAAAAACAAAATCAAAAAAACCCCAAAAAAACCCCAGATCATTGCACAGGGTCAGATGACCACATGTGGTGGTCATTAAACATGGTCGGTCCTATGTTTCCTCCTTTTGGAATTAGCACCCTGAAATACAGTGAATAAAAATGAATTTTTAAATGAATAAACGTTAAAGATTGGTATTTTTTTCCCTATACCATTTGGGGCATAAAAACAAAAAAGAAACCTGAAAAATTCAACTTTTTCCACACAAGAAGCCAGAAACAGGCCAAAACACTAAACTGTTAATGGATTGCTACAAACCGGAAACGAGTTCTAAGACAGCTCTCTTAAGGTCTGTGAAAACCAGTTGTGTCTGTACTAAATTATGTTTGGGATTTGCACCATCATTTAAACTTAGCCCTATAATGGCACACTGTTGTGATTAATAATTTCATCCAGGAGTTTTTGATCTTTGCATTCTTGGTTCTTTTTTTTTCTTCCCCAGAAAGTTTTCACAAAAGTCTGTTAGACCTCAGCCCTAAAGAAGTCAGTTACACTTCACCACAGTAAGAGGTGCTAGGTGGTGGGGGTGGGGGGAGGGTTAGCTTTAGCTGAGAACTATTAAGACAGTATCACTTTTGCAGGTGTAGCCTACAAAAATAATGAGCCCTCTGCCCAAGTCAGTGTTGCTTGATATAAAAAGTGATACTGTCATGTCAGTGCTTAAAAAAAAAAAAATGAGATGACAATGTTATGCTAACAAATGGACAAAAACGGTAGGGTGGGTTTCTAAACAAGCATAACAGCAGTAGCAGGGTTAACAGGGGTATCAAAAGAAAGTGAATGCTTAGATGAATAATAATTGCATTTTACTGCTAATTAGCTCATTAAGATATTTTTGTAATTTAACTGGCCAAGCTGCTTTTCTAAATATACATTAATGATTAATAAGGACAATATAAAAATATAATAATTATAGTGGTTAGTAATGGCAACTAGCTTGCATCTTAATTCATGCTTCTCTTTATTGTAGCCAGCTTTCAAACAAATTCAATTTTATTTAAAATCTTACTTTTTTCTGATGTCATATCGATCTGAAAGAAAAGATACACAAATTGAATGGTTACAAATTGCGTCTTGTTTCACAGCCCCTGATGTGCAAGTAAGCTCCTATTGATAATCACAGCCATGGGGAGACACCATAAACCAGAGGAAGGTCAGAGTAATTTGCTACAGTTCTTCCTGAGAGTCTCCTGGATTCTTATCATAACTTTGAAAAAACAAATCTCCTTTCTAGGCGCTATAGGTGGAAAGTGCTTTTTAACATGCCGTTCCTAGGAAGATGTGATCCAGGGTGTGTTTGATGTTAGAAATACATATTTATTAGGTGAAAGGCCAGGAAAAGTGCAAAATAGGGGTTAGACAGTGTCAATTTAGTTGTGAAAAAGAAGGAAAGAACAAAGAGCATGCCAGGTAATACATTCTACGGAAGTAGTTTCAGTATCATTAATTACAAGCCAAAATTCCAAACCCTGAAAAGGTTCCAGGAAACTGGATCTACTGCCCTGAACAGCTCCTGAGAATACTCAATAGAGTAATCATAAACCTAACACAAGAAACTCACTTAAACACAGCAAAAATGGTTTGAGGGTCACCTGGGTGGCTCAGTCGGTTAAATGTCCGACTTCGGCTCAGGTCACGATCTCACAGTTTGTGGGGTCAAGCCCCACGTCAGGCTCTGAGCCATCAGCCCGGAGTTGAGCTGAGCCTGGAACCTGCTTCAGATGCTGTGTCTCCCTCTCTCTCTCTGCCCCTCCCCCACTTGGGCGCGCTCTCTCTCTCTCTCCCAAATAAACGTTAAAAAAACATGGCTTTAAAACTGCATTGCTCTTCTAAGAAGGTGTGTAGGTACCATTTTGAACAGCTCTGGTGATAGAAGCACCAAGTGCAGGAGGGAAACAGAATATGTGAGCCAAAAGAGTGACTCTCCAGTTGAAGGAAAGGATGACGTCAGTCTTGTTGCAGTGTAGTATGTATATGGTTACACACGGTGGAACCATGAGTCTATAATCACCCCTCTTGTCCTGCTCCACTGCCAGAGTAGGAGGAAAAGTGAATTCAGGGGGATCCTCTGCACTGACAAGGCCTTACATTTTGGGCTGGTGAGTACAAGGGTATTTATTATATTTTTCTTTATGTTTTTGCATTCAAAATCCATCAGACTAACATTAAAAATATAAAACTAGTATTATTGAAAACATTTATGTGCAATTATTAACAACTGCATTTGTCTATCTTAGAAACAGGAACCAGCATGTAAATAGGAAAGGAGAAGGTATTTCCCAATGATTTCTTTCATTTCTATGATAATGTTTGGGCACCTTCAAATCTTTAGAAGGAAAACAAACACACATGTGCCTGAAGAGGTCTAATTCAAATGGTTCTTTATTCAAGGTAACCTCTCTAAGACTCGCTTTCTTCACCTATGATACAGAATCTATGATATGACAGCATAGCCCTCACAGGGCAATTGTGAGACATTAGTGCTTATGAGGTATGTGGAGCACTTAATAAAGAATCTATTTCATGAGAAATGCTCATTATTAGTAGAGATCTGCATTATAATATTATAGGCTAATGGTTGAGCTATACACTCAAAACTTATAGTTTCTGGTCTCAGTGGTTCTCAAACTTTGTGGTCCTAAGGCTCCTTTACACTCCTAAAAAGGGACTGAGAACCTTGAAGAACTTCTGTTTATGTTTGATATACACAAGTAAATATCTGTTTCATACATTAAAACTGAGAAAATGCTAGAACCCAAATATACACAAGCAATATGCCAGAGTCAGAGTGAGGATATTCATCATATGTAATGCAGTCCCCCGGAAGACTCCTCCACAGCTTGTGGAGATATGGGAAATAAAAGGCAAATAATGTCTCAGTAGCATTAAAAACAAGTTTTGACCCCCAGACATCTCCAGATCAACCTTTGAGAAATGAAATAATACTCTGACCTTCAGTAGTTGGTAGGGAAACATATATTACTGCACAGAGACAGGGTAACAATTTACAGGGGAATGCTTTACTATTCTTTGAATTGAGTCTACGAGATGAGATGAGAAAACAGAGGCTCAGAGAGGTTAAGAAAGGCCGTGACCCTTCAATTACTAACAACTGTATAACCCTTCTTAGAACACAGGTTAACTACATGTTCTTCTTAATGGTTAGAGCAAATACAGCCATCAACAAGCAACAGTGTCATATAATTACCTCTTCCTCCTGTTCTTGATCTGACTCTGATTCCTTGCCGCCCCAAGATGCCATGCAAGATAGAAAAAAGAGCAGAAAGAGTAGACAGTATTTAGAAGAAAAGAAAAGATTTAATATGTTGCCAACAAACATCAACAGGCAAGCATACAGACAGCATACTTTTTTTTTTTCTAAGAGCTTATAGAAGACAGGCACAAAAATTTAAAAAAGGATTGATTTAAATGCCAAAGTCTGTAGATTGAAGAGGCAAAAGAACCAACATTATATGCTAATTTATTAGTCAAAGGAACTAAAATTATAAATATATTCATTTCAGATACTAGGTTACTAGCAGCCTTAAGGCTTGACATTTAGTGGATCTGATGCCCATGTCTACAGAAATGATGATGAATATCCCAGTCATTACAGACGCTGGCTGAAAATCTTAAAAGCCACAAAAAAACATACGGTGAATATATTTTGAATATACAGGAAATATTTAGAAGTTCTATTATAATAAGGAACTACTAAATTCTAAAGTATATCTGAAGTGTACAATGTTGGCATTATTTTCCTTTTTGCTTTGAGCTGCTAAATGGAAAGCTGTCCTGGACCATCACAGCATTAATAATATGCACTGACTTAGAAATACAGTGTAACAATACAGGAAATTCTTTCTTTCATCGCACATTGAAGCTCACTGAAATCGGAGACAAAGTTCATTCATCTTTATATGTCACGCAGGTGGACTGCACAGCAGTATATATGTTGTTAAGGTTCTTATATGGCATTCTGTTTCAGTGACTTACAAATCTATAAACCGAAAGTACATTTCGCATCAACTGGAGTGAGATTAGATTATGCTCATTTGGATGGATACACCTATTGCTCTGTTCTAATTACTGGAGTAACATGTAAGTTTACATATACAGATAATGTTTCGTTTTTATCACAGAATCAGAATTTGCAATATTAAAACATGATGCTATGAGCTTTTCTCTATGTGACTCATCTCTATTTATAAGAACAACTGGTTAAGAAAAATAGACCATCATGGGTTAAAAAGAAGTGTAGAAAATGCTTTTTTTGTGGAGTCAAGATTTAGGGTTTTAAATGTATTTCTACTTCTCCTCCAAGTCTCACCTGCCACTACTCACCCTCCACCCCAACCTCTAGTACACACTCTGACGACCTGCTGCAGCCCCCTATAGGCTGCCACATGCGAGCTTTCTATGGAAAAGATACTGGTTAAAATTGTTCTAAGTAATCAAATAAAGTTATCCCCGACATTTAATTCATTAGGTTGTCATTTTCAACTTGATCAGAGTAAGCAAGGAATTCTGTAATGGTGAGAGGTTTAAATAGAAAGTAGTATCTGGCGGGGTGCCTGGGCGGCTCAGTCAGTTAAATGTCCTACTCTTGATTTCAGTTCAGGTTGTGATCTCACAGTTGTGAGATCGAGTCCTGTGTCTGGCTCCACACTGAGCGTGGAGGCTGCTTAGAATTCTTTCATTCATTCATATTCTCTCTCTCTCTCTCTCTCTCTCTCTCTCTCTCTCTCTCTCTCCACCCCCCCAACCCTCAAAATAAATAAACATCTTTTAAAAATGACTGTTATATGTGCTTGCATTCAACGCTTTTGCTTTTATTTATTTTAAAGGATTTGAAAATTAAATCCTATACAGACTGAAGTGCACTAGAGCAGATTTGACAATACCTTTGTATAAATTGGCAGGGTGATGTTTAAGTTGCAAATAGCTTGATGCACCAGGCCTCTTGTGGATTTGGGCTCTTTCATAAATGATAGTCGCCCGCAAGGTTCCTGAGTCGTATCACGTACCTTGAAGGAAAAAGGCATACATGCTTCACCCAGATATGATGTATATAATTTATTTTAATTAGAGGATACTCAAAAGAATCAGGAAGAAATAAATTCATTGATAATGCCAAGGATTTAGAGGTGTTCCTTTCTTTTGCTATTATCATTTAGAATAACTTTAAAAAAATCATTCGGCTTTTAAAAAATTGCTGTAAGATATACATAACATAAAATTTACCACGTCCATTTTTACACTTACCATTTTTAAGTGTTCAATTTAGTGGCATTAAGCACATTCACAAACTTGTGCAATCATCACTACTATGCAGAATTTTCCATGATCCCAAACAGAAACTCTGTACCCATTAAGCAAGAACTCCCCATTCTCCTCTTGCCTGCCCTCAGTCACCTCTATTCTACTTTCTGTCTCTATCACTTTGCCTCTTCCAGGTACCTTGAATAGACAGTTATACAATACAAAGGATAGAGTTATCCTTTTGATTCTAGGTTATTTTACCTAGCATGATATTTTCAAGGTTCAATCATATTGCAACATATATCAAAGTTTCATTCTTTAAAAAAATTGTGTTAAAATATACATAATATAAAACTTATCATTTCAACCATTTTTACACACACAGTTTTTAGTGGCATTAAATACATTCACGTGGTTGTCCAACCATTACCCCCATTCATCTTTGGAACTTTTTCATCTTCACAAACTGAAACCCTGTTTGCATTAAACAATAGCTTCCCATTCCTCCCTTGCCTCCCTCCCCTGGCAACTACTATCCTGTTTTCTGACTCTATGCATGTGACCACTCTAGGTACCTCATGTAAGTGGAAACATTGAATATTTGTCCCCTTGTGTCTGGCTAATTTCACTTAGGATATATCCTCGAGGTTCCTCCATGCTATAGCTTATATCAGAATTTCATTCCTTATTAAGGGTGAATAATATTCCTTTGTATGTATATACCGTATTTCATTTATCCATTCACCTGTCAATGGATATTTGGGATGTTTCCACCTTTTGGCTGTTATGAATAATGCTCTTATGAACACTGCTGTGCAAGTGACTGTTTGAGTCCCTGCTTTCAGTTCTCTTGGGTATACACCTAGAAGTTGAATTGCTGGACCATATGCTAATCTATGTTTAAATTTTTGAGTAATCATCAAACTGTTTTCCACAGTGGCTACATCATTTTGTATTCCCACCAGCAATAATCAAGGTTCCAATTTCTCCACATCCTTGCCAACATTTGTTAGTTATTTCATTTTTTAACAATGGCAAACCTAATGGGTACAAAGTGGTATCTCATTGTGGTTTCAATTTGAATTTCATTAAGCTGTTGAGCATCTTTTCATATGCTTATTGGCCATCCATATAACTTCTTTGGAGAAATGTCTAAGTCCTTTGCTCATTTCTGTATTTGGTTGTTTATAGAATGATTTTGCACATCAACAATACCAAGTATTAGCTTAGTTATACACCCATTTGTGTTAAATGGATCCATTACCACCCGGCAGTTATAGCTTAACGTGATGATCTACAGAACTTATCTTTAAGCAGGCAAAACAACCAAACCAGAAATGGCACAACAAAAGACTCAGAGGAGATTTGGGGAAAGCTTAATAGATTTTTTAAAAAGTTAAAAGAGGTATACCGATATATACTTGGAAAATAATAAGGGATTAAAATAACTCACTGCTGACAAACTGTTTGGAATTAGTAGTCTAAAGTCAGTGTAATAAAAACTGATGGAGACCAGCTTCTATCTTGTGGGAATTGAACATTATTAGGACTTCTAGAACAGTGAAATACACTGAGAAATAAGAAAAAAATGAGTGACTGGAGAAATAGATAACAGAATTATTACTTCCTTTTAATTTCATGAATCTCTCCATCACACATTTTTGTCCCTCTTTATAATTGGACTCTAGAATGAAATGTGTGTCCATTAAGGCCAAATTCCAAACTTGGATTAATGTTCTTAAACGCAACTTAAACAGAGACAACAGATTCATGGTGTACTGAAGTGTCTCCATAAACGTTTGCTGGATGAATTTTTGAAAATATATCCAATTCACAGCTCTATCTGGGATAATTTCTTACTAGATTAAGTGAGACCCTGGGTCCTTTGAGAGCCTCTATTACAAAATATTGTCACTTAGAACTCTTTTGGTCTCCACATTAATGATATTCATACATCTTTAAAAATTAAGCATAAATATTTAAAAGAAATATAGTAAAAAAGAAGAAAGAGACTTCTTTCAAAATTTGGGAAAAAATGGCCAGTTTTTCTAAATAACGAATTGGCTATCCGTCCTAATTCTCAGCCTTATGAATTTGAACCTCAAAAACAAAAGTGTTTGGTTTTAGAGGACTTTAAAGTTTCATAGATATGGTTTAAAAAAATTACTGGAAATCATTGAAAAGCAAATATTATCTCCTCCTAAAGGAAATCAAATCCTTACTTGATCTTAAATAAAAGGCATTGCAAAATTTCATGTATATATTACCTTGACAAAGAGAGGAAGTCGGTTTTCTTTAAAGGCAAAAAAACTGAATATATGATGTTGGCCACTCTTGGTTAATGGCACCAGGTTGCCAAAACAATCCACATAGATTGGTTTTCCTTCTAGTACCTGATGAAAACAGAGAAAAATAACAGAGAGTATAATAGCTGTAATTATCACGTGTTATTTACGTAAAAAAAGTGGTGATCTACTTGGACCATGAAAATTCTTAAAATACACATATATAATCTTTAAATTGCTGACTGACATTTTTGTCTTATCGGTGACAAAGCATGTGCTAGTACCCCCTTCCTCTTCTTACTGGTATAGGAATTACAGGAATCTTCAAATGCATGGTGGCAGTTTTAATGTTTTCATTTCTAATAGTTTCATGTTACCCCTCCAAAACCAATATCTCTTTAAGTCCCACATTTGAATTTCTGACTGGGTAATTTTTGACATCATAATGAATCAGGTTACTTGACTTCAAAATCCAAAGGCCCACTGGTAAAAAAAAAAAACCCAAAATAAGAAAAAGTAATGTAGAAAAGTCCTGGATATGGTACTTTCACATTTACACAAAGGATATACTTCCCAACGGCTTTCTTTACTATTAAACAATAATAGGAAACAACAAGGAAAGATAAAGACATCTAAACTATTACAGTCAGTTATATACTTTACCAATAACTCATAATTTTTCCCAAAATAATCTTCAACAGAGTCCTTTTATCTACTTATACACACTGAGACTGTCCCTATACCCAAACAGGTTAAGAATGGCTGATTTTGGACCTCGACCTTCTAACTGATCAAAATGTGGATTGGTCTTTTTTTTTATAGCTCTATTTATTAAATACTATTTTAAATATAATATATTAGTAAGGGTATAAACACCATGTCAATACAAATTATTTTTGTAAATACAGTACCTCTACATCCCTGCTTCTGGCCACCTCAGCAAAATTTTCTTGTTGTTCAAGGGTCTTATCCACCTTATCATCAGTCATGCAGAAACATCTCAACCTGGCTTCAATGGGGTCATGTGACTTGGCAAACACAACAAATTTGGCCATATATGGTACACAGATAATTTCTCTATACACTTGTGATGCAAAGGTAACAGATTCCTGGATTTGCCGACAATCTATCAGCCAGAACCTACAAAAGGAAATAAGGTAAGTTATTTGAAATTTAAAGTACAGCAGTTGAAAAACAACAACAGCAACAACAACAACAATCCCTTCACTGTGATCAAAACAGTCACTAAATGTTTCTTGGAAAAAGAAGGGAGTGAAGAGGGAGATGATAAGAGAAACTAAAAGGAAAGAAAGAAAGTGAAAGGAAAGGCAGAAAGATGGGAAGGAGCAAGGGAGTTCAGGAGAAGAGAGAAAGATCAGGTGTTTAAAATCAGCTATCAAATGCAGTATTTGTGATTTTCTTCCATAGAGACTCTTCTGAGTATTCAATCTTCTCAACTCTATCTCAGCACTTTAGAATCTGCTAGCATGTGAATTCAGTATCGGACATTATGACAAGGATCGCACTGAATAAGAATTTCTATTTCCTTGATTCCCTTTCCTATTCTTTGTTTCGTTTCCTGAAACTCTTTTCAATAATATCTACACAGCTTTTGTTCATCATTCTTTTCCAGTAACCTCTCCAGACACCAAGGTTGGTAAAACCATTTTAAACAATTTGCTTTTGCTCCAGAACTTTTAAATATTGAGTATAATTCATAGAAGAAATTATTTGCTTGTCACCAATTTATGAGTTCTAACCCCAACTAAGTCTGTGACATTGCCTGGCAACTTTCTCCTCGGATATCATTTTATTCAGCATACTAACTTTGCTAAGCTTTTAGCAAAGCTTGAGCACCACCCCCCCCCCCGCCCCTCATCTGAGGCCCTAAGAAAGACAACTTCACTGAAAAAGAGGTCATTGATGGACATTTTCCCAATCTGCTATGTATACACTTTCAAAGGTTGTTCCACATCCTCTTGCTCTGAAACGTTTCCTCAACAATGATCACCTTCCTCCTCTTGGCTCATTTCCCATAATCTTTCAACATTCCTGAGATTTCCCTATCGTCTTGGCCTCTCTTTTCTTCAAGTTCTTGATCCATCTCTTTTCTTTTTTTACTGGCTTTGGTAAAATATATATAACGGAAAATTTACCATTTTAACCATTTTTAAGTGTAACCATACTTAAGTGTAACCATTAAATACACTTACAATACCAACTGCTTAGTCTATCCCACAAGGCCTTCTATAAACAATGCACAACCCAGCATTACTTCTGAATTATAGATTACCTGGATCATTGTTGCAACCCCTCAGGACGCTTTTGCATTCTATCTTGGCATCTTTGCTCATGTTACTCTCTTTTCCACTTTCCCAATCTGCTTATTGGGTTCCTACATGTCTCATGAGTTACCTCTTCTTGGACATCCTCTACATCCCAATGCAAACACTCTCTGCTGAATTCTTTAGTAACTCTGGTGGACCTCTCATTCAAAACTTGCCATTGTCTTGCATTAGAGTATAGATGCCTGAGTGGCAGAGCATACTGACAGAGAGCTCGAGACTCAGTAGCTGAACCTGAGTGGCTGAGACTATAAACATGGGCCATCAAACCCAGGTATTGCTGTGCACTGTTACTGAGCTATTCATGAATTTCTATTTTTTCGTTTCTCCACTAAATAGAAATTTAAGTTTTAACCACTCTCAACTTTAGTTTTCTCATCAGTAAAATGGACACAATACCTCTTGTTCTATTTAAGTCACACAGTTGTTGTAGTTGTCAAATTAAATAAATGGGAAAATGCTTAGCAATCCACTGATCCCAATGCAAATGGGAACTAAATAAACTGACTCTTGTGTGCATGACATAAAATTAGATAGCTTCAGCTTTTAAAAGACGTGTGATATGTAAATGGATAAGACATGGGTAATGGGTAAATGTGTTAGAAGGCATAAGGGTCACTGAAACCTCTAAACCACTGAAGCCAGCCATGGCCGGCTTTGTGTTTTTATTACTCTGTTGGAAAAAGTAGTTCAGGCTATTTTTTGACAGCAGGAAATTTGTCTTTCCTAAGACCTTTAGGACTGGAAAAATCAGTGGTGGCTGCTAAAACCAAAGTCAAGGTCATACAGTCAAAGCCGACAATCACTTATTTTTCTTAGATTTTAATTTGACTGCTTGTCCTTTGTTATTATATCATCACTATTATATTTGCTGGCAGGTCTGGTTTAAAATCTGAAAATGCAGATGATCTTTAAAAGCAAACCAAAAAGATGTACTTTTAAAGGATGTAAGAAACTAAAAACAAAAGACAATGGGGAGGGGCAATATCATAGTGGGCTTTTCTGGGCTGCATAACCATACCTGGCAGACACATTGGTTGTAAAGGAAACACATTCATTGACAAATGTTAATGGCGTAGTTCCTGTAATATCTTCCCATTGTGCAGGGGTGGTTCCACCTGAAATAATAGGATTGTTTTTAAAAAAAATTTGGGCAAAATTCCAGACTTTGAATTGTAAAATAAAGTCACTGTGGTTCTGGCTGTGTTCACCTCTTAGTCCCACCCACCCCTCAAAATGACATGTTGGAAACATGTCTAAAAACCACATGCTAAAAAATGACACACTGAAAACAAATAGCAGACACCACCTTTCGAGAAACTTAAGGGAAGTTATTTGAATAAATGCCTCAAATTACTTACCAAGTATTCTATGCTCTGACATTCTGTTTTAATGTTTCAAGTTTTTATTTAAATTCTAGCTAGCATGTAGTATAATATTAGTTTCAGAAGTAGAATTTAGTGATTTATCACTTACATATAACTCCCAGTGCTTACTTAACACAACAGGTATGTCCTTAATATCCATAGCCTATCCCCTGCCCACCTCCCTCCATCAACCCTCAGTTTGTTCTCTATAGTTAAGATCTGACTAACACTCTGAAGCTTTTATTGTAATTGCTAGGCTTTGAATATATTTTAAATTGTAGCAGTTGATGATGTGAAAAGATACTTTGATCAACCAAGGAGCTGAATACTTTGTTAAGATAATAAAAAATCCAAGTATTCTTTTATTCCTGGACTTCATTTATTGTATTGTATTGTATTGTATTGTATTGTATTGTATGTATTTTATTTTATTTTAATGTTTTATTTATTTTTGAGACAGAGAGAGACAGAGCATGAGTAGGAGAGGGGCAGAGAGAGAGGGAGACACAGAATCTGAAGCAGGCCCCAGGCTCTGAGCTGTCAGCACAGAGCCCGACGCGGGGCATGACCTGATCTGAAGTCGGCTACTTAACCGACTGAGCCACACAGGCACCCCCATATTTTGTATTTTAACTATCATATTTTATTCATATTTTAAGAAATAAAATTACTTGGGGTACCTGGGTGGCTCAGTTGCTTAAACATCCAACTCTTGATTTCAGCTCAGGTCATGATCTCACAGATTGAGTTTGAGCCCTGCTTTGGATTCTCAATCTCTCTGCATTCTTCCCCTACTTTCTCTCTCTCTCTCTCTCAAAAATAAATAAACTTTTAAAAAACGAAATAAAATTTCTTCTCAATTTGTAGTTAAAGGCTGGTAAAAAAAAAAAAAGCTTGGAAGATATTAAGAGCTCAATAAATACTGAAAGGTGGGTGAACACATGAATGAATGCTAAAGAAATGACCTCTATACATAGAAAAATCACCATGGAGGCTGAGGTGAACTTTCATTCTACTGGAAAATTAAGTTGGCATAGATAAGGATGAAAGAGTCTTAAAGCACTGCAAGAGGAATGTATGTTTGAGATGAAGAAAAATTGTGACTCTAAACTTTCTTAAAGGAAGAAATGAGTTATCATAGAAAGTTCATGGAACCTTATTCTAGTAGGCCTCTAAAATATTAATTCTTAGCAGAAGCACATAACAGAGCAAAACACAAAAATCTAAACACTTTCACATATTTTTTAATTAACAAATAAATTTAAGAAAGTGTTTAGGGGCGCCTGGGTGGCTCAGTCGGTTAAGCGCCCGACTTCAACTCAGGTCACGATCTCGCGGTCTGTGAGTTCGAGCCCCACGTTGGGCTCTGGGCTGATGGCTCAGAGCCTGGAGCCTGCTTCGGATTCTGTGTCTCCCTCTCTCTGCCCCTCCCCCATTCATGCTCTGTCTCTGTCTCAAAAATAAATAAACGTTAAAAAAAAGAATTAAAAAAAAAGAAAGTGTTTAGCATAAACCCATCTGAATAACTAGATTAGGTGGCACCTAGGCCCACGTGGTATCTTCACTGGATCTTCTAAAAGATCAGGGTGTGCCACAGACACTTTTCGGTCTTACTACTTTTGCTTCCATGCCATGAATGTTTCACATTATAGAGAGACTGTATACCCATGGAACAAAAAGTATCAGACTGACACCCAGGAATGCTGGGTGACAACCAGAAATGGGTAATTGGGAAAGAAGTCACACGTGAAGCATGATTTCCTTCTATACTCATAGTCTGTGTATCTTAAAATTCTGTCATATTATTAAACTTATGGGGTAAAGTCTCAATGGTTTGCTGTCGTAAGTAGAGGAAAAACACTAATTAGAAGGGGAATTAAGAGAACAAAATAAGAGTGAACATTCCTTTCAATATGGAGGAGAAATGAAAAAAAAAAATTCTAACGATACCTAAACAACCAGGGATGGTTGTTATTCCTACTGACAACAGTATAAATATTTACTGAATGCCAATACCATGTGTTTACTGTTGAATAGGGAAATTAGTCAAATTATGTAGTCTTAACACAGATTATTTGTGTGGGTTTTTTTTTTCTCTTACCCAGTGGTGGTGGTATTTTGAGCAGAGAAAACCAATATTCTGGGAATGTCTTTCTGGAGTGTGGTAGTCATCTGAAAGCTACTACAACTTCCAATTGAAAAGGCCAAAATTCAGTTAATGATTAAAAACCTGTACTTTGTTTTTCCAAAGTTAGTTTAATAGATTAATGATAAAGACATATCAGTTCCTAGACAGAAGTTTGAACTACTGGGTATAGTTATTCAAGTGTTTGTTTTTCAGTAGATATAAGATGAGGTCTTCGATGAAGGCTTAAAGCTTGGGAGTAGAGGTATATAAATTTGGGTTTGAATTTCAACTCTAGCAAATACGTATGGTATGATCTCAGGCAAGTTACGGAACTTCACTAGGCCTTGGCTTCCTTTTGCGTAAATGGGCTTAACATTTCCTTATGGGGCCACTGTGAAGGTTAAAATGACAATGTATATAAAGTGTCCAATAGTTTGGCATACAAGCTGTATATAAATGTAATAAATATAAGTTCATTTCCTTTACCTTTCCCGTCCCTAATTAGAATGCTTTTCCTGAATTAATGCATATAACCTCACAGGTATCTTATGGCAAAGGTACTGAATATTTACAATGATCTACGTTACTTCTTTTGGAACTTTCTACTAGCATAGTCACAAGTGACTTACCTGTTATGCTGCATAGTAATCTTAAGGTTGGTGCATCTCCCCCAAAACCATTCAACATGACATCACTTGAAGCTTTGGGGACAGGAATGGTCATGGTAATTGGCTTGTGGAATTTTCTTCTTCTAGGTTCCAAAGTGACTATAGGGCTGAAGGTAGCTTTGTTGCCTAGAATCTTCTTAACCAGCTCACTGTGCATAGGTTGAGCCTTTTCAAAGAAAAACAATATTAAAATAAATGATATATCATTATATATATGTCAAATTTCTTTGACATAAGTTTCTCCACATATCACTTTTTAGCCATAAATCAGTTTGGTGACTTCAAACATGATAATTGTTAAGTTTAGTACTAAGCACTTACATAAAACTTCATGAGACCTACAATCTCTAATGGCAGCTTTTGCTCACCTGGGAATAATTTGACTTGTTACCCACTTACAGTCAAACCTTGGTTTGTGAGCATAATTCAGTCCAGAAACATGCTTGTAATCCAAAGCACTCGTATATCAAAGTGAATTTCAAGAACCATTGGCTCAGTTTTGATCATGAGACATTCAGTGTCACGTACTCCTTGTACTACAAGACACTGAGAGTTTATCAAGTTAAATTTTTTTTTCAATATATGAAATTTATTGTCAAATTGGTTAAAATTTATTAGAAGGGTTTGCTCATCGAGCTACTTACAATCCAAGGTTTTACTGCATTTCCCATTTGAAAAGCTGATTTCCAATCACTACAATAAAAATCCACGTTAGGTTAACGTGTATCCAACATGGGCCTACCTGTAGGCCTACACGGATCCTCTTGGTTAGCGCCCCCTCTGGGAAGACGGCCTGCACCTGGGGCACCACTGTGCTGCTCAGCACGCCCCCCTCGGGGCCAATCAGGTTGCTGTCCTGTTTGATCCGAGACACCACTGCAAAGTACTGTGGGAAGTCGCGGGTGATGATGCGACAGATCCGTTTCTTTTCTAGGTCTTCCGGGCTATCCAGCACTGAGACAAGAAATGACCCATCTTCATAGAGCAAGGATTTCCATCCAAAAACATTCTAGCAAACTCCTTGGCACAGTTCATAGTAAACCAGTATGGCAGCAAGATGCCTTGTTTTAAATAGGAAAATTTAAAAAGCAAGACTACCTATCCTAACACTAGGAAAAAAAAAAAATTGCAGTCTCTCAAGACCTATTGGCATTTAGTCTGCACGTTTTATTTCTCTGTGGAAACTAGGTCTTTGCAGGGCCCTGGGAAAGGAGAGCATCCAGCTCCAGATACAGTGTTGCAGCACTGCCTTTGTAAATGAGGGGTTTTGAGGGCAAACCTGAAATGGAAATGCACCTGTTCTATTCTTGGTTCACGTGTGACTCCTTTTCTTTGCAAATTTCAAAGTTAGCTCAAATACCAGTTACTGTGGTTTTAAGAAGGAAGATGGCCCTTTCAGTTCTCAAGGCAATAGTGACGGAATAAAATCTGTCTTGTAAGGGTAAGGTTTGTGTTCGCGTGTTTATTCTAGTGACGTGGTTGTCTCTGAAATAGTCAGATACAAAAAAAAAATCAGCGATTATGAATTCAGGGTTTCAATATTCTCCTGAAACCATTAACTTACCAAACATATCATCTAATATTAGGAAGACAGGATAATGGGCTCTTTTTAAATTGCATTAGTATAGCTATGTAGGGCAACACCAAACCCAGACTGGTTTAAAATGCTGAAAATTTGCATTAAGGGAATCACTGAATTTTCAGAGATAATGGAAACTTGTTATTTTTAGAAATCATTTGCAATCTATTATAGAGGCAGGAACAGCAATTATGTTTTTCTTGACTATTGAATATAACTAGATAGCAAAAGCCAGAAGTCCCAGGATCTAATCATGGCATCGGAAACTGATACACTGGCAAACACTAGCATATACTTACAAAAGAATGCATTTCCAAGCACAGAGAACAAAAAATACAAAAATCCCATTCTTTGTTTTTTTTTGTTGTTGTTTTTTTTTTTTTTTTAATTTTTTTTTTCAACATTTATTTATTTTTGGGACAGAGAGAGACAGAGCATGAACGGGGGAGGGGCAGAGAGAGAGGGAGACACAGAATTGGAAACAGGCTCCAGGCTCTGAGCCATCAGCCCAGAGCCCGACGCGGGGCTCGAACTCACGGAGCGCGAGATCGTGACCTGGCTGAAGTCGGACGCTCAACCGACTGCGCCACCCAGGCGCCCCCCCATTCTTTGTTTTAAAACAAGCTTCATACACACGTAGAGTATAATAAAAGGACAAGATACCGATGCTCATCGCAGTGTTAATGACAGGTAAATATCTCAGAAGAAAACATCCTAAACCTAAATGCAGGCAAAACAAATGTTTGCAAGGAGCAGAAAACAGCTAAATATCGCATGGAACAAGGTTTATCAGTAAAAATCCTGATCTTTTTGTCTTGCTTGGAAGACACTAACCTATGCATGTAGAGGACATTGTTTCTTTTTCCATCTACTTCTTAGATAGGGTAAGGCTGGCCGGTTTTCTTAGTCTACCTCAGCAGGATGCAGAAAGAAATATTATAGTAGCTGCTGTCAGGCTACACCTCCTAACCGTGAGCCATACCCAAAGCTACACATTACAAATAGCTCTACAGCTGCCTGTCCAGTTCTGTACAAAATTCGGTATGCTCTTGGCACTTGGGCAAAGAATTTGCCCTATTTGTGTGGTTACTTAAAGCGGAACACATCTCCTGGATTAGAACTGGCACTCTGTATTTGTGCAAG
Organism: Herpailurus yagouaroundi; assembly: GCF_014898765.1. NCBI lineage: Eukaryota > Metazoa > Chordata > Mammalia > Carnivora > Felidae > Herpailurus > Herpailurus yagouaroundi. Next base: position 72,550,010 of record NW_024412376.1, read on the forward strand.
CTAAGGATGCCAGAGAATTAATCCATTACCTCCGGTAACACGGAACTATTTCAACCTGTGGCAAAATGGCCCAAGCAAGATTTGGGATTTACAGAGCTCAAAGCCCTAATGAAAAAATAAATTCCTTAACTATATGTGTAGGTGTATATATGAGATTCTACCCTGGCTAACTCCCTATTTGAATTAGATGTGGAAGTTTGGGTGAACTTAATTTTCCTCCTTAATAATAGAAAATTCAAAAGAAATCATATTATCCTATAATGCACTGGTTTTGGGTTTATGTAAGTTTTCCAACAAAAAAGCTTAGCACTTTTATCAGTGTCTTAACTATATCTAAATTGTCTTGTTAGGCATTTCAAAAAGTCATGGATTTATTATCCAGTATCAGTTCATTCTGTAATGAAACAACATCTATTCCATCTCATGTTTTAGGTTTGAATAAGGATGGAGATATGCTATATCTCCTTATTAAATGAGATATTTTCTACTGAAAGGATTTGTTTTCCTGAATATAACAGAGGTAAGAGTAGGCAAATTCATTATGCATTCCAACCCCAGAATGTACCGAATACCTGCTGTGGTAAAATAACACAAGGAACACCTATACCCAAACCCACCTCCCGTCCCCGCGCCCACATCCCTAGGTCATAAGAAAGAAATATATCATTTGAATGCTTCCACTTTAGAATTCTTTTAAAACCCTCAATATGAAGTACCTTCATCCATGCCATTAAGGATTTCATTCAATTCGTCTTCAGTGTATTCGCAGTAATGCTCTTTCCAGCTGTCCCCATTCTCACTGCGCAGGACCACCAGTTCCCTCTCCTTTCCTCGAAGGGCAGCAAAATGAGGAATCTCCACGATCACAGGCCTGACACAGTAAGGCAGAACATTCAGTGTAGACAAGAGCTGGCCAACATTAAGACAAGCACCTTGACTCTGTCTGTTGCAAAGTGACCTGGAATTGTTCTCTTTCTTGGGACAGGGGCATAGTAGGCTTTCCTCCGGAGCCCATTGGCTAACAGATGGTCACACAGTAGCATTCTACCTCGGGGGCACCAATCCTTAGGGGCATGCTGCTACCTTAAGCCAAATAATGTTTCCCTGTGAGTGCATGTGGCATTCTGGAACTTCTCCTTTGATAAATGTAAGTATAACACATTTAACCAAAAGAAATGTGCATGCATATCCATGAGGTGTGCCAATCTCCTAAAACAGTTTCTGCAAGGTGCAAATGACAAAATGGTTTAAGAAGGAAAATGGCTCATATGTTGCATAATTTGACGTGTTGTAAATGAAAAGATGTCACAAAAGTTAACTACTTGGGAACTAAAGAGACATGCACTCATGTTTTTTGCTTAAATATCTTTTTCATTCAAGGGAACAATAGGCATGTGTACACAGTGTGGCCCTAACTGAGTGCCTCAGTAGATAGCCCAATTGTGTCCCATGCCTATTATATTCAGGATCCAGAACATGCACTGCCCTGATGTTTTCAGGTCGCATTCACTCTCAAAAATTATAGAGGCTTTTGATTTTTCAGTCCAGGTTGCTTTGATACAGACTTCAAATTCATCATAACAACATCGTAACTAGCACATAGTACAACTAGGCAGATCTCATGCTTTAAACGAAAATGAAGGTCACAGCACTTTAAGGGAAAAGATATAAAAACGTCACTCAAAAATAAAAGTCACATACCACAAGGGTCAGAAATGGTCCACTAAAGATAGGTTATACAGAATTTAAATCATAGGGAGGGACATGTCATGGGCACAATGACAAAAAGAGAAATCATATTGCAGAAGAAGGAGAAGAATGGGGGCCAGCAGCCATCAATTTGTTTTAAGTCACTCCTACCCAAGGAATTTGGTTCCAGGAGGCCCCAGCTGAAGGATGCGGCTGACCAAACTTTCTCCCTCATTAAGTGGGGGAGGGGCCGTTGGCAGGTGAAGTTTACTGAGTACATCCAAAGCAGCAGTGAAAGAAAGAACATAAGTAAGCTTCAGGTATTGTTTTCCACAGAACCCCAGCGTCACCAGCTGATCAACAGGGTGAAGTTTGGTTTCACACTGCGTTTGGTTCTGCCCCCTCCATTGGTCACAAAGAGCAAGGAACTGAGACCCAGAGTGTACAATGGAGGCACGTGGAAGGAGACACTTGGGTGTTTGATCTGACCCTGTTTAGGTTCACTGCCAGGGCATGAGCCAAAAAATAAACAATGACAAAAAAATATATATATATATGCTCCACAGGAAAGACAAAGCTGTTGGGAATATAATAAAAACTCTGACTTCGGGATAGAGGCCAGATGTTTTCATGGATATTCCTCAACAGATGTGAAATTTATTAAAAAGCCTAAAACTACCTAAGCATGAGGGAGGGAAGAGGGCCTGGCACAGAATATGAAAGGGCTCACTGGGGAATTATTCCAACCATACTGGCATTTTCTGATGCAACCCAGAACTTCACAGGCTCCTTCTAAATCTCTGGTCATTTAGGAGGACATGGGAGGTGGTTTCTATAATTGGGAAATACAGACACCCCTTTTCAGGTGTGAACATAATTTGCAGCAACTCATTAATAGTCTGCTCCAAATTACAAGACTTTAGAACGTTCCTTGAGTTCTAAAGCAAACCTTCTCCCCAAAATGATAGTGGCAAAGCAAAGAGTTCGTGATTAATAGGATTTTCTCTCCATTTTTGACAACAACGACTTGACGTGACAAGACTTAAATAAAATTGATTTGTTTCAAAATATTTTGAAACTTGTCCCCCTCCAAAACTTCATCCTTTTGTCAGTTTTCAGGGGCAGCTACTCATCTTTTGGCATATTGTAATACCACTTTAATATAACAGCAGCTGTATAAACAAAAGAAAGAAGAAACGCTCACTTCTGCTCAAAACTGCTAAAATGAGCACGGCAGAAGTTAGTCTTGATTTTGTCATCTTAGGGAAAACTACAACTAAAGAGACTCCCAGTGTAATTTTAAGACTCAAGGTAGCAATTTAGATGACAGAAAAGACAAATCACATAGAGTAAAATTTTGGATATTCTTATATAAAGACAACACTGATTTCCAAAGATAATCGTTCCATTTCATTAGTACACAAGAGTTTAAATTTGTGTTTGGAATAGAGTAGTATTTTTTCATTATGATTTGACGAGGTGAGTCTCAGATGAAAAAAAAAAAAAACCTACCAATGGCTAAAGCATGATAATTCACATTGGGAGTCTAGCGGTTATGGTAACATCCAAAGAGAAAGGATAATAATTCACCTGAATGTTGAACTCATTAATGCCTTAAAATAAGAGGCATATAATTGGAGTCAAGCATGGAGGTGTTACTTCTAATTTAAAAAAAAAAAATGTCATGGGCCAATCTTCTTTCACGACGTTTTGACGTACCTTTTTCCATTCCATCCTAGTGATTTCATGTAGAGGACACAAGCTCATCCGTGACTAAGTGGGAGGTTTATCAGAAACCCTTACCCAAGGAACTGAGCACCAGAAGGTCCGACTTCGATCAGACGACTGGCCAGGCCTTCTCCTTCCACCATTGGAGGCATTGTCGCCAGTCTATGACGTTTGACAAGACGGCAGGTGACTCGAGTTGGGGCAGTACATTTCCGAGGTGGAATAATGATACGGAGCCCATTGTGTCTGCACCCTCTCATCGCACCACCTCGGGCATCCACCATAAAACTAACCAGGAAACTAAAAATTAAGATAGAAGATTAGCTGTGTTTTGAAATATTGGAACCAGATAAACAAGCTTTGCCAAGTTAATTCTTTCCCGTAAAGCTTTACTCTCATTTCTATTTTTTGGCATGGTGGCAAAATACTTGTCTTTAAAAGTTATTTTACTTTATGCCAGTGCCTTTCTGTTTTGTCATTGTTTTCATTTTTGTATTATTTTGATCTTTATAGAAGAATTCTAATTTTTGTTGACAATACCGATGTTAAATACAAACTATAAATTCAAAATCTGTCCAATTAACTCAGAAAGAAAGTGGGATGAAATTATATAATGAACACTAGTGAGTCTTCTTTTGTTGTAAATGTAAAGACTTCTCCTTTCTAGGTATATCCGTAAAAATCCACATAGTTTACGGATAAAGAGAAAAAAACAAATTGTGGTTTTGGGGTGCCTGGGTGGCTCAGTCAGTTCAGCATCCAACTCTTGATTTCGGCTCAGGTAATGATCTCATGGTTCGTGAGTTTGAGCCCCATGTCAGGCTCTGCGCTAACAGCACAGAGCCTGCTTGGGATTCTCTCTCTATGCCCCTCCCCTACATGTTCCCTAAATAAATAAATAAATAAATAAATAAATAAATATCAAATTGCACTTTTTCTAAGTTAATTCAACCTGACTTTTCAAAATTGCATCTTGCCCACCCCACTTTAATTCTATGACCTAAAAAAAAAAAAAAAAAAAAAAAAAAAGATTCACAGGGCTTTTCCCAAGATCAAACCCATGTACATGCATCCTGCTCTAACGTCGTCTTACCCAGGATGCAGGTATTTAACTTACTGCATTCTAAAGGAGAAGGAAAAACTAAACGTTTTGGATAGAATGAGTTTACTGGTTCACATGCGCTTTTTCAGTTCTTAAGTAGGAATGCCTCTGCCATACCATTGTAACTAAAGCAAAGATGGGGTGGGCGGGAAATAAGATAACAAATCATCTCTACTCTGTGTTTTGAAGTGGGAAACCCTGGGCTCATGCTAATGGGAGAGATCTGTGCATCATGATTTTCCCCAAAGTATAGTAAGCTGTGTATGGAAAATCACAGCTAATAATTTAGAAATGTAAATGCTCCTATTCCTATTATTTTGCTCCTTTTCTGCCAAATGAGTTGTTCCTGAATAAAAGAACTATAATCCAAACGATTCTGTTTAAGAGTACCAAGAAAAAGGATTAGTTTTAACCTTGAAGTTGCTTCCTGTGGGATGGTCTTAAAGGATCCTGCTACAGCTTAGTGCGAGTTATTGTCACCCTGATAGTCCTAACACTCATTAAAGTCTTGGAGGTACTTGTTTCATTAAGCAGCAAAAATTACACCAGGTAATCTGAGTGTTGTACACATATACACAAAGACACAAACAATGTGTACACCCTTATACAGATTACATTACTATCCTTCCCAATTTTCATCACATTTGCAAGACTTTATATACCAAAACAAAAAAAGGAAAGCAACATACAGGTGTATTATGGATCTTAACAAGCACAGAACTACATCAGATTCACCGTATCTAGATATCACATCCATGATGACACTTAAAACATTTGAAAGGTATTTCATTGAAGTAAGGATAGAAACACAATACATTGATGTTATTTTTAGACAAGTGATGGAAATATGTTAGCATCTTCCTCATAGCAGAACACAGAACTCATTAAGCATGCTATTAAACAGAAATCCTGTTGCTAGTAATAAAAATGGATGTGAGGGAGCCTGGAGTGCCTGTCTGAAGCACATCATGCAGGACGAGACCACAAGAACTGTCACTGTCCTTCTCACATGCAGGAGCCAGCCTAGAACTACCCCTCACACCCAACCCCCTAAGTTTTTAGTATAGGGCAAAAACTGAGTAGCGTAATCAATTGTTCAGTACTCAAGAATAGATGTTTCTGGGCTTTATCAAAACAAAATGAAAAAAAAATGTTGGCTGCTGTTCTTACTACTTGTCTAATTATGAATTCTTAAAAATAATTATTTTCTATTTGTTTCTTACAATGTTCTATAGCTCAAAAGGATGTAAAACTGGTAACACTTCAGGGCACCTAGGTGGCTCACTCAGTTAAGTGTCTGACTCTTGATTTGGGCTCAGGTCATGACCTCACAGTCCTGGGATCAGGCCCCATACTGGGCTCTGCACTGACAGTGTGGAGCCTGCTTAGAGTCTCTGTCTGCCTCTCTCTCTACACCTCCCCCACTTGTGCTCACTCTCTCTCTCTCAAAATAAACATTTTCTTTAAAAGTTAAAGAAAAACTGGTAACACTTCTAGATGAATACAAAAGTTTCTTCTCCATATTATTTTTATTTGACAATGATATTTATGTCAATTTTTATAAAAACGAGGCAACACTAAGTTTCAACTAGTAGCTGAAATATTCCAAATGTTCCAAATGCATTGCAATATTTCTGACTTTCTCTACCTTCTTTAAATTTTTTCATCTTTTGATTACTGTCACCATTGAACAATAGAACAGGGACTCAAACCCATAAGAACTTATTAGAATATATCCACTTAATATTATCAGTCTTGAATATTATTTGTACCTATAAAGCCATTTAGGGAATTTCCACCTCATGTTATATGCTATTGTGTTTCCCATGTATGTATTTCAGTGATGACTTAGGACCTATCAGATGTCCCTATCTAGAAAAACATGTTAAATATCTTCTGGTGGTGCATCTTCTAAAAAAGTGAATTGAAGTAGCTATGTTCTTAGCGGCAATGTTTCCATAACAACGTTTGATTACTTTGTCTGATTTTGTGTCATTGACTGTTCCTTTTGAAATCTTCTTTTGTTCTATTTACTCCATAATTTCCATTCCCATGCATGAGAAGCATGCAATGTTTGTTTCCCTCCTACTGAGTGCCAGGTGCCCTGCTTGGAACTGAGGATACTGGTAGTAAAAATACAGTTGCTCCTGCCAAGATGCTCATAGTCTAAGCCCCAGGTTTCACATGATGGTTTTGCTTACTCAGAATCACTTAGTTTCCTGGTCAATAAGAAGTGAGTTATAACCACATACAGGAGCCATGTAAGTACCATATTGGGCGTGACCTTGCTCCTCCAATTTCTTCCTGTGTTCTCCCAATGCCTAGAACAATGTAGATGGAGCACATAGGTCATCAATAACTAATGGTTGAATGAGTGAATGGAAGAATGAAAAGAGCAAGTTGTAAGGACTTGTATCTATTTATATCTAATAGAGAGAAAAGGCAGCAAAAGTGAAGGTAATTCAATTATTTGGTCTCTGGACAACCAATCCAGTCAGAACTCATTCAAATTACTACACCCAGATATTTCAGCTCATAAAATAGCAAAATAGTTGGGAAGGACTATACTCAATGTTAAATATTCTTCTATAGGCCTTTTCCTGCCCCCAAATAAGAGACTTCATAGATTTATTTCCCTTGGTAGATGATTAGGAGAAAATGGGAGTAACCAAAAATCAAGAGTTTGAATATAACAAAGTCAACGATTTTATTAGGAGTGAACATTTCATGAAGACAGACCAAAGATTGGGAAATCAAAATAAAAGAACTTAAAGGCTAAAGCTGCAAGTAGATAAATTTAAGTTTATATAGATCTGGGAAGTAATACTTAAGTACTGCACCCAACCAAAGCAAATTGGGGAAATTAAAGCGTCAATATGCATAATTCAGAGAAAAGAAAAATAACATTTCCAGAGAAAACAAGCCTTTGTGTCTTTCTCAACTAACTAAAGGAGGTAGCAAGACTAACCTAAAATGACAAGCTCTGGGGAGGGAATTGTCTTTTGCCAGAGAGCTAGGGAGGGGGCTTTCCAGGAGGGGAAGAGGGAAAGGGAAGGCAGGAGGGGGAGAGAGACAGAGGCAGGAGAATTGAGAAGAAAGCAAAACAGAAAGAGGTCAAGAGAGAAACGGAAAGAAGAGAAGACATGAAAGAACTAAACAGTAGTAGTCAGAATGAATAAAAAGGTGTATAAATTCAGCAAGAAAAAAGTCTACAGAACTTACTCTATAGTCTACAGACTCAAATAACATAACTGTGGAATACCCACTAATAAAAAAGCCGAATATGCAGAATTGTATACTAAAAGAAGTCTTTTCTTCAAATGAGAGGGAATAAGAGAAATACTAATTCAAGTGCCAATGAAAAGTCTTTTAGATAAAACATGCTCGTTAATCCCAACAATTTCTAATATAAAATTGGGTAAGCATTTGAACACTTATATTAAAAATACCAGAATACCAAAAGGTTTCACTATTCGGATAGGTAGTAGAGTTAGTAAAGCTATTCTGCAGTGTAAAAAACAGACTGTAAGAGACCATGCACTTTTTTTTTGTACCACAGGAAAAAGTGAAAACCTGGAAGGTATGAGTCATGAGATGAATCAGCTCACATACTAGAGTTAATTAAATAAATAGGATTTTCTCATATTTTCAGGAGATCAAAAATGGGATAATACTGTAAACATTTGGAAGTAAAAGGAATAGAAGTAAAAACATATAACTGAATATGTACAGAGGAGATGGTATATGGACTGAAGCTCAGCCCTGCTGTTTGTGAACTTTAAGACTGAAGCCTTGTTGTGAGGCACCTGGGAGGCTCAGTCAGTTAAGTGTCCCACTTTGGCTCAGGTCATGATCTTGCAGTTTGTGGGTTCGAGCCCCACGTGGGCTCTGTACTGACAGCTCAGAGCCTGGAGCCTGCTTCGGATTCTGTGTCTCCCCCTCTCTCTGTCCCTCTCCCGTTCTCTCTCTCTCTTTCTCTCTCTCAAAAATAAAGATTAAAAAAAAAAAAATACTTAAGCCTTGTCTCAATGAGGGAGAATCGTATTACCACCGAGGGTGTAGCATGGATTAAATCATGAGTGGGTAAAGCATTTAGAAGTCAGTAAAGGCTTGTTGCCATCCTTTTCCATTCCCTACACCCATATGATTTTGTATTTCGAATGTCATAAAAACTACAGTGCAATATAATGCAACACCTAAGAAACAGAGAAACTAACTTTTATCAGATATTTAAAATAAACATGGAAACTTGCTAAAGCAGTTTAATACAATGGTGGAGTTTTTATTAGTTTATGAACTTCACTGTTTGAGTAAGCTATTATCACAGGGCACAAGATAATGGAGCAAGTACATTGCTCTTTCCTGGATCTATGTGTCATCTATCATTAAATCTATCTCTGTTTGAATTACTGCTGTAACCATGGCCCTCAAGTTTCTCATCCACAAAATGAGAGAATTCGGCTAAATAAACTCTAAAGTGAGCTGGTGTTAAAATTCTATGTACCATTTCCTGTTAACTAAAGTTTGGAAACCTACTGAAATGTTTCACGTCAGACGCTCTGTAAGAATTTTTATTGGGAAAATAAACTGCTTTTACTGCAAGAAATATAGATTATTTCGCTGTATGCTTAAAACAGTCAACGAACAGTTTTGGAGAAAATGTGTACGCACATTCCACTGAACACTGACTGAAGACTGTACAGACAAAATTTATCACAGAATATACTCAGCTTCAATTGCATATCTTACTCTCCAAATGAAATTCAGCAATCATGCAAAACAGAAAGTCTTTCTGAAGTTTTCTAAATTGTGAGATACAGTGTTATCACAATTTAAAAAGAATAAAAGCAAAAGCAGTCCACCATTATTATGCAGATGATTTACCTGCAAATACACAATTTGATTAGCTAAACAGGTACATGCTTCAGAGGAGGCAGCAGAAAACAATGACTCTGGTCTTTTGAGGACTACATCCTCCACCCCAAAAGTTACTAATCCTTAGGTTCACTTTTAATTCATCCAGGGGTGGGGACAGGGAATTAACAGCATTCAGAGTTAGTTACTGGGTGAAAATAGGGAAAAAAAAAAAGTCATCAGGGTGCTTCAGTGATCCACATATACATAGCAAGAGGGCCTTAAATTAAATCTGATTTCTGGGGTTATGGGAGAAAACAATATCGTGAGCTCTTTCTCCTCTCTAACTCCCTTAATTCCTTCCTACTTCTCCAAATTCCATAGGCTGAAAAACTGGTGGAAAATCGCTTTGAAAAAAAATTGGCTCCAATTTGTAAAAAATCTCCAATTATTTATCACTCACAACGTTCAAATGTAGAAACAGAATATTTACTGTGTGTTTCAGAAAAAGTAAAAGGATGGATTTGAAATTTTGAATTCCAAAATTGGAAAATAAACTGTCTTATTTGTAGACAAGCTGTGGTATCATGGTGAATTACTGTACAATAAAAATACTATAATCAGTAGTCTGATAAGAACCTTTAAAAATAACTTTATTGAAATAATGAAGAATAGATATTTTTAGAAAACTGGCTAGAATCATTCTATAGCACAATTTCCAAAATATCAAAAGGTTGCACTTAAAGCAGTACTAGCAAAGAAATGCCCTATTAATAAATCTTCAGACTTTGGTTCGCCTAGAATATAGTTAAAAAAAAACCCTGCTAAGTGACACTTAAAATCATAACCTACAATATAACTAAAATAGCTCAACCAACTTGCATAAAAGCTGAAAATAACATTCTTCAGCTCTATGTAGCACTTTTTCTCACCAAAGAAGTAGAGATGTGGAGACTCAGGTCCAAAACAGGCTCTCACAGTAGCTCTACATTAATTGTGGTGCAACCCCACCTACTTTCCAAAGGAAAAAAAAAAATACCCACTTTCCTTTCACCCCAGAGAAAGAGAATTCAGAAATGATCACAATTTGGAGAATATAAATCTCTCTCTCTCTGGCTAGGTATCTTCACACTAAAGCATCCTGAGATGGGGTATATGCAGAAGGAGATGGTGAAAGGGGGAGAGGAGGAGGCGACATGTTCAGAGAAGGAATTATGCAGAAGTTCACCTGCTGTTGTCACGATCAAGACATGGAGAGATGCGGCTGCAACAGAATAGATACTTTAGCACAGAGAAGGAATGGATAAAGTGAAATATAAAGAAGGAAATCAGAAGTGACTTTCAACCGAAATATATTACTTATACACCAATACAGTATTCACTGAAAAAAGATGGAAATACAAATGAAATATAGCTCTATGCAAATGCGGAGAGAAGAGCAAGGTATGGGGGTTCGCAGTGACTCCCAGTTCAGGGAACTGGGGATGTGATAAAATCACTGGATTTCGATTTGTAGCCTTATTCAACACTGGCTGGGGGAAGGTCATGTAACAAAGTCTGAGTGTCCCAGGGAAGTTGCCAAACACCAAGGGGCACTGTAATAAAAATCACAGTCTTTGATTTGATGGACATAGTCTCCAAACTTTTCAGTCATACTTTTAATACTTTCAAAATAATGGTAATGCCCTTTTGGTCTTCTTCCAAAGAAATGCAAGCAGAAAAGGCACAATTTAAATAGCTTCAATGACAAACAGTAGCATCAACTATAAGGTAGAGCAGGTAACATTAATTACCTACTAGCAGGTAACAAAAAACTATGCTTTTTTCAAGACTTTCATTCCCTGATTTGTGGTTTACTGTTCTCACTGGCCACACTGTCTAATCCCATTTTCTAGTCCTTTCATGCCTCTTCACCCTGAGTCTGCTTTTCCACAAAACCCTCCATAAGTTTTCATATGATTCACTTGTGTTTTCAACACTTGACAATATACAAAGGGATACATGTTTAATGGACCAGAAATCCAGCCTTACAAAACAGTTGTTCTGCCACTCAGAAATAGTTGTCTTCATCCAAAAGAATTTACCCTCATGTACCTTAAGAAACTGGGTTGTCTGAAATACATAAACAACTAAGTTAACTGCTATAGGAATTTGATAAATATTGTCAAATGAGAAACAGTCTTGATTTCCTTGCCTTTCTAATGTCACCTTCCACTATTTGAGCTAATTACCTTCATAAATGTTTTTGTTGACTTTTTTTTAGAGTAGTTTCAGATTCACAGCAAAATTGTCACCATGTTTTAATGAAAAAGGAGTCCTTTAAAAGATCACTCTCTTATAGGTTTGTAGCTCCTGTAATATATTTGAGCATAACATCACGAAGTGGCATTTAATTGTTGGCATTGGCTGTCATTAAAGGACTATAAAAATAATACCACTGAAATAATAACATTTAAAATGAATCACAAAACTATTACTAGAAACTGTGCCTTATTTGTTAATTCATTATGCACTTATGAAATGGAGGAGAATTAAAAACTTCAAATTCTTTGCCCAAGCTTATGTTGGTATACTCATGACTGGTCTTGCTAGAAATGACTGTTTAGATTGTGAATCAGTAACACGATCCAAAGAACAGCAACAAAAATATTACTGTCAGCCTTTCTTTCGCCAGATATTGGCTGTATATACTGGGTGCAGATTTTTTTTTTAAGCACTGATACCTACTCTTTTGTAGTCATGGACATTAGTCATTGGAAAAATAGAGCAGAGGTTAAAGAAAATTACTAATACTACTTTTGGTAGAAAGTGTGTCTTCTATTAATCTAAAAGCCCTTTATGGAATCAAATAGAACATTATACATAAAATTAGAGGCATATGCAAAAAAAACGCTGACTTTATTATCCCCTTTATCTAAAAATCAACTATTCCTTACATTTTGGGCAGATTTGGAAGTGACTTAAGAATTCTCCCTATCAATTAAAAACTTAGTTCCCTAAAAACTATATAAAAATGACTACACGGGTGCCTGGTGTATAATGAACAAAATGAAAAAGAGAAATTATAGATGATATGATATAATGAATGTTATTCATATCCTTTAATATCATGGTAGCTTTCAAATACCATGACACTCAAAATCCTTGTGTTCAGTGTAATTACTCATCCCATTAGAGTCATCTGTGGCATTGCATTCAAATTCTAGAGACCTCACTAGATATTACCTAATAAAAATAACAAGTCAAATATTACCATTATGAATTATACCAGAGTGGTATTGTCACTTGAAGTATTCTGAATACATTCTGCTTAACTTATTTGAAATTTGTGAAGGATTTAGAAGGTGTATATGAGGGTTATATAAATACTAATAGCTATAATTTATTGAGTACGTATTCTTTCAAGGCAAAATGCTAATTATTTAAGAGGCATGGAATCCATAAAGCTCCCTTATGGGATCCATAATATAACACTCATCTTATAAACTGAAACTTATAGATAAATTATGTAAATAGATATTTTACATAACTTGCCCAGTGTCCTTGCCCAGTGTCAGGGCTGGGAACTGAATTCTGATTGGTCTGACTCCAAAGCACACTTTGGTTGGTGTTTGAATAACCAACATGTTATCTGCCTTCCACTGATTGTCTTCCAACTTCAAAAACAACAGAGAGGTGTGTTTCTTAAAAGTAGAGGTTAGATCTTAATTATCTATTTTCCTTAGTGCCTGACACAAGGTTTAGTACTTTGTAGAATTCAGCAATGTGTGAAGAATAAATAAGTGAATGAAAGGGATAAAAAAACATTTGAGAGAACTAGGTGTATGTTAATTACCTAGATCTCCCTGGTAATCAAAGCTTTATTAGGCAAAGTTGTTCCTTTCTAACAGTTTATATATAAAACAGACATATTTGGACTACTGGTGCTGGTAGAAAATGCCAATGCTAAGACCCCAACAACAGAGATTTAAATGTAATTAGTTTGAGTTGGGGGCCTGGGTATCAGTATTTTTTAAAGCTCTGAGGGGATTCTAATGTACAGCCAGCGTTGAAAATTGTTTAGAATCAATGATCATGTTTGAAGTTTATAGAAAAATTGGCTTATTACAGACCAAGAGTTTAAACATCCTTATCTTAATAAGTGGTTAATTTTTAACCAGTGGATGATCTTGTTTCATCATAAGTAATTAACTAGAATTACTTACGTCATGTTTCTAGTTTTATACAACTGGTGTGTATACTGATGTACTTAAGCTGAATAGTTTATTGCCCTTCAGTAGTTAAAAGGTTTAAGGAATTCCTTTTTTAAAGTAAATTATTTATTCTGAAAACTGAAGTACTACCATAACACTTTGACTCCTGTAAATTCAGCTATTGATATTTAATCACACTTTGCCTAAAATAATCTTGTCACTTTGTAGGCTGGTATAGACTTCAAATATTTTATTGTGATTTCTAGATTCTGATCTATTGTCCTTCAGTACTCTAGGTCCAAGACTCTTTTCCTCCTTAGCATTGTTGAGAAATCTGGTAGAAGAATGTAATGTTATGTCTTTAGAATAATGATAGCTGTCAGACTTTAATTATCTCTTTTACACCTAAAAAAAGTTAGTAAATTTGGATGATGTTTAACTTGGTTTTTATTCACTTGAAATAACTCTTGTATCAGGAACTGCCTTTTACTTATTTAAAAAGGAAAAGAATATTATGATTATTTTCAATATCTATGTAACTAGTTTTAAATTCTATGAGCCTGTAGTAGAAAATTAGACTACAAGATCCCAAATTTTTAACTACAGTATCTTCGAATGCTTTTCTGAAAGAAGAATATTTTAGAATAATAAAAATAAGAAAGGATCCACCACTCAAAATAGTTCCAGGGATTATGGATAAGGAGTTTGGGATAATAATTTATATTAAAGTATTGCACAGATAAAATACAAGTGAGGCTTCTTTAAATGAAAATGGAAATGATTAAATGAAAAATATTTTTAAAGCTTTTATGTAGTTATAAAATTACTATACAAATTGAAACTACCAAAATGTAAGGGAATAATCTTTTGCAAAGAGTGAAACAATTTAAAACTCCTTAAGCAAATTATTTTCTGCATAACTGAATTCTTACATCTTACGAACATCTTTAAGTATGTTCAAAATTATTAACTCTAAGTAATCCTACTTTTTAATGGGTTTATACAAAGAGGCAGCATTTCATGCATAATGACTTATATATTATCTGGATAACTTTTAGAAGGTGACTGAGAACCTGACAGGTTGCATTAAAATTTCCCTTTTTGGTACACCCCTACTTCAAACAGTATATGAACTCTTCTATCTGTGTGATCCAAACGTCTGTAAACATTATTTTAAATGCGTGAATATGTGAGGAAAGGCATTTATTAAACTAGTCCGTTAACCTTAGAAAAACAGAACTTTCTAGAAAGCAAGTGATCCTGTCCCTCTTTTTAAAGACATCTTTCAGACAAAATGTGAACAGTAAGGAGGCCACTGGTATATCCTGGTTAGTTAGCAAGCTGTCTGACGCAATTCTACTAGTTATTTTAAAACAACAGTCAGTTTTTCTATGCTGAATTCAACTCTTTGGGCAGGTTTGTTTGTGTAGATCGAGTCCATGTTGGATAAAGCAATGTTATTTACAAGTTTAAACAAAGGTCATTTCCCCTGTAAGCTAGCCATCAGCTAAAGCTACTGGACAAAGCTGTTATTTTCAAGCTCATCTCTTTTTACCTCTCGATCTGGATACATAATATTGATTTACTCACCCTGAATGAATAGGGCTGGAAGAAAGAGCCACGTTGTCTAAGTTCTCAGTGCCCCAGCTGAGACGATAAGAATTCCTTTCTGCTTCCTTGGCTAGGGTTGACACCTAAATACAAAGAACACGGGATTTAACAAAAATACTTTCTTCCAAGTGAATAAAATATAATGAACTCTAAAAAGTATCACAGGAAAGTGGTATTACCACCTTTTCATTTAAAAATATAAGACCAAGTCATTTAAAATGTATGTTTTATAATGCATTCCCATTTAAATTACACTGTTGACATAAGACCACATTTGTGAAATTGTCTTTAAAGATAGGTATTCCCATCTATTTCTCTATATCCAACCAGCCAAAACTGATAAAATCACATCTAAGATTAAAATATTCCATAATTGCCTCTCCCTGTTTTCTGGGAACTGAAAACAATTTTAAATATAAGGTAAATATAATATCTTTACCTGTACCTTTCATTTTATACCTTAAATGCATCCTATCTCACTTTTTCCTTTAACAGATATTTTATGAAGAAATCGATTTAATGTATAATTTCCTCAGAAGAATTAACATGCAGCATATCACTTTGGAAAAGTCCTCAGACTCTTATCCTAGCTTGTCAACCACATTAAAAGGATTTTCTTTACACAAAAAAAACTTTCTCTGGACATCTTCAGCAACCAGTAATGTTCAAAAGCTCTCCAGAAAGTTGAAACGTCAAAGTGAAAAGTCACGTACCTGATGACTGGGGATGACAACCGTGTCGTCAATCATGGCACTGTCCCTCAGGTAAGAGGCATGGCTCAGGGTGTGAGACCTGTCGGAACTGAAGGATCGAAGGCTGGTAGGTTGGCAGGAGGCCATGGTCATGTACCAACGGCAGTGGCAGGGTTGGGAGGATGGAAGGATGAGCCGAGCAGGAGAGTGAAAAAAGCCTGCTATTAGCTAACAGTGCAACTTCCAGGGGGACATTAATCGCAACCATGGGAGAAGGAAACCCAGGTCTCTGTGTTGCCCTACCTTTCTGTCCAACAACTAAACTAACACATCTTTTGACTGGTTCCTACCACTCAATGGCAAGGGCACAAGGGAATCCAGAAGTGAAAATTTGATCCTTCTAATCTGATTTATTTTCCTCCCAGAAGTGTTTGAAACCAGCCACTGTAGTTTACTTACTGCCAGGACAAGAAATTCACACAGGAAATAATGCCAGAATAGGTTGCTTAAATCTGTGTTAAATGTTAATCTCCCTGCAACTAAGAAAAATATTGGGGGGGGGGGGGGGGAATAGACCACCCTCAGAGAGAACAAAATGAAAGCACAGGTTTCATTTTCTCTCATTTTTCCATTCTCTCCATGCTTCATTCTCCTCCTCTCCAACTGTGAATGACTCAACACTGGTGCACTCCCCTGGAAGGTACAGAGTGAAATGAACTGTGACCAGATGCATGCTTCCTGCGGAAGTGGAGTTCCTCTTGTTTGTCTCTGGTGTCTCCAACAATGCTATTTCAAAGGGCAGCATTGTTCCCTTTGCATGTCCTCTGTGTGGTGAGTGAAGCACCAAAGAGTGCCGGTTGCTGTGGCGATGAGATGCAAGAGCACAAGAAACCGTTTCTAAGCACCAACCAGAACACAGACACATCTGCCAGCACAAAAACAAACTGCCAGTGGACACAACCGAAACATGAGGCTTGCTTTCAAAATGGGATTTAGGCCTTGATAATTGATGCTGTATATTTTTGATAAATCTGAATTTCAAACTTCGGAATGATATACGCAAATGTGATGGGTAAAATTTGACATTTTCATAAGTGCAATTCATTCCTTCCTAATCAATTTGCACAATCAAATGACACATAGATTGAGATCTCATATAAGCTCATATATTTTACACGTGTTAGTCTAAGAATTAAATAATCTGTATTCAAAACATTAGCCCAAAGCCCATAGGGAAAAATAGAGATGTGCAAGCTTTCACAATATTTATAGAAGCAAAGTTTCATTTACTTTCAGCTAGTAGGCATTTGGCCAGTGAAGCACTGTAGAATTATGGACTAAATGTCAGGTTAGCATATTTCTGAGCAAAAGCTATTTTCATTTTGCAAATATACCTATTTCTGTAAGCCTTATAACTGTCATTTTTATGAAGTGCCAATATAGCCAACTTCAATTATCTTTGAGGAAATCATCATTTGGTAGATAATTCATAGGAAGTTAGGGCCTTCACCCTCTTATCCTGCTGTAGGTTTTATGCCCCTAAAATAGACCTGGAATATCAGAGGGTAAAGTGATGTGAAGCAAAGCGGCCGATTGTCAGATCCTATATAAATGTGTGTTTATAATACAAAGAAATCTAATTTGGGAATTCACTATTTTGTGTTATATAGGCTCTCGAAGATTCAGGCTCCAGACACAGCAAAGGCAGGAGCAGCCCAGACACCTTAGTGAGCCCATCCATAGGGGTTTTAGTCCTGGCAGCTCATATTGGGGCTGGTTTTACAGTTGTGCAGTTGGGATTTCGATGGTGTACTTCACAAACAGGCTTCAGGCTACTATGATTAACTTTGGCCTAACCTTGAATTTGAGGATGAAAAGAGATTAAATTATTGGGGGAAAGGATCTGTAATCTCAGCAAAAGCTCGTCTCAACTGCTGAGTAAATTTTTTTTTCCCTGCTTTAAATCATGAAGATAGCTAAGATCCACTTGTATATGTTTTGTACCAGGCAGCAAGAGATATGTAGGTCTTAATTCTACTTTGCTTTATTTTGTTTTGAATTTGGCCAAGAGAAGGGAAAAAGGAGGTGTGAAGGATCAGCTTCCTGAAATGATAGGTCTGTCTATAGGGTCAACCATCTTCCCCTGTCAGGTTCTTACCCGGCTCAGATTTGTTAATTACATTAGCTCTATCCATGGCTTTAGAATTCAGAGCTCCAAGTTGTAACTTTACACATGTAAATGTGCTAGATCTATATGAATGAATAGTGCACAAGGAGCAAGAGGCATTGAGGTACAGGATTAGACATGCCTGCTCACAACAGCGAGTAGAGACTCTGGCAGTAGGTAGAATTGACTCCTAAACGCGACACTGGAATAGCGGAAACACAGGTCTCAAAGAGAAAGTGGAAATTTAGCTTGGATGGGAATAAACTGGCAATAAAGGTACATGAAATAAGACCTAGTGGCATAACTGCCATCACTATAAAGGTCTGAACTTTGAAAGAAGGCAGTTGGGTCTCAATTGCCACACTCAGGGTGATCCTATAACTCGGTGGATGTCTGTCTGCTGGGGAATGAAGTCTTAAAGAACTCATTCGGCTGCAAGTACAGAGCTGCATTTTGCAATCTACGCATCAGTAATAAAGGTGGATTGTTTTGATATCTATCTACTTGATACCTGGGTCTATCTCTTAACTGGTTTGAATCAGAGGGCCAAAAGAGTACTGGTGTTTTTT
Organism: Herpailurus yagouaroundi; assembly: GCF_014898765.1. Classification (NCBI taxonomy): domain Eukaryota; kingdom Metazoa; phylum Chordata; class Mammalia; order Carnivora; family Felidae; genus Herpailurus; species Herpailurus yagouaroundi. The sequence goes on from NW_024412376.1 coordinate 72,568,615, forward strand.
GTTTTGTTTTGTTTATCTTTCCTAAAGCCTCAACAGAAAAGAAATACAGAAGGAGAAAGAAAAAAACAAAAGAGATACAGTTGACTTACAACCAAAGATGAGATTAGGGTAGAGAGAGAAAAATATTAGCATATGGAAACAGAGAGTAAGAAAAGTTGGAGAGACAGAGGGAGGGAGAATGAATGAGTGAGAACGAGGCCCAAATATCTCTATGATTTTATTCTGTCTTACTGTTTGCTGCCTTCTAAAATGCTAACTGGGTATTCAATCAATGTTTATAGTTTCTAACTGCTCTTGTCTCTGATATATAGAATTTACTTAAATAAATAAAATTAGAATATTCCAACAGTGGAGAAGTTATTCTAGTGAAATAATGACCAGCACAAATGTCTGGAATAATTCAAGTCTCTACCCTGACTGAAAACATTACAAACACGTTTAAATGTTTTACAATTCATTTTTGTCATAAACTCAGAGATCATGCCATTCAGTTAATAAGGTCAAAATAACACGTATCCATAGAAGTGTGAATTTTTACTTGCTGTTCAGCTAGGGATTGTGCCAAAAGTTCTGTTATGGTCTTAAAATTATACTTTTTCCCACTATAGTAAACTACTTTATGGACACAATAGGTAGTATCAAAGTCTGTAATTTCACTGAAAAATGTAATAATTACTATCTTAGTATGCTGTACTATTAGTCAATTAATGAAGTTTTTCAACCCTACTGAACAAGTGAATATCCAAAAATGTTTACGCTTTATGTGCTTTATTGTCTGTAAAAGCTTCCGTGGTTCATTGTTACTTAGTGTTTTACATTAAATTTAAATGGCATTTTTAATTTAAAACAATAATACTATGGACACAACATCTAATCAGAATTTGGATATATTTTTAGGAATGTACATTAAATTGTACTTATTTTTGTTCTCCTGCATCCAGGTACATTTTAGGCATCAGAATCGTTTTTCTACCATTTTCAACTACACACAAGGCTGACTAGGTTCCTTTGGAGAAGCCATGCTAATGTTTTATCAGCCACAAGGTGGAGCTGTGATGTTAACACAAAATCATACCAGGGGCATGTCATAGACTTTTATTCTAGTAATATATTTACCCTTGTAGCTTAGTTATTCAATACATCAAAATTCTAATTTGAGAATAAATCCATAATTCTAGAATATAAGCACCCCTTGCCCACACACACACACACACACACACACACACACGAAAAGTGAGCAAGGAAATGTGGATGTATCCAGGAGGATCATGTTTTCATGCTATTTAATACCTACCTGGGCATGGTGCTATTGAAAGCATACCAAATAAATAATGAAAAGTAAAAATGGTTACAAAAAAAAAAAAAAAGAAAGAAAATTTCCACTTAGCTGCCTAAGCAAAATTAAAAAACAAAATCAGTGAAACAAGAATTCCATGAAAATGAGATGTTGCCTATAATTCCATGTTGGAGATCATGAATACAATCTGGGGTCCCATAAATGCAAGTGTGGACCTAGAGAACTGACCATGACGTATTCATTTTATTGCCTCATCTTAAATGCTGATAAGTGTTCAGTTTAAGAGGAATCATTAAACCTTTGACCCCTGTTTTATAGATAGTATTGTTCCAAATTTTTCTTAACCTGGTACTTTCAAAGAAAGAAAAAGAATCAGATTAAGAATTTATTCTTAGTAAAATAGAACAGGCTTAAAATAAAGGTTTTTTTTCCTCTGACAGTGATGATTATGTATAGATTATTATGAATCTGTGCAAAGCCATAAACATTTTATTTTATTTTTTTTGAAATCTCAAGTCTTTTATTAAGAAACTTCAGATTGTGATGTCCCAATCTACCAGGACGTCAGAATCCAATTATAAAACACTGGCTCCATCATGAGCATTCCCACTCTCGTCCCTGAGTGCTCCTCCTTCTGCCTCTTGACCCCATGGACCACCCTCTATCTATGTCATTGAAGCCAAGGGGTCAGTCTAATCTTCTTCCTCTTCTTCACCCACTCCGTGAAATCCGTCACCAAATCTGGCTAGTTTCACCTCATGGATAGGCTCTATCTATGACAAATTTGAATTTGTCATTTCCCAATTTCTCTCCATGATCACTACCACCAGGGTTAAAGTTCAAATCTTCTCTTAACAGCTTCAATTAATATTACTGCAATAGTTTTTCAGGTGGTCCCAACTGCCAGGTTTAGCCCTTTGATAACTTCTCCCTAAAATTCACCCTTAATCTCACAGTCAGAGGGATCCACCCAAAATGTAGACAAGATCTCCCCTCCTTCACACTTATACTCTAGCAACACTGCACTATACTCTTTCTCTCACACACCATGGGCCTTTGCTCATGATCTCATTAAGGCTTCAAATGCCTTTCCCACTCTTCTTCACCATCATTAGCCATCACTGTGTTTCAGTTTGGGCTCATCTCCTCCAGGAAGCCTGAGCGCTGGGGTTTCAATTGCATTCTGTGGGTACTACAGCCCAGTCTCTCTCACATCCCATTCGACTATGATTTTAGCAATTGTGTCCTAGTCATGTTTGTACCTCTAGCAACCACCACAAAGCCAGCCCAGAAAGGCACTCACTACATGCACATTGAATTGTTTAAGAAAAAGAGAAAAAATAGGGAGGAGGCATTGATGCTCAAGGAAAAACCCCCAAGAAAACTTGTTTTTGCTAATTATCCATTTAGAATTGACTACGTTTTAAAGTATTTATTTCCTAGGGGCACCTGAGTGACTCAGTCAGTTAAGCGTCCAACTCTCGATTTCGGCTGAGGTCATGATCTCATGGTTTGTTGAGATCAAGCCCTACATACGGCTCTGTGCTGACAGCATGGAGCCTGCCTGGGACACTCACTCTCTCTCTCTCTCTCTCTCTCTCTCTGCCCCTTCCCCACTCATTCTCTCTCTCTCAAAATAAACAAACATTTAAAAAAATGAACTTTAAAATGTCTATTTCTTAGACTCCGTATATGTTAACTATAGCTTAGCAAACAGCCAAGATTAAAACTACAAACCTAAGATTATTGATTAGTGAAAAACACGCTATGTGGACAACCATATGCTTAACCTAAATTGGCAGTCATTCTTTTGATGAGGTACCATGGAATGTTCTTCTGCTTGCCTCAAAAAATAACCAACACCAGTTATGCTAGTAAGTAACAGTCAGAAAAGAACACTGATTTTATACTTCAGGGTATTATATGAACCTCTTCAGATTTGTCTACAAAACCTATGCTCCTTCATATTTTTCTCAGATTGCTTTTTGTATTCAAGTTCTTGGAGGACTGTGGTCTCGTTATTTTTCATGAAGAAGTCAGTTTCAGGCACAGGTTCCTTTTGAATTTACTTCTTTTTAGTCCTTCTTCACAACATACTTCTATTCACAGAAATTATGGCACTAACAAAAACACTCAAGGAAACTGCATGTGCCTGTAATTGCCACGTAGTTAGCCTGTCCATAAGGTAAAACGGGCCTTTTTATTTGCCTAGAGAAAAAAGTGGCAAATAATTAAAACACTACATTGAAAAGTAGAGATTTCTTTACTTATCATTTCTCTGCTTTTTACTGGTCGTTTGACTTTTACTAAGTAACTTAATCTCTTTCGACTCAGTTTCCTGTTCTTTAAAATAGGCACTTAAAGTTGCTCAAGGGGTGTGCCTGGGTGCCTCTGACTCTTGATTTTAGCTCAGGTCATGAGCTGATTTCACAGTTCATGAGATGGAGCCCTGCATTGGGCTCAGTGCTGTCAGCACAGAACCTGCTTAGGATTCTCTCTCTCCCCCTTTCTCTCTCCCTCTCCTCTGCTCTCTCTCACTCTCTTTCAAATAATAAATAAACTTAAAAAAAAAGCTGTTCAAGAACACAGTAAGGTAACATGCTCAGAGTTGTTATGTGCAGTCCCTGTTTAGGTATCAATAATTATGTCTACTTTTTTATTATTATCACGAAAAAAGTGTTGCATTCCCTCCTAGCTGACATCAAATGTAAGCTTTAGGTGAATACCTGTCTGAGCGGGCTCCCTCCAAGCTGTATCGCAGGTAATTCATACCATCCAGGAACTGGCTGCTGGGTAGAGAGTCATCACCCAGCTCTTTCAGATCCTCGGGCCTTAGGTATTCTCCTCCATCACCTGTCATTGTGTCATCACCTTGAAGCAACCAGAGAAAGACAAAGAATTATGCATTGAATGTAATATTAACTACAAAATAGGAGGATTGTGGAAAATACCAGCATAATAGCACTGACATCACTGAAACACCACACACCAAAGAAAACAACGCATGCAATTAAAAAGTGATAAAACTTAGAGAAACAATATTTGGCCCGCTTCTATCGCTTACCAAGAAGAAATAATTACCCGAATTCTAATTCTCTTAATATCAGTCAGTTCTCTTTACTCATTTCTTCATCACTCATTTCTTCACTCATTTTCTTTAGCTGGCTTATAGCTTATATTATTTAACTTAGTACAATATGTAGGCTGCTTAACTTCTACACACAGTTCCAATAATTTTGTACATGATGTCCAGCATTAACATTCTCTTCATGTCATTGGCAATATGCTAAGTAATATCTACTGCTCTAAAAAAAATCTGTGGTATATTAAAGGAAGGGATATAATTTATAAGATTAGCAAGATATGCACATTAGGGAAAGAACACCAGAACAATGTGAACAGATTGTGACATTTTAATAAACCACCTTGAATTTAATTTTAAAAACATTGGAGAGCATAAAAAGTATGTTTGTTGGAAACTAGATGGCTTCCCAAAGGTGAACTATAGGGAAAAAAGTGAATTAAGTAACTAAGTTGTAGCAGAAAGAGATGACTAAGTGTGGTGGCTAATATTTAGAAGCCCAAATGTTAAGGGTACATCCCCTGCCCATGATTAGGAATAGAATGCTTTCAACAATATCTTTTTCAGGTAATTCAATAAATAATACCCCATTCACAGAAATGTTCTATATGCCATTAACATGCTGAGATGGAGAAATAAATAATATAGCTGAGAGAAACTGTCTTTGAGGACTCTGAGACACTAATCACACACTTTAAGCCTCATAATCTATGTAAAGGAAAACTTTACATAAAAGAATGGACTTTATTCCTACAACTAAGTTAAATATTGTTTTATTCTCATTTGTTTCAAATAATTGTTCCAAATCAACACTAATTTATAGAGATACAGAATTAAAGAACTGTAAGAAGGGTGGGTCTTTGACATTTCATTATATTTGTCTGTATATATGATTTTAAGATCTCAGATTATTAGGTCTCTAAATTACTTAAAACTGATGACAGACTGAAAAAAAAAGATCTTTCAGTAAATAGGGACGTAACTTATTCACCATTAGATTTTTGTCTTAAAATCAATGCATTTAACATTTGACAGTTACAAGTTTCATCATTAAAAATATTTTCATGGCTCTTTCAGGGACACCATTAGATTTTTATTGAGTTTTAGCACTCTGAGTTAGGATACCCAGAGTATTATTAAAAATTGAGTCTTTAAGGGCACCTGGGTGGTTGAGTTGGTTAAGCATCCAACTCTTGATTTTGGCTCAGGTCATGATCTCATGGTTTGTGAGTTCAAGTCCCACATCAGTTTCTGTGCTGACCATGTGGAGCTTGCTTAGGATTCTGTCTCCTTCTCTCTCTGCCCCTCCTCCATTTGCTTTTTGTATCCTTCTCAAAAATAAAGAGAAATGAAACTTTCAAGATAAAATGAAAGTTGAGTCTTTAGAATTGGACAGACCTGGGTTCAAATTCTGATTCTGTTATTACTGGCTTGTTAATCTTCCAGAGCCTCAGTTTCCACAATTAGTAAATGGGAATGATACTAATAATCTATCACATATACTAGTTATATGAATTAAATAACACATAAAAATGTGTAATAAAATGCCAGAGTATAATAACTGCTAGCTATTGCTTCTACTAATACAAAATGGTGAACGTATTACACATTGAGCTAAATTTCATTTATGCAAAAATATTTTTAAATATATGTATTATAAAGAAATAGAATTTTATTGTTTAAAAATTCATAAATCTGATAGCTCTAAGGAAAACATGAGGTAAAGTTTTTAAAATTATGTTTGTTAAAGTGGTCTCCACCCCACCTCCAGCCCTTACATTATTTTCTTCTTCAAAGTGTTCCCTCACAAAGCAAGATGTAACAACAGATAAATAACAATATAGTCAAAGACAAAATGCATGATGTTTGTCAACTTTAAGAACTAAAAAGGTCAGGGGTGCCTGGGTGGCTCGGTTGGTTGAGCATCTGACTCTTGATTGCAGCTCAGGTCATGATCCCATGGGATCGAGCCCTGCATCGAGGCCCACGCTGAGCATGGAGCCTGCTTAAGGTTCTCTCTCTCTCCTTATCTGCCCCTCTCCCTCTCTTTCTCTAAAAAAAGAAAAAAAAAAAAAGAATAAGCCCAAAAGGTCAGAAGAGAGAGAGATCACTTTAGGATGATGTGGTAGGTTCAGCAGTCTCCTCCCTAAAATTTCATGTCCATTTGGAACCTGAGGATGTGGCATTATTTGGAGATATGCCCTTTACAGACATAACTAAGTTAAGGACCGAGATGAGATATACTGGATAAATCCAATGTGAACATTCATACAAGAGACAGAGAAAGAGACACAGAGGAGAATGCCATGTGAAAGCATGCCATATGAAGGTTGAAGCAATGTGTCTAAAAACCAAGGGATGAACACCAAGAATCACTGACAGCTACTAGAAGCTGGAGGAGACAAGAAAGACTCTTCCCTAGAGCCATCGGAGGTTAGTATGGTCCCACCATAGACTTTTCACTCCCAGAACTGTGAGAGAATAGGTTTGAGCCACTAAGTTTGTAGTAATTTCTTGTGGTATTCCTCAGAAATTCAGTAAAGCTGATGAAGCACTCACTGAAGAAAGAATTGAAGCTGAGTATTTGTTCGGGCTCAGTTTTCATGGGCAGAGATTGTCAGTACTTCAGGAGAGAGGCTCATGTGTAAGGGGTCATGGAGGGCAGTAAAAACAATATGAAAGAGTAATAATCATCACTTACTTAGAGAATACTATGTGAAATAACTTGGCAATAGTACACGTTCATGTTGGTGAGCAATGGCAAACAGTCCAGAAAGAGAGTGTCTGAACATAGTGAGAAAATCAAGAAGCTCAGACATTTTGTTATAGGCCTTGTAGGATTTATTTGTTCCTCCTATTTCCCCCTCTCTTGTATGATTGGTACATTTTTACATAGGAGTGCTTTTATAAGTCCAACTAAGTTGGGTGCCCCTTTGTTTATTTCTGGGGGAAAAGATTGTAAGATCAATTCTAAGAATTGGTGTACCGAAACACAGGCTTTGTCTGGTTTGGCTATAAGCCTAAATTCTTTCCAGAAAAAAAAAAAAGTATGCAAGTTTTGTTAACATTCGGGAAGACTAAGTCTACTCTTATTTATGCAAAGGTGAAGGGAATAGCTGGATGCAGAATCTGTCATGTAATACAAGGAAGAAGTGAACAGCCTCACAAAGTGTCAAGTGTTCACAGCAGAAGTGTGTCCAATGGAGATAACAGCTGATGCCTCTACACTGCATCATAGCACTGCCCTTCTGGAGTTCTCTTGATTATTATTAGTACACATCATTCCAGAGAGCCAGTGGAGAAGTTTGTACAAACCATCCAAACACAGGAATATACGGGGGAAAAAACTTTTTTTACTTAAAAAAAAAAAAGGAAACAATTGTTTGAGTATGTGGGACGGGAGTCATGTTTCTACAGGTATTTTAGTTACATAAGTGTTATGACCCCTGAGCCCCACTATCTAACTTACTGCTGTGGAGCTGAGTCAGCAAAGGCGGGGATCAGCTCATGATCCTATGAAGATGTAGAGGATTACTCTTACAGCTCTGTTTTCGTCTGCACAGTACGATACTCTCGGACTGAATTCCCATTTCCACCTTTTCCTCCCATTTGCCTGCCATGTTGCTCCACCAGGACTTATTTATAATATGACTGAGCTATTATAGCAGCTTTCATACTGGGCTTACATTCTCCATCCAGCACTTAATGGCTGTGTCCTGTTGAGCAAACTACTTAGTGTGTTTAAGTCTTAGTCCTCTCATGTTCAGGTGAGCCCTTCCTCACCTGAAAAACAATGAGGGGAAATCCATAGCCTATCTCATGTGGATGCCATGGGGATTAAATGAGATAATGCACCTAGCCTTGTAGATGCTTAGCAAATATTTTCTCTTCCATCAAATATCTCCTTCCTTCCAATTTCTTCCTAATACACTCGTTTAGTGTATCATGGCTGGCTTAATCTTTGTAAAAATTAGATATGTTTCACTCATTAATCAAAATTTTTAATATGTCCTAATTTCCCAGACTTTTCAGTTAATAATTCAACCATTCCACAGCGAAGCCCGATATGTTTTAATGCATTAGCCAAACCAAATGACTGGATTATTTTGCCACTCTGTGTCTCTCTCTTGCACTTTCCTATCTCAGGACCTTCCATACTTCCACACTCCTTCTCTACTCTCTAAAATCTGTGTCACCTTCCTATTGATCTCTCCATTTCAGCAAGTCCACGGCACTGTGCCAGGTCTCTCCTCCTGACCTTCCAGGGCAGATATGAACAGTGATGGGATAGTGCCTGCAGTTACACTTCATTTAACGTCTACATTATCTCTCCATATATGTTTCTAACGGCATGCCCTATGTCCACCTTTGATTCCCCCGTGGTACAGGGATAGAACTTTATAGACGATAACATCACTTTTACTATCTGTGGACTGGATTCATAAGTGGATATCCTGATTACTTTACTATAACAAGTTAGCTTGAAAGGACATCTATACTTGGCTTGAATATCCTTTTGAATTTTGAAACACATACTACTATCAAAACAGATTTTTAAAAAAGGCAGGAATTGACTAATACCTTCAAAACACACGTGGCTGCACCTCGTCCATATGGATAATAGGTTCCACAAAAACATTTTAAACACATAAAACATTAAAGCGTTGGCAATGTCAACGAGCCAAGTTTCTTTATACTAATTCTTGCACTAAAAGTTACTTCACAATACTCAAATACTGTATATCCTACATATAAAAATTATTCAACTTGAATTTCTTTCTCGGAAAAAAAATGTTACTAAGCGTTTGTCTATGTCTAAAAAAAAAAGAAAGCTTCTTCTGTCACCGTAAAAGATATTCTCGATCATTAGCCAATATTTCTCTCAAATCAAGACTTCTATCACTAATAACTCTTAATCTATAAGTGTTTTAACAAAAGTACACAAGATGCTATAGCTACATCTTACATTATGCAATGAGCAGCTCCAAGAAACTGTTTCACGTGAATGGAATTTCTATAAACCCACTAAGTACTCTGAATGCATTAGCTATCAGAATTATTTAATAATTATGTAGGAAATAAGGAAATTAAATAATCACTAATTTATTTGATCTATAAATTTAGATTTTCATGTAGCAGGTTTGCTTAAAGTGGTGCCAAATGTACCTTGAATCTTTCTCAGTGGATAGAATATTTTATTTTATTCATTTTTCCCTATATGCCAAAGCTGCCCTAAATCATTTTAAGAGTTACTTTTTCTTCATTCCTAGCTACCTTAATAAATCACATAATAGCTATCCATTTCATATATTTTTAGCCATATCTAAAACTTATCTCCATCCAAGAAGGATATGAAATACAATCAGTCAAGTCATCTTAGTTTTAACAGGTTCATGCTAGTTAAATGTCAACTTATCAAAGAATTTTTTTCTCTGAATTTGTTTCTAACAAGAGACCTAGTTACGGAAAAATATTTATATATAATGCTCATTAGGTAATTTAATTCTACTAATAGGTCTCAACAATTCAATTCTAATAATAGGTAGCAAACTCATTAGTAGTAAAAGCAGGTTATGGCTTTAAGCTTCCAAGTTAATAAAATCCACACACTCACATGCATATTAGACATGCTATTTCAAAAGAAACAGATTAGTATTAGGCACCCAGATTTAAATAGCAGGCAAGTTGCTTCTCTCCAGTTAAGGAAAATTAAAAGCAAAAAAAAGCTTTCACTCCAATCCCTTCCTCTAAAGATACCTGAATCACTAAGCGCTTCCCCATCAATAAAGTTGTCACCGAACTGTTTAAAAGCTGTTAAGAAAGATGACCCCAGAAAACAAAATATGATGCGCATATATGGATGCTAAAAATTAGCTGGCAAGTGTTAGGAAGGAACACAACATTATTATAATACTTGGAACTACTACTTTTGGCCATTATTAATTTATTTATACTAATACAGTGACCAAACGTGCTCATTCTTGTCGTAAGTTCTTACAAAAGCTGAGATACGTCGGTGCCTGTTACCAGTAGGTGAACAAATTGGTTCCAAATAACATCTCAAGTGAAGTTTTACTTTATGGTTCTATCTTGAGGAACCTAAAAATCTGCTTCTAATATTTCTTAGTAAAAGCAGTTATTATTGACACTAGTACTACGATCTATGGCAATAATTTTTCAAACATATACATTTGACCAAAAGCTGTACTATTGAAATTAGGTTACATGCTTCATTACGTACCTCATTAGCTGCATGCATGATTTTTTGGCAGCGATATTTTGGTTCAAGGAAAGTCAGCTGCTCTAACTGAAGTGGAGGTAGGGAGCAACACACTCCCTACCCCATTGGGTATTACATTCCAATACCCCATCCTCCCGCCAGGCAGACCTGGTGCTCCTTTTAGAGCCCTAGCCTCTCACACTTTGAAATCCACCACCTTAGACACTTTTTATCAACTCTAAGATTATACAGGTCATATACAATGATTTAATCAAATTCTTATGTTGAATTAGTATGACTTACTAATTTTAACCTTATCTAAGCCTCCTTTCCTCTGGACTTAAAATATATTCTGTTCATTGCAACCAATCAGAAACAGAGATTGCTCGAGATACCATTGAGAAAGTATACTTTTAAGGGCTTTAAGAGTCACTTTGAAAGTGTATTTTAACATAATTAAAACATACATTAATAATAATTGTATTATCAGGCAGATTTTTTTTTCCACAGTTGGCCAATTTCCAGTGCCTTTCCACTTTTCCAGTCCTGTCATTTAGTAACACATTAAAGATAATACCCATTGAAAAAATAGACTAATTGCTATCCTCTCTGCCCCAAATGGCAAAAGTGTATGTTCTGAAACAAGGGTGAAAAAGTGATTTTAAATGTTAAGATGCTGTCACTCATACTCACTGCACCAGCTTAGTCCCTGAGAAAAAGGATGGCTTGCTTGTCTTTGTGTAAGAGAGTGACAGATGTCACAGAAACTGAATAAAATTCTTACCCTCTTCATCAGAAACATCAAGAACCTCAGTCATCGTCTCAGGAACATTTAGCTTGTGTTTTTCCGTAATAGTCTGCAAAGGAAAAAAAATCATTAATATGCAAGTTAAATTCCAACACAAAAGAATCACAGAGGAGGTCACATGGACAGCCTCAGCAAGCCATCCCTCCCTGGGCATCTCATCTTCCCACATGCATGTTTCGAAGCTTCTTTTCTTATTCTCTTTCATGAAAATTCCTTTGTTCTTTCTGAAGATATACGATCATTGACTCCGGTGAAGTTGTACAAGAGGAAGTTCATTATTTTGAGTACCTTTTTGAAAATAAATTCTTTAGCAATGGCATTAATAATTAGTCATACTGAGAAAGCAGATTAACATTTTCAGGGCTTCCCTGAAACAAACTGAGTGATGTCTCCAGAAAAGCTTTAAAAAGAAGCAATGAACATATGTAATTTGTTAAAAACAAAGCCATCGGAAAAGAAGTTGTAAACAAGGTGAAAGACAAACTGGGCAGAAAATGTGACGCATGTCTTCTGGGACCAGAGGATCCATGGGTCTACGGTTCTGGTTTGTCGCTTATATGCCTTCCACCAAAGCACTCCAGAGCTGTCAAGGCCACTGCCTTCCATTCCTGATAGGCAATGGAAGGTTAAGAGACCAGGTTCTGAAGACTGGCTACCTGGGTTCAAATTCTAATTTCATCATTTATTAGCTATGAGGCACAATTTCCCTGATATCTCTGTGCCTCAATTTTCTCATGTGTAAAACAGGGATAATAATACTAGTTCGTAAAACTGTTATGAAGATTAAGTGAAATAATATAAATAAGAGTTCTAAGAACAGTGCTTGGAACATGTTAGCACTCAAATATCTGCAGGCATAACATCGTTATTATAACTGTAATTCAATACTAAATTCATCCTAAAACTGAAGAGGCTCTGAAGTTTTTAGTCATTCAAGGCACTCAAGAAACATTTAGAATGCCTACTGCATACCAGGCACTATTTCAGACATCAAGGATATTACATATTAAAAAAAAAAAAAAGACAAAAATCCAATCTCACTACTTGAAATATCACCTAAAGACAGTCAAGTCTCAAGCTCATATCTCTAGTGTCTGCATTGAAAATGTATTAAGTGCATCGACTGGCATTTTAACAGGAACTCTACCTAAGTCAAATTTTTAATTAAAGCCACTAAAATACAATAGTAAACAGCTTGTCTCAGGATTTTAAACTTTGCTACATAAAGAACAGACTTGTTTTAATGGCTACAATGACCCTATCACCAGTTCTTTTCTTTCCCAAAGCAGTAGACAACTTCAAATATGTTTACAGGGTAAGTCAACTAATTTGAAAATATATTCACATATACATGTATATCTGTGTGTCTAGAGGGACTGATGAAATCACAATGCGATACTACCTGCCCTTTCAGTGGTCCTGTATCTCCTCCGAGAAAAAGCAAGACAAAGTGGCTCAGAAGAGCCAGGTATTGCAGAAAGGAGAGGCAGGGAGGCCTCATCTCTCACTCCATGTTACAGTCATGTTCACAGGTAACGTTCTCTTATACCTCTAAGTTTTTCCATGTATTCTTGCCTCTACCAGAAACATTCTTCTCCTTCTTTTCTTGGGCTCATATTAGAAGTAACTTCCATGGAGAAACATTCCCCAATCCTCCCTGATGAATTTTTTTTTTAACTGTGACTATCTGCTGTTATGTACTGTTACAACTACATCATACACAGCTGTGTGTGCCTTTATCTGCTCCCGCAGAAGAGTGTGGGTCATTAACGATATGATTGTTTCCACAGAACCTGAAACATAGTTAAGTGCTTCTCAAATACACACTGAATAAACCAATGATACACAATTATGCAAAATATATTTTGAATCCACATAACCACTGAATAGACTTTCTTTTGGGTGACAAAACAGTTAAAGAATGGGAAGAAACTGAGAAGTCAGTTTCATGTCATCCCAATGAAGCCACAGTTGAAGATTAAAGTCCTAAATTCAGCTTTCCTGCATGTTGCAGATGGTGTTTAAAGAATTCCATAATGTCTTATTCACCAAAAACAAACTAAACTTTAGGAAAAACAAAAGCACCCATTCAAAATTCTGGATAATAACAGGTGGTCAATAAATATTTGTTAAATGAACAAACTTAAGAGGACTATCATTTACTTATTTCTATATTAGTTTATAAATTTAACATGAATAGATTAAAACCTATGTTTTATATCAAAGGTTTTCAACTCTAGCTGCTAATTAAAATCAGAGAAAATGTTAAAGCACTGTCGCTTGGATCCCATTACAGAACAATTAAATAAGAACCCCTGAGGGCCCAGCTATGAGTATTTTTATTTTCATTATTTTTTAAGCTTATTTATTTTGAGGGAAATTGAGAGAGACAGAGAGAGCATGCAATTGAGCAGGGTTGGGGAAGAGAGAGAGAGAGAGAGAGAGAGAGAGAGAGAGAGAGAGAGAGAGAGAGACAATAGAGAGAGAGAGGATCCCAAGCAGGCTTTGCAATCATGGTACAGAGCCTGACAGAGGGGCTCTATCTCACAAACTGTGAGATCACGAGTTTAACTCAAGAGTCAGAGCTCAACTAAGCCATCCAAGTGCCCCAACTATGAGTATGTTTAAAAAGCTGTTCAGATGGGTCTATTGTGAGCTCAAAATGGAACTCATTTGGAGAAGCGTATAAATTGCAAAAAGTAATTTGCATTTAAAATAGAGGAAAGAGACAGTGACATCCTATTAAACTATGATATTCTATTTTTAAATAAGATTCTCAGTGTAAATTATTTAAAAATGTGAAGGGATATCTACTGTACTAGACTACACCAGAAAGTTTATTTTGCAGAAATGTTCCAGAGTATTTGCCCTTCAGAGGTCACATTCCACAAGAGGATGCTTCTGTATTTGAAAATAAGCGACAGAAATATTTTTTAAATGATGAAGTTAACTTGCCCAATATTCTTAGTTTGTATCTTCAGACACTGATAATAGGACCATATTTTCTTTGAATTTCTAAGAGTGGAAATAGCTTTGCTTTAGTTTGGTCATTGAATACTACAAAGTTATTATCAGCAAATATAGGTGGCAATCAAAAATTAACACACAGTGATCACATTGGTCATAGATATTTTTCTGTAAATATAGTAAAAATGCCCTCCACATGCAATGTAGTCAATATAGTATGCATTTGTTCGTGATGTAGTGCTTGACCTTTAGAAGGCCATCAATAAATACATGTCAAATGCACAAATAAGCCCTCCTACTTATGAGTAATAAGAAATGAATACATATTTCCCTTTAAAAAGAAGTGTCCTTTGAAAACTTGATTATCAAAACATAAATATATGGTTTCATACAAATGCATCTGAAAAGTACATAGAAAACAAGGATATAATTAAATGATCACGGGCTTCTCCTCCTGCTATAGAATCTAAGATTCTGTAGTCAAGATTAGAAACCACTCCAAAGTTAAAATGGTGCACAAGGCACAAATTTAATCCTATGTAATTAAATGAGATAACATGGCAATATAAACAGGATATGATAGATGGAAGGCTTAACAATGAGTTTTTATTTTTTTTATTTTTTTATTTTTTTAATTTTTTTTTTCAACGTTTATTTATTTTTGGGACAGAGAGAGACAGAGCATGAATGGGGGAGGGGCAGAGAGAGAGGGAGACACAGAATCGGAAACAGGCTCCAGGCTCTGAGCCATCAGCCCAGAGCCCGACGCGGGGCTCGAACTCACGGACCGCGAGATCGTGACCTGGCTGAAGTCGGACGCTTAACCGACTGCGCCACCCAGGCGCCCCAACAATGAGTTTTTAATATGCACTATGATGTGGGAAAGATGTAAAAAATAAAACAGGCGTCCTTAACGTGCTGTTTTGTGAATAATAGATAATATCTGGTTTCTTTTAAGCAAAAGAAAGTGTGTTTCACTGACCTCTACTTAGCCCACATCCCTTGTCAACCATTTCCTTTGTATCACATACTCACCAAGTCACCACAGCACGATGAGTGGTCTTGGCTAGTATGCCACCTTCTAATGCCCACACACAATGGCTCCCATCAGTGGAGCTACGGGCTAAATTTGGTTTTGTTCCCAAACCTATTTATACCAATTGTACATGTTAACAGAATGTCTGTAATAATTTAAATAGTATGTAAATAATATTTTTCTATAAAAACTAATGAAAATGGTTTGGAAATCTCAACATAGGTGAGTCACCAAAAATAAGTGCTACTCAGGTGTGGCTGAAACAATTATACAGAAGATTAGAAAGAAAAAAAAAAGTATGTCAAAAGTTTAAAAAGGTTCTGCACTCAGCATAGTGTTGCTTTATGATAATATACTTTGCTTTAAGTATACATTGCTTTAAGATAATATACTTGATAATGTTTAAGCTTTAAGATAATATACGTTGCTTTAAGATAATATACTTGATAGTATTTAGATCAAGATATAGTTATCAAGATATAGATACTATCTATTAAGATATATCAAGACATACTATCAAGATATAGATATAGGATATATACACAAATAAAACATAGTATGTCATAATGTTTTTTTGCGCAAGAATGATCATTTAGCCTTCTTCTAGTCAATGGACCTGTATTCAAAAAAAGATCTTGACTCCACCTCAAAAGGTGTCAGATAACTTCAAATGGATTTATTGCATTGCTGTTGTTATGATTCCTGTTTGAAATGACTTACAGCATTAGATAAGATTTAGGACACTGCATATTTACATTTCCTTAATTTCTTGTCAAAAATTTCCCCAATGTTTAAATGCTAATGTAAATATAATGTCATTTTTATTTTAGTAGCTTATTCAGTAATTTATGATGTCATTGTTATTTTAGTAGCTGAATCAGTAATTTTTAGTCTACACAACAGTGATCATATGCAACTTAAAACATGATCATTTCTGAAATTATGTAAATAACACAAATAATCAATGACAGCTGATCATAAGTAGAGGGATGAGTCATAGCTCAGTCTTCCAAACTGCTTTAGGTAATTGAGCTTGTCGGCTTCTGATGCCAGAAATGTGTCCCCCACACTTGGATGTCCATTCTGGCAAACATACAATGATTGTAATCCTGGGAGAATGCTAAACTGCCTCATATCCCCCACTGGGTCTTACAAAGTGAAGTTAGAAAAGCAAAGGTTACGGAAACAAACCACAACTCCAGAATGTCTCAGAAATTTCTGAAGCAGTGGCTTCTCCCTTACAGACTGCCGCCTTACTCTTCTCTCTACACAATGACTTTATTCATACTTTGGGGGAAAGAACTCTGGAAGGAGGATTAGCATGGGAAACTTTCTTTCATGGAAGAGAACTCACATGGCTGCTCAAATGGCACATCGTATGAATCTACTTATGTGAAATTTGTACATTTGTTGTGTAGCTGTAATTCAACTGTTACACTTAAATGGTGGTAACATTAAATTTAATTTTATTAATTTTACATAATTATTAAATGGTCTCTGCTATTTGCCTATTCACCAGTGAGTAGTTCCAAATTGTCCTTAGTGAATCTGCAGACTTTAGAAAATAACATTGAATATGATACCTCCAGGAAAATCAACAAAGAACACTATTTAAGTGGGTTGTTTTTAATAGAAAATAAGGTGAAAACACTTCTTTTAAAAGAAAATTTTAATGTTTGTTTATTTTTGAAGGAGTGAGAGACAGAGCGTGAGCGGGGGAAGGTCAGACAGAGAGGGAGACACAAAATCCGAAAGGAGGCTCCAGGCTCCGAGCTGTCAGCACAGAGCCCGACACGAGGCTCGAACTCACAAACCGCGAGATCATGACCTGAACTGAAGTCGGATGCTTCACTGACTGAGCCACCCAGGCACCCCTAGATTAAAATACTTCTTTCACAAAATTCATGTTAAGCTACTTTTAGTAAAGTCAAGATCAGTTATGTCAGAGTGATTAAGAACATGGTCTTCAGAATTTGACAACCTAAATTTGAATCCTAGATCTACCCTCAATGCCTGCCATATCTGTAATCGCTAAATATTAATTTTTAATATCATTAAAATTATGTTAACATGTGATAACATGCTTCACATAACAATATGTGAAAAAAGTATGAATGAAAATCTCTTCCTAAAGAGAGGAAGTGCAAAGTAAGAAGGCCCACATAATAAACAGGAATAAGTTCGTATTTTCAATCCTTAATCCCAAATTCCATTTCACGAAACAATAAAACTCACAATTCTAAGAGAAGAATTCAATACTGAGAGGCAGAAAGCAAAAATAGGGCAGGATCAAAACATGTTACCAATAAAATTATCCATTTAGATAAAGGGGGTACTTGTTTAGTTAATGTAGGCAATGACTTCTCATCCCAACTAAAAACAAACATGCTATTATGTTTTACATTTGTTTGTTGGCTTTTTACCTAGAAACTTGATTTCTAAGTATAGTGGTTGTTACTGAGGAAATGCTCAGCTAGGCAGGGTAAAGAATCATAGTTACCAGAAAAGATAAAAAGCTCACAGCTCTAAGAGTAGTTTTCGTATTCCACTAGAGCTACATGTGGTAGAGATACAACCACATGTCTAATTTCTGAAAGGTATCTGAACTTGTTTAGTGATAGCATTTAGCAAGCTAATTGCTCCTGTTTTCAAATATAGAACTATACAGTTAAAATAATTCACTCTAAGTAATATTTATGAGCCTAGAATCCCTTTGAAACCAGACACGTAAGTCCCATAGTTCTGTTGATGTTAAGGAAGAATTTATACTCTTACAAAACATGCCTCATTCTCCACTCCCATTAAACTGTAAGCTGCTGGTTGGGGAGGGGAGGGGAGGGGGTTGGTGGTGGTAATGTTTTCACCACTAATGACTCTTCGGTACTCAGCACAGACCCCAGGGCATATTTTTTATCTAATAAATATTGAAAAAATGAGTTACTTAAAGAAATGAATGGAAAAGCAGATCAAATAGGAAAAAAAAAAAAAGCAAGCTTGCCATCTAGTGGTCACTTGATAAAAATGTATGTACGTGATAACCAGAGCATGGAAAAGCTAATAAAGTTGACAGAAAACATGACTTCTAAGAATTGATGTGCTTAGCCACTAAATCTTGCCACTAAAGCCTTTACTTATCTGTGATTTATACATTGTTTCAAAGTTTCCAAATAAAGACACATATTATAGGTTCCTAATATGAAGATTTTCCTCTTCTAGTAATCATCTAGTAAGAAAAAGCCATTAAGATTCAGCCACACATAACAATTGAGAAGTATAGTGACAGACAGTGACAAGACTTGTTTTTTCTCCTATATAATTTATTGAAGCTATACCTTAAATCTTTAAACAAAATATTGTGGTGCACTAGCTGAAGGTTTTAAGATTCTGCTTGAGAAAACAAGCAGTACTATTCTCTCCCATCTAAATTCAGGCTGTGTCTTTAGTTCATTAATAAATCATACTCCACTCTATTTAAAATTTCACATCAAACCAACTGTATTCCATCTACCTCAATGTTGACAGGGGCTTGGTGTCAGTCTGAAGAATAAAATTCCTTTCTTTTTCCACATATCTCAAAATAAACAAGTGTTCTAAAACCATATGCATCATTGCTCGCTTAAGACATTTACTAGAACCCCATCCAGACTTTTTTTGTGTTGATTTATGATCTTATTGTCTCTAAAGAACATCTAATGTTCTACTGTTGCTCTATTTTTCTATTTTAAAAAGAAATTAAAGAGCTGTTGTTCTTAGAGTTCATGCTTAAGAAAAAAAAGTTAAGAAGTAAGTTCAAAGAGAATAGCACTTCCACTTTCGGCTGTGAGTCTCCCTCTTCCGAGGCCTCCGTTAAGCTTTGCTCCAACTGAATAGTAAGAGAGCCTTACAACTCACTATTACCATAGCCTTCACTCTCCTAGAGTTTCTCTGGCAAACGGCAGTGATTATCACCGCTTCTCCTAAAGAATCAGCAATCATATTCAAAGGAATAAAAAAAAAAATTAAGCATATATATACTCTGTCATGATACAGATATAGTTTACCTACTAAGTACAATCAATTTTCTTTTTCAGTAAAGGAATAATCAGAAATAAGAAAGTGAGGATGAACTGTTCTCACGGGAATGCATTTGATCCAGTCATGAGCCCAGCATCTGGAGGTTGAGGGTCTTTCCAGAGGCTGGAGTGACCTCATGGCTAAGATCAGAAGTTTGCTGTGGAGTGTCCCACAACTGTGCCCGCAGTAGGTGTCACACCCAACTACAGTGAAAGGGCAGAGCAGCGAAACGACAAAGAAGTCAGTCCGGGGCGGTGGGGGGGGGGGGGGGGGAGAACTAAATATAATAAAATTATGTTTACATTTTATATGGGTTGATGTTAACTAGAGGAAGCTAAAACCCCTGTATCCATTGTGTAAATGTATTTATTACATCTGCATACTTCTATGTTCTGCAATACAGTCACCAAAAGAAGTTCAAAAACCAAAAGCTCAACGCGTTTTATACGTGAAAAGTGTGTGGCTTGAAAACCAACACAATGGAGCCAAAGCCCATCAGTTCCTTTTACTCACCGTGGTGGTGGTGGTGACCTCCTCCGTTACAACCTTCAGGGTGTCGACCACGGAGATGTAGCCCAGACGCTTAGCAATCGCCAAGGCAGTGTTGCCATTCTGGAGACAGTGAAAGAGAGAAAGAGTGAGAACTGAGAGGGAGGACTGCGCCGTGAGCCAATGAGCTCACCGGCTGCTCCGCATGAGCCAGCATTTCCTTCCAAAACAAGGCACAGCTTAGGAAAATCACTAGTTTTTACCATTACAGCTGAATCTCTTTGTAACTTCTTTAGACTATAGCCCAGGTCACCATGGTAACACAACAAGCTGCATCTGCCTGCTCTTCTAATAAGAAGCACTTGACGCTTTAACCCTAAGGTTGTCAAACATCCCAACAGATATTGCACTGTGTTTAGGAAAGTACCTCTTGATCGGAGAATGATGCCTCCAAAAATTATTAGCAAGTATCAAATATTCTTACTCCTCATCAGAGGTCAGGCCATCTGCTGCAGGTAAGATGTTACCACAGGGAACTCAGTAACATATTTAGCTACAGCTGTGCACAGAGCTCACGGTGCAGCAAAAGAGCGCGAGCCAGCAACTCAGGCTCCAGCCCAGGCCACTGGGGATCCCGGTTTGTTTAATTGCACCGCTTAGTTTACATTTCAATGGCTCCACATCCCGAAGAGCTTTGTCTAAGCCAGCAGCCTCGCAAACTGTGCTCCCTTAAGAAGGCCGGGCGGGAGGGGCGGACTCGCGCTCACATCTGAGCGCCAGCTGTAAGCAGAGCACGTTCCAGCAGCCTAGACGCAGGGCCCCACTCCCCCGAGAGAGAGAGACGGCCCGAGTCGGGCCCACGGCTCTCTCTCCCCGGGAAGCACTACCGGAGAAGTCACGCTGATTTCTGGAAAGGCTTTCCAGAAATCCCGGGCTTTCCAGAGTGCGGGGGTTTATCGAAGGGGGATGTGTCTGAACTCAGCTCAGACAAGGGGCCGCCAGGGCGGCAGAGGAGGAGGAAGCAGCAGCGTGGTGAGGGGCAGCCGGCGCCTGCCTTACCGCGGTCGTGGCGTTGGGCTTGGCCCCGTGCTGCAGCAGGACGTTGATGATGTGCGTGTGGCCCTGCTGGGCGGCCTGGTGCAAAGGCGTGTAGCCGTTCTGTGGGTGACGGTGGCGACGACGGCCCGACCATAGATTTGCAGCGGGAGAAGGAAAACTAGGTTAGCCTTCATTTTGAATCTCTTAGTCTTATTTACAGCAAATCCATCAAGGATGCCTTTTATTTGGAGCGCAGTATCACCACCACCCCATTTCTCACCAGCAAATACTCCCTCTCACCTTATGGTCTGCTAAACGAAGAGAAAAGACTAGCTGATGAAATAGACTAACAAACTCCAAATTATAGCTATTATTATATGTTAACTAATTAGCATTAAAAATGGGTATGCTGAGAGATTTCTAATGACAGAAGGGCATTATCACAATGATTTCTTCCCCGGGGAAAAAGAAAGAGT
This sequence comes from Herpailurus yagouaroundi, assembly GCF_014898765.1. Taxonomy (NCBI): domain Eukaryota; kingdom Metazoa; phylum Chordata; class Mammalia; order Carnivora; family Felidae; genus Herpailurus; species Herpailurus yagouaroundi. Next base: position 72,590,081 of record NW_024412376.1, read on the forward strand.
AAAATCTCAAAATCTTTTTAAGGGAAAGATGCACAGGATATTTTCACAAGCCACTGCTTGTTTGTTAGGGCTTTTCTAATAATCTTTGGGCCAGCGTTAGGGGTTCTAAACCAACGAAAGGAAATCGAAATCTTCCATTCCTTTCAGAGAGCAGCTTTGGTCCAAGAAGAGCACACTTAGAGAATGGAACATTTCGTTGAAAGCTGAGTGGCCCACTTTCAACAAAAAATGACTTTAAGAATTAGGTTCTTTTTAACATCCTAGTCTGAACTTCCTCATAGCTGAAAGCTCTGTCATCCATGATTTGTGAGGAGCTGCTGGTGAGGTTAGTGGGAAGCCAGTCTTGCTCAGAACTCCAGTGGATGGCAGGTAGGACACAGGTTGGTTGCATATTCATGTTAATTAAACAAAGGGTGCCAAATCCTTGGAGGCACAACAAAGCATTACTATCTATTATTCATTGAACATTCACTTTGTGCCGGATACCAGACCTTATATTTGTCTTTTAATCTTTGCTATCATCCTAAAAATGAAGGTGCTTGGTACATAGTTGGTGTCCCATAAATAATGAGTGACTGAGTAAATAGATGATTGGATAAATGAATATTTTTCTTCCTGTGTCAGAGGTGATTAAATGGAAAACAACAGTTAAATCATTTCTTTGTGATCATTCTAGGTTCAGAACCTGTATAGATCACAATGGCCAATGGCTATCAGACTACTTTTTTATTATCTCCCTGCCTCATCCTGATAAAATTTCATCTATATATTTGAGACCCCATTGTCTGGGTTCTAAATTCTGAGTAGTCCATTCATACCATGAACTTGTAGGAATATATATCCCTTTATCTAGTGTCACTGCTGCCTCGTGACCAATACTACTCCTATCTACATGAAGTGTCTGTATGCACAAGGTGCCACATGATTCCTTCTATGCTTTTGCTGTGGCCCTTTTGTCCATGGGGATGTCCCCACATGTGTGAGAGTCTATCAGTCTGAGAGCCTTTCAGTCTAGAACATCATCAGCCCTGCCATGTTTGGTATTCATCCCTGCAATGGAATCACCCCAGGCAACCTGGAAATATAAACCGATTACAGGGACTCTGAGAAACCTGCTATTGCAGGGACTCTGCTCTCAATTAAAGTAATTCATGGACATCTGAGATGCATAAAGTAGTGATATTTTTTTTCCCGAAAATTCTTCCTTTCCATTGTGTTTACAAATGTTCCACCAACCAAATTTAGTTCACCTCTTCAGTATCAACCAAGTTCCACAAGCATTTACTAACCACATGTTATGTGCTAAATAAGAGACACTGTGCTTCCATAAATTAATAATGTAGGGGCGCCTGGGTGGCGCAGTCGGTTAAGCGTCCGACTTCAGCCAGGTCACGATCTCGCGGTCCGTGAGTTCGAGCCCCGCGTCAGGCTCTAGGCTGATGGCTCAGAGCCTGGAGCCTGTTTCCTATTCTGTGTTTCCCTCTCTCTCTGCCCCTCCCCCGTTCATGCTCTGTCTCTCTCTGTCCCAAAAATAAATAAACGTTGAAAAAAAAAAATTAAAAAAAAAAAATAATGTCAGAGTAACATTCTTGCCCCCAAGAGCTCACATTTTTCAAGTTGTCAGTGGACATCATAGCCAGGAAAATGTCTCCCGGGCCTGACTTAATTTAACCTTTACCTGAAGCTTCTGGTGCATGAGTATATTTGCCAGGGAAGTCTGGAGGAACTCAAAAACTTTTACATGAACATTTGGTTGCAGCTTACCCATGGTCTTACGCCCATTCTGCTAGGAGCTCTTGACCCAGTTCTGCCAACTTTTAGCATATCCCCAAACCCCTCTAACCCTTCATTTTCTCATTTGCAAAATGGGAATGGCCAAGATTTCAAGTCTGGTGAAGGATCAGATGTGCTGTCTGTGTAACTTTGATTTATCTAAAGTTATATATGCTAAGAAACATTATTTTGGTATTTTTTTTCTTTCTCATTGAAGAATTCTATGATCTTTGCATTATATTTCACAAAGAAAATTTTCTTTTACATGCTGAAGTTCTAAACCCTTTTCGCAAACTGATCATATAATTAACCAAATCTGGGTTACCGCAAGCTGATGTTATAGCGTTTCATTTTAATTTTCAGCAACTAATAGTCCCATAAAACAAGTTCACTTTTCTAAGTTTTTATACCAAATCATGAATGTTTGAGGGGAAAGGCAGTACATATGTTTACATTTTCACAGCAACAAAACAAATTTTAGTAACCATAGTTACATGAGATGTGAGGCAGAAAACATAAATCCTTTTCCAAAAATGCCATTTGATGTGAAAAAAATTCTGAAGTGTTTATTAAAAGTATTAAAAGAACATCTTTTTTTTTTTTTTTAAACGTTTATTTTTGGGACAGAGAGAGACAGAGCATGAACGGGGGAGGGGCAGAGAGAGAGGGAGACACAGAATCGGAAACAGGCTCCAGGCTCTGAGCCATCAGCCCAGAGCCTGACGTGGGGCTCGAACTCACGGACCGCGAGATCGTGACCTGGCTGAAGTCGGACGCCTAACCGACTGCGCCACCCAGGCGCCCCATAAAAGAACATCTTTTGATTTATGTATCTGTCCACTCCTCTGAAGACATATTAAAAGAAATATTTTCTTCCAGAAGCAAGTCAAATCTACACAGTTCAATTTTTAAAAACTTGAAAATTTTAAATGAGATTTTTCTCTCAACCAAATGTCTATGTGATTGTATACCAAACCCCAAGCGGGTAAATGACGTTATCTAGACAATATGTCTGGCTTGTAAATATTATTTCAACATTGACACACTTAACAAAAGTCTACAGTAACTGTTTTCAAGTTCCACCAAAGTCTCATTGCAGAGCTACCATTATTCCTCTCAGAAGACCTGGATTCCAATAAGAATGTCTGTCCTGGGGGTGTCTGGGTGGCTCAGTCGGTTGAGTGTCCGACTTCAGCTCATCTTTAGTTTCAGCATCGGGCTTGCTGCTGTCTGTGCAGACCCGACTTTGGAGCCTCTGTCCCCGTCTCTCCCTGCTCCTCCTGCACTCATGCTCTCTCTCTCTCAAAAATGAATAAACATTAAAAAAAAAAAAATGTCTTTCCTGTATGCTTAAGTGTGATCTGACTCAGCAGAAATGGGGTTGGGTGCTAATACCCAAGAATTCATCTTCAACCTTTTACATGATCTCTAAGTACAATTTTATGAAAAGTCCAGAACTGCTCAGAATCTAGGCAACAGCTGTTCCTCCCAGAGTCACATGAGAAGTTTTGAATCTTAAATATCAATAGTAGTAGTTATGATTTTAAAAACAACTATTTTCCATTTGTAAATATGCTTATGTACAGACATGATTGTGCTTCTGCTTCTAAGAGGATATAAAAAGACTAACTTCCAAAACTTACGTTTCTAATTATTAGCATCTTTGAACGATGACTTTGAAAACTCTTGAATGCGCTCACACTAATTTAGTCGAGCCCACTCACATAGCTGCAATAAAGAATTTCTGATATATAAACTTAAATGAACAAACATGTAATTACATATTTCTTTGGACCAAAGAACCTGGAGCTGCAAGTTATATTAGCCATCGTAGCAGTAGCTATATTATTCACTTCTCTTTCCCTTGAAACAATTTGAGTGCCTGGAAGTATGGTGTCATGCTCCAACCTTGTTTTGCTGAGTAGGACCTTTCAGTTGCCACTAGAAAAAACATCTAGGCTCAGGTCAGCTCTGCATTATCCTTGAGAACTTGCAACCCAGGCCTTACGCACCATTGCCTTACTAAGCATTACCACGTGATAGTCCAAATGTGACAGAGTTGGTGGGATCGGTGGGGATGTAAACTGATGCAACCACTATGGAAAACAGTATGGAGGTTCCTCAAAAAATTAAAAATAGGACTACCATATGGTTCAGAAATTCCACTTCTGGGTATTTATAAGAAAACTAAAACATGAACTCAAAAAGATATCTGCACCCCCGTGTTCATTGCAACATTATTTATAATAGCTAAGATATGCAGCAAACTAAGTGCCCATCAATGGATGAATGAAAAAATAAATACAATTGCACATATACACACACACAATGTAAATCATTCAGCCATAAAAATGAATGAAATCTTGTCATGTGCGACAACATAGATGGACCTGGAGGGCAACATTCTAAGTGAAATAAGTTAGAGAAAGAAAACACCGTATGACTTCACTTCTGTGCGGAATCTAAACAAAACAAAATCCAAACTCATAGATACAGAGAACAAATTAATGGTTGCTAGAGGCAGGGGGTGGAGAGTTGGGAGAAACAAGTGAAAGGTATCACAGGGTAATAAACATTTTTTAAGTGAAATACAATGGATTTAAAGTTTACATGATATTGAGTGTCCTGTGTTCAGCTATATCCTCTGTATTTAGAGGGTGAGATCCTTCCCTCAAGGGTGAAGAAGAGGTGGTTAGAACATACCCAACCTTTTAGCATGCGTCACCAATAAAAACACAGAAATTTAGAGGTATGTACTGCTAATAAAAATGTTGTACGCACACATTTAAAAGGGAAGCACTATTGCTATTCACAGGACATAGTATAGGAAAATACTGTTGTGAGAAAGTGAAGCACTGATAAGCTAGTTTAGTTGTAGGGAAGTTATGAAGTGGTCGTCTGGCAACTTAGTTCAGGTCACAATATAGAGACTCGAAAACAAGGAAAAGGATGACTAGGTGAGAGAACTCAAGAGAAGGATTTCATAGCATGGAATAAATGTCAGGTAGGAGACTGAATGATGACTGATAAGATTTTAGGTACAGTGAGTTGACATTAATGACCTATAGTGATGTAGAAGTTAGATCATTATACTATAGCTTTGAGAGCTTTGGCCCTGAGGCAGACTGTCTGAGTATGAATTCCAATTCTTCCAATATATACTCTTGTGACCTTCGATAAGTTATTTAAATTCACAGTGTAAAATGGAGATAGGACTAGCATCTGACTATGAGGTTATTTAGGGATTAAATGATTTAATATAAATAAAGTCATATATAATGTATATGTGACTCACAGCTTGCATTTAATAAATATTAGTTTAAATTTTTTTTTAAAAAATGAAAGGCTCAGGGTCTAGGCTGCATGTCTACATTTCTTCATGTGGAAAGAGGGGGTGACAGGAAGGCAGGCCAAGGCCTTGAAACAACATGAAGAATCAGCCAGAATATCAAAGTGTTCTAACAGGCTTTTATTGTATTCTGCGGTAAATTGTTAACTGGATATGAGCTACTTTAACTCTACAATAAAAGTAGTTCTGAAGCTAACCTACCTGGCTGTCAAAGGTTATGAGAATGAAAAGCCTCAAACAATTGTACAAAACTATATTGCTTATTCAAAATCACTTCAGAAGAACTAAAAAGAAAAAAGTACATTTGTAGCTATGGTGAGCTAGTGAAGTGTCCACAAGGCAGAAGCTTTCTGCTTATAGAAAATAAAAATGAGTACACATATTTTACCTTGGTTTTTGCGTTGACATTCGCACCCTGCTTCAGAAGAAAGTTGACCATTTTCACATTTCCATAGTGACAGGCCACAATTAAAGGAGTGTAACCAAGCTAAAATAAATAAATAAACAAACAGACAAATAAATAAGTACTCTTAATGGTTAATACTCAAGGAGAGAGGGATTAGGTAGAATTTCAACTATGGTATGATGGGTAGAAATTCTATTCCACTGTGTAAGGATTACTTAGCAGATTATTGACACTTTCTGTGGATACAAATATGGACTGAAGCAGATCCCGGAGCACATGGAACTTCAGCAAAGGGAATTAGACACGTGTGTGACTCCATCTGACAAAGGCCCAAGAGAGACACAAATAACTGAATCTGAAAACAGAGATGAGAGATGGAGTCTGATAGCCGGATGTGGAAGAGATACATGAAAAATGTAGCTTAGGTGGGCTTGAAAAGTTTCATGGCATAGAGAAGGAAAAGCCAGTTTAAGACCAAGGGCTTGGAGGCAAGTAAGCACAGGAAGAAAACAGCAAAGTCACCTTGACTGGCAGAAGCAATAAGGGAGAGAGGGTGGACTTAAGCCAGCACTGTTTTAAAGGGTCCTGATATCACCGTCTCCATTTAGACTGGATTCCAGCAAAACTGGAGAACCGTTATAGATTTGTGAGCAAAACAGAGTCATAATTAACTCAGAATGGGCTTTTGAGGAGAGGGGCTTGGACTTGGGTGACCTAAATGGGGGCTACTGGGAGTCATCCAGTTCAGAACCTGTCACACTATCCAAGGTGATTTGCTTTACCTTTGTGTGAGCATCCTGGTCAGCCCCATGCTTAGTAAGAATGTCAGCAACATTCACTTTATCTTCCTGGGCTGCAAGATGTAAAGATGTGAGTCCACTCTAGAGAGAGAAGGGAAGCAAATGGGTGTATTTGGAAAAGAAAATATATTTCATCATCTATAATGTCATAGCTATTAAAAAAATCCCAGAAAATTCACAGGGTCTCCCAGAACCTGCAACTTTTGATATCTAAGACAAACCCTCAAAGTTAATATGTCTTTCCATTTATGACATATTCTCTAAGTTAATCAACACTTTCAATAACAAATTACATTTTCTACATTTGGGTACTTATAATGTACTTAAATATTTATATTATATATGATGTATTTATATTATATTATAATGTGCTTAAAATAACTCAGCTAATAAGCTTCCAAACAACATTCATTTTTTTTTAACGTTTATTTATTTTTGAGACAGGGTCACAGCACAAACGGGGGAGGGTCAGAGAGAGAGGGAGACACAGAATCTGAAACAGGCTCCAGGCTCTGAGCTGTCAGCACAGTGCCCAATGTGGGGCTGGAACTCACGGACTGTGAGATCATGACCTGAGCTGAAGTCGGACACGTAACCGACTGAGCCACCCAGGCGCCCCAACATTCATTTCAAATCCATCTGTGCCACCTGCTGAAATTAGTTATTCCCTTAAATAATCAGTCAACCAACTTCTACTTTATAACTGTAGCAATAATCTGTATTTTCATCAATAAAATATCGTCTCAATGTAAAAAATGTACAAGGTTACAGGAAATGAGTTGAGAACAGTTTTCTCCAGTACCAAGGATAGTATACAATCTTGGAGTTTCCTCTAAATACTAACTAAAAAGTGACCCCATCATTTATTTTTTTTTCATTTTTTTTATGTTTATTTCTGAGACAGAGAGAGACAGAGCATGAGAGGGGGAGGGTCAGAGAGAGAGGGAGACCCAGAATCGGAAGCAGGCTCCAGGCTCCGAGCTGTCAGCACAGAGCCTGACGCGGGACTCGAACCCACAGACTGTGAGATCATGACCTGAGCCGAAGTCGGACGCTCAATCAACTGAGCTACCCAGGCGCCCCGTGACCCCATCATTTATATACAGCACCATAAATCGGCCAGCTTTATGTAAAATGTTTGGCATGTACACATCAAGTAAATATTTTGATTATTTGTATATGCAATTAAAGTACAGTTATGAATTAATACAAGATGAAAGAAGAGGGAAAGACTGGTTTATTAAGTCAATGCCACAATCTGGCAGCCTCACTACATGTGCAAGTAGTTTCTAACAAAACTGACATTAAAAGAATCCCTTTAAATCCTAAATCATTTGGGGGCGCCTGGGTGGCGCAGTCGGTTAAGCGTCCGACTTCAGCCAGGTCACAATCTCGCGGTCCGTGAGTTCGAGCCCCGCGTCGGGCTCTGGGCTGATGGCTCAGAGCCTGGAGCCTGTTTCTGATTCTGTGTCTCCCTCTCTCTCTGCCCCTCCCCCGTTCATGCTCTGTCTCTCTCTGTCCCAAAAAAATAAATAAACGTTAAAAAAAAAAATTTAAATCCTAAATCATTTGTGTATTTAATGGGTATTTTCTGACTACCTTTCATATGCCATGAAGTGTTGTAGGTATTTGAATATATCAGTGAACAAAAGTTTCTTCCCTGTATGCTAGTTAGCAGTATATTCATTCCATGTTTCTCTCCCCCTACTATTGCTCAAATACCTGGGATATGCATCCTCTTCCTGTACATCCTGCAGCTGTATACTGAGGTAGTTTCTTTATGTTCTGAGTTGTCAGCCCCCATCCACCTGCCCACCCCTACTCCCACCCCCACCTCCACTTTCCCAATTCACATCCAATTAGAATCGACCAGCCTCCCCTGACCATGGATTTGCAGTCAGGTTAGGTTGAGACAGCTAAGCCATGTTCTTGAAAATTCATGATCGCTAGCCAGGGAATACTCCTAGAAATGGACAAGTCCTCTGACCTTTAAAAAACAAAATTAAAAAAATAAATGTACAGAGAGAAAAACATTCTCCAACTAGAGAGAAGTTTTTTTTTTTTTTTTATTTGAGGCCTGGGGCTTTGAAATCCTTATAGTTTTGGCTGAGCTCGGCTTTGAGTTCTATAAACCATCAGGATGAGATGGAAGATAAACCTTTTGCATTAAAATGTGCTCACTTCTTGGGGTGCCTGGTGGCCCAGTTGGGTAAGCATCCAACTCTTAATTTTGTGATTTCACATTTGGGGAGTTTAAACCTCATGTAGGGCTCTGCCCTGACAGTGTGGAGCCTGCTTGGGATTCTCTGTCTCTCCCTTTTTCTCTGTTTCTCCTCCATTTCCACTCTCGCTCTTTCTCTCTTTCAAAATAAATAAACTTTGAAAAAAAAAAGGACTTTTTTTAAAGTTTTTCTCAAAATAAATAAATAAACTGAAAAAAGAGGACTTTTTAAAAAAAGTTTGTTTGTTTTGAGAGAGAGAGAGAAAGGGTGAGTTGGGGAGGGGCAGAGAAAGCCAGGGAAACAGAGAATCCTAAGCAGGCTCCCCACTGTCAGCACAGAGCCGGATGCGGGGCTTGAACTCATGAACCATGAGACCATGACCTGAGCAGAAATCAAGAGTCAGATGCTTAACTGACTGAGCCATCCAGGTGCCCCAAAACGTCCTTCTAAACAAATACTATACGGTCCTAAAGTATGAACAACATGAATATAAGGACAAAACAGAAGATTCTTCCTCATTTTGAGTTTCTTCATATGAAAACAGCAAACATAAAAATATTTCTCTTTATGGACACAATTGGTCTTTTAAAATGTCATTGAAGTGACTACGAAGGGAAATGATCATCAACTATCTCAAAGATATTTTAAATGGCATGTCAAATGTATCTGCTGTTTTCTATACTATTTGCAGAATAGATTTTCTACAATATAAGATTGCAAACTAACAGCCAAGATGAGAATCCTCTACACTTTTTTATGATAAAATTGCATACCTAAATCAAATTATGAAAACTTTTCTAATAAATCAAGAAAACAGAAGATGTTGAAGGACTTCTTTTCAAAAAGAGGAACTTATTTCCTGAAATGCACTAGTGGACTCTACAACTGTTTTTTCATTATCACATGGTGACTGGATAAGAAATGTAATATAATTTCTATATTTTAGTTCTTATTGAGAAGTAATCATTTGGAGAGTATGAAATTATTGATTGCAGTTGGTCTTGAATAGCAAAAGAATATATGCATGTTTCAAAGGCTTTAGAAAAATGTATTATTGGCTTTGCTTTTTACCTGCAGTTGCATTAGCTCATTATAATACCAACCAAAGGGTAAGGTTATATTTTTATAGATAGATTCTATATATTGTATTATTATTAAGATATATATAAGCGTATTCCCTAAAGTTTTATTCTAGTGACAAATACATCATACCTTCATTTAAGACAGCACTCAAATCTAATATTGAAATCATTGTTATGAAGATAACATAATTAGTTTGTGGTTCAAAACTGAAAATATTTCTTCACTGTGAAGTATGCAACTCAAAAATATTCATAAATATTCACTGACTGTGACTGATAAAACTCCCTCAAAGGAAGTAATATGTTTAGAGGAATACTATCAGAGAGTACATAGTTAACTGATTCCAGATATGAGTACACCATTTTTACAAATTAAAAATAGCAGTATCAGAAGCATTGCATGATCAGTTTCATGAAATGCCTAGAATTTCATTCTACTCAAAATTTTGCTTGATTTGTTTATGGATTTCTTGTGTTTATTTTCAAATGCATATTTGTTTTTAATGGACAATAAAAACTCTCTGCCCTCTTCATATACTGATGTTAAGTGAAGTATTCTACCATTGGTCTCATAGTGTGAATATCCCCAGTAGGTAAATGACCACCTGAATGGCATGGTTTAGATGACCACAAGGAAATTCATGCCCCAGACTGTAATGACAGCTGATATATTGAATGTAAGGCTTAATCATGTTCATTCATGCTAAAATATAAATAAATATCTTTTGGAGAGCCAACTCTATAATTATTTCTGACTATAAAAAAAGGATCTGTGAGGACTTTAGATAGAGAACAGAGAAGTGTATAAGGGTAAGGGATTTACTGGAGCATTTCTGAGTGATAAAGACACGGAAACGGACTCTAGAGGCATTCAAGACAACTGTCTTTTTCATAGTTATTTCTGAAGGACATAATGCTACATAACATATTGATAAATGTTATTAAGACCAATTTACAACTGAGTCTCCAAAAGCATTAATTAGCTCAACGGTGAGATGTAGAAAACACTGTATTTGTGCGTTTGTGAAAAATCCTAAGAAACTTAATTTTCACTAAACCTATAACTTGTCTTACGTAAAGCATTAAGAGATCTAAATGATGAGCTAACTTGGGGCACCTGGGTGGCTCAGTCCGTTAAATGTCTGACTCTTGATTTCAGCTCAGGTCATGATCTCACAGTTCGTGGGTTCAGAGCCCTGCATCAGGCTCTGTGCTGTGTCAACACGGAACCTGCTTGGAATTTGTTCTCTCTCTCTCAAATAAATAAATAAACTTAAAAAAAGTAAAAATAAGTATATAAATGATGAACTGACTTATAAACATAGGCTTCAACTTTTAGTTTCTCAGCAGCTGGCTCCAGGGGAGTATATGTAAGTATAATGTTTTACTATACATTAAATAGATAGGTAGGTAGGTATGCAGGCAGGTAGGTAGGTTGAGTTATAGATATATATAGAGAGAGAAAGAGGGAGATGTATAGACAGACATGTACTTGTAAAGTCCAAATATTTTCATATTTGAAGAATATATTTTCCTCTTCTTCCTAACTGTTGCTCTATTACAGTTAATGTGCTTGTCCTCAGGAGCCATTTTCTGGAGAAAGGCTTAAACGACTGCAGTTCTTTATTAAAAACACTAATTCCCTGGCCACCACCGCCACAACTACTCAAGCTAGGCTGAAGTTGGCTATACAGACTTCTAGCGAGTTCCTTGTCCCCACCCCCCAACCTCTCAGGTGCCTCTGATGCTCAATCAGGCTCCAGAATGGCTTGGGTAGTGGCCATGGACCAACAGCTTAGAAGCAGTTGTTTGGGCCAGATCCCAGAGAACTGTCACCTCTCTCTGTATCCCTCACTCTTACTGTCTCTCTCTGAAATTTGGGATTATGACCGGCAGGTATTATGGCAATCTGGATTGACTTCTTAAACTGAAGTGATGTTACCTCTTCGGAGCTATGGGGTCATCACTTTGCTCACAAAACACAGAGAAGCAGAGAAAGTAGAGCTGCAGAGACAGGTAAATGAAACTGACTCACAGGGAAAAGTCAAGATTCAGAAATGTAGCCATATAGGCAGAGAGTCCGCTTCTTGCTTCCTTGTGGTTTCTTGTTCATCAGAAGACTCGACTGTTACTGTCCTTGAATTCTATAAGATATCTCTATTTCCTTTTAATATATCCCCCATTTTTTTGTTACACGTTATCTTTGATTGGTTTCTCTTTACACTCATCTGAGAGACTCTTGGCTAAAACAAGAGGCAAAAACAGAATACCTTAGTTGACATGTGAATATTGGCTCCCTTATCCAGAAGCAAGGTGACCATATCCGTGTGCCCCTCCTGTGAGGCCAGATGGAGTGGGGTTACTCCTTGCTTTGTTACAATGTTAGTCTCTGCTCCATAGTTCAGGAGTGTGGAAGCGATCTGCATTTGATTCTTCTTGGCAGCAATATGTAAAGGAGTATAGCCATTCTATAAACAAAAAACAAAAAAACAAAAACACAAAAACAAAAACATATATACATTGTAAGTTTGACACTTGCCTTAATATATATCTTTGCATATATATTCAAGTAGGAATATATATTCAATAGGAAATAAGAATCTCTAATCAATAGAAAAGTTAAAAAGTGAGTTTACAGTAGATCTAGATTCTTACCCATTAAAGTTCCTATCCAACAACACCCACTCGTATCTTTACAACCAACATCAAAAGGCACCCATTCTACTGTAAGACAGGTATAGGTACAAAAACCCCAAAGCTTAACATCTCTTTTTATAAGATAGGTTGTCTCCTGCAGAGCAACATAAAATAAGCCAGGTTCCTCTTCCCTATGACTGTCCTTTAAATACCTGGAGATGGTTTTCATGTCTCCCTTTACTCTTCTTTCCCAGGTTAAACTTCCCCAGTCCTTCAACTATTCCTGATAGAAGCCCCATCTCCAGACCTCTCCATTAAGGAGGATCTGTTCTGGACTGATTTTAGTTTGTCAACACTGGTCTTGAACTGTGCTACCCAGAACTGAATGCTATGCTTCGGATACAGTTTTAATAGTACAGAATAAAATGGAATTTTATATTGTATATTTTATATTGTATATTTGTTATAACACTCCTGCGACTATGCTTCTAGCTGGATTGTACTTTTTACTTATTCAATAGCTATTTACTAAGTAGCTAGCACATACCACGCAGAGTGTGAGGATATAAAGGTGGACAAGATACAATCCCTGTCTTTAAGCGGTTGCATTCTAATGGAAAAGATATTTAAAAAAAAACAAAACTAGCTTATATTAATCCTGTGGCCAGGTAAAATCCTAGATCTCCCATTGCCTCTATAACCTGTAGCTCAAAAATAGACATATGAGGCTACTAGTTTTATGTGGGAGTTTGTAGAGAGGACCAGAGGAATTCAGACTTTGCTGACAAGAGCTACACCTTACACCCTATACTTGGTTAAAAGAAACAACAAACAGACCCATGGAACAAATGTAAGTCTGGAACCTATATTGTTCCCTTTCCTTTTCTTTATTCAAAGGTAGAACTTTCTTTTTCTGGTAGAATTTTCCATGAAAAATGTGTAATAGAAACTAAAAATGGTGGTTTTTGACATTAACTGTGTTATAACGAAGGTAAAGGCCGCATAACGATCAATTGCTTCTTGTGAGTTTATCATAAGAGGTCATTTTAGGTTATGTTATTTCCTGAAGCCTAACTGCAAAGGGAACCAAAAAATAAAAAGTAGTTTTCAGAATTTAAATGTCTTTATATGCCATCATCGAATCTTGTTCCTCAACGTCCTATGTTATCTACCTACTCTGCCCCCCATTTCTCCGAGTAAAAGTAGGCCTCTTTCAGTTCAAATAAATGATATTTCCCTTTCAGCTGCTGAGGAAATGTGGCAACTCTCCTTAGAAGCCTTTTCATGATATTATCGTAGGTCCCAGATTCTTCAGGTGTTCGAGAACACTGCACTTAGAACCAAGAGCTCCTTTAAAGGACACATAAATTTTTATGGACCATGTAAGTTTAGTATTTTTTTTTTTGCCACTGTAGTGTATTTTCTTCCATCCAAACACCTCCCATCCCTGCACATAGGCTCTACGCAAATTAGATGAATTATCAGAATAAATTTACCAAGGTTAGGAAGTCAGAGACTTATGTGGATGAGAACAGCAGGTTTTATCAAAACAACATAAGAGATCATCAAAGAGAGTGTCAATTTTGACAATATAAGAGATCTGACTGTCCAGTAGATACTTGACCTAAAAGATCAGAAGAGCCCTCATACTTCATGTACAGTGACATTTTTTGGAATCAAATAACTAAAAAAAAAAAAAAAATCCAATAAAAACTAAGAAAAGCTCTGGGCTCTGGTAGAAAGAAGCAAACAGATTCTAAGGCCCAAGAGATTATGTCTGTGGCTGGGACAGGTGGTTGCAGTGAATAGTCAAAAGTGGGGATGGGAGGGGTGCCTGTGTGGCTCAGTCGGTTAAGCTCCGACTTCAGCTCAGGTGATGATCTCATGGTTCATGGGTTTGAGGCCCACGTCGGGCTCTGTGCTGACGGCTCAGAACCTGGAGCCTGTTTCAGCTTCTGTGTTTCAGCCTCTCTCTCTCTGTTCCTCCCCCGCTCATGCTTACTCTCTCTCTCTCTCTCTCTCTCTCTCTCTCTCTCTCTCTCAGCTTCTGTGTCTCCCTCTCTCTCTCTGTTCCTCTTTTTGGAGTAGTCCCAGAGGACTCATGCTCATTGACAGGCTGGGGTGGATGAGTGGAAGATACCACAGGAGCCTCCTGAACACCCATCCTACTGTGAACTCCGGAGCAGAGGATTGCTCTACCTGGTCTTCTGGACTCCATGCATGTGGCTAAGACCATACACCATAGAGGCTAGAGATCAGGGATATATTTGTCTCTCTGGCAAAACCATACAGATTATTTTATAATTTAGATCTTCTTTCCCAAGTAGATTGAGAGTCTCTTGTGGGAGGAGAACAATGTTTTACCACAATCCTTTCTTTATACATAGGAAGAGTTAAAGAATTATTGGGTATTGATGAAATCTTTCATATCTATGTTGATAATGGCCAGCCTGGAAAGTTCATGAAAAAAATACTGGCATGTTAAGTGAGCAGATATTTTTTATTCCATTGAAATAGTTTCTTAGCCTTCATTCTTTCATTTAAATGTATTGAGAACCCACATAATACTGTATGAAGTAATTCAGGAATATGTAAATGAATATTACATAATTACTGTCCTCAAGTATTTATAATCTAGCAGGAAGAAAGACATCAAATAAATACAGAATTGATGAGATTACTAAGAAAAGAGTATCAAGGAATAAGAATGATAAGCATAATTATCAATATTTGTCCTCCTTTTTTGATAGTTTAAGTATTTTATTGTTAGTGTATATTTGTACCAATAAAATATGCATACATATGTAATGTATAAATATATATATAGACATATGTGTAGTTATATGTACAAAGTTGTGTATATTTATATGTAACATACTTTTTTATGAAATATATAATATTATACAGAGTATACTTTTTATATAATGTATCCCATTTTATTATATATGTATAACTATGTAATTTAAATAGACATGTGAGTACATATTTGTATAATAGAAGTAGACTAATTCTCTCTCTCTCTACTGCTTTGGGACACAGTGGACCTAGTGGTTAAGAGTGCTGGTTCTAGGGGCGCCTGGGTGCTTTAGTCGGTTGGGCGTCTGACAATCTTGGGGTTGTGAGTTTGAGGCCCATGATGGGTGTAGAGATTACCTAAATAAATAAATAAATAAATAAATAAATAAATAAACTAAAAAAAAAAGAGTGCTGGTTCTAAAGTCAAATTGCTTGAGGCCAAATATTAGCTCCATTGCTTTTTAGTCATGTGACTTTGAACAAATTAACCTATTCAAATATCACTTCTTTATTTGTAAAATAGAAATTATTATGACACCAATCTCAAAGGATTATTATGAATTTAAATGAGATATTGCATGTAAAGTGGTAGGCACAGTGCTTGGCTAATAAACGGTAGCTGCGCTGTTTTATTATGTCATCTAACATTACATGACTATTTTCTTAACAAAATAAATACTTTTTCTTTTTAAATAAATCCTAATATGTCCTCAGTACATGTTTGCCGAATGAATTAATGAAAGGTACAATGATTACTTTATGTATCATATGACATTCATGTGTATTTTCAGTGTAAATAAGGGACAGCTCCAATGGCGAAAGATGCCCTATCCGTAGGTACAAGTCTTAGTTGGGACCATCTCAGAAATTGGTGCTACATGTACACCAAAAAGGAATTCCTAGCCTAGTGACTTAAAAGGATGTATGTTATAGTTGACATGGATGAACTATTTAAAGAAAAAGAAATAAAGAGTCTTACATATACTACAATGAAAAAATTGAAGTCTAAAGGAATGAACAATTCAAAGGTTATGTTATAGGAGAACACGCTGTTTACAGGGGAAAAGAAAAAAACCTATCTGCCTTTATGAGGTTTCATTTCTCAAAATTCAAAACTTCAGTCTCTAAAACAGAGTGTTGGCAATAAAAGTCATCTCTATTGGTTCGTAGGCACATCCCCTTAATCTATACTGACTGGTAAAAAATCTTAAACGACTTTGTGGAAGCAACTGGTAGAAAATTTTTTAAAAAGTCAATATCAAAAGCTACTATCACTAGAACTACTTGCAATTATACGATAGCATGTGTTTAAAAAAAAATTCCCTGCAACAACATGGATGCAGGTAGAGAGTGTTATGCTAAGCGAAATCAAAGACAAATAACATATGATTCCACTCATGTGTGGAATTTAAGAAATAAAACAAACAACCAAAGGAAAAAAGGGAGAGAGAGAGAGAGAGAGAGAGAGAGAGAGAGAAACCAAGAAACAGACTCTTAACTATGGAAAACAAACTGATGATGGTCACCAGAGGGGAGATGGGTGAGGGATGGGTGAAACAGGTGATGGGCATTAAGGAGGGCGCTAGTCATGATGAGCACTGGGTGATTTATGGAATTATTGAATCACTATATTGTACACATGAAACCAATATAACACTGTACATTAACTACATTGGAATTAAAATTTAAAAAAATAAAAATTCCCACGTGCGGTCAGATTATATTATACCCTGTATCTGTAAACCCTTGTCTGCGGTCCTCACCTTGGCAGTGGCATGAGGGGAAGCACCCTTCTCCAGTAACAGCAGTGCCACCTTCTGGTTGTCATAATGAGCAGCAACATGGAGTGGGGTAAGGCCATTCTGTAAAGGGTGTGTTTAAATTCAGCATTAATAAATTAGCGTTAGCTGCCCTGAAGCTACCAAAATGCATGGAAACCGATGTATATTAAGTCTGTGTTAATTAATTAATACGGTCAATAAAAAATCAAATAAATGCCTAATGGTTTTCATATTAGAAACTTAGCTAAAACTGAAAACGCTTGGTTGAGCTTAAATTAGCACAGGTTATCTTGATATCCACCATAAAAAGAAGTCTAAAATGCTATGCAAGAATTACTACGTTAACATTGCAAGGGCTCTTCTAAATTTAGAGATGTTCTGGGCCCTGTTGTGACAAGAACATACACTGGAGGCACAGCTTTAAATGCCTTCTAAATTGGTGTGTATGTGGACAGGTCACGGACAGAGAGCCATCATGTCTATTTGGCATAGTTTCATCAGTTGCTTTCATATTCCTTTCAGGAGAGTGGGAAAAATATCCTGAAGCACAGATCTCCAAAGCTTCCAACTTGACTGAGTTATAAAAATGTCACATATTAGCTTTGCGCAGTGGCAGTATCGTAGCCAATGAGGTTTATCCGAGGCGCGATTATTGCTAATTGAAAAATGTCACGTATTAGTAAAAACCTTTACCTTCCCTGCAGAATCTGCGGCAGCACGGCGTTGCAAGAGGAGTTTTGCCACATCCAGGCTTCCATACTTGGCTGCTACATGCAGGGGAGTGAAACCTTTCTGGAATGTGAAGAACAAAAGTAAAATGTAATATTTATTTTTGTGACTCCTAACAAAACTTGTTTTATTTGCTAACATATTAAGCAAACTATATTGGGTCTCTCTATTTGGGAGAAATAATGAGAAGCATTAAATCTGTGAGCCACAAACAAGGACTAGAAAAAAAGAAGGAAATTTAATGCACAAGAGTTTGACTTAATAGACTGAACAAAACAAATTTTATTTTGAGGGCTTAGAAATTGACATTTGACTTTATGCGGTTGGGATTTAAAAGCTACCAGTGTCCCTAAAATGGCTCTCGTTAGTGAGTTGGGCAGGATGTGGAGGGGAGCTTGGCTTTTTCTTGTCTCTAAAATTAATAGGACTGAGACAACAGCTGCCTTCTCTTTATAATACCTGAATTCCAAATTTCTTCATTTAAATTTTAGGATATTTCAACAGCAATGGTAAAAAAAAATTATTATTGTGATTCAGTTGATTTGTATCTTCTGCAGAAATAGCAGGATAAATGGTTGACAGAGAAAAAAATGTTCACTACTAAAAAGCACCTCCTGTTATCCCCTTTCCCAGAAGACCTGCGCTGTATAAAAGACCAATTCCTTTTGTAAAATACACTTCTACTTCTGGCACAATGTTGAGCGGATCTACACCAGACTTTTAAACCCACCACAGTGTAAAGCTTTTTTAAAAGAATGCTCTCTTACCCATGTTTATAGATTCAATGACTTATGTGCCTGACTAATGCCATTCTCTGTAATTAGCAGTGTGTTACAAAAACAGCCAAGTCGCTGGGCTCAGATCTCAAGGATGGCACAGCTCCTACACCATGATCTCAAATCCATCCTCTTGTCCAGACAGTCTAGCCACATGCTCTTCTGGCACTACAGTGGAGTGGGAGAATTCTAAAGCTGACCAGGGCCTGTACAACACACAAAGTAAATGTGCCTGTGGCAGGTGGTGTAAGATATAGCTTATCCTTGGGACCATTTAAGCCTTCGTTGCAATACAGAGTATCTCCCCAGAAACAATATTGCCCGTTCACAGTGTCACCACACAAATTACTTTTAAGATGTTGTTTTTCTTTTTATTTCTTTTTGAACCCTTTGGCACTAATAAGTCCTTGGAGGAGAATGAGTCTTTCACTTTCTCCAAGTGTGGGACAAATACAGGAAGTATTTCCTCCTCCTTGCACTAGCCCATTTAAGCCAACATTTACTGTTAATGTGCTCTGTCTGCTCAATGCACACAATGGTTGGCGTGACAATCAGGATGAAGAAGAATCCTTTGAGAAAAAAACCATGTGGTAAGGAAGAAAAATAAATGCCTTACCCTTAAAGTCCTGCTGGAAGAGTGATCCAGCCCCTTTATAAATTTGGAACCTATTACTAGACAAAACTACATAGAATCTTTAATGTAGAATCACAAAATAGAGGTTGGAAAGCATCTTAAGTCACACACTCCTTCTTTCCCTATGTTAACCTCATCAGGACTTCGTTTACCCTCTGATATGTATAAACACTCCAACAGCTTTAATGATGATGAGTCAACTATCCATCAGAACCCCAGTGAGTTCCACTGTTAAACTGGTCAGTTTAATATTCCCTTCCATTTGACTGCTGCACTTTACTATTGCTCTAGACATATTTTTGAAATCCTAAAAAACTTTGGAAGGCACATATTTTATTCTCTATTTCTATATTTTAGATACCTGAAATTATTTACCACCTTCATCTGATGAGACAGTCACCCAGTCTCTCTTGGGTGGTTGTTGTTGCTATTAGTAGTTTGTTGCTTAGTTTCTGGGTTTGGGTTTTTCTAAAAAATGACTTTTAAATTCCTGGCAACTCTTCAGATTTCAGCATTTGAATAGGTATCAATTTCTTACATTGAAAACATGCCACAGGCAACCAGATTAAGTCATAGCTAGCAGTTGCCCCTCAGCTAGTACAACAGATGCGACAATACTACTCCAGTTCATACTTCTCCCTCAGATGTAGTACTTATGCTTATTTACTATGAGCAAATTGAAAATGTCTTTTAAATAATACGAATCACTGCTGTACTCATGGGAATTGTTTTGCCTTGCAAACAACACACTTGTGGTAGGCTTTAAACTTGTCTCATTTCCCTACTCTTCTGTACTCGTCCAATTTCTTTAGCACTGATTAGCTGAGTGTGTTTGTGTTTTATTCTAAGTCACATCCACAGAGTGAATTTCAAATAGGATGTATAAAGTGGAGAAAAATTATTCTGCCCCGGCATGAAACTCCAAATATAAGTCAAATTCAGGCTGGCATATACAAAGAATACACAACTAATGAAGTGATTTTCTAGCACAGCTCTATTTAGAGACTGTACATACCCAGGCAAGAATATAGCCTATAAATATTAGAGAGCAGAATGGGAATGATAACTGGCTGATACCACAGTTAGAAAATCGCAAGATCAAGTGAGGTGAACTTCTAGATAGTACTAAAACTCTTAGCAAATACAGTATTGCCAATTTAATGCAATTTTTTTCTTCATTAGTAATACTAGTTCAATGTATTTGAGAATCTTATATTTTTTCTCTTGGGACTACATTATACATTTTATGATGGAAAGAGAAGAGAAAGTGGCCCTTGCTCTATGGAAATAATCTCAGTTAAAGCACTAGATACCTGTATTAGAAACAATACTAACTAGAAAGATGGAATCTAGCACTCTTTACTGAAGGCATGGTATGGAACTTCACAATCCCCTTTGATGATTTAGAAGATGAATCTAAAATATTTAAATAGGAAGAAGTCAGAGGCCTAAAGGAGATGTACCTTTCTTGATACTGTATATAGTAGAACAGAGGAATCCTGACTCAGATCCTTCCCGGTCCATGTTGTCATGGAGCCATCCCCTTACCTTGGTAGCTAAAGAGTGGGCTGCTCCTGCTTCCAAGAGGACTGATGCCACATCTACCTGGCCTTCCCTGGCAGAGATGTGCAGGGGCGTGTACCCATTTGTTGTGGCTGCATCTGGATGAGCCATATGTTGTAGAAGCAGCTGGACAATTTCTGTCTTACCAAGGCGAGAGGCAATGTGCAAAGGCGTCTGTTCCTCCTACAACTCAAGTCAAGTAAAAAATTAGTGCCAAAACAAGCCAAACTTCACTGATGACATATTTCACTCAGATGTTTCCTGATGTCTCCTTGGAATTTCTAGTAGCGCCTAGCCAAAAGGACATTATTACTACTCTGACCATGATTTATGGTATATTTTGTTATGGAGGTGACTTGTTTGGTCACAAAATCTTCCTTAGACTTTTTTTTTTTTTCAACTTTTTTTTTATTTATTTTTGGGACAGAGAGAGACAGAGCATGAACGGGGGA
>NW_024412376.1:72636080-72700671 GCF_014898765.1 Herpailurus yagouaroundi
AAAAAAAAAAAAAAGAATCCATTTCTCTCCATATCTTAGTATGCTTTTTATGAAAACGCACTCCCTAATTGGAGTTAGACTTAAATTACATATGCAAATGTATGTAGGCTATGCAAATTAGAGCATCTTTTAAAGAACTAAGCAAATATTGCAATGATCAATAAGAACAAAATCACTTGCCTCAAAATGAATGAATATTCCAGAAAAATACTAACAAGAGCATGCGGATTTTGAAGACATTGGCCAAGATAAAATTCTGCTGCATTTGCCAAGTGCTTTCTTTCCATTGGTACTCTCAATTATTAGAGAGTCTCAATAGAAATGGAGAGGTAAGTGTAAAGGGAGACATTATGTTAATAACATATTTAAAAGAGGAGGAACAGAAACTGTCCTTTAAACATGAAAAACAAGTAAGCAAGGCATGAAACACTGTGCATAATTGTTCCAAATTCTGCATACCTACAGCACAGCAAGGGAAAAGGCATGCCAACAAAGCAAAGAGTAGAAATCATATAAAACTCTAATGCAAAGACAGTAGACACTACAACAAAGATCTTGACAGACAAAGCAAACCACTCTAGAGTTCCCACATGATAATATGACGTCGATGATCTGGATCAAATGTCTTAGAGAAATGAGATTATGAAAGCAACAGTTCCTGAGGTCATTAAAAAACAGAATGTACAGTCTGGGACTGGTGTAGTTCTTAGAAGCACAAAGATGATAAGGCTAATTAAATAAAAGCATTTGCTAGCCTCAAGATTTGCAAAAGAACTAGATTTGATCCCTAGTCCTTTGACTCTGAAAATATAAAGTCCCAGGATTAAACAAAGTGAATAAAATATCACAAGGGATACATCCTATTCCCCAATCTTTTATAGACTTCTTACACCACTGTGTATTTGAAAATGTTCACATTATAGGAATATTTAAAATTTTGCTGAAGTCTATGATTACGCAAATGTATTCCAGAGAATGAATATTGAAGTACTGGTTTAATGTTTAAGCAAGTAACTACTTATTTTTTTTTTAATTTTTTTTTCAAAGTTTACTTATTTTTGGGACAGAGAGAGACAGAGCATGAACGGGGGAGGGGCAGAGAGAGAGGGAGACACAGAATCGGAAACAGGCTCCAGGCTCTGAGCCATCAGCCCAGAGCCTGACGCGGGGCTCGAACTCACGGACCGCGAGATCGTGACCTGGCTGAAGTCGGACGCTTAACCGACTGCACCACCCAGGCGCCCCGCAAGTAACTACTTATAGTTCCAGTAACATAATAAAAAATTATGAGTAGCTAAGTAATTGACCCCCCCCCACTTTTAAAAAAATAAATAATAAGAATCTAAGAGTTAATTCTCATACAACCGTATGAGATAAGTTACCAACAGTAGCCTAAGTTCAGAGAAGATAGTAAGTCAACTGCCAATATCATACAGCTAGTAAGTTGTGGAAGTATAATTTGAAAACAGGTAGTCAGCCTTCAGAGGCTGCGCTTCTAACAGTTGTATTCTCCTGCCTATCTTATTATCTATTTGTTGGGAGTATAGAAAATCAGAATTACATTTTACTTAACAAATTTGAAGTGAATGAAGGGCACTGACTTGTATCAAATTGGATTGACTAAAGGTGCAATCTAATAACTATATGCCTTTGTTCCATAAGCATACAGCAGATTGTTTGTTCAGGTCAGTATAGTATGACCACCTAAGAAAAACGATCTAAAAATTGGAAAGTTAGAAGCAAAGGATTGTCAACATGTATTAAAATATTTTATGTAAAAGCCACAATCTCAAAGCTTAATGTATTTTTATGAGTTTGGGTTTTTGAAAGGTACAGCTGATAATCAGAGATGCTTCCGTTCAATCTTTGATCTTTGTTCCCCAAAATAAGCATGGATTTAAAAAACTGTCTCATTGAGGAGCTAGCATTCTGTTTCTTCAGCACTTACGAGCAAATATTAATTTCACTTTACAATGAGAAACCTTTAAATATTGTATGAAATTTAAATTGAATCCAAGAAAGCAATTTCCTTGAAAATGCATTGTTTATATTTAAGCACCGGTATTTTAAGGTGCCTGCTTCAAGAATACAAAAAACCAAAAATGGTAGGAAATTCAAAGAACAGAGACACTCACCCTAGTTTTGGCATCGATCTGACCACCACGATCCAGTAAGAGCTTCACCATGTTTGTGTTTCCCCTTTTGGAAGCCACATGCAGAGGGGTGATTCCATTCTACACCATGGGAAGACGAAATAAGAGCATGTTGGGTATGACAGGGCATGATGGTGAAAACTTTGTGTTAAAAGGCACAAAGAAGGTTGTGACCCATGTGGAAATTTGATTCAAGGTTTTTAAAGTTTCATGTCTTTGATTTTTAAGGAACAAAAAAGCACACAAACCACAAAGCACTATAGTTAGAGAATGAAAAATGGAATGAAGCTGCATAATTAAGTTTGTCTATAACCACAACATATGAATTGAATGTACACATTACATTGTACACATTGTCAAGGGACAAAGGGAGCACTTTCGCATAATAAACAAAATTTCAGATTCTACTTAGGACAGAGCTCTAGTCCAAAGTCTATCGCTCTTTCTAAAATATCCATGAACTGAAAGATTCTGACATCTTAAAGTTTCCTATACTTAAAAACAGGATGTAAATATACATAATCAATAACCGTTAGAAAAAAGGATTCTTAAAAATATCTTCTTCAGAATATTTCAGTATGAAAAACAACTTGTAAATAACTCGACACAGTTTCAATACAGAAGACTTCTCAGGGCCAAAAACACCATATATATGAATTGTAGTTATTTATTTTATTGGCTATCGTATATCATCATTATGGCAAAAATAGGTACCTAATTTTGTATATGTCGTAATTTTGCAAATATTCAAATATTGCATTTACTGATTCATACTGAGTACACTGAGTTTTGTAATTAGCATGTAAGTGAATTCTTTCAGTGAAAGCATACCATTAAACATATAATGCAACATGATGTCTTGTTATGTATTTTGGTTAGACTCTTTATATGAGCACATTCTCAATTCATTAAAAACATTTTTCTGTCAAATTATATGCCCCATAATGATCATAACACTGTATAAATGTTCTTTTACATTTGATAATTAATGTTTTAACAGTTTAATTGTTTATTGACTTGAAGTTGCTCATTCATGATTCATGGAGTGATCTTTAAATATAACTACTCACACTGAGGTCAGAACTAATATCCTCCTTAACTACTACAAATTATTTGTGTGCCTGTGAATTTACACATTCTTATTTTTCATTTATTGGGTCATGATGATGTGCTATGATGCAAAGAAAAAAAATGAAAAATCTAATATATCCAGCATAGATTCAGTCAAGGAAAAAAAAAACTTTATTGTTATTCATTTTTACTTTAATAAAATTCTCATTTACTGCTATCTAAAATGAGAAACTATTTTAAACCATACCCTCGCTGTGAAGTCCACAGCAGCTCCCCGGTTTAGAAGAAGAGTTGCCACGTTGACATTTCCATAGTGGGCGGCAATGTGCAAAGGGGTAAAACCACTCTATGGAAAGCAAAGAGAATAGCAGTAAATCATTTCACCTCCATCTGTTATAGTCCCCGGATTAGTGAAGAAAATCACACATAATTGTCTACCTAACATGTGAGCAATACAATTAAGATAATAAATACTTTAATAAAGCTCTTTAACTTTTAGTATTACAAGATAGTAAATAACTAAGGCTATAAGCAGGTAAATAAATACCCTATGTTTCTTGGCAACATTATTTGTAATTAGCTTCATGATTTATCTGTCTATGAGATTTGTTATTTATACAAAACCATGTATCTTGAGTTGGTTAAGCTTTAGAGAAAAACAGAATATGATTAAACAACATAAGGTTTCAGCCACAGAATTCACATAATTATGAATTAAAGATTTTTTCTTCAGAGAAAGACATAAAACTATAGTTTTGTTTAGTTTGGGGATTTTCAATAAAAAAAGAAACCAACATTGGTTGACATTGTGTCTTTGGAACAATGAAAATATTGTGAGAAACTTTTACAGAGGTGTACAATTCATTCCACATCATTTACACTGTCATGATATTTCTGTCTTCTCTAATAACTATTTAGTGAGACTATGCTGTTATAATGAAAAAAATTAAAAAAAACAAAAATTAAATAATATACCTGGCATCAAGGTAAATATAAAATAAAGAAAAAAAAATTTAGCTGAACACAATTTTGAATGTTACTTAAACCAAATTTTATCAATAAGATTGACATAAAATAATAAGCAAGTTAAATCAAATGTATGGACATTAGAGAACTGTTTACTTTCAGAATTTTTTTAATGTTTATTTATTTTTGAGAGAGAGAGAGAGAGAGATAGTGTGAGTGAGTGAGAGGCAGAGAGGGGGATAGACAGGATCCAAAGCAGGTTCTGCGCTCTCAGCGCAAAGCCCGATGAGAGGCTCAAACTCATGAACTACAAGAACATGACCTGAGCAGAAGTCAGATGCTTAACCAGCTGCACTCCTACTCTCAAAATATTTAAAAAATGAATCTGAAAACCTTCATGGAAGAAAAGTATACTTTCTTTCATTCCTTATTCTGATGAAATTTAGTTAGAAATTTTTGCCATTTTCACAAAAGAAGTATATTTACTCTTTCATTATTAAAATGCTAAAAAAATCTATTATTCTTGCTCTCCATAATTTCATAATTCTCATTACTCAATAAAAGATGAGAGGAACAGGGAGAGGGAAGATGGCGGCGTAGGAGGACGCTGGGATCACCGCGCGTCCTGCTGATCACTTAGATTCCACCTACACCTGCCTAAATAACCCAGAAAACCACCAGAGGATTAGCAGAACGGAGTCGCCGGAGCCAAGCGCAGACGAGAGGCCCACGGAAGAGGGTAGGAAGGGCCGAGGCGGTGCGCGCTCCACGGATTGGCGGGAGGGAGCCGGGGAGGAGGGGCGGCTCGCTGGCCAAGCAGAGCCCCCGAGTCTGGCTTGCAAAAAGCGGAGCGGCCTGACTGACTGTGTTCCGACAGCAAACGCGACTTAGCGGCTGGGAGGTCATAAGTTAACAGCTCTGCTCAGAAAGCGGGAAGGCTGGAGGACAAAGGGAAGGAGAGCTGCTGAGCCCCCGGACGACAGAGCTCAGTTTGGTGGGGAACAAAGGCGCTCGCCAGCGCCATCTCCCCCCCCCATCCCCCAGCCAAAATCCCAAAGAGAACCAGTTCCTGACAGGGAACTTGCTCGCTCCGCGCAAACACCCAACTCTGCGCTTCTGCAGAGCCAAACCTCCGGCAGTGGATCTGACTCCCTCCTGCTGCCACAGGGCCCCTCCTGAAGTGGATCACCTAAGGAGAAGCAAGCTAAGCCTGCCCCTCCTGCCACTGTGCACCTTGCCTACCCACCCCAGCTAAGACACCAGATCCCCAGCATCACAAGCCTGGCAGTGTGCACGTAGCCCAGACAGGCCACCCCACCCTACAGTGAATCCCGCCCCTAGGAGAGGGGAAGAGAAGGCACGCACCAGTCTGACTGTGGCCCCAGCGGTGGGCTGGGGGCAGACATCAGGTCTGACTGCGGCTCCGCCCACCAACTCCAGTTATACACCACAGCACAGGGGAAGTGCCCTGCAGGTCCTCACCACGCCAGGGACTATCCAAAATGACCAAGCGGAAGAATTCCCCTCAGAAGAATCTCCAGGAAATAACAACAGCTAATGAGCTGATCAAAAAGGATTTAAATAATATAACAGAAAGTGAATTTAGAATAATAGTCATAAAATTAATCGCTGGGCTTGAAAACAGTATAGCTGACAGCAGAGAATCTCTTGCTGCAGAGATCAAGGGACTAAGGAACAGTCACGAGGAGCTGAAAAACGCTTTAAACGAAATGCATAACAAAATGGAAACCACCACGGCTCCGATTGAAGAGGCAGAGGAGAGAATAGGTGAACTAGAAGATAAAGTTATGGAAAAAGAGGAAGCTGAGAAAAAGAGAGATAAAAAAATCCAGGAGTATGAGGGGAAAATTAGAGAACTAAGTGATACGCTAAAAAGAAATAATATACGCATAATTGGTATCCCAGAGGAGGAAGAGAGAGGGAAAGGTGCTGAAGGGGTACTTGAAGAAATAATAGCTGAGAACTTCCCTGAACTGGGGAAGGAAAAAGGCATTGAAATCCAAGAGGCACAGAGAACTCCCTTCAGACGGAACTTGAATCGATCTTCTGCACGACATATCATAGTGAAACTGGCAAAATACAAGGATAAAGAGAAAATTCTGAAAGCAGCAAGGGGTAAACGTGCCCTCACATATAAAGGGAGACCTATAAGACTCGTGACTGATCTCTCTTTTGAAACCTGGCAGGCCAGAAAGAATTGGCACGAGATTTTCAGTGTGCTAGACAGAAAAAATATGCAGCCGAGAATCCTTTATCCAGCAAGTCTGTCATTTAGAATAGAAGGAGAGATAAAGGTCTTCCCAAACAAACAAAAACTGAAGGAATTTGTCACCACTCAACCAGCCCTCCAAGAGATCCTAAGGGGGACCCTGTGAGACAAAGTACCAGAGACATCACTACAAGCATAAAACATACAGACATCACAATGACTCTAAACCCATATCTTTCTATAATAACACTGAATGTAAATGGATTAAATGCGCCAACCAAAAGACATAGGGTATCAGAATGGATAAAAAAACAAGACCCATCTATTTGCTGTCTACAAGAAACTCATTTTAGACCTGAGGACACCTTTAGATTGAGAGTGAGGGGATGGAGAACTATTTATCATGCTACTGGAAGCCAAAAGAAAGCTGGAGTAGCCATACTTATATCAGACAAACTAGACTTTAAATTAAAGGCTGTAACAAGAGACGAAGAAGGACATTATATAATAGTGACAGGGTCTATCCATCAGGAAGAGCTAACAATTATAAATGTCTATGCGCCGAATACCGGAGCGCCCAAATATATAAAACAATTACTCATAAACATAAGCAACCTTATTGATAAGAATGTGGTAATTGCAGGGGACTTTAACACCCCACTTACAGAAATGGATAGATCATCTAGACACACGGTCAATAAAGAAACAAGGGCCCTGAATGAGACATTGGATCAGATGGACTTGACAGATATATTTAGAACTCTGCATCCCAAAGCAACAGAATATACTTTCTTCTCGAGTGCACATGGAACATTCTCCAAGATAGATCATATACTGGGTCACAAAACAGCCCTTCATAAGTTTACAAGAATTGAAATCATACCATGCATACTTTCAGACCACAATGCTATGAAGCTTGAAATCAACCACAGGAAAAAGTCTGGAAAACCTCCCAAAGCATGGAGGTTAAAGAACACCCTACTAACGAATGAGTGGGTCAACCAGGCAATTCGAGAAGAAATTAAAAAATATATGGAAACAAACGAAAATGAAAATACAACAATCCAAATGCTTTGGGACGCAGCGAAGGCAGTCCTGAGAGGAAAATACATTGCAATCCAGGCCTATCTCAAGAAACAAGAAAAATCCCAAATACAAAATCTAACAGCACACCTAAAGGAACTAGAAGCAGAACAGCAAAGGCAGCCTAACCCAGCAGAAGAAGAGAAATAATAAAGATCAGAGCAGAAATAAACAATATAGAATCTAAAAAAACTGTAGAGCAGATCAACGAAACCAAGAGTTGGTTTTTTGAAAAAATAAACAAAATTGACAAACCTCTACCCAGGCTTCTCAAAAAGAAAAGGGAGATGACCCAAATAGATAAAATCATGAATGAAAATGGAATTATTACAACCAATCCCTCAGAGATACAAACAATTATCAGGGAATACTATGAAAAATTATATGGCAACAAATTGGACAACCTGGAAGAAATGGACAAATTCCTGAACACCCACACTCTTCCAAAACTCAATCAGGAGGAAATAGAAAGCTTGAACAGACCCATCACCAGCGAAGAAATTGAATCGGTTATCAAAAATCTCCCAACAAATAAGAGTCCAGGACCAGATGGCTTCCCAGGGGAGTTCTACCAGATGTTTAAAGCAGAGATAATACCTATCCTTCTCAAGCTATTCCAAGAAATAGAAAGGGAAGGAAAACTTCCAGACTCATTCTATGAAGCCAGTATTATGTTGATTCCTAAACTAGACAGAGACCCAGTAAAAAAAGAGAACTACAGGCCAATATCCCTGATGAATATGGATGCAAAAATTCTCAATAAGATACTAGCAAATCGAATTCAACGGCATATAAAAAGAATTATTCACCATGATCAAGTGGGATTCATTCCTGGGATGCAGGGCTGGTTCAACATTCGCAAATCAATCAACGTGATACATCACATTAACAAAAAAAAAGAGAAAAACCATATGATCCTGTCAATCGATGCAGAAAAGGCCTTTGACAAAATCCAGCACCCTTTCTTAATGAAAACCCTTGAGAAAGTCGGGATAGAAGGAACATACTTAAAGATCATAAAAGCCATTTATGAAAAGCCCACAGCTAACATCATCCTCAACGGGGAAAAACTGAGAGCTTTTTCCCTGAGATCAGGAACACGACAGGGATGCCCACTCTCACCGCTGTTGTTTAACATAGTGCTGGAAGTTCTAGCATCAGCAATCAGACAACAACAGGAAATCAAAGGCATCAAAATTGGCAAAGATGAAGTCAAGCTTTCGCTTTTTGCAGATGACATGATATTATACATGGAAAATCCGACAGACTCCACCAAAAGTCTGCTAGAACTGATACATGAATTCAGCAAAGTTGCAGGATACAAAATCAATGTACAGAAATCAGTTATTATTCTTATACACTAACAATGAAGCAACAGAAAGACAAATAAAGAAACTGATCCCATTCACAATTGCACCAAGAAGCATAAAATACCTAGGAATAAATCTAACCAAAGATGTAAAGGATCTGTATGCTGAAAACTATAGAAAGCTTATGAAGGTAATTGAAGAATATTTAAAGAAATGGAAAGACATTCCCTGCTCATGGATTGGAAGAATAAATATTGTCAAAATGTCAATACTACCCAAAGCTATCTACACATTCAATGCAATCCCAATCAAAATTGCACCAGCATTCTTCTCGAAACTAGAACAAGCAATCCTCAAATTCATATGGAACCACAAAAGGCCCCGAATAGCCAAAGTAATTTTGAAGAAGAAGACCAAAGCAGGAGGCATCACAATCCCAGACTTTAGCCTCTACTACAAAGCTGTCATCATCAAGACAGCATGGTATTGGCACAAAAACAGACACATAGACCAATGGAATAGAATAGAAACCCCAGAACTAGACCCACAAACATATGGCCAACTCATCTTTGACAAAGCAGGAAAGAACATCCAATGGAAAAAAGACAGTCTCTTTAACAAATGGTGCTGGGAGAACTGGACAGCAACATGCAGAAGGTTGAAACTAGACCACTTTCTCACACCATTCACAAAAAGAAACTCAAAATGGATAAAGGACCTGAATGTGAGACAGGAAACCATCAAAACCTTAGAGGAGAAAGCAGGAAAAGACCTCTCTGACCTCAGCCGTAGCAATCTCTTACTCGACACATCCCCAAAGGCAAGGGAATTAAAAGCAAAAGTGAATTACTGGGACCTTATGAAGATCAAAAGCTTCTGCACAGCAAAGGAAACAACCAACAAAACTAAAAGGCAACCAACGGAATGGGAAAAGATATTTGCAAATGACATATCGGACAAAGGGCTAGTATCCAAAATCTATAAAGAGCTCACCAAACTCCACACCCGAAAAGCAAATAACCCAGTGAAGAAATGGGCAGAAAACATGAATAGACACTTCTCTAAAGAAGACATCCGGATGGCCAACAGGCACATGAAAAGAGGTTCAGCGTCGCTCCTTATCAGGGAAATACAAATCAAAACCACACTCAGGTATCACCTCACGCCAGTCAGAGTGGCCAAAATGAACAAATCAGGAGACTATAGATGCTGGAGAGGATGTGGAGAAACGGGAACCCTCTTGCACTGTTGGTGGGAATGCAAATTGGTGCAGCCGCTCTGGAAAGCAGTGTGGAGGTTCCTCAGAAAATTAAAAATAGACCTACCCTATGACCCAGCAATAGCACTGCTAGGAATTTATCCAAGGGACACAGGAGTACTGATGCATAGGGGCACTTGTACCCCAATGTTCATAGCAGCACTCTCAACAATAGCCAAATTATGGAAAGAGCCTAAATGTCCATCAACTGATGAATGGATAAAGAAATTGTGGTTTATATACACTATGGAATACTACGTGGCAATGAGAAAAAATGAAATACGGCCTTTTGTAGCAACGTGGATGGAACTGGAGAGTGTGATGCTAAGTGAAATAAGCCATACAGAGAAAGACAGATACCATATGGTTTCACTCTTAAGTGGATCTTGAGAAACTTAACAGGAACCCATGGGGGAGGGGAAGGAAAAAAAAGAGGTTAGAGTGGGAGAGAGACAAAGCATAAGAGACTGTTGAGAACTGAGAACAAACTAAGGGTTGATGGGGGGTGGGAGGGAGGAGAGGGTGGGTGATGGGTATTGAGGAGGGCACCTTTTGGGATGAGCACTGGGTGTTGTATGGAAACCAATTTGACAATAAATTTCATATATAAATTAAAAAAAAGATGAGAGGAACAATAAAGACTGTTTCTATAGAATTGGATATCAAATCCTGCAGCTTTGAGGTTAATTTGTAGCATTCCCTTTTATTTGAAATGAACTTTGAGGTATATAATATTGTTTTTAAGAAATATTATATGAATCACAACCATTATTTTTCTATTCATTTGATAGTTTTTGTTGATTTTGCTTTTTAAATGGACTAAATAAGCATTCAGATATCTTAGGTAATGGAAATTCCTCCCTGCTATCAGCCAAATTAGCTACAAATGATTTCTGACTATAGAGAAACAAGACACAAAATAATAATAGTAACTATCAATCCAAATCCCACACTTGAGGTAAAGATATTTTTGTGTCTACAGGATGCCAAATACTCATGTCAAAACGGAGGGAAACATGAATCTACAACCTGGCTGTTATTTTATAAAATGTCAAATTTTTATATTTTAGGAAATAATTGACTAGAAGTTTTTCATTTGTATCTTGATAGTTCCTGCCACCTAGACATATCCTGAATGTAAGTCTACCATTTAAGTTACAATTTCATTTCAGGAAAAGAACGTAGTCATTGCTGGTGAATCATTTTCAAATTATTTTTCTGATTTGCAAAAATAAACCAATTTATTGTCTGACACAGCCTCATCAACCGTCCATGAGGATGCTTCAGACTGTGACTCTTGGATCGACATGTGGCTCGTAGAAGCCCCTCAGAGAAACTCTTGCCTGGTTACCATGGAGGTAGAAAGCTCAGTTCACTTTTCTACAGGGGAATCAATGGAAGGGCTCCCCTCTTTGTTACTCTATTATCCTCAGAGAAATATTTCTAAGTCAGTACGAATCTTCCCAAACTGCTGCTTTCAATACAATGTTTACAGCCAATATTGCTTTCAAAAACATCTCTTAAACAACCACCAAAAATCACCTACAAAATTAAAGTTATTAAAACCAGCAATTAAGATATCAATTTATATGTTTCTAGTCTTGAGAAATTTCACCAACCAATTGGGCCTTTTTAAAAAAAATCTATGACCTAAGTCCCATGCACAGATATGGAACAAAAGAAATAATATGACTAATTCAAATATATTCATATCTCAATAGGTACATTTGTTAACAAACAAGATTTTAATTTTACAAATACTCTAATACTACTAAATACCAAATGAATGCTCAAAACCTCTCTAGATCCACAGCCCAGTGATCATGAGAGGTTAGTCTACAAAGTCCCCTCAACTAAGTGAAAATCAATCTACACAGTCATTTGCCTTTGAATACTGGTTAATTTTTATCATATACTTTCAACAATAGAAGGCATCTCAGTAGCAATGGTCGAAAGACTACACACACACACACACACACACACACACGCACACACACTACTGAGAGACTTCTGAACTGAATATTCTTGGTGATCAATGTGACTTACTTTGGTATGTGGAAAATAGATAATTTCATGTCAAGTACTGTTAAGACTTAGCAAGATAAAAGCAAATGCTTCAATAATAATATGCTCGGTATCACTATTGATTATATGCAATGTGGTTAAAAAAGTACAGGAAGAAAAGGGCAACTGCAATGAGATAAGAAGATAAAACAGTTGCAAAGAAACCTCCTTAAATTTCACTTTGCTAAACTCTAAGCAGAGAAATTTCATTAAGAGAAGGTCATATCTCTTACTGGCAAAAAGTTAACAGTAAAGCTAACTCAGTAAAATACATATTAAGGAGCTCTGTTTCATGCTCTACTCTAGTAAGCTATTTAAATAGTTTCACTGATTTAAAAAAACATCAAATACCTATTACATTAAAATTTTTGAATTATTCATTTGCCTTAATTATGGGAAAAGTCTCTAAAATCAATTTCCTAATAATGGAAATTCCAATCATTAGTACGAATTAGTGAGCATTTATTCTAACTGGGCAAAAAAGTAAAATAAATAAAAACAAGGTATATTTTGGTATAACCACAATACTGTACCTCGGTGGTCCTATTCACCATCATCTGAAGCAGTGTTGTGTGGGAAGAAGAGGGAAGATATTACACAGTGCAAAATTAAGTAAACGGTCAATCTGCTCACTGCAACTGGAGACACTGTTCCAAAATACATTCTACTGAGAAAAGACATCCGTAATGCTATCCATACAATACAATTTTACCTTTCTAATTCCATTTCTTATTCCATACCTTTCTTATTCCAGACCAATAGAATAAGTAAGCAGATTTCTAAAAAGCTGAACCCCATCTTTAAGAGACAATTATCTTAAATTTTGTTGTTATTATACCCAACAGCCGGTCCCCTTCTTTCTGAAATACCTCCGACGGTAATTTATCTCTTAGGATGACCGGAAGTAATTTTGCATTATCACCATGGCCTACTTCTGTATCATCCCCCAGGAGGAAGCTGGCAGCCGGAGAGTTCCTGTCCACAAATGTGTTCAGCTTTTACCTTGGATTGTACGTCAGCGTTGTGATCGTTCTGAAGCAGGAGTGCGGCAGATTTGGTGTCGTCTTTCCTCGCTGCGATATGCAGAGCCGGCAGCCTCACTTTCCCTTTGGTGTCATTCTCCAAGAGGATGGCCACTGCCTGGTTGTGTCCTTGCTGGAGTGCCACAGCTAGTGGCGTAAAGCCATCCTAGCAAAATAGAAGGAAAAACCCTCAATTAAATTTTGGAAGCATGGGATTCAACTGTAAGCAATGCCTCTAATGTTTAAAATAAGAATTAGGATGGAGAAGAAAAGCAAAGGGATTAAATATTCCTGTGAAGATTAAAGCAGATGATCAACTGTCCTATGCTGTACTATGGACTGGTTTCATCAGATTATTTTCCTAGCTTCTGTTCTAAATATTTTGAAAAACATCTGCATTCCCTAACAAAGCATACTTCACATAAGGTGAACTTAAATGTATGTTTAGAATGGGAAAATAAAAATCGGAACCAACGTTAAGTATACAGGCTAATCAAAAGGAAAAAGTGGGAAGGGTTGGAATAAGAGAGACCAAGTCTGACTGAGAAGCAAAGATACAGTAGCTAAGACAGGGAAATAAATTCTGTAATTAAATATGCAAGCTTCTAAATGTCTCTGTATCGATTAGGGGAGAACAATAATAATTATCAATGGAATGGGCTATTACCAATTAATGTGGCAAATTTGGAACATAATGTAACCTAAAACTTTTTGATAAATAAGGCTAGTTCATTAATTTTATACTTCATTGAATTTTATGTTACTTAGATCATTTAGATACAATGTGCTAGGTAATGAAAAAACAGATTTTTAATTCTAAACTTGGCAACAAGTTAAAAAAAAATAAAACAATAGCACAGATCATCAAAGTTAAAGGAATTTTAAGGGTAGATGGATAACCATGCTTGTAAATTTGGAAACTATGTTTTCTTTCTAGAAACAAGTATTCAGTTAGTAGAAAGGTGACAAATAGAAAAAAAAATCTATATATATATATCATATATATCCTAGGCTCTGTGTATTTTAAAACCTCCCTTACTCCACAAAAACTTGAAAACAAGTCTCAGAAGTTTCCATTCATAGAGATGAGGACAATAAGATTGTATATTAATGATTACATTTTAGAGACAACAGCAATTTACCATAATCTAACTACTCGATTTGTTTTCAATGATAACTTTTTTAAACTGTAGGGTTTTAAGAAAAAGTGATTTCCTATAGCACTACCACAAAAAGACTTGAATTTGTTTTAATAAGAATTGAATTTTAGATAAACACATTACTTAATAGAATGGAAGAATACAACATGTAGCATTGTAAAATGAAAAATAGTAGCCTAAATTTAGAACTTTGGCACAAATTAAGTTTTCTGTTGAGAAAGAAAGAACAGGCTCATTATCATATACATATTTGATTATCCCCTGCAACACTGTGATAGTTTATATGAAAAGAGTATGAACTTTGTTTTTGTTTCTTCTTAGAGACAAGGCATTTGCTGACAGTACAGAACCTAATGAAAAAGTTTTTAGCCTTCAATTTTGGTAATGTTCAGGAAGAAGGAGAGTTAAGAGTTATAAAATTAGTACTGGAGGGACAGAGAATTCCCCTAAAAGAATTTAACTTTCAATGTCTACCACATGGATTTCATTCTATTCTATGCTTCATGAGGGAGGGGTGAATATTTGAAATGATTTTTTCAAGCACCTCAACTAACTCCATGAAAAAGGAAACCCATATGAAAATTCAGTAGCTTCATTTTTCATCGTTTACTTACCAATGCTAATTGCTATAATTATGGGAAATTTCAAATATTTAAAGATTTATTTTCAAACATGAGTTTCATGGAAGTATTGAATAATCTCATGATTATCTGCTTTTTAAAGTGGTCACAATGTCTTGATTAGTAGTTAATTTTTACAAATTAGGGCTACTTTTGGGCACAGAGGAAAGGTCTTCTTTAGGCATATTCACACGTGTGCACATGAGACTGTACAAGGTATCTGGCAATACAATATAAAATATCAAACAGTAATCAGTCCTAAAGCCCTGGAAACATGGTAGGTTTTACAGAACGATAGACTAAAAGGGAATGTCCATATGCGTGTTACTTGATAATCATTAGGGCCAGCAAAGGGGAGGGGGGAATTAATCAACTAAGCTTGTATATGTCCAGTCAGTCAGAAATTAATCCTAGTTATTTAAGTGATTAAAAACTTAAACAACAAGCATACACATGTCTAAGCTAAGTTTCAAACCTCATACGATTCACTCGCAAAAGCTGCATTTTTGTGTAGAAATCAGAGAGGGTTTTCATTTTTTGAGAATCACAGTGCAACATGGCTTCTGCTGATGCAGTGTATATAAAGGGATATTTTTTGAACCAGACTGAAATGCTACAGAGAGCTACACCAAAGGAACCTTGAGACAGCTATGAATACCAGCAAGCAGAATTTCTCTAAACCATACACTAGAAATAATAAATCTATCCGGTGACTAGAACTCTGGACTGTGATGGTTTCTTGGGGGAAGTGATTCTGCATTCAAGAAACTAAAATAAAACAGACACAGATTTCCTTATTTTGGTACATTTCTCAGTTGTCCTGATACAGAGATAGAGTCTCACATAGGTACTCAAGATTTACCTGAAGATAGGCATATGCTACTCATTGACATAATTAGTGTCTCAGGAAAAAAGAAAAAAAAAAAGGCCTCAAATCATAAAAATCACACTTTACCCACATGGTAAGAGTGTAAAATCTGTGTGTTAAATACAGAACTTGAAATCATTTTACATTGGGCAGTTGTGTTTTCCAGTCATAAACAAATAAGAAACATGGCCCCATTAATAGTGGTTTCTTGGGATTTTTTTTTTTTTAAGTAATGAGAATAAGCTGTCAGAAAGTTATTGCAATTGGCTCCATAAAAAGTTTTCTGCCAAAGGCACTGGAAATGGATTTAATAGATTATGATGATCTCTTCCCCCAGGGCAGGATAGAAAGGAATTCATGTTTATTTCACCTAAAGACTTAATCGTTCAGAAAGAAAGGAAGTCCTTAATAGACGTTAAAAGTTACCAACTTAGTTTCTGGAGGGCAAGCATCTATCAATCATCTCTCACTCCAAGCCAGGAGTTTTAAAGTTCTATCAATGGAGGCACAAAATATGAGAAAGGAAAAACACAGCCTGCATAATCTGGTTGAAAGGGGTGAGGAGTGAGTGGCATGACCCAGTGGAACTTTTTTCCCTTCTCTGTGTCACTCACTTCGAAGCTTTGGCCCCACAAGGCACCACCTCACAGTGGTGGTTTGGAGACAGTTTCTCCAAACTCAAGGGTTTCTGGAGGATCACTTAGAAATCGCAGTTCTAAGCAACCACTGAACTTGCTCCTTAACGTGCCTACGCAAAAATGAGAAAGAAAATAACAAAGCAAGTCTGTTTCTTGGAGGACATGCATAGTTTGAAAAGGAAAGTGATGTTCTAAACTGGCCCACTCTAACCCTTTCTTATGTCTAGATGTCCTGAATGTTTTGATACTAAATGGACTTTGAACATCCTATTTAATTGTTGCTATAATCATAGTCATACAACTATATGCCATAATTTGCGCTTCAGAAAATGTGAACAGCTTTATTTTTGTCACACATTCCTCATAAAATTGTGCTAACACAGATACCTATGAATAATTTCTGATCATTAAAAATTGTTCATTTAGAGAATTAAATTGGATCCTAACAGATACAATAGTGATGAAAAGAGATGGATAGGATTTACTGTAATCTGATTTTAAAATAGTATAAAAACTCCCAAAACCTAGAGAATGGCAAATTGATGGAAGCATGAGTTCATGTAAGAATAAGTTGACATGAATCCCAAATCAAGGCATAAACTCATTCAACTGTGTGCACTGGGTCTTTTGTTCAGGGCCATCATTGTACGTTACACAAGTAACATGAATACTCCTAGCATATTTTATTATTTAAAAAAAATTTTTTAATGTTTATTCTTTGAGAGAGAGAGAGAGAGAGAGAGCATGAGCAGGGGAGGGGCAGGGAGAGGGAGACAGAATCTGAAGCAGGCTCCAGGCTCTGAGCTGTCAGCACAGAGCCCGATCATGACCTGAGCCAAAGTCAGATGCTTAACTGACTGAGCCACCCAGGCGCCCCATGAACATTCTAGCATATTTTAGACAAGATAATGGAGATCCTTTGCAGCTGGATAAAAAGACTATGGACATTAAGATCAAAGAATTTGAACCTCTGGGTTGATGGTCTTACCTCAGTAGCAGTGCTCTGATTAGCTCCATTTTCAAGCAAATATTTTACAACATCAATGTGGTTCTCTTGGGCAGCCATGTATAAAGGAGTGAAGCCATTCTGAGGACAAACAATAAAAAAGACATCTTTAATCATTTGTAAAGTTTAAACCAGGGAAGAATACCAGAAAAGGAAAGAGAGAATACTACGAAGTAAACTTTTGAAATGATGATACATATAACATACCTTCACAATGTAGTATACATATATTTACTATTATAAAACTAGCTATAATCCAAGTTAACCAATTCCTACACATAATTCCTAAAAGAATGAGGACAAAGTGATATGGAAACAATATTTACCAAATTCCCTATCTTCGTTTCAGTTCTAGAGATTTACATTTCCCATTACCTAACAGTGTTAAAACTAAAGATATTTAGAATTTTAATATAATCCTATGGCATACATATAAATTCTCATTATATGTAGTGTATTTATAAAATAATATTTATATAGTATCTTCTGTACTTTTTCAATTAAATTTTTTAATGTTTGTCTATTTCTTAGAGAGAGATAGAGTGCGAGTTGGGGGGGGGGGGTGGGCAGAGAGAAAGGGAGACACAGAATCCAAAGCAGGCTCCAGGCTCCGAGCTGTCAGCACAGCACCTGACGTGGGGCTCAAACCCAACAACCGTGAGATCATGACCTGAACTGAAGCCGAAACCTTTAACCGACTGAGCCACCCAGATGCCCCTCTCCTTTACTTTTTAAAAAAAAGTCTATTGACTTATTTATGAGAGAGAGAGAGAGAGAGAGAGAGAGGCAGAGAGACAGGGAGACAGAGAATCTCAAGCAGGCTCCACGGTGTCAGTGCAGAGCCTAATACAAGGCTCAAACTCACAAACAGTGAGATCATGACCTAAGGTAAAATCAAGAGTCTGAAGCTGAACCAACTGAGCCACCCAGGGACCCCTATCTTCTGTATTTTATTAAATCATAAACTATTTAAACAGGCCACCATTATCTTGAATGTATGCGGTTTAATTAGCACTTTTAAAGGTATAAATTATTACTCATTCCAGAATAGGCTAGGAGTGATTGCAAATCTGATTGAAAAGGTTTTTAAAAAAATCTAAATTTCAGTATTCTGATTGAAGTAATATGGTTTATACTGAACATCTTTATATTATTTTTAAAGCCATTCTGAAATTCTATCATTCATTAACTCCCATATTCATGCATTCAGTGATTTACTAAAATCCAGCCACTGGTAGCTGGGACATCACTGGGATACACTGATAAATAAGACAGACATCTGCCTTCATGAAACATATACTATGGTAATATTATAACATTATTACATAGTCACAGTTAAAAGAATCACTGAAATTGTACAGCTTGAGTTTAAAATTAAGTTTAAATTGGCAAATTTTCTGTTCATCAGATCCTTTGCAATAGGTAACACCGCATTAAAAAAAGACTTCGTAAAAAAATAGAAAACATGGGACACTACATAGACTCTTAAATCTAACAATTCTCTCAGAACAATGTCAGAGCCTTACGTGTTGTTGATTCCCTGAAAAATTCTATGCATTAATGAGAATAAGCAAAAACAAGGGATTTTCAAAACCATAAAAGGAGAAAAAAATAACTGTTTTGAAAAATTCTTCTATATGCATCGTTTAAGTGTCGCAACATTATTTAAGATGGCCAAGATCTGGCAAAATATAAAAATACAGAATATAGAAGTAGAATAAGAAAAGAAATTTTAAATTTGATTACAAAAGAAAATCTGCAGACTTCAAAAGAGGAGGAAATTTTTAAACTAAGAAATATTGTCAAAGGAACGAATTGACAATTTTGTAGGATGCAGGAATAGCTTGCTAGTTGGATAGCATATTTTTTTTTAAAACATAGCAAACAGGTGAAATCTTGGGTATTTTAAGAACACTGAAGAGGTGGCGGAAGGACGGAATTAGAGATTCAAAGGAAGGGAAAGCCAGTGAGTGTGGTTAAAAACAATGAGTGGGTGTGGAATGGGGCTCTTTCATGACAAGGAAAAGGCAGGATGCAAAGGAAAAAAAAAGACGAAACAGAACTTTTAATAGAGTAAAACACTTTGCTTACATGTTTTCCTCTGACAGAATCTTGGATGTAGATCAGGAGAAAGGGAGATAGACCGTGGTTGCCACATCAATAGGGAAAAAAAAAATGTACCATTCTTAGCCTCCCACCCTGGGTCCTGGGCTTTAGAGGGGGCCTCCTCTATTTGAACACGGTAAGGATCCAGAGGCCCAAAGGGACATGCCCATCCTGATCCTGCAGCTCTCCTGCTTCCAGACCACACATTAGGCATGAAGTTACCCATAATCCTTGACTAAGCAGCCCCAGCATGGTTCCAGTGCTTGCTCAGACTTCTTCTTTGGGTTCATTCTCCAAAAGGTCTGTGCCATGCACACCGTGTGACAGACTGACCAATGGCCCCCAAATATGTCCTCACTCTAATCTCTGGAAGTTGTAGATGTTACCTTATATGTCAAAAGGAACTTTACAGGTGTGATTAGGTTACGGATCTTGAGGTGGGGAGATTATCCTGGATTGTTCAACTGGGTGTAACATAATCACAGGGTTTTTATAAGAAGGAGGCAGGAGGTCAGAGAGGAGAAAAGACACCATACTGCTGGCTTTGAAAATGGAAGAAGGGGACGTGATCCAAAGAGATTTTTACTCAGAGCCTCCAGAAAGAACCAGCAGGGGCAGCACCTTGGTTTTAGTCCTAAGCCTAAACTCAGACTTCTAAAATTATAAAATAACAAAATCTGTGTTAAGTCATTGAATTTGTGGCAATTTGTTACAGCAGCAACAGGAATCTAATTGACACCCCAGGAGCTGTTTGCTAGGGAAGGTCAGAGTAGTAGGTGCAGGTCAGGGTGTTCACACCTTTACACATGATGCTCTATGGGGAGGATGGATCCAGGGATGGGCCAAGAAGAGGAACCCGCTGTAGGCCAGGGTTTAGAATCAGCACCACCCCCACCCCCACCCCGCCACCAGCCACAATCCTGTGTGGAACTCCAAGGTTTCTGAGAAGTCTAAATTTGGACCTGTCATATTGTTATAAAGATATATTTGTCAAGATAGGAAGATAGGAGATACTTATTTAAAGTTAACTTGATATATAGCTTTTAATTAAAAAAAAAGTAGATTGTAGGGGCACCTGGGTGGCTCAGTCTGTTAAGCATCTGACTCTTGATTTTAGCTCAGCTCATGATTGCACGGTCCATGAGATCAAGCCCCAAGTTGGGCTCTGTACTTACAGCATGGAGC
Source organism: Herpailurus yagouaroundi (assembly GCF_014898765.1). Classification (NCBI taxonomy): domain Eukaryota; kingdom Metazoa; phylum Chordata; class Mammalia; order Carnivora; family Felidae; genus Herpailurus; species Herpailurus yagouaroundi. The sequence goes on from NW_024412376.1 coordinate 72,656,821, forward strand.
ATGCTTGTGATTCTCTCTCTCCTCTCTCCCTGCCCCTCTGCCCACTCATGCTTTCTCTCTCTCTCTCTCAAAATAAATAATAAACTTAAAAAAAAAAAGTATATTGTAAGCGGGCCTCTTTTGCATTCATGCCCTGGGCTCTGCAAGTGTTAATAGTGGGTTAGTGGTAGAGAAAGAAAAGGGGGAAATATCAGTACATAGCATATAGGGGAGGGGAGAAAGGGCAGTCACAAACATTCAGGATCTTGATTAGAGTACATCATGAATCCCATTTGTGCCTGGTGCCACCGCCTCAGCATGCAAGGGCTTTCAGCAGTATAGGGGATACAGATACGAAGAACAATAACAAAAATAATTTATTGAACTCCTGCTATACGCTATTCACTATGAGAGATGATTTCGATGTCACCTCTAATTACTGTGATCATGTATGTGTCTGTTTGTCTGGGACAGTCTAAGTTTATGTCTAAGTTTATGTATAGTACCCTGGAGTAATAATTAATAGTGTCTCAGTTTGAGCGCCTGGGTGGCGCAGTCGGTTAAGCGTCCGACTTCAGCCAGGTCACGATCTCGCGGTCCGTGAGTTCGAGCCCCGCGTCGGGCTCTGGGCTGATGGCTCAGAGCCTGGAGGCTGTTTCTGATTCTGTGTCTCCCTCTTTCTCTGCCCCTCGCCCGTTCATGCTCTGTCTCTCTCTGTCCCAAAAATAAATAAACGTTGAAAAAAAAAATTTAAAAAAAAAATAGTGTCTCAGTTTGAATGACACATTAAATGGCCTAATACTATCTCTAATACATAAAATATTGCTGCAACATTGGTACTGCCATATCCTTTTTTTTTTTGTTTTAAGTAAACTCAACATCCAAAGTAGGGCTCAAACTCATGACCTCAAGATCAGGAGTCCCACGCTCTACCAACTGAGCCACCCAGGCATCCCTCTTCACCCCACTTGAACTGAGGCAGATGAGGCTCAGACAGTTGGGTAACTTGGCCAAAATCTCACAGCTAGTAAGTGAAGTGAAAGTGTCTCTGCTGAACTGGAGTCTCCATGGGTGAAGCCAAAGCACCTGCAATTTTTAAAAAGCTCAATTTTTGAAATTACCTGAAGAATATTGTTATCGGTGATGCAGAGCAAATGAATGGTTTAGGGCAGGAAGGGCCGTGATCACATCTGCGTTTCAGAGCGTCCACTCTGGTGAACACTGAGTGGACCACACCCACTGTGGTTTGGGGTGGTGGAAGACACGAATGAAAGTACGGGGTTAACCAGATTTTGTAGTATTTGCGACAGTACATTTAAAAGATGAAGGAAGCCTGAGCCAAAACAACATCTTGGCTAGGCGAGGGAGGGAGGGAGCTATTTACTGTTACAAATATGTGAAGTAAGAAGGCAATAAAGATTTACTACAGGTCCTAAAGACATGGGAAATTATCCTTCCCTAACTTCCTGATACTACTTAACAAGAAATATTCCGCCAGAAAATGTGAAACATGCCTCTGGGTAATTGGGACAGGGCACTGCAGCCTTTTAACAGCACTGTGAATTTTACAGGAAAGCTTTTATCTCTGCATATAAATAGATTAATAACACAGGATTACTGGCCTGTGTCCATGCTTCCAGGTGCTTTCCAATGTATTATGTCTCCATGCCTTTCTAAAATAGTCTGGCTGCAGGTAGGTATAAAAGTATATGTATTTTCTTCTTGTTGGTATAAAAAAGTCAAAGAGATCCACAACCTGGGCTGATACTAGGAGGATGCTAACAAGCACCAAATTATCAGCTGTTATGATAATTAACAGCGTGACCAGTAGGTGCCTCTACCAACCAGTTATTAAATATTTTAACATTATTCGTCTCCATTGCCACTCATGTATATTTATTCAACAAAAATGTGTTGGGTGACTCTTTACTGCTAGGCATTGTGTTTGGCATAATGATTCAGAGAGGAAAGGCAAAGTTCCTGTTAATTAGGAGCTCACAGTCCAGAGACTGAGATGGGCGAGTGAGGAAACTACTATGTTACAGTTCAGTGAACACATATAGAATTCGTTTCTTGAAAGAAAGAAAGAAAGAAAGAAAGAAAGAAAGAAAGAAAAGAAAGGAAGAGAGAAGTTACATGAGGGATATAAAGAGAACACAGAAGAGCACAGAACTAAACTAGGTAAGGAAATCATATCCAAAGGAAGTCACTGGAAGTGACACTTTGGTAGACAAGGGGAGTGATTTGGTTTGAACTGAATCACGAAAGCTGAAGTTAGGCATAGACGCAGGAAAGGGACTTCAAACAGCGGAAACCCCATGAGAAAACACTGAACATCTAGGGATCTGCAAATAACTCAATGTGGCTAGCAGCAGGAGGAGGCTGACACAGGCAGGAATCAGTTCCCATGTGTCATGCTAAGGAGTCTGAATTTTATTCAGAAGACTTGGGAATCACGGTTTTAAGCTGGGGTTTGGCACGATCACATTTCCATTTTAAAGAGATTCATTTGGGGCACCTGGGTGGCTCAGTGGGTTAAGCATCCCACTGTTGATTTTGGCTTAGGTCATGATCTCAGAGTTCGTGAGTTCAAGCCCTGAGTCTGCAAGAGCCTGCTTGGGATTCTCTCTCCCCTTCTTTCTCTGCCCCTCCCCTGCTCGTGTGCACACTCACTCTCTCTCTCTCAAAATAAATAAACTTAAAAAAAAAGAAAGATTAATTTACCAGGATTGAGGGGGATGAATTGGAAAATGGCCAGAGTATAGTCTGGAAAAGTAGTAATAAGGTTTTTACAATAATCCAGCTGAGAAATGAGGATTAGGAATATTAATATGATTTTGATATTTTAAAATGTAATTTAGTATTTATGTATTTATATTCTACTTAAAGATTGATCATATTGAATAATATTTCTCATGTTATTGAGGTTATAACAGTCTCTTAAATCCAGAAATTATGCTGTTTCAAGAATTCAAACCCTTGAATTCCTGTTTTTATTAGTTTTCCTGTTTTTATTAGTGATATAACTACAACCCAGTAATCAGATTTCAGCTGCTGGTGAGAATTTCTTTAGGTAATTGGATTATCTGGGAAAATTGAATGAACATGAGCTATTTATGTATCTACCTATCAAATGTAGATTTATTGAAGCTTCTCAGAACATTTTTAAAATAAGTAGATCTATTGATATTTGTATATCATTTCAAAGCAATTATACAGAGACAAATAATGTCAGTATGCAAAGCAATAAATGATTTAGAATCAATGATTTGGACAAGGACCGAAATAAAAAAAATTATAAGAACTATCATCATTAGCAATTTTTAAGATCTTAACTTTTCAGACTTAATTCTATCACCACATATAACCTTATTCTCTCCTTACACAAATGGAGATTCATCAATTGGATGACTTGAAAGATTGATCATATCAAATTACTCTAATATTAACTGGAGTCAATGTTACTATTCAATTCAGAGGGTCTTTTTATAGCACCAGGTTTAGCCCACAGTTTGTTACTTAGGCACTTAGATGAGATGTCTTGAGAGTAATGAATATGCATATAGTATTGTTTATGTCCTCATGAACAGAAAATATAACAGAGTTCACAGAATACACATATATAGGACCATCTGTAGCTCAATACATATTATTGAGCAAATGCATACTAATATGTATATATATAATATGTATATAATATGTATATGTAATTAGTATATACATACTAATATGTGTGTGTGTGTGTGTATATATATATATATATATATATATATATATATATATATATATGGTTGGCTCAATACATACTAATTTCCAAAGAAGCACAAAAAAAGTGCAATCAGGTCACTAAAGAACGAGCAGTTAGTACCATGAAAAAAGGTACTTTTGGCTCAAGCACATAGATCTGAGAAGAAATTAGGAGGCCTTAATGAAATAAAGATAGTAGATCTACAGAAAAGAAAATGTTATTTCCTATTCTTTTCTGGTTTCATTTTCCCCATCTCTCAAGAAATGTGGTGTTTGTATGAGAATTCTCAGTGCATTTGCTGTAGGTACACATTTCACTTGGGGAATTCTGTTCCCCGAGCCTAATAACAAATCTAGTGAATAGTAAAAGAACAGTAAGCAAAATTACCAAAGATGAGTAAAAGCCAACGCAAGAATGCATCTTGAAAAAATGTTTTACAGGTTTAAAAATTCTTTTTAAAAAAAAAATGTATATATATTTATATTTATGTATGTTTAAAAAAATTTTTAAATTCTTAACCAGACAGATAACAAAGAAAACTGAAATTCACATCACTACCTAGCTAAAGATATACTTTAGGTGATTTCATGGATCAAGCATAAGCTAAAAGAGTGGACAGTGATTATGGAAATTTCAAATGGTGTATCTCTGAACGCTAGTCATTGTTATTTTACCTGTTTTAACTCTTGGTCTTATGCAGCTAAACTTATTAAATAATTTTTAATGACTAAAAAACTTGCCATATTTTCATAGGTGAAAATGTTGTAGCTGAAAGGAAACTCATCATTTTATAGTTGAGGAAATTTTAACCCAGAGACTGAGTGCACCACCAGGTGGACTGGCCAGTTACACAGATTAAGGAGAGAATAGAAGGTAAATGGACACAGTTCATGCAGGGATGCTTGCTTTACCCTCTCCTTCTCATCTTTCAGGCCTTGATATAAGCATCACCCTCTCTGAGAGGCCTTATTCAATGCCCAAAGCAATTCTCAGTACAGAGCAGATGTTCAATAAATATTTAAATGGGTGAGTGAATAAAGTAGAACAGGAACCAACTTCCTGAGACTCCTGGGTGGCTTGGTCAATTGAGTGTCCGACTCTTGATTTTGGCTCAGGTCATGATCTCATGATTTGTGAGAATCTGTACTGACAGTACAGAGCCTCCTTGGGATTCTCTCTCTTCCTCTTTCTCTGCCCCCACTCCCCCATTTGTGCTCACTCTCTCTCTCTCTTTCTCTCTAAAATAAATAAATAAATAAATAACAACAAAATAAATAAATAAATAAATAAATAAATAAATCAACAACAACAACAAAAGAAACCAAGTTCCTTTTTATGCCTGCAGGGGTCTTAAAATATGTCTTCAAATTCTTTGACATGCCTCCCTTCAAAAGGTAAAGCCTATTCCCCCTTTCTTTGAGTGTGGGCCAATTTAGTAATTCACTTTCAGTGCACAGATTGTGGTGGAAACTATTGTGTATGACTTTGAGACTAGGGTTTAAAAGTGACTGGCTTATTGCCTTGCTCTCTTTTGGATCACCTGCTCTGGAGGTAATGAGCTGCCAAGTCACGATGACATTCCAGCAGCCTGTGGAGAGAAGCGGGTGAGCAGGAATTGAGACCTCCCACCAACAACTAGCACCAACTTGCCAACTATGTGAAAAACCACCTTGGTAGTGAATCTTCCAGCCCTAGGAAACCCTTCAGATGGTCAACGTTTTCATCACAACCTCATGAAAAACTCCGAGCCATGATCGCATAGCTAAGCCACTATTAAATTCCTGATCCACGGAAAGTGTTATGATCGTAGAGTTTATTGCTGTTTTAAGCCACTGAGTTTGGAGACAATTTGTTATGAGCAATTGCTAGCTGACACAATGTCCAACAAGGTCATACATGATCTGACCATGGTTTACCTTGCCAACCTCTTACCACTCATATTCTACACTGATTCCTTTGTTTTTAGGAAAGGAATTCATATCCTAGACAGTTATTTTCATATAACTTTGACAAAACACAAAGACAAAGCAACCTAATATGGTAGTCATGTGTTACCCTTCTTTATCATATTTTGCAATTGGAAAAGATTAAGTCTTTGCATTTATAAGAAGGAAAGAGTGAAGTAGGTCACTCGTGCATATTTGCTTAAGTGGAGCAATCTATAATCTAAGAGAATTTGAAAATTACAGCTTTAAAGCTTTATAATACCCCTAATGCCATGTGCCTTTTGCCAGTTTTCTAAGAGTACTACTTATACTTTTCATATCCACTAGAAAACTAATCAACAAATTTTATGCCCAATTCCAACCGTAGAATATGAAAATGGTTATAGATAGCACTGGGTTTGAACTTGCAAAAGTAAAATTCCCCTTCTGATGAAGGCTTCTGTCTTTTGCAGGAAGGTCAGTATCAAGATTTAGGTTTTTTCACAGAGCAGAATTCTTCAGTAGACTTAGCCATGACTTCCTAGGAAACTCTTCATCAGACGGTGGTTAGCACAGGTTGGTAATTACTCCTCTAGCTACCATCCCAGATACCATGTATCATCTTCTTCCTTTGAACTAGCATCATGAGAGACAAGGCTGGGAAGAATCCCCAAATTATCACCCAGCTTTAAGGTCAGGATGATTCAAATTATTTCCCTAAATATAACGTAAATGCACAGCTGCAAAGGATTAAAAAAAAAAAAAAACAGTGGGTATTAATTGTAGTCACAAAAATAAAGACTATTTTGTGTACTCTGGGGGTGTAGTTAGGGCAAAAGAACAATAGATACGATTATACACTTGCTTGGTAGTGAAGAAGGAATTTTATTAATTAAAATACCATATGAATTTTCTAAGGTGATTTGAACTTGGCAGTTCTTTACCAAGGTTAAGATACTAGGGGTTATTTTTAACCACCTTCTTCTCTCCAAAGGTCCTCTTTTTTTTTTTTTTAATTTTTTTTTTTTTCAAACGTTTATTTATTTTTGGGACAGAGAGAGACAGAGCATGAACGGGGGAGGGGCAGAGAGAGAGGGAGACACAGAATCGGAAACAGGCTCCAGGCTCTGAGCCATCAGCCCAGAGCCCGACAAGGGGCTCAAACTCACGGACCGCGAGATTGTGGCCTGGCTGAAGTCGGACGCTTAACTGACTGCGCCACCCAGGCGCCCCTCCAAAGGTCCTCTTTAAAGGATTATAGCTAAACTATTAAATGACATTAAAATGATTAATGTTTTAAATCTTTTGAAGGGGGTTCTACTTTATGGAATTATTTACCATGTCATCTTGTTTGATCCCCACAACTGTGCTATTGGGGTCATTTAACAGAGAAGACTGTAGCTGGCAACCATTCACCCAAAGACATACTCACAAATGGTGCAATCAGGGTCTGAACTCCGGAGGACTCCAAACCCAGTGCTCCTTCCATTCCCTCAGCTGTTCCCTTCAACTGACATCAGATTGTCACAGAGAACACCCTGCTTTTATCTAGTAACTGAGGAATTAGTTGACTTCCATTTTCTCAAAAGCCATTCGCTAGAGATAAGCAGGGAAGCTCTACCTAATGACAGTGACGGAATTATCATGAACTGCTTGATGAAGAATGTGCAAGTATTCTCTTAGGTGTAAAGATTTTTCCAGTGAAGTATGTAATAGATCTCTGTACAACTCAAGGAAATAGACATTCACAGGTATTAAGTTCCACACTATTCAAAATGTGGAGCTGGGATTTGAACCTACATATAACTAATTCTAAAGCTCAGGCTTTTTCTACTATACTATACTGCCATGTGCTTCAGCAGTATATTTGACGGACACTATTTTATCATATCTGGGTATTGCTAGCAATCAGAAACACCACTGAAAATACTGTATTCACACTAGATCTACCATAATCCCTGCTTTCAGCTCCTCATGGATACATAACCAAGAAAACATGTAAACTATTTACCAACCATGATTGAAGGTCAGTTCTCATAGACCACAGCTGAAGATCAAGATTTTTTGTACCCTTGCTTCATAGTCATATTAAGAGCAAACCTTTAATATATATTCTGACATTTTTCCAGATGAGCTTGTCTCACCAATATTTCTGAACTCACCAAGTTTAAGTGTACCTTTGCAGGGGAGAATTTCCCCTTATCTCCTTTTCAATGCTTGGCTCAAGTCCTCTGTCAATTTTTCTTTTCTTTTCTTTTTTTAATGCTTATTTATTTTTGAGAGAGACAGAGACAGAGACAGAGAGAGAGCAGGGAAAAGGCAGAGAGGAGACACAGAATTCAAAGCAGGCTCCAGGCTCTGAGCTGTCAGCACAGAGCCCGACGTGGGGCTTCAACTCATGGACCACGAGATCGTGATCTGAGTCGAATTCAGATGCTCAACCAACTGAGCCACGCAGGTACCCCACCTCTGTCAATTTTTCTAATAGAGTTTGGCCAATTCCAGTCTTCCCTCTAATACATTGTTGGCTCCATACAATTTAGTACCAAGTCATATACTATCTTCTGTTGTTTGTCTTCGCTTCTTCTGTATTTGTCTTTTAAAAGCAGCTTCCTGTCAGGGTGCCTGAGTGGCTCAGTCGGTTGAGTGTCTGACTTCGACTCAGGTCATGATCTCACGGTTCATGGGTTCGAGCCCTGTGTCGGGCTCTGTGCTGACAGCTCGGAGCCTGGAGCCTGCTTCAGATTCTGTGTCTCCCTCTCCCTCCTTCTCTCTCCCTCTCCCCCACTCATGCTCAGTCTCTCTCTCTCTCTCTCAAAAATAAATAAACATTAAAAAAATAATTAACAGCAGCTTCCTATCTGACAACTGTTTAGAATCCTCCACAGAAAGGAGAACTCTCATGGGTATACAGTAAGCACCCAATAAGCAGCTGCTGACTAACAGTTTACCATTACCTTTATTTTACTCAGTTCCTGACAATTATAGATTTGTATAGATTTGTACATTTCTCCTTTATTCAAGGTTAAAATTAAATGTACCAGGTGACTCACAACCACTTCATTCCACAAAGAGTTGAGGTGGCTGGCGATGTTTTATTTTACTCTCATATAACTCCAAAATATTGAAAACATGCATCTCATGTTTTACTTTGCAAAAGCGAATAAATACTTCATTAAACTGTTAACCTATACCTGAATAATTCTATTGTTTATATCATTGCATTTGTAAACCAAAAATAAAAAGTAAAATGAACTTTTAAATAATCCTAGAAAAAGCAAATAAATTTTTTAAAGTAAATAAAATATTAAAACTGAAAAAAGCAAATTAATTTTTAACATGGAATGCCCAAGATATAGTAGTGGGCGTTTGTTCATGCCTACCCAGTATCCTTCCTCTTTTTTGATAGCATCCTGGTTTTTCTTTAAAGCATCTATGCTTCCTCACATAGTTCATTTAATTCCAAAGAAGCTGAACTTCTCCTTTACTAGCTCTAGGCAGAGTATCAGATGACTTAAGCCAATCAACACATTCCATTCTATTGGATACAAGCTGGGTCAAGTTTGGGCAAAAGAAGTAAAATGGTCCAATCAGTCAAGTTCAGGATTCTCTTTTGGAAAGCTGGGACAGGGCTCCCTTATTTTGACTCTAAACAAGAGAAAGCATAGCTCCAATCAGGTCCACAAGGGAGGCCAACGGTAAAATAAAGCTTGCAGAAATCATAGCAAAGAGAAAAAGACATTCTGGGCCCTTACTTATGAATACGCCAGTAGAAGAAAAAAAAAAAAAACTGAGAAAAAAAATCAATATACTACTGGAGTTTACCTTACCTACTTGAACTTTATATTCATGAAAGCCAAGAAAGTCCCTCTTTTCATCACCTGAGTATGAAGTAAGTTGTTCCTTATTTGCAATTGAAGGCATTCTGGTTGATAGAGATATCTATACTAAAATATAATTTGCCCTACTGGCATTAGTTTAAAATGAAGCATTTTCCAGGAAATCTGGAATGTCACAAAATGTACCACAGAAACAAAAGTATTAAAAGCAAAATCTATTATTATATTAAAAATGTCATTCAGTGACCCTGAGACATATCTGCAGAAAAAGTATGAAATTAATCTTTAAGAATAAGGTTAAACTACAAAAAAAAAAAAATAGGTAGATTATTTTCAGTAAAGAAATACATTTTTTCTGGGGCACCTGGGTAGCTCTGTTGGTTAAGCATCTGACTTCTACTCAGGTCATAATCGCATGAGTTCATGAGTTCGTGAGTTCGAGCACCGCGTCAGGCCCTATGCTGACGGCTTGAAGCCTGGAGCCTGCTTCACATTCTCTGTCTCCCTCTCTCTCTCTCTGCCCCTCCCCCATTTACACTCTGTCTCTCTGTCTCTCAAAAATAAAATAAAATATAAAAGAAAAATCTTTTAATTAGAAAAAATAAAAGAAATACATTTTCTCTTCCAAGAGATAAGATTCAAAATAATTTTTTCTGCGTGAATAGAAACCAAAATAAGGTATTCAGTGTTATTTTTGCATACATAATGCTAACTTTCATTTAAGCTACTGATAGAAATGGCAAGTTTATCACTGGATTTAGTGCTTTCTCACTATATCACATAAAACTTTATAAGAATCTATAAGAACGCTTTTATGTTCCACATGTAATGATTCTAATGATAGCAACTAAACTTAAATTTGCACATGTAGTGCCCTCACTAATCTCTGCAGACGTAATGAAAAGGTCTCAATATCACAGATGAAACTTTAACATAAAGTTAATAAATATTTGAATAGTGAAATTGGGGGGGGATTAATTCCCTGATACATTTTAAGTAAATTTTCTAAACATTGAAATTACTGAACAACATAAATTACTGGGTCCATATCTTTATAGTTCTTTATCTATACCTTTAGAAATCTGTATTGTAATTTGCTTGGCATACATAGCATTTGCTTTAAAAATGTGTACTGTTGAGCAACTTCATAAATGACCCAGTAGCTTAGAAGCAAAAGGAAATGTGTCATCTCCCAAAGCAAAACTATTGGCTGCTGTGTATTGGTCCATGATGTTAAGAAAAATTAAGTCAATAACAATCACTGGAGGATGCTTTTATTTTGCCCTAATAGAGTGAAATCCATAAACCTGAAAGCATTATTTTTAATTAAGCCCTAGTACTCATTCAAATGGTTATTATTTTATTGGTTTGAAGTTGCTTAAATATATCAGGATCAAAGAGTTTTTACTCTCCATATTAAAATACTCAACATAAGCTACAACTCTTATTAGTTGTCTTACATATTATACAAAAAAGGAGAAATTTAACTAATGATGACTGAAAAGGTTTCTTAATTCTAACCCGCTGCCTTTGAGAAAATGCTGTGCCAAGTCTTTTTTTTTTAATTAAAAATTTTTTAAATGTTTATTTTTATTTTTGAGAGAAAAGAGCCAGAGCATGAGCAGGGGAGGGGCAGTGAGAGAGAGAGAGAGAGAGAGAGAGAGAGAGCACAAGTGGGGCAGAAGCAGAGAAAGAGGGAGACACAGAATCTGAAGCAGGGCCCAGGCTCTGAGCTGTCAGCATAGAGCCTGATGTGGAGCTTGAACTTGTGAACCGCGAGATCGTGACCTGAGCCAAAGTCAGATGCTTAACCGACTGAGCCACCCAGGTGCCCCGATGCTGCTCCAAGTCTTTAAAAGCACATCTAACATCGAAACACTGAATGGTTCATTTGAACAAACTTTCAAAAGCCACATTGCTAACCCTGTCAACAGCTGCAACTAGAGCTTTTTTTAAAAATATAGAAGGTAATCATACAGGATTTTTTTTTATTGCCTAATAACATGCATCTAGAAAGTCCAAATATTTAATGAAGTGAAATTATTGCTTCTTTCAGCAAGGTCAATCTTTTTTGCCATTTAATGATTGGAGTCCTTCGTATTCTAATTTAAAAATTAAAACATATAGTCGAGAGCATGCAGACACAAACACACTGACACACTCCATTAGGATTCAAACATTTTCAAAAAAAATTTTCAAAGTAAAAGTTTCCTTTTCTCTGCAAGATAGTCACTGTAAGTTTTCTTAGTCACTCAAAAGTGGTCGGAATTATAATGCTATTGTTACCTCTTATTTAATATGAACAGTTTGGGATAACCAAAGTTTCATTCAGATGATACTATACATATTATACCAATAGAAATTAAAACAAGACCAAGGGATATACACAGGTTCAGCAATGTCTGAGAAACAGAGTAGTTTAAGGGCAACAAAAGCCTTGGTATAGAACTCTGCCCTTACTAAGTGTGAGTTTGAGTGTGTGCTGATGGGCCCTTCTCTAAACTCTGTTAGAAGTTGCTGGAGAGTTAGAGCAGGCAATGTTCCCATGCAGTGCTGAGACCAAGAAAGAAAATAGATCCATTAAAACAACCAGCCCCAAGTGGTATACCCAGTAGTTAAAAGCTGCTTAACACAAATTCAAATTCACAACTTGCCAAAGATATAATCTTAAAGAATGAATACTGTCAATGAAATGGTCGAAAAACTCATGAACCACATCAACCACTTAGTCACAAGCCCAGACTTAGTGTCCTTTGGAGCACTTTTTAAATAATTTTTATCTTGAAATAAAATCATATTCACAAAGAATTTAAGGTTATTTAAAACACTGTGTGTGTGTGTGTGTATAAACACATATATAGATAAAACATATAGATATATAAAAACATAAAAACATCTATAGATAACATATAGATCCATAGTCAAGATAAGGCTATAAAAGCAGACCTAAACTTTGACTGTAGAGATCTAGCAGAGATAAGCAAAACCCAGAGTGAGCTAGGTGCAATAATTGAACTTTTGGATTTTGGCAGCCACAGAAATAAGGAAAATGTAATAGATGATGGGAAACGTCATACTTTTAAAAAACAGAAACTTGCTGATTGCCATCCACAATCCTGATTTTATACAAGGGACAGAGAAGACACAGAAGTTGGTTGTCTAAATGTGCCTGAGGCTGTTTCTTGGAACAGCTCTCTTAGGTACATATATGTTACAGGAAGAATTGTCATGGAAAGGAGAGAGAGTTCTTACCCAGGAGAATAAACTCTAATTAGAATCTGAGGTGGCAAGGTTGATTCATGCTACTCCTGAAAACTGTGACATATCCTTACTGAGACAGAGGCAGCCTTATTCCAGCCTACAGGGACCTACAGCACCACTTTCCTTTTAAGTGTTTGATCTGCTTTAAAAAATTGGGTGCAGAGCTTGATCTCAAAATAGAGAAGCTACAACTGGCACCCAAATAATTTTGAGGGAAGGGGTCACCCCTCAAAGCTCACCCATAAAATTATGTTAAGTATGCTCTATTCACTCTTCATCCTCCCACTAAAAAATTTTAAACAAAAATATATTTTGATAGTTCTGCCTGGATGTATTGGCTTCAAACTGTACCCAGAAACAACTAACTAGGCTGATCTGTCAGATGTGTTTTCTGGAGCATGCCTGCCCCGAATAATTGTCATGCCAACCTACACAATAATGATTATTATGCACTCCAATGATGATATTTTAACAGATCTAACTGCAAAAAAGGTTTACTCCTAGTTTGTGTTCATAAGGTATTGTCATTGCCCTTGAACACAATTCTTACCTCTCTTTTGTCTGTGGCAAGTGACTATTTACTAAATCATGTAAAGACACCACCGGATAGTTTATTTATTATTATTATTATTATTATTATTATTATTATTATTTTAATGTTTATTTATTTGGGGGGGGGCAGAGAGAGAGGAGACACAGAATCTGAAGCAGGCTGCAGGCTCTGAGCTGTCAGCACAGAGCCCAACATGGGGCCCGAACCCATGAGCCGCGAGATCATGACTTGAGCCAAAGTCAGAGGCTCAACTGACTGAGCCACCCAGGTGCCCCACGTACTTTAGATTGAAGTACCTTAAAAGGTCTAAAATTAGAACGTGGTCCATCAGTCGATAATGCTTTCCTTTCCCGATGTTAAACACTACACTATTTAAGAAAGCTTATATTATCTGAGATTGCTGACAGCATCTGGTAGCTTGGCCTCAGACAGTTCCTAGCTATAAAATCAGAAGGTAACAAAAACATTAGTAAATCGTTTATGAGAATTTATAGTGTTTTAAGAATTTTCTCAGTAAGTTGAAAGATTGTGACAAATATTATCAATGAAATAGTTTTGCCCCAAATTCCCTGCTTCTCATGGAAGGTAATACAGTAAGAGGCTGGGACTTGAAATATCTTAAGAAAACATAGGGAGATCTGCCTGGTTTAACAGTTGAAGCAGAAAAAAAAATAAGGATTTTTCTATGTAAGCAATCCTTTACCTTCAACCTTCAAAATGTGTTTTTCATGCATAAGAGATGAAGAACGGCTTGTTCCTTTATTAAATCATATTTAATTAAATTTGTTAAATAAATAGATTAAAACAGAAGTTATGTTAAAATAATAGGAAATTTAAAAAAACAGAAAATGGAAAAATTAATTATTAGATAAAGAAAACACACACACAAAAGTGATGTTTTTAAATGTGGATGTTTTAACTACCCAAAGTTAATAAAGCAAGAGACTATTTTATTGCATCCCAGTGGGTAGATCAGTGCTTAGCATATGGTATGTGTTCAGTGAATATAGTTGTTTTTCTGTCTTGCTGTTTGTAGCAAGTGCTTTTTCTATTCATTCAGCTTCACGTTCTTTGTTCCAAACCTATGTCATACCAAGGACACGTTCCATATTGCTAATCACTAAAGATGAAATTTCTGTATAATCTTTTCTCTACCACTACCTCCAGAACATAATAATATGTCAGCTCCAATGGATAATCAGACAAAACAACAACTTAATTAATTAAAATCCCATTTAATTTAATTAGTGTTCCAAACCATTTATTACTTATTCACTAATTTGAGTAGATAAACCATTATCTCTAATAATTAAGATAAATGCTAACAGTTATATTACGTTTCTTAAGTGCCAGGTACTGTTCTAATACTTTACATGTATTAACCCATTTGATCTTTATCATTTACCCTGTGCAGCAAATAGTAGTATCCCTATTTTATAGACGGGGAAATGGAGTCACCAAGACTCCATTTAAGTAACAAGTCCAAGGTAACACAAATAAAAAGTGATAGGGTAGGGTTCCTGACCACTAGACTCTAGAATCTCTCATGAAGTCTCCATCTCTGCATGTAGTATTCCTGGATTAATTAAACACATTTTATTGCCTTTCTTTTCTTATTCCAGAGTGGGATTTGCCCAGCTCCTGTGTTTGTCTTTACTTAGTGATGTCTTTATCTTGCTCTCCTGAAAAGATGTGCCTTTGTTGTTTTGCATTTTAATGTCAAGGTGTTACTCAACTCCTTATGTTTCCTGCTCTTCATATCTTCAAGTCAATATGTCATTTAAAGTTAAAGTTTTAAAGGGTTATGATTTAAAGTACTATACCAGGTTAAATTCAGGCAGAGAGTTAATAAATGTCTTTTTATGACATTGTTGGTTCACATGTGTTTCAAATCCTAAAATTCCAAAATTTTAAAGGTCTGCTATTTGCAAATCCAAAAATATGTACTTTGAGTCAGCTGGGTGTCCATCTCTTGATTTTGGTTCAGGTCAGGATCTCACAGTCATGGGATTGAGCCCTGCGTCAGGCTCTGCGCTGCTTGGGATTCTCTGTCTCTTCCTCTCTCTCTGCTCCTCCCCCACCCACGCTCGTTTGCTTGATCTCTCTCTCTCTCAAAATAAATACATAAACATTTTAAATAAAATAAAATAAAATAAAATAAAATAAAATAAAATAAAATAAAAATAAAATACGAAAAGTACTTCCCAATGCTTTGAAAAGACCAGAATATATAAAGGCAGTCATGCAAACACACTCTAATGAAGCTTTAACCTGTGCTTCACAAATCCAATTTTAAATAGAATATGAAGTCCTGGGGCACCTGGGTGGCTCAGTCAGTTAAGCGTCCGACTTCAGTTCAGATCATGATCTCATGGTTCATGGGTTTGAGCCCCACATCAGGCTCTATGCTGACAGCTCAGAGCCTGGAACCTGCTTCTGATTCTGTGTCTCCCTCTCTCTCTGCCCCTCCCCTGCTCACGCTGTCTCTCTCTGTCTCTCAAAAATAAATAAATGTAAAAAAAAAAAATTTTTTTTAAAGAATATGAAGTCCTAATCTACCATTTTTAGACGTGGAACTTACTACTTTGTTTTAGTATTAACTTTTAAGAGAATAATTCATTTTAACTTTTAGGCTGAAGAAAATCTTATCCAAAGACTATACAAGACAACTCTGTGATGTATGGAATAGAAAAATGCAGGCGGCAGAATTTTAATGAATTAGTTAATGTAAAAATATCTTCATTGATTTGCAGATTCTTTTGAGTTATCTAAATAATCATATTCTATAATACAACATTTTTTGTCTTTTCCTTTTCCATTCATATTCTTATTTTATTACATTGGCTAGGGCTTGAACACAATGTTGAACAGTATCACTAAGAAGAATCCTTTTCTTGCTACTGGCTTTCATGAGAATACCTTTAATAACTTATAATTCTAAATGGTTTTGCAGTGGTTTAGGTATATTTCCTCTGCAAGCAGCCTGATATTCCTTGCTGAGTAATTTTTTTAAGTTATTAAAAATAAAATTTAATCTATTAATTTGCATACATATTAAATATATGATTGAAAATAATATTAAAATATTGGGTACAAAAATATCTATAGTGGAGAGCTAAAATGACCCATAAAGTTACTACCATTAGTTCTGAAAAGTGGTAACTGCCCAAATAAAAGGTGTAGAATGGAATTTTATTTTTAAAGAAAATAAACCCAGTCCAATCAAGGTCATTGGATGTTTTTTTAAAAAACAATTTAAAATTGTTTTTCCACATCTTCAACTTCTATGCTAGCTTCAATGATACCTTGCTCTAACTAAGGTATACTCATACTATATTTCAGACACTTCAAAAATCTTTTTTACTATTTTACCATAAATAAATGTAAACAACTCTTTTTTGGTTTATGTTATTCCATTTAGAATTTTCCACACTGGAATTACTCTCTGAAAGTGATTTTCAAGAATAATACTCGGTTAAAAACATATTTTGGTAGTTGTATTTCAGTTTCCATCACCCAGAATATCTAAGATGAGAACTCTCATATTTGATCCGTTAATCTAAAGTCGCACGTGTCTCTAGGTGATCAGTCTATTTCCTAAATGTCCTGGCTACTGAATTACTTAAACTGTTACATGACTACGATATCTGTGTTTAGGATAATGCAATTTCATACATCCGAATTGACAGTGTTCCAAAGAGCATGTGGGAACAACAACAAAAAAAAAAACAGTCACGGGAGCTGCAGCTTTCATTTTTAGTAGCAACTTAGTTAACGAAAAATTTTTTTAACATTTTATTTATTTTTAAGAGACAGCTAGCAGGGCAGCAGCAGAAAGACAGGAAGGCACAGAATCAGAAGCAGGCTCCAGGTTTTGAGCTGTCAGCAGAGTCCGATGAGGGGCTCAAATCCATGGACGGTGAGATCATGACCTGAGCTGAAGTCGGACACAGATGACTGAGCCATCCAGGCACCCCTTTAGTAGCAACTTGTTAACATGTCAAGGAACTGACTTTGCTGCTGTCTCCACTGTGCTGAGAACAAGCAGTGGGGGCATGCAGAGAGGCCACTCTGACACAAATGAGCTATCACTGAATCTGTTATTAACAATGACGGCTAGGGGCACCTGGGTAGCTCAGTTGGTTGAGCATCTGACTTGGTTTTGGCTGCGGTCATGATCTCATGGTTTATGGGTTCGGGCCCCTGGAGGGCTCTGTGTGTAGAGCCTGCTTGCGATTCTCTCTCTCTCCATCTCTGCCCCTCCCCACCTCTCAAAATAAATAGATAAACTTAAAAAATATATATATGGGTATATATATGTGTATATATATATGTGTATATATATATGTGTGTGTATATATATGTGTGTGTGTATATATATATCTCAATGACAGCTAACAGTCACTGAGTTCTTATGCCAGGCATTGTTCTAAGTGCCGTACATGGATTAACTAATTCAATTCTCATATCCTCTATGAGGGAGGTACTATTATTATGATGCCCCTTTTATAGTTCTCCAAACTGCATCAAGGTGATCTTTAAAAATCCAAATCTTATCTTTTTCTACCTCCCACCTCTACCTCATACTGGGCTTAGGATAAGCATCTTAAAACAAAATCATTAACATGGCTCACAGAGTCCTGCAGGCTGTGATCTTCTCTCTCAGCTTCATATGTACCACATTTCCCCTTCATGTTTCAGCTCCTGGATTTCTTTTAGGCTCTCGCATGTCCTATTTCATTTTCCTACAGCACACTGCATCTCCTCTCACCCCTGATTATCACATCAATTCCTTTTTTTTTTTTTTTTTAATTTTTTTTTCAACGTTTATTTATTTTTGGGACAGAGAGAGACAGAGCATGAACGGGCGAGGGGCAGAGAGAGAGGGAGACACAGAATCGGAAACAGGCTCCAGGCTCCGAGCCATCAGCCCAGAGCCCGACGCGGGGCTCGAACTCACGGACCGCGAGATCGTGACCTGGCTGAAGTCGGACGCTTACCCGACTGCGCCACCCAGGCGCCCCTCAATTCCTTTTTTTAAGAGAAAAGTTACTGGACGGTACTATGCTAAGTGAGATAAACCAGAGAGAGAAAGATAAATACTGCACGGTATCACTTACATGTGGAATCTTTTTTTTTTTTTTTTTAACTTAACTCATAGGAACAGAAAGTACAAAAATGGTCTTCAGGGGCTGAGGGGTGAGGGAAGTAGGGAGAGGGTGGTAAAAGTATACAAACCTTCAGTTATAAGATGAGTAAATTCTGAGCATCTAATATATAACATGATGACTATGTAGTTAATAACACTAGACTATACAATTGAAATTTGCTAAACGAGGAGAACTTAAATGTTCTCATTTTAAAAAGTAAGAAAGAGAGAGGGAGAAAGGAAAATAAACAAATATGTTAGGTCATGAACATGTTAATTAACCTGGAACCCTTTCACAAGGTATACTAATATCAAATCATCACATTGTACCCTTTAACTACTTTACGATCTTATTTGTCAGTTATACTTCACTGAAGCTGGAAAAAATATAAAAACTAAAATTATCTATGAGTTAAAAAAAAAAAGAAAGCAGTTCAGTCACTACTTCCTCTGGTCTCCCCCACTCCAACCCCATCTTTGTATCTCTAGCAAACATGAGGGGGCACAAATTGAATATCCAAACACGTGCTGAGGGAGGGAGGGAGAGATGGAGGGAGGGAATGACTACTTCCAATAATTTTCTATTAGCAAGTTTTACTTCATTTATTTAGTGTCATGTTTTCACATTTTTGTTTTGTTTTGTGATCTTTGTCTGGAAGGATCACAACTTTGAGGTCTTTCTAGCATCTTAGTTGCTGTGGAACGTGCACATTGTGCTGTAAGATCTGAGGTAAGAAGCAAACCGCTCTGGTACAATTTTAACTATTTGCTGCCAGAGGTGCTTATCCTCCATTTTAACTCAGAAGGACAGAGAAGGATCCTCTGTATGAAATTTGAACTCTGTTTCTACTAAGAGAAATGTAGATCCATCTTAGCCATTTTGTTCTTCTCCCTACAAGTCTCACCTTTCTACAATTTAGTTCCTTTAAAATACAGTAATAGTGGACACAGATAGTCTTCTGAAGTGATAAATATATGGCCATCTACTATAGATTTACATTCAATGACATTTATGTCTTACTTCATTCAAATTTCAGGACAAAATGGCAACCAGTATTCAGCCTTGCCACATCACCTGTCCCCAGATTAATGAAGATAAAGACAAATATAAATGTCTCAACTTTATTTCAAAAATAGCAAACTGCTTTATTTTATTGCAAATGAAAATATTATGTCTTTTCAGATGTGTGTATGAACAGACTAGTACTTTCAGTGTTGAAATTCTACTATAATATGAGAGAATTCCATTTTATACAAAATTTTAAAGATGGCAATTCTCATCATTTCTTTTAGAGAAATGATCCATATCAGAGAATGGAGAATTGGAAAAGCATACTTCCTTTGTTTAGCTCCAAATGCTGAGGAACGTAGATGCACTTCCACGTGTGTAATCATTCAATAAACTGATTTTCAGAGTCAAAAAGACAACATAAGCGTCCCAAGTTCTTTCTCATCCCCAGTCAAATGTAAGTACATGTTCACCTTAACTTCAAATAAAGTGTTACAATAATTTTCTTAATTAAAACAACTAAGAACCTTATTAAGAAAGAGCTATATGTATATATTTGGAGAAAAATGCTGAAAACATAACAATTTTTTTGGATCTGTGAGTCCAGATCCTATTTTATATACTGTGTGTGTGTGTGTGTGTGTGTGTGTGTGTGTGAGACAGAACGGAATGTTCCATTATGAGTTTTTGTTTTAAGAGCCAGGGATGGCTCCATGGCCATATGGAAGCAATTCAGTGTAATGGGCATGCCGGCCAACTGTGTAGGCTTTCTTCCTCTTCACAGCCCAATTCAAATTATTTGTGACAATGAGTGAGGGCCAATGAAGTAAAAATTATTGGAAGCTACACCCAACAAAACATTTATCATTGCATAGAGTAGGCATATGCACCCCTAAAATTCTGGGGGTGTAACTAATGGTCATGTAATCTTGCAACTGGCATTAATGGCCACAGTCTGAGAATCTAAAAGCTAATAAAATAAAGTCTAATCATGTTTGTGTTACAAATAGGAAAGTCCTCCTTTGGAATGAAATTTCCAGAATTGAAAGAACAAAGAGTAGTGACCATAAAACAAGCAAAAGGATTCAAGAAAAACAGAAGTAAATTTTCAGCAAAATATGTTATGAAGAATACCAAATCAGAATTTCTTATTTGGACTCACTCACCACTAAAATAGGATGAAAAGAGAAAAAAAAAAAAACTGTTTCTGGAATCCTCATAATACTAAAACACAAGAAATTCAAGAAAAAGTGGAACAATGCAAAAATTAATAAGAAAAAATGAATCAGAAAGACATCACCAACTATACTTCAGAAAGTATATTTAAGTCTTCCGTGTGTTAAGAATTGTGTTTCATAAGAGAACACCCTAAGAGAATGAATGTCTGAGTGAAAATGTCCCAAATGTAGATAGGTGTCCCAGTGTACATGAATCCCTTTTCTTGGAAATGCCTCGCTTTTATGGAATGTTTTTAGTTATTCCCAGAATCTTCGCAACTAGACACTGAGAGAATGGATGGCATTTGAGCCAGGGACCTGGCTCTTGTGGGAGGTAACTGAACTGACCTAGAAGAGGCAGATTGTAGAGAAAGCTTAAGGGAAACAGTGAACTATGTAGAGGACTATTGGAAGGGAGGTGTCCATGACAAATGGCCCTGAGCTTGTGACTCAATCACTAATATGTTATGAGACCTTAGATTTCCTTGCTTGTGCCTCAAATTTCCTTATATCCAAATGAGCGTAATCACTGCTAGTTCACATCATTGTAAAGATAAAATGAGATTAAATAATACATAAAACTATACATTAAAATTAAGAGGTTGAGTGTAAGATACTACTATGGGGTTGTAATTTTGTGGCATCTGGACTCTCCTCCAACCCACACTTAACTCCCTGGACACACACTTCCACCTACTCCTTAAACAGACTTGTGGGAATTTCTGGCTCATCCTTTCTTCCAATGAAGTCACATTTTCTTTTCTGTCTGTAACTATCAGGGAATTCAAACATCCCAGTCTCCATTGTATAAGGTAAAAGTCAGAAAGCTACAGTTGACCACAAGTTTTACTGTGCCCATGTCCCACAATTTCACTTAGCTCCTACTGTATAGAGATATTACCTATACCAGAATCCACTGTGCTCTTTTTTTTTTTTTTCATTGTAGCCAAATAGGCATCACGCAAACCGGCTTGCTTCGTAAAAACAAAAAACAAATACATATTTTTAAAGTAACTTTATTTTATTATGAGGGTCATTTGGATTTTAGTAACTTTACATGAGAAAATAAAATTAAGATTGCAAGGAAAAACACTCTTGTGTGAGGAACAAAAAGTCACATGTTATTGTGGAGAAAATTAAAGAAGGGAAATTTTGCAGGCCAGATTTTGTTGGCAGCAACAGCAAAATCTCATCGTGTTTTGAACATTTTTGCAGAGCTCTAGCATTTATAGTTCACAAAAAATACTACAGGAGAAGTTTTCACCTTAAACCTTTCGCATGGATGCTGCTGCAGGAAAATCTGCTGACTTAGACCTTCATAGGGTCTGGGACAGAAGAAAAAGAATTTTAGGAATTGTTTCCTGGGTCTGTAGCGAAGGTCTAACTGTTATGAGAGTTCTAAGAAGCAGTTTTGCCTGGGGATGAAGATTATGAGTAAGTAAATGAATCATCTTTATCTCAGTTTGTCATCGATGATGACAGAGTAAATGAAGATCAAAAGAGATAATATACACAATGCGTCAGAGATAGCTCCTGGCAGTCAATATCATTTTTTGTACTATTATTAACATCTATTGTTAAGAATGATTGGAATATGCAACGGAGCTAATTCTTATACAGGAAGAATATATGTGCATATGTTTAGCCTCCAATCATATATGTGCAAGGTATTACACCAAATCCTAAAAATACAGAGGAACGTTGAGAAAAAAATGATCTGCTCCCAAGAAATGTACCACCTTGCAGAAACTGTAGATATACATAACAAAAAATAAACCTGAGATAGGCAAATATTAATGGGCAAAAGTGTTATAAGAATTTAAAGGAGCTCATCACTCTGAGAGTATTTTTTTATTTTTTTTCAAAATTTCGTGTACAACATATAATTGGAACAATGATTTAAAAGTCATATCTTTGAATCTAATAGCTGTACAGGTTATAAAAGTGATCAATAAATGCCAGTACAAATATCCAGAAAGCATTACAGCATTACTTTGTAGGACTGTGTAGAAGATGTCCATGTGCCGAGTAAAGACTGTCAGAAAGTGCCCAAGTTTTCAGAAAGCAAGCAACCATCCCCAAGGCAAATAGCATTCCTCCAATCACTCTAACCTGACTTCTAGCCCCATTATTCCACCAACACAGCTTGCACTGAGACCTTGATGAGATCTCCGTGCCACTGAATCCAGGAGAGCAAAGAACCAAGCCAGAGAGCTACAAGGTCTGAACAACATTTAAAATCATATCGAGATTTTAGATGGACAACTGTCTCAGTAGAGACCACACTGCTACCACTGCTGAGCACAGAAACTTAAACATCAGTGGATTGTTATTATACTGATCACATAGTTCCATTTAAAACTCTTAAATTGCTTCTGCTGGTGTTCTGGAATTCTTCATGAATTAAGGACACTACCAAAATTGGCACTGTGTCGTGTCAGGGTAAGCTTCACATGGATCTTACAGTTTATGTAGAGAGTGCAGTAAAATCCACAGGTGTATACCTCTCCATGACCTATGAGCTCCGTAAATGTTTACTGAACATTTATTCCTTGGGGCTTTTCTTAATTCCACAATAACCTTAGTGGTCCATTTCCAAAAAATTCAGAAGTTTGTCAAAAGCAAAGTACTATGCAGCTATCAACGTTCCTATACTAACAGACTATTCTGCATTTGTCTTGCATTATGTTCATAGAAAGATATGGGAGAAGGTATAATTTGAGTACAAAATTCAGAATTTATGTTGCACATTTGGTATTCCTATGCCCCTTTTCTGGTTCTCAAAAGGAAGGGACTATCTAACTACCATGAGCATGGTCCTACCCACCCATCTAGGTCCCTTGTTGTCATGGAAAAAATCTGTATCTTAATCAAGACAAGACTAATGAGAATCACGTATGAAGGATTCATATCCTCTCCCAATGGCCCTTAAAACCATGCCTTTAGGATTTGTTTGCACATAGGAACAAAAAAAATCAAATAGTTTTATATAAATTCCTGTATTTTAATCTTAATCATTAAATTACAAAATATTTTAAGTAATAGTAATTTTTGTCTTTGGTAATGATGGCCACCTAAATTCAATATAGTAAATAATCTCATAGGGCTTATCAAATCACTTAGGCATCTAGAAAAGCATCCTAAATTTTAATTATTAATTTTTTTCACTCCAAAACTTTCTTATAATATAAAATCAGTTTGAAGCTAGTTGTCAGGATTCCCTACAATATGAATCCTAAATTGAGCTAATTAAATACAATACAAATAAAGATTACTTTAATGATAATATAAATCTTTCTATAAGATCTGTTATAATCTGGCATGATTATGACTATAAAGAATGGGCTCATTGACTCTTGAAAGCAAATTACCGATTAAGTGGTTCTGGCTTATTCTTGAAAACCTCCAAAGCATATAAATTTCCAGTAATCACAGTGTAATAACTGATACAACTTTTGACAAGCACTTATCTTGCAGTATTTGCTACCTGTCAACTTTTATGAGATCACAACGTTCAACGAGTCATTTTGAGCACAGCAACCAAGCTCTTTTTATAGATACTAACAGCACTAACAGTTGGCATGTGAACTTCCCATTAAAAACCTGCTATGGGCAATTGAACTTGAGCAGGTTTTCATTTCCATGCTTCTTAAGTATACAAACTACTGATTTATGCACATAACTAAACCTGTACTTAGTGAATCTCTATAGCAGTGTTCTTAAACCCAGTTTTCTCTTATATTCTCCAAAGCAGTGGGTCTCATAGCATTCCTGAAATGGAAAACCTCAGCATTATGTGAGACATGTAAATTCTCAGGTCCCACTCCAGAAATGAATCTGAAACTCTGGGGTTGGGCCCAGAAGCACATGCTTCAACAAGCCCTGTGGGTGATTATGATGCCAGCTAAGGTCTGGAAACTTTGCTCTGGAGCAAAAAGATGTTCTCTTGCTATAAAGAAAAGATTTTAATCCCTTAGTTTAGAGCAGTAGATTTTGTCAAGTCCTGTGTCTCTAAGCCCAAGATGCCATTATACTTTATATGCTATATGGGAATTCTTTACAGATGGTATCAATTTAAAAAAATTTTTCAAAAAAAAAAAAAATTTTCATGTCATGAAGATGTTATAATATGGAATATCCTCAATAAATGTTAAAATAGAGATGTGTATTGGACTTTCAAAAGAAAAATTATGCTTTAAAAGAAAAATGTGGTTATTTAAAACAGTATGATATTATAGAGGTGAAAATAAATAACGTCTTGCCTGTCATAATTTCAACAGAGTCTTCCCTCTAATCAAAGTCCAAGAAAAAAGGGCTGATTCTAACTTTTGCCCTGTAGTGCTATTTATACCACTGGAGACATGTCAACATAACGAATGAATGAACAAAATAGGTAGAGATATTCCTACACAAGTCCCCTCAGAAGCAAGCCGGTGAGATTATCCCAAAGAATAGATAGACAGGAACTGGTTTATTTTGCTAATAGTCCCCGTGGCATGGCCTGTGGTATGCTAGAGAGGCTAAAAACTTTAAAAGAGAGAGAGAAGAAATGGATTTAAAAGGATACACCCCTCAATTTCTACATAGATTCATAATAGATACCAAAAGGAAAGCTTTGGGCAAAGCAACATTTCTTCACGCAGAAAATGGGCATCAAGTTTATGATGTATTTTGATTACTCTTTTAATTTAAAAAAATACTTCATTTTAAGAACACGCATTTTCTATCCTACATAATTGGTATTACATGCATTGTAAGGCCGTGGGTCACGAATTTTCTTGTTTCCTTCAGGAGTTTTGTAAAGTCCACATTTGGGGTGTGAGGTAATTAGTGTGATTCCCACTTCATAGCAGATCTCCTACTGGAATGCTAATCTTTTGAGAATTTTTAAAATTTCAGGAGAGAAACTACTTTTATAGCACAACATAGAACTTGCATGAATAATTCATATTTCACAGATGTCACTGTCATTCTGGGAAAAAACACTTTATATGCTTTTTTAATGCACTTAAAGAGAATGACAGACTGTGTAGTTGTCAAATTTTCAGTTATATTAAGAGGGGGATCATAATACATCAAAAAAATATCATAGCATGAGTTCATAAAATAATGTGGCTGAAATAAATAACGGAAATATTTATAGCAAATTTAACTATCCAACAGCTGGCTCAACCCATTAAATCAATTTCACAAAGCTGTTCTAATTTAAATTCATTCATACCAGAGAAAATCTGAATGCAGTACCTGAGACTGTGCATTAATATTGGCTCCTTCCTTAACAAGAACTTTGACAACTTCTGCTTGTCCAGCCAAAGATGCAATGTGAAGAGCAGTGTTCCCCTTCTGTTTCGGAGAAACAAAATAGAAAATATTAGAGGTTTCCAAATTTTGTAGACATCGAATGTACAGGCATTTTCAATTTTTCTGATTGATAACTTCAAGTGGTTAAAGTTTGTCATTCTAATCCAGGTAGTAGCCCACCTTGGAAGGGGATAAATTGTCTGCCATCAAAACACTGAGCCTCCTGTATAGTGCTTTCCTTTTCCATCCTTCACAATTCTCGTGAGGTGTCGGGCCAGTCTATATTTTGACAATCTTGTGTGCATGAGGTGTTAGAAATCCAGGTTAACTGGCCATATTCCTAATTTATTCCACCACTCTTTTTGTCCAACCCTGATCAGACTAAAGCCCCAGCTGGTCGCCTGAGGGCCTACAGCCTAGACTCTGCATCTCTCACAACCATACTATCACACTCCAGCTCTGGGCAACAGGCTTGCTTCTGACTAACTACTGTTTTTCTCCAAATTAAAATTTCACCTTCTAAAGACAAAGATTTGTCACCAGTGATGATATTTAAAAAATATATATCCGTTGTTTCTGGGGTGCCTGGATGGCTAGGTCAGTTGAGCATCCGACTCTTGATTTCAGCTCAAGGTCATGATCCCAAGGTCGTGGGATTCATCCCCCACATCAAGGCTCCGAGCTGAACGTGGAGTCTGATTAAGATTCTTCCTCTCCCTCTTTTCTTCTCCCCCACTCTCTCTCTCTCCCTCAGATAAAATAAAATACTTAAATCTGTTGTTTCTGAAATGACTCCCCAACGACAATGTTCAAATATATTTTAGTAAAAGGACTATCAGTAAAAAAAAATAGGTTCTAGTATACCAAACATCTTGTACAGGTCTTTAAAAATGAGTCCAATAGCTTTACAAACACACATTATAGTGATAAAATCTAATTTTCCCCAATAATTCAATCCATGATCCAAAATCTCTTTTCCATTACAGTATAAGAGATTCTGAATATTCTCTTACCAAGTTAAATGAATGCATTAAAAGATATAACAACTTCATTAAAGCATGAAAATTACCTGTCCATTTCCACTGAGAAGTTTACTACATCAATATACTTTTGAAAAAATGAATTAACCTTAGGAAAATAGGTGCTGTCGTCCACACATTATTATATTAATCTAGTGTCTACATGAATCAAAGAAAAAAAGACAGAACATTTGAAACAAAGTATGCAGAATTCTCCAGTCTCGTGTTTGATAAGTCTCTAAAAGAATCAACTCAAACTCTGCAAAGTTTAGTGGAAAGAGTTTCAATTTCAGTTCTTCATGGTCAAGAACCTTGGTGTTCCAGCAAACGTCTGCAATGTATAACCAGACAAAATAACTTTAAATCATTTCCTCTTGTCCAAGGAAATAAATTCTACTAGCATGAACATTACCTTAGTGGCAGAATCCACAGAGGACCCTCTTCCCAGCAGCTCCTGAACCAGGCCCACATGGCCCTCCTTGGCAGCCAAATGGAGAGCGTTGAGTCCATTCTGAAAAGAGAAGCAAACAGTCCTCAGAAATTGAGTAATAGTTGTGGGTAGTATCTGATTTTTATGCAAGTATTTAACCCAGAGACTAGACAGACTCTGGTTTCTTCATTGTACTTTTTCTTTTTGCATTAGTTTGAAGCTACTAAGTTCAGAGAGACTAATTTCCAGTGTTTTTGATTTAGAGAGGGAAAGTAGTAAATATTCATTAGAGCCGTGGATTTGCCAACCTTATCTCAACAATTTTTTGACTAAGAAATATCTAAATACTTTTCTAATGAGAGGAAAAAAAGAACAACTGTATCATTTATTGCACCAGTCACAAATAAAATTCTTTCCAGTTTCTAGAACATTGAGAGAGTTTAAATAAATCTTACTTTTTAACAAATGGGAAGGAAATCTTTTTTTCATAAAAAGTGATTCAAAAGCCATAGGACAATTTCTAAGCTAACAAAACTTCGCAATAACAACATTGTACTTAAAGACACTTAGCACTATGTCACTAATTTGTCTGTAAGTTTTTTTCCCAAGAATTTAAAATTTATTTTATAACTTCTGATAGAGATGAGGGAGCATAAGACAAGCTGAGGGCAAAGTACAGGCTAATAGCACTCCCTCCCACCCTCTCACCCCCAGGTGGGATATGTGTGATATTCCCCAGACACTCCGGGCTGCCTAAGAACAAAAGAAGGAAAAGAAAGCAAATGGTTGACTGATACAGATCACAGTCATGCAGAACAGGAGTCTTCTTCAGTTTACAGATAACTTAGTAAACTTCAAGAAAAAGATAATCTTATCCATAACCTAATCTCCAGAAACCTATAGACTCCGTTTCTGGAGCCCTAATATCACCCTCATCAAGATGTAAGAGGGTTTAAGTGCTTGTCATGGTGATATGGGAAACAAAGGCAAATTAAAACTTAAATTTCCTTAGTACCTACGGCCCATTGACATGTCCTTGAGACAGGCAGAGTGACCTTCCTCAAGGAGCTTGGCTGCCTTGATAGTGACACTTGCTAGGGGCAAAAGGGAATCTTAGCTTAACATTATCCTGACCCCCCCAGGATCCTGTGAGTCTCCTTAAACACATAAAAATTCCTTTGCAAACCTCCTTTAGCTTTAACCCCCAAGTATATGTTGGCAATTATACTCCAAGCATATGGCCCCTGATATACATCTGAGGGGTCTCATGACTGAGGTTTTACTAAACAGTAATAAATGATATTTTCCTAACAGCTAGCCCCTCAAGGTCTTGGAAACCTTGCTTCCAAAATTCCTTAGAGATTTACACTGTCCCTAACCCCCTCCTAACCTGAAGGTATATAATCAGTCACTCTTCACAACCGCAGTGCAGCTCTTTCTGCCCATAGGTCCTGTCCCCGTGGTTTAATAAAATCACCTTTTTGCACCAAAGATGTCTTCAAGAATTCTTTCTTGGCCATAAGCTCCAAACTCCACTGTCACCCCCAAACCCCATCATTAGTGCTATAATATCTGACTCACATCTAAATTCCTAAAAAATTACCCACCATAACATTGAAAAAACTCATTGATAATTTTACCAAATATGGTATCTACATACATTATACTGACCTCCCCCAGAAATGACTTACAGTCAATCAGGAAGTTTCTGATCGGTGCCCAGGAGGTAATCTGTCACATGGGCCCTCTCCATTCCCCAAAGGAAGATGAGGTAATCTGCATGATAAAAACCCCTGTTCTCCCCCTAAGGGAAAGTGACCTTGCCTAGAACTTTTTTTTTTTTGGCTAATAACTTTCTTGCCCAACCCTCCTTCCTATAAAACCTTTCATTTTATACCACTCCTTGGAGCTCCCCTCTACTTGTTAGATAGGATGCTGCCTGATCCACTCGTTGTTTAATAAAGTTAATTGTATTTTCAAATTTACTCTGTTGAATTTTGTTTTTTTAACACATATAAGGAGAACCAAATACATCTACAAAATGCTCTATGGCAAATTTCCTGTTACTGGTCGATGCTTATATTAATGATTCTCTTATGGGAAGCCTTCAAGCTTTTATACCTGTTTCAAAAATAAGATAATATTTATTTTTCTTCTTTGCAAAACATGGTCCTGGTTTTTCAGCAACATTTAATTCTGAGCAGCTGATATAGTTGACCATTAATACACTCATGTCATGGTTTCTATATATTTACTGGCATAAAATAAGAATTAAAGTACTTTCAAAATACGTTATTCCTAGAAAATTTAACGAATTAATCAACAATATAACAAAAGCTTGATAAAGACACTTTTATGACTCCCGTGTCCTACCAGCATGCAAATAATGATAACTATATTAACTAACACAAATGATTCAACCAAAATTATTTTCCACTCCCTTTACCAGACCAAAGTTGTTTTCTGAGTTATTCAACACCCAGTCCCTTTGGTAATGGGAAGTGGAAGTACTTAATTTTAATAGATGTAAAAACTACTTCACAAATAGTAAACTCATTCTGACACAATGAAGGACAAGCAGTATGATCTTCGGGTAGGAATTTTTAAGGAGATAATTAACCTGATATTTTAGAGCCTGTAACTTTTCTGATAATTTTTTATTCTATATATATTTCAGCATGACATTTGATTAGTTGGCCTAAGTTGTTTACTGGAAGAAATCTTTTACTCTGTATGATAAGCCATTACATAAATGTTTTTTAAGTTGGATCTGTTACTTCAGTAAGTAAGAATCAAATCTGCTGATCACTGGGAGTTGTTAGATGGCCTAGCCAACTAATATTTAAATATGAAGATTTAGGGGCGCCTGGGTGGCGCAGTCGGTTAAGCGTCCGACTTCAGCCAGGTCACGATCTCGCGGTCCGCGAGTTCGAGCCCCGCGTCAGGCTCTGGGCTGATGGCTCAGAGCCTGGAGCCTGTTTCCGATTCTGTGTCTCCCTCTCTCTCTGCCCCTCCCCCGTTCATGCTCTGTCTCTCTCTGTCCCAAAAATAAATAAACGTTGAAAAAAAAAATTAGAAAAAAAAATAAATATGAAGATTTAAATATTAAATATTTACATATTAAGATGCTTATTATAAGAAGTTGCCTTTCCTTTTTCTCAGTTTTTGTCTCTGCCTCCATCTGAAGTTTCCACCTGAGAGGTTTGAAAGGACCTCTGAGACATCTAATCCAGTGATTTGCCTAACACTCTGTCTGCCCCAGGTCTGATAAATAGTACCTACTTGATAAATATTGCTGGATGAATGAATGAATCTAAAGAGAGCATAGAGGGAATATTTTGGTAAAGTCTACATTTATAAACAATCAAACCTATGTAATATATTTGAATGGAAAAGACTGAGTAGTCCCTAAAGTTTAAAAGCTTTCCATATATCAGGATTTTTATCCAAGTGGGACTAGAGATTATTGGTTTGGAGATATATTTTCCAAGTGCTTAAGGCCTATCCATAGAACAACTGGACTTATTCTGCACTGGAATTGTTATCGTCACCAGCTAGACCCTAAGACCTGACCTTCACTGCCCACTTGCTTATACTCACCAATCTTTTTACCACATTCTTCTTTAAGTTCTTCTTTCCAGTTTATCTCTTAACTCAGGCAACTAGAAACTGAAACCACTCCTTGAGCCATGGGACTACCCTGATGAGACCTCTAGCCACCAGACCACCCAGACCAGTTTGAGTGTAACTCCCCACTTGTGCCTGCATAGACAGGCCTCAGAGTGACTTCTAGAATGATAAACAACTGACTTTACCTCATTATAATGTGGTAGAGCCCCTCCATAAGGAATGTGGTTAGAACCTCAAGACGAGAGAAGACAACCTGCCTATGTGCTCAAGGGCGACATTCCTCATGACTCTGGAACATAGACCACCCATGCAGACTGCATGTTACCATATATGGGAGACAAAGGAGCAAAATTTGTACAAAAGGCACCCACCCCCACCACTGCGCTTGGGGTTCAGCCTTTTGGATCCTAGCCTGCTGATCCAGTGCTGGCACAAATAAAGCTGCTTCCTGGAAAGAAAAGCCTTGGTGCCCCCACTCCGTGTGTGTGACTCACTGCTACATTACGTGGGGGCTTGCCCAGGAGGCAGACAGCGTTTCACCTCCCTTGTCACCGGGGCTTGGGGCACTAGGAGAGGTGACCTTGCCTGGCACCAGTGGACCGCTTGATCCATAGGAGACTAGCCCCTCCTGTCATGCCAGGGTAAGGGCCCCGGATACACAAAGGAACCCAGCGAGGCCCAGGAACCAGCTCAGGGAGCACAGCCCATCAGACTGGTAAGAACCTGGATTCATTTTGGTATACCTGCCCCTAAGAGATAGGAGAGCCTGATCACTTCCCAGAGCTTCCTGAATATTTCCATAAGGAACAAAACCAACTCTAAGGTGCTGGGCACTGGGCAGCGGATTGGAGTCACTATGTGACTGTGTATGAATGAGAAACAGCAGTGAATGAGAAACTGACCAATGGGCCAAAGTGAGTATTGAGTTCCCATCCACAGTTCCTTGGTGACCTCATACAGCTTAGGGTGGTGTCAGACTTCCTGGGGAGTCTGATCTGGGTCAGAGCTTGATACTGAACCCATCAAGGCTAAGAGGTGCCTGAAATATCTCTGAGAGGAGAGCAGCCGAAAGTGGACAAAGTTGGTGTGGGTCCTCTCCAAATTAGTCCTTCCCTTCCCCCTAGCCCTCTCTTGTGCATGAAAGTTGCCAGTTAGGGGGAGGAAATGGGTAGAAAGAAGAGAAAACTGACTCCCCTAGAATGTATGTTGAGGAATTTCAAAAAGGATATTCAGGAAATTATGGTGTGAAATTAACTCCCAGAAAGCTCTGGACATTCTGTGAAATTGATTGGCCATTGTTTGGGGTAGGCTGGCCCTCTAAGGGCTCACTTGAGAAGGAACTAATTGGCCGAGTGTTCAGAGTCATTGTATGGGATCCAGGCCACCCAGACCAATTTCCTTACATTAACTGTTGGCAAGACCTAGTCCTATACCGGCTGCCTTGACTAAAAGTGTGTATTGAAGAGAGCTGTAAAGTTATGATGGCTTGTGGCTTCCTCCAAATGCCAACCCAAAACTGAAAAGCCCATACTGTTGGGAGGGCCCGAAGGGACCCTACTGCCATGTGCCCCACTGCCATCTGTGCCTCCAGCCATCCCAGCTGCAGAAACCCCACCAGAGCCTGCCCCTAGTCCTGAGGCCTCACTCCCCACCTCTAGCACCACCGGCCTCTCCAGATGTGGCCAGCTCTCCCGGATCACCAGTCCTAACCCCATACACCCTTCCTGGAAGGAGATAAGAATATCAGGCCAAGGGAGGCAGTTCCTCCCTGAAACAACACCGGGGAGCCCTACAGATGCCACTGAGGGAAAACTAGGGGATCCATCTATTATGGTCAAGAAGGCCAGATCTGAGGAGGCCAGCATGTTTTTGTGTACCAACTCCTTACCACTACGGACCTCCTAAATTGGAAGCACCATACTCCCTCCTATACGGAGAAGCCCCAGACTATGATTGAACTAATGCAGTCCATAATTCAAACCCAAAAACCCGCCTGGATGGACTGCCACCAACTCCTCATGACCCCCTTCGCCATGGAGGAACGTTGCCAAATTACCCAGGCAGCCCTAAAATGGTTAGAGGAGAATGCCCCACTAGACACTCAGGCTTATGCTTGGGCCCACTTCCCTGGGGAGGACCCCAAATGGGACCGAAATGACTCAAGTGTAGACAGAGGGCTCACAAGGACTGAACGGTATCAAGAAGCCCTTCTAAATGGCATGAAGAAAGTGGGGTGAAAGGCCATAAATATGAGCAAAACATCTGAAGTACTCCATGGACCCGAGGAGAGCCCAAGCCAGTTCTACAAAGACTATGTGAGGGCTTTCATCTCAACACCCCTTTTGATCTAGAGGCGCCCATTAACCAGCAGATGGTCAACACGTCATTCGTAGGTCAGGGGACTTTGGCACAGAAGGCAGAGCTCATCACGCTAACCTGCCTGGAGGCAGGGATACATGTTAGTATATACACAGACTCTATGCCTTCACCACGGGGATTTATATAAAGAGAAGGGTCTAACAAACTCAGGAGGAAAGACATAAAGTATGGTAAGGAAATCCTTGAACTCTTAGATACTGTGTGGGCCCCTAAACGAGTGGCTATCATGCGTTGTTGGGGACATCAAAGGGGAGACACCTCGGCTGCATGGGGAAACGGTAAGACCAAGAGGCAAAGCTTGTGGCTTCCAAAGGATCAGCAGAATCAGCAGCTTTAACCGCAGCACTGTTCCCTAGTCCACTGGCAGAATGGGACCCTAATTACTCACAACTTGAAAGTACCTGGTACTAACTGAAAATGGAAGCTAACTCCCAGGTGGATGGTGGAAATTTGAAGACAGCCCAGTAGCAATCCCCTGAGGCCCTGGCTCCAGCTTTTGTCAAGCCGTTCCATCAGGAAATCCATAGTGGCTGGACAGATCTAGAGACTACTTTGAGCCGACATTTCTATATCCCTTGACTCTTCAGCATAGCCCAAGCAGTATGCGAGCAATGTGAAACGTGTGCCTGGAATAACCCACATCAAGGACCCAAGGCCTCCTCTGGGGTGCAGAGTGTCAGGGGAGCCCCATTTGAAAATATGATGGTGGATTTCACTGAGCTTCCCTGGGTCCAAGCCTATAAATATCTGTTGGTCTTTGTGTGCACTTTCTCAGGCTGGGTGGAAGACTTCCCTACTCGCACAGAAAAGGCACATGAAGTGGCCCGACTTCTAAAAGAAATCATTCCTCGATTTGGGATCCCTATCACTATAGGATCAGACAATGGGTCAGCATTCATGGCTGAGGTGGTGCAGCTGGTGGCTAAAAGGTTAAAAATCACCTGGAAGTTATTACACATGGCATACCGACCTCAGAGCTCTTGGGAAGGTGGAACAAATGAACAGAACCCTGAAGCTGCAATTAAGTAAACTAAGTCAAGAAACCCACCTACACTGGGACCAGGTGTTGCCAATCACCCTGTTAAGAATCAGATGTAGTCCCACTAAGCAGACAGGGTTCTCCCCTTATGAAATCCTTTATGGGTGCCCTCCTCCCATTATCAAGGGCATAAGGGGGGATCTAAACGAGATAGGCAATCTAACCCTAAGGCAACAGATGCAAGCCCTTGGCTCTACCCTAACCACCTTACACCACTGGGTTAGGAAGTGATTACCTGTGAGTCTGACCAGACAGGCTCACCCCTTTAAACCAGGAAATAGGGTATGGGTGAAGGAGTGGAATGTCCAATCCCTATATCCCCTCTGGAGGGGCCCATTTACTGTCATCTTGTCCACCCCTAGTTCAGTAAAGGTATCCGAAGTGGGTCCCTGGATTCATCACAGCAGAGTGAAGCTGGCATCTCGAAACTGGGAGTGCATTCCTGAGCCATCAATGCTGTGCAAGCTGACCACACGGAAGAAGCAATCTGCGACTCCAGAGGCTCTGGGAGACTGCAGCCCTGCTTTAGTCACTCCGGAAGCTGACTAATCTACACACGGCAGAAGCTTGAAGAATCAACGATCCGATGGAACAAATAGACTGTCCTTATTTTCTATATTTGTTTCCTTACTGTGATGCACTGTCCCCCTTGTTTCTTGCTGTTATTGTGATTCTTGCTCTACTTTTCACCATAGGATTGGCAGAGGCTGGCTGAAAGTGTGGTGAGAGGTTTCTGTTAGCACTCACCTTCCCTTTGTGGATAGGATGTTTCATTGATATCAGTTGCTTCTAATCTGGACCCCTTCTGTAGCAATTCCTGAGGCACTGGCTCCAGCTTTTGTCAAGCAGTTCCATCAGGAAATCCATATTGGCTGAACAGATCTAAAGACTACATTGAGCCAACATTTATACATCTCCCTTGACTCTGAAGCATAGCCTAGATTCCTCATCATGTGACCCATGTATTTGTATAACCAGGTCAGGCCAGGGAGTAACTTGGACCTTACTATACCATACCCATCTCTCATGCCAAGGAAAAGTCCTGCAGACACAATAAGACCATCTATTCTATCTGCCAATGGGAGAGTCAATACACTTGCTTTGACCCACAACACTCCCCCAGTGAAGATTGGTTAGAAGTCCAATCCTACCAAGAGGTGGGGCAAGGAGCTTGGTCAGCTGGACACAAATTACTAACCCAAAAGGACCAGTGTCAATGCTGTTTGACATACGTGCAGTTATAGATATTGGCCCAGAGGCATCTGTCATATGAAAAAAAGCAGGCACTTGTCATAGAGGGCCCAAGGACTCATGATATACCATACAGAGGCTTAAATCGGGAGTGGAAAAAACAACTCAATGACAAATACATTGTGAAGAAAATGGTTTATGTGCCTATACACCTGAGTTTGTATGCCCCAGCTGGAGCTGTGTTTCATGGGCTACTTGGAAAAAAGAAGGCACAATAGCACTCCTTCCTATATCAGGTTATCAGTCAACCTATAACCCTGTTAATTTTACCATCATTAACCCAGGATAATTGGCATCCAGATTCACAGGTGAGACAGAGACCCAGGGACTGTGCTATATTTCAAGAGAGTCACTACTGCTCATCCAGCCACATCCCACCAAGTCTTCCACTCCTTCTGTGAAGAAATAAGAAGTAGCCACCCTCCCATTTCAGTCACAGTATGGAACTTGTTTCTCACCCTAGCAGAGACTATAGCCCAGACTCTGAAGATCTCTTCTTGCTATATATGTGGGGAACCACCATGGGGAATCAATGGCCATGGGAGGCTAGAGAATTAGATCCCTGTGAACCTTATAATGGAACAGAATGCCCCAGTCCTACTACCAGGGTTTGGCTCCTCAAAACCTCAATTGTTGGGAAAAACTGCCTTGCCCAGTGGGGAAGAAAGTTGACCATCTATGTTGGACATTTAACATTAGACCAAAGATTTTATAACTCAATTTCCTAGGAAACCCAATGGTGGGAGTTGCCAGATCACCTTGAGGCAGGTCCCAACCCCTTTTCTAAATTCTCTTATCTCCAAGAGGCCTAGGACAATGTCAATGCAGCCATTGAATGGCGGGGCCCAGGTGAACTATACTGGATATGTGGAAGGACAACCTAAAAAGTACTTTCCTCATGCTGGTCAGGGTCATGTGTGCTGGGAACTATTTGTCCATCTTTCTTCCTGCTCCCACTTGCCAGAGCGGAACATTTGAGAGTCCAAGTGTAGGGGGACTGGGAGACTCAAAGGAAACAACAAGACCTAACAATTGGTAACTGGAAAGATGATGAATGGCCTCCTGAGTGTGTAATCCAATATGGCCCTGCCACCTGGGCAGAGGATGGGTCCTGGGGCTACCACACTCCTATTTACATGCTACACCGCATAATCAGACTGCAAGCAGTTGTAGAAATTATAAACAATGAAACTGTCAGAGCTCTTAACTCACTAGCCAAGCAGCAAACCAAAATGCACAATAGTATCTATCAAAATCGCTTGACTTTAGATTACTTGCTTCTGAGGGAGGAGTTTGTGGAAAGTTTAACTTGAGTAACTGCTGCCTACAGATAGATGATAAAGGAAAAGTCATAGAGGAGATCACAGATCGAATGAGAAAGGTTGCTCATGTCCCAGTCCAGACCTCGAAAGGTTGGGGCCCTGGAGAGTTATTAGGAGGATTTATTTTCAACTTGCAGGGGATTCCAAACCCTCATAAGTATTTTTCTCTTGACCTGGGGGGCTTGCTTAATCCTGCCTTGCCTAGCTCCCCTACTTTTACAGTC
Source organism: Herpailurus yagouaroundi (assembly GCF_014898765.1). NCBI lineage: Eukaryota > Metazoa > Chordata > Mammalia > Carnivora > Felidae > Herpailurus > Herpailurus yagouaroundi. The sequence goes on from NW_024412376.1 coordinate 72,694,096, forward strand.
TGTCTCCAGCCTCATTGAGGTAATGGTCAAAAGGAAAGCAGCCACACATGTGATGATGTTATGGAAACATAAACCTCTAAACCAAGGTGATGTTCTTTGACCAAACATAGGGGGTCCAAGCATCAAAAGAGAGAATGTGGTAGAGTCCTTCCATAAGGAATGTGGTGAAAACCTCAAGACAAGGGAAGGCAACCTGGTTATGCGTGTGTGCGACATTCCTCATGACTCTGTAATATAGACCACCCATTCAGACTGTTTTTTACCATATATGGGAGACAAAGGAAAAAAAAATGTACAAAAGGTGTCCCCCCCCCCCCCCCCCCCCGCGCGGGGGGGGCGGCGGCTTGGGTCTTAGCCTGATGATCCCACCCTGGCATGAATAAAGCTGCTTCCTGGAAAGAAAAGCCTCAGTGTCCCGACTTTGTGTGTGACTTACCCCTATGATAATACTAAAATTTCCACCCAAGGAGGAGTATAAGCCTAATTTACATAACATACAATGCACATATAGGCAAGTTTCCTTAAGGTGCATAAATGGCCTTATTCCCACCTTTACATATGACAGGGCTTCCCTATCCAAATACTCATCCTAATCCTAAATAAAAGGAATTCATTCACCCTTTTGGGTTGAAAGTTATTCCTCATGACCACCTTATTTGTTGCAAATTAAGCTTACTTGGTGCAACAAGTCCACATGATGTGTCTGTGATTCACCAAGGAGAGAACTCACAATGGTTCAGTTACATTATCTTCTTTCTAAAATCTCATGCCATATAATTCCATAAGTTCTTACATGAGGGGCAACAGTTGGCTTCTTCAAATAATAAAACCTCTTCATATATGACTTTCTGTGTTGATCCACTCTTTCTTCCTTTCTTCCACCCAACATGGGCTTGAACTCACAACCCCAAGATCAAGAGTTGCATGCTCCAACTGACTGTGATCCATTCTTTATGAAGCTGATACTTCTACTGTGTTGATCCATTCTTTATGAAGTTCCTTCCTCTCCACGACTGGAAAAATGGGGAATCATTTAATTTGCTCCTCTGCAATTCTCTTTTAGCTTTTGAAAAAAATTTCTTTTTGTCAACTTCTATAGCCCATTAGAATTTTCTCACTGGATGACTTTTACTTTTTAGTGATTATCTTATCTGATGTCAATGCTTATGTAAATTAAAAGAAGAGTTTAACCTGTGAATTGAAATTCCCAATTGAGAGAACATGGAAGATTTCCCACCTTAAGTTCTCCAGAGCCCTTTAACCACCCCAAATTGATCAAATTAAAAAAGGACTTGAACTACCTCCATTTTGACTTCAGTCTGTACTTTCTGATTCTTTCCAGCTTATCTTTTAACTCAGGCAAAAGGTTCGGTGGGCAAAGCATCCAGTGATGGGAACCAAAACCACCCCTCAAGCAATACAACTGCCATGACCTGACGCCAGAGAGATCCAAAGAAAAGGACAGAAAACATGATTGACCCCAAGACAACGATGGACCTGAACTACATTGCTCATCTACACGCACCCACCAACTTCTGTTCCATATTTTCCTGGTATAAACCTGGAAGTATTTTCAGCACTTTGGAGACAGTCATTGAGACATTAGTCCCCTGTCTTTCCAGTTCTGGCCTCACTGAAATAAATTCCTTTCTTGTTTCACCACCACTCAGTTCTCTGTCTTTGGATTTTATTGGAGGCAAGTGGTGAAACCTGGTCTATTTGGGACCCCAGAGCCAGGTGCTCTTATACTCCTGCACCCCAGTTACAAAGTTTTCCTGGACTAAGCCCATGGCTCTGAGCTGTAATCAGTTGAAGAAGGAGGAGGACAGGGAAGAAAAGAATAAAGCATCTCCTCAATATTCTCAGTATTGCCAGTTATTTCTCTTTTAGTTCTTTATTAATTTTTGTATTTAATTTAATATTTTAATTTAATTTAATTTAATATTTCCTAGAATCATGTCTTCCTATACTGTCATGGAAATGTTTTACTATGCAAGTCAACAAATAATATGTATCGGGGTTCCCCTCCCTCCCACTCCAGAGAGCCAGTTGTTAAACATTTACCAGCAATATCACTGCATGCCAAAGTCAGATGGTTTGACAGCAGTTTTATATTTAAAATATGTGAACTGGAGGGGTGCTGGGTGGCTCAGTTCATCGAGTGTCTAACTTCAGCTCATGTCATGATCTCGTGGTTCATGAGTTTGAGCCCCACATCAGGCTTGCTGCTGTCAGCACAGAGCCTGCTTCAGATCCTCTGTTCCCCTCTCTCTCTGCCCCTCCCACACTTCTCTCTCTCTCTCTCTTAAATGAGATTTAAAAAAAGTAAATAAATAATGTGAACTGAAAAAATGGCTCCCCAATGGTCAATATCTCTAAGGTACAATGGCCTGAATCTGGTCTTCATTTATGTCTAAAATTCTACAATATGGGATATGTCTACAGGTAATCTTGTTTACAAGCTTTATAAAGAGTCAACTATTATTAACTGTTGAGGGAACACAAGGCAAGCTGAGGGCCAAGCACAAACTAGCACATCCCCCACCCAGGTGGGATATGTGTGACATTCCTCAGGCACTCCTGGCTACCCAAGAACAAAGAAAAGGACAGAAAACAAATGGTTAAACTGATAGTCTCCATCAGTTTACAAGTATCTTAGTAATATTAAAAGAAAAGGGCAATCCTATCAATAGCCTAATCTCCAGGAACTCCCTACTGTCTTTTTTTTTTTAATTTTTTTTAATGTTTATTTAATTTTTGACAGAGAGAGAGACAGAGCATGAGCAGGGTAGGGCAGAGAGACAGAGAGGGAGACACAGAATCTGAAGCACGTTCCAGGCTCTGAGCTGTCAGCACAGAGCCCGACACGGGGCTTGAACTCACAGACCACGAGATCATGACCTGAGCCGAAGTCGATGCTCAATCGACTGAGCCACCCAGGCACCCCAGGAACTCCCTACTGTCTTAAGGGTAATGCTTTGCTAAGGGGAAAAACAACCTTAGCTTCACTATAGCTAGACCTCCAGTTATCTGTGACCTCTTTAGCATATGGAAATCCCTTTAAGAAACTTCCTCCTGACCTTACCTCCCCCAACCCCGCAGTGTGTAAGCAGTCACCCTTCACAACCCCAGTGCAGCTCTTTCTGCTCAAGGGTCCTATTCCCCTGCTTTGATAAAATCACCCTTTTTGCACCAAAGATATCTTCAAGAATTCTTTCTTGGCCGTAGGCTCCCAACCGCCACCACCACTCCAAAACCTCATTGTTAACTAATCATCAACCTTTTATCACTTAAAATGGGTGGTGTAGACTGGCTTGAAAGTGATTTCAACAGTGGCATTCTGAATATAACTTTCTATTAATTTAAAATAGAAAAGTTTGAGAATTAAGACGTTTAAAAAGGTATCAAATTTTCTTCAATTCCATGAGTGGCCAATTCTCTGATGTTTAAAGGATTTATAATACTCTTCTCAATTTCCCCTCTGGGAGATCTTTCTCCTTGAACTCGATAGTACCACCTCAGCCGAAAGCTGTAACTTATGGTAGCCCAGACCATTAGAACACAGTTTCTATTTTTGTGTTTTAATAAATGTTGGGAAAACATTTTATAAAAAAATTGACAAGGCTAATAAGACACTATCTCAAATATAATATAGCTGACACCGTCTAAAAACTTACAAAGTTCAAATATATATTTATTTTATTTTTTTACGTTTATTTATTTTGAGAGAGTGCACTTGTGCAAGTGTGAGCAGGGAGAGAGGCAGAGAGAGAGAGGGAGAGAGAAAAAACCCCAAGCAGGCTTTGTTCTGTCAGCACAGAGCCCAATGTAGAGCTCAAACTCTCAAACTGAGATCATGACCTGAGTAGAAATCATGAGTCCGGAGGCTTAACCGACTAAGCCACTCAGGTGCCTTTAAATATATATTTAAATTAAATATATTCAGAAGTTATCTTAAAGAAGACTCCAATGCCAAACTATTTACCTTAGTTTACTCCAGTTTTCTTTTCATCATTTCAAAATGTAGCTGACCTCATTTTCACAAAATAGACAAAACATTTAAATCCACAGGACAAGATAAAACATGTCCTCAATAATCAGTTAGCTTTCTTCTTTATTGATTACAAAGCTGAGGCTCTAATTTATAAGAATTTTCTAAGGAAAAGCACCCTTTTTGGAAGCACAGAGATCCTACTACAAATCACTGAAATTTAGTTGCATTTTATTGAAAACATCATGAAGAATGTGATTAAAATTTCTATATGAGGGAATAATTTGTAAACCCTATATAAACTATAAATTGAATTCAGGATATACATGGGTCTTTAAGATTTCTGTAATACTAACTCTACTGAAACTAGAGTTGATATAAAGACAGATGATGAGTGCCATTCTAGCTATAAATGCTATAAATTTTTAATCTGCCTTCTTTTAAAATGCAGTCAAATTGGGACTATCACATTATTGTTATCCTATTGAATTAGCCGTAGGAATCAGAAGACAAGCAACTTTCTGCTTAATGTTTTGTTTCTGGAATTTCTAACCAAAAATAGGTTTAATTAGCAATTGAATACGCTGGGTAATTGTTATTAGAAAAAGCAGCTCAGCATCAATAGACTTAAAAGAAAAAAGTTTTATCTGGTGAATATGAGCTAACATATAAATTAATCACGTTTAAATGAAAGGTGATAAATAATCCCATCTAATAGTACAACTCGGCTAACTCCTAGAGAATATGTTTTGCAGTCAACCCATTTTGGTGAGTCCCTGAGGTCATGTTTCTAAAATTCAGATTTCCCACTGGAGCCACACTGACATACTTTGGCTTACTATGGTCAGTTAGTAATATTGGCCTACATTTCAAAGGACGGTATGTTGTTGTTAGGTATTCTTCACTTTGCCAAGTGAGGGAATAAGGAAGTGGACATGCCCAACTAGTCAGATCTTTTATATTTGAGTGCAAACACAGGGCAGGTTCTAGAACTTTCTCAATAGTGCTTCCCACACATAAAGTGTTTGAGGCACATAACCAAAACATAAAATATTGTCAGTTTCTGTATTTATTAGAACACTCACCATGAGCATACTGGGTTCTGGCCAAAGAGTCTTCTGAAACAATTCATATTTAACAGAAACAATAACTACTCATTCTCTTAAATTAATATCAGGTTAGACATGCAGTTAGATCACCAGGAAACAATGTACCTGGAGTATGTTATCTGTATTCCCTGCAGAAATGGCTTCACTGAATTATAAAATATTACTACATATTTGGCTTATATGTCAAGTGAATATAAGAAATGTCCATTTGAACAATATTTATATCCTTCTGTTTGTTTTATATGGATTTTCTGGATTAACTATTGTTGAATTTAATAACAGGGAAAAGTTTAGTAATAGGTAAACCCTCTATGCTTCTTTTTACTAAACTTGAATTTAGGAAAACAGCATAAATCCATATGTTTGTCTTTTTCACTAGTTTCCAGGAAACACAAAATAAATTCAGTATTCATCAGAATTAATTACCACAAGTTCTCTATCCCTCTTTTTACTTGGTTTTGCTTTTATCTTGTTTCATTTTTAATGATGTCAGAATGACAGTACATGGGAGTATATGTATGTATGTACATGTAGTGCCACCAAAACTTTAAAATTTTTTCACATCTTGGGGCGCCTGAGTGGCTCATTCGGTTAAGCGTCCGACATGATCTCACGGTTCGTGAGTTTGAGCCCCGTGTGGGGCTCTAGGCTGACAGCTCAGAGCCTGGAGCCTGCTTCAGATTCTGTGTCTCCCTCTGTCTGCCCCGCCCCTGCTTGCACTCTGTCTCTCTCATTATCTCAAAAATAAATAAACATTAAAAAAAATTTTTTTTAATTTTTCACATCTTTTGTATCTTACAACAGCACTATGCCAAGTGCTTTCACTGAGCTTGATGTATTCCCCACCTCACAAGATTTATGGACAGCAAGGATACTTTGATTAACACAGTTGATGATTCTAATTAGCTACTCAGTGGCTCAACATACTGACCAACACTTTGGAAAAAAACTTAGAAGAAAATGTAAAATCATTTAAAAATCAAAAACAAAAGTACAAGAGGAAAATCTAAGAATAAATTAAACCCGAGAAATAGTAGCCTAAAAGCTGAATTGATATCCTCAGCATGCTTGAGAATAAAAGGTGTTGGTGTTAAAACTCTACTGAAGCAAATCTGGAGGAAAACAGATAAATACACAGTAAAAAAAAAAAAAAAAAAAAAATATGAGACATTGGAAGAGCATTTATTGTCATTCATTGGAAATCTTTCCTTTTAAGGTTGTTAAAAGGTTAAATGTTTCTCATTTGTACACACCTGACTGAATGTGTTTCCTTTTTCTTTCTTCCCTTCCTTTTTTCTTCCTTCCTTTCTTTCTTTCTTTTCTCTTTCTTTCTTCCTCCCTTCCTTCCTTCCTTCTCTCTTTCCCTTCCTTCCTTTCCTTTCCTTCCTTCCTCCCTTCCTCCCTTCCTCCCTTCCTCCCTTCCTCCCTCCCTTCCTTCCTTCCTTCCTTCCTTCCTTCCTTCCTTCCTTCCTTCCT
>NW_024412376.1:72700681-72829659 GCF_014898765.1 Herpailurus yagouaroundi
CCTTCCTTCCTTCCTTCCTTCCTTCCTTCCTTCCTTCCTTCCTTCCTTCCTTTTTTAAGACAGTGTGATCAACTGCAGAAATAATAATATGCTATTGGGAATAAGAAATGCAAACTGGTCCTTGCTCTGCTGCAAACCAGATGTGTGACTTTGGGCAAATCACTTAGCCTCTTTGTCTTATAATGGTCTTATCTATAAAATGGTCTTATCAAAAAAATGATAATGAGAATAATGAAAACTCAATGACAATGATAAAGAAATAAAACTTTATGAGCACCAGTTGTGTGTCATTGTTTTAGCCTTTATTTTTAATGAATGTAAACTTATTGAAACTGGTTTGGGGGAGGATGTGTGGGTGAATTGTTGAGGGTTTTCCAAAGAGAACTGTGGGAACGAGTAAGCCCCCCAGGAGGGAGGGTGTAGGTGCCTGGCCACAGACCCCATCTTAGGTCTGATTTCTTCTCCTTCTGCTTCTTGCACCACATCCAGCTACCGGTCCTTCCACCCTTGATAGGGAGGTGTGTGGGTTAGGGGGGCACAAGCTCACCTACTTCCCACTCATCTCAGGCTTGGCACGCACATAGTCTGTGCATGATGGCTGGGGTCGTTAAGAGCTGACGAACCCTTGGTCTTGCCTCAGACTTGTCGCAGATCACCTTAGCCATAAAAAAGGATGGGAAACAGCTGAAGGTGTATGCAAGATATCATGGTTCACCTCACTGCCCACATCCCCACAGAAGATGTGGAAATCATCTGCATCCCGCTCCAGCAGGCTGGGGGACTCCTAGGTGCTGAACGAATGGTGCGTTTCGATTCTCTGGCTCTCCTTCCTTCTCGTCCTTACCCAGGGCCTCTGGGACCTCCAAAGTCATAAGGTCAAGGCAAAGCGGCCGGGTCCATAGATTCAGGGACAAAAGTCCAGATATGCACTGTGCGAGCTGACTTCCAATGGGAGGGGCTGGGGCTAGAGCTCAGGCAAAGGCAGGGAGAGGCCACTCTGGTTGGCTGAGACCGGTGACTGCAACACCAGCTGGGGTGCCTCCTGCTCCACAGCCACCAACGCACTAGTCTTGTCTAGCCCATCCGCTGCTTCCACTACTTCTTCCTTCTCTTTCAGGCCAATGCCAGGCCTAAGCCCAGTTCTCAGGGTGTTGCTGGCCCTTCTAGGGGAGGCCTAAGAGCACCCATGGAGACTGGAAGTGGGCCGGCCATTCCGGGCAGCACGATAGGGGCCCCATAAAGACCGGTGGGAGGGCCCGCAAAGCCAGAGGCAGAGAGACTACCTACTACAGAGTTAAGATCGTAATCTGCTCTCTGCAGTACGTGGCAAATGAAGCCAGATGCAGGATAGGGATCCTCTGGGAGACCACAGCTGCATGACATAGATAGGAACAGGGCTCCCTGAGCCCCTAGACTGCTCAAATGATTCCAATCACCAGGGCCAAAGCTAAGTGGACCATAGGAGGAATCATGAGTCCAAGAGTCTGTTGGATGTGCTGGAATGTTTTGGTCACAATAATTGGGCAAATCACAGGAGCTATGGGCACCTGCACCAGTACTACCGTGGGGACCTTGGGTGCAGCAGGCATGACAGTGGGGATTCTGGTTACTAGAGCCCTCAGAACTTCCTGTTCAAATCCCCACCTCCATTTCCTTCAAGCGTTCCTTGCTGCTCTTATCCGGTATTCCTGTGCTGGTGCCCAGCACTACAGGCCCTCCTGCACCGGGAGTCCTGGAGCTAACCCTACCAGTTAATGTCATGGCCACATACTGAATGGGAACCAAGCACAGCAGGTTACTATTGATAAGCCCTTGATATTGACTTAATGTTAATTAATGTTGATAAAAACAATATGAATTTGAGTCTTTTGAAACAATCAACAAATGTTAATTCAGCTTTACTGTGAGCAAGGGCTTATAGTTCTGTAAGTCCTAGACAAGTTCTCACCTTTGATTCTACAACTTTTGGAATAATGCTTTTTGTATATAATATCATTAAAATGATTAAACATACTAAATAGTTTTAAAAAATAATAAGGTCTTAATGCTGCTTTGAAACAAACCATGTGCAAATTACTCAATCAAAGGTCATATTTTTGTTCTATTAAATTTTTATAAAGCAACATTATAACATTTTGCTTACAATCAGGTTTTACAATAAGCTGTAGTCACCACTTCTCTTGTTGATTTTATGAGATATTTTGCCCATTGACTGCTTTTCTATGATCATATAAAACTATAAAACTATGATCATATGAAACCTCAGGTAGAACAGATAGTCAATAAAAATTTGTACAGAGCCATTCAAGCATTGGTTACATTTCTGGCACACACAGGTAAGATATAGAGTAGTCCATCTGAGAAAGTTAAGGAACAGATTCAAGAAGATACAGCTAAACATATATAAAGGTTAAATTTTTGCATCGAAATCCATTCAACTGTTTTGCATGAATACTTAGGAAGGTATCAGCTAATCAGCAAGTGTGTGCCAGCTACCCACCAAGTGCTCATCTCTAGGAGCTATGTTCTAAGGGAGAAGCAAAGGACATGTGATGTATTTTCTGTACCCAAAGAGCCCCAAAATAGTTATTAGTTACACACTTGAAAACCACCTCTGCACGAGCATATACTTATCTGTGATTTTTTTCAAATCTCTGGCTTCTCTTCTTTACAAATTTTACATTTTGAGTTAAGGGTACTCCAGTCTGTCTTATGCATATCAGAAAAGTACAACTAACTTCCTTAACTTCCTTAATTCTACTAACATGCAAATATTAGGAAGGAGGCAACTGAAATATACAAGTTCTTGAAATATATTAGAAGGAAAAGGGAGAGCAAATGGGGACAAAGGGCAGTAACAGAGAAAAGAAAATGAAACTTGACCCCCAATCTCCATCTCACCCCCACTCTGAATGGGGCTCCTGTGTCAGAGATGCCTTAAACCAGGAGTTCTTTTCAAGAGGAACTAAAATGCCCACATCTAGAGATACGATAATTATGAGTATGATTTACAATTTCATACTTACATTGGCATAAGTGACATTAGCAAAAGAAATTACCTACATGTGGAAAAAAATCAAACTCATAACAAAAATACCTGTTTATATATTCCCAATCCAATTTTCACTGGTTACACCCAGCCATAATCTAGCTGCACCTTTCCCATCTCTTCCATGGTGGCTGCTCTAAACTAAGAGTACTTACTGTGATGGAATTACGGATTCATTCAGTTTTGGGGAAGATCGGGGACAGCAAAGCAAACAATGTGTCAGATACAATTTAACTGATTTTACCATGTCTTTGGCTGGTCTTCAAAGGTTTTTGATCTAATATAGTAAATCAAACTGTGGGTGACCCAAGAGGAAACTTGTTTTATTAGTGAGTTATTCTCAAATCTTCAAGGCTTTCTTTGTAATTCCCAAAAGATGAATTTTTAGTAAGGTATTTCCTAATTTACAATGAGGCTTGGAGTTTGGTAGCTCATTGATCATTACATGGGAAAATGCTTAGAATAAGAATGCTTTGAAAATATCACTTTGTATAGTCCACTTCCCGATCTCCATTTCATCTAAGGATCATCTATGATCCAGGGCCACCCAGATATCTGTAGTGCTTCTGGCTAGTAGCTCCCTTGTTGGCCACTGGTCTTTCTCCCCTGTTCAGCCCTATCAAATCTTTCTACCATATAATCCCCCAAATATAGAGAATGACATTAAATATGATGATGACTTGGCCTGGAAGAAGAAAGAGTTGTGAAAATTCTTCAAAACTTACCAAGATCAAGAGGGATGAAGAAGTTATGGGGCTGAGAAATAAATACTTGATGAATCAAAGAATAAGAAACTCAATGACATAGATATCATTATTATATTTTACATATATTACATCACACATTATATTTTACAAAGAAGGACCCTAAAATTCTCAGAAATCAGGTGACTTGTCTCAAAATCCTCACCACTAAAAAGAGGAAGAGCAGAAGTCCAAACTTGATCTGAGTTACCTATTTATGTTTGTAAAGCTAAAATAATTAAGTTGTAAATCAAGTTTCAAACTGTAGGTCATTTTGCATAAGTGGGTTGTAAAATCTATTACTGATGAATAGATAAAGAAGGTGTGGTTTACATATACAATGGAATACTACTTGGCAATTAGAAAAAAGTGAAATCCCGCCATGTGCAACAATGTGGATGGATCTGGAGGGTATTATGCTAAGTGAAATAAGGCAGTCAGAGAAAGGCAGATATGTTTTCACTCATATGTGGAACTTGAGAAACTTAACAGAAGACCACAGGGGAAGGGAAGGAGAAAAAATACTTTCAAACAGAGAAGAAGGCAAACCATAAGAGACTCTTAAATACAGAGAACAAACTGAGGTTTCATTGGGGGGGGGGGGGCTTGGATGGGGGGAAAATAAGTGATGGGCTTTGAGGAGAGCACTTGTTGGGATGAGCAATGGGCATTGTATGTAAGCGATGAATCACGGGAATCTACCCCCCAAACCAAGAACACACTGTATACATTTTATGGTGGCTAACTTGACAATAAATTATATTTAAATAAATAAATGAATGAATGAATGAAATTAAAAAAAATAAAATCTATTGAATGGACTGCCAATCAACATTTTAAAATATAAAGTGGTGGGGCGCCTGGGTGGCGCAGTCGGTTAAGCGTCCGACTTCAGCCAGGTCACGATCTCGCGGTCCGTGAGTTCGAGCCCCGCGTCGGGCTCTGGGCTGATGGCTCAGAGCCTGGAGCCTGTTTCCGATTCTGTGTCTCCCTCTCTCTCTGCCCCTCCCCCGTTCATGCTCTGTCTCTCTCTGTCCCAAAAATAAATAAACGCTGAAAAAAAAAAAATTTAAAATATAAAGTGGAATAAAGACAAACAGTGCAAGTAGATGAGCAAGTGTTGATTTTGTTTTGTTTTGGGTTTTTTTGGTGAAAATTTTCACCATACACACACATACATGCACACGACTGTGTACACATGCATGGTCTGGACTGCAAAAAAAAAAAAAAAAAAACTAAGGAGGTTTAGGTAAGACATGCAAGCATGTTGGGAAAAGTAGATGTTCTTTCAGATCAAAGCTAACGCTCACAAAGACCATTCTAAGAGAGGATTGGTTTTTATGGTATGCTTATTTGAATTTTCTGAACTTAATAATTCTTATTTTTAGATGGGTGTTGTGATGTAAATATGAAGGATGATGATGGGACAAAGAAGAGTTCTTCACTTTGGAAATATCCACTAAGTCACTGCTGAACCGCATGCACATCCGGGGCTCTGAGAGGGGGTGTGGTGCAGGGGAGGCAACACAAAACCTGGGTTCCTAGCCTGTCTCCATTACTAACAACACAATTTCAAGTTTCTTCGTTAGTAAAACAGATGAATTTCCCACTCTGCTTTCGTCAGATAGTTATTTTTAAAAAGAATATAAAATAATGCATGTTTATGCTATTTTGAATCTATAAAATAATATGCAAATGTAAAATATTATGATTTCCTGGTTAAGTGCAATAAGTAATAAATTCATATACTCCTAACTCCTGTTTTCTATCACTGATATTTGGTTAAATACAATGAGTCGAATTGAGCATTTTTGAGTCTACTATAGAATGTTTACTTGGACTAGGGAAATTATTAATTTATGCAGAAATTATTTACTTTATAAGTATTTTCGATTCTGGGATGCCTGGCTGGCTCAGTCTGTGGAGCATGTGACTCTCGATGCTGGGGTTGTGAGTTGGAGCCCCACTTTGGGTGAAGAGATTATTTAAAAACAAAATCTTTAGGGGTACCTAGGTGGCTCAGTTGGTTGAGTGTCTAACTCTTGATTTTTGGCTCAGGTCATGATCCCAGGGTGGTAGGATCAAGCCCTGTGTTGGCTCTGCGCTGAGCATGGGGCCTACTTGGGGTTCTCTTTCTCTCTCCCTGAACTGCTCTCCCCAACTCACACTCACTCTCTCTCTCTCTCAAAATAAAATAAAAATAAAAATAAATTTTAAACATTAAAAAAAATAAAATCTTACAGAGAAGGCATTTTCAATTCTAATGAAACCTAGGAAAGACAGAACCTGGTCCATTAGTAGTCATCCTTTACAAAATTCAAAGAGCTGCTATTTTATGACAGAAAGCTTTAACTCTCTTCATTTAAGTGTTGTTTTCACATGGGCTCATTCTTTGGTTAATTTTAATGAGAAATAATAGATACACTATTTCCTTCATATTTGACTTAACACATGCTAAAGCAAAATACTATATGAAGTTCAAAGAAAGAACATTATTTGAGCTACTTATTATAATAGTCATGGTTTAAAGAGATTTAAATATTAACTTTAAAAGTCAGCAGCAAATTATTTAAATAGCTAAAACATACAACATTCTTAAGTGTCAAGCTTGGTTCTAAGCTTTTAATTGCATTAACTCACTTAATCTTAAATTGAACATTATGAATTATGAATTACCTGGTGATTCTAGCTCAGAAACTATACCCTTAACTCCTAGAATTGAAAAAAAAAAAAATCTATGGACTCTGCATTATAATCCTATTTAGCTCTCTTTAGACTTCAATTTCTCATTAATTCTATTTGGTATTTTGTGGAATAGTAAGTATCTCAGTGTCTCACAGTAAGTCAGTAATTAAAGGGAAATCTCCTTTCGAGACATAAAGTGTCCAAATGTGTCAAAATTAGAAAAGAATTCTATAATGCATTCTAGAATATTATTATCATATCCATGTGAAACTTAGCTAGTTTTAATTTAAAGTAAAAATTAAGGAAAGGGTTTAGATTGGTTGATCTTTAAGTTTCTTAGTAATAAAATTCTGTGGTTCTTAGATCAAACGACAAGTAATGAGGGTATAATTTCCAGAAGATTTTAAAGGAAATAAATATACAAGAGAATAAATCTTGCCTTTGTAGATTTATCACTGATTCGTTTAATATTTCAATCAACTCATTTTAAAAGAGGGCATTTTCAGGGCACCTGGGTGGCTCTGTTGGTTAAGCATTGCACTTTGGCTCAGGTCATGATCTTGTCGTTTGTAAGTTCGCCCCACATCAGGCTCTCCGCTGTCAACATTGGGCTCTCTTGCTGTCAGCTTGGAGCCCATTTTGGATCCTCTGTCTCCCTTCTCTGCCCCTCCCCCCATTTGTGTGCGAGCATGCGCGGGTATTTTCTCTCTAATCAAAAATAAACATTTTTTTAAAACCTGGATTTTCTCCTTCTAACATGGAACTTATCAAAATTGGTAAGCAAGGATAAGGAGTATATATCAGAATCAACCAGTAACTTTTTTTTTTTTTTAATGAAACGGAAGAACTCCTTAGTGCTGTGGCCTCGAGTGGATGTGCCTCCAGGGCTCAAGGATGAGACTGAAGTAAAAAAGGGAAAGAGTGGCAGGATCTCAAAGAGAAGGAAAACAAGAAGGGAGAACAGAACATAAAAACGTTCCATAGCAATTCCAGAATGTACCCTACCTTCCTACTTCTTTTTTCTTTTCTTTAGATTTTTTATTTTTAAGTAATCTCTACACTTAACGTGGGGCTTGAACTTACAACCTGTTTATTAAGAGGTTTTTTACATGCTCTATCGACTGAGCCAGCCAGGCACCCCCCTATCCTCCCACTCCTAATGAGGCACAAGTGAAGAAACAGTTTTGTACTAAATATCAAATTCACATAAAACCATGCTACAAAGTTCAAATTTAATATAGACTAGAGGAAGCTTAAATTCAATGTGAAATAACAATTGAGTGTCGATTACTCACATATTAAAACATTTACTGAACTTTTATGGTATGCCAAATTGTGCTAGGAACCAAGTCTACATGTGAAGGTACCCATATAAAAGTTAGCAATATTATTATAGAATTACAATGACTTCTAATGTTCTCATTTTTTAAAACAACTTTAATTAAAAACAAGCCGAAGTTGGCATCCTGGACTCTAAAAGAATATGAAGAGAGCGAGGACGGAGCCACCACAAAATAAAGGTTGGCTTTAGGAGTCTTCCAGGTAACATACCACTACTCTGCTTTCCATCATTATAAAATGATTCCTACAAATTTCATCTAGTGTCAATTTCAGGTTTGTCTAAGACTCACAAGCTGGCTTAGTTTATCCTCTGAGTAATCACAAAATTTGGTTCTTCTTACAATTGTGTTTGTGTTCTCTGTTTATCTTCCCAACAAGGCTTATCATGGGCAAGAATCAAATCCTATTCACTTTTGTAAGCTCTACACCTCATATAGTATCTAGTATAAGAAAAAGGATACTTTAATAATGTTCGTACAATGGGTAAGCTAATGAATAGTAAGTACCATATGGAGGTAAATAGGCGTCTGCTTAATCCATCCAGTTATTCTACATTTGTCAGTAAATGTAGTCAATGCGTGGGCAAGTCAGGTACAAACAGAATGATTTCTAGCCTTTGTAAACACAATCAGGAAAAGTTCACTCTCTGAGGCTACAGCTGGTTAACATTAACATGCATAAGACGAAATTAGATCCTGAGAGAAACACTTAATCTAAACGGGCTTTTCTCAGTCTGAAATCCCTTGATGTGTTCTTAAGGATCTCAGGATTCTGAGGATATTTAATTAAATATCATGTGGTAATTTCTTGGTCATGTTTATGACTGTGTCAATTGATTCCAAGTGATCACTGAAAGGAACACCCAAATTTAAACGCAGTATTTCTCACACTGAAGCATATGGATGTATTCTCAGGGTTCTAAAAAAAGTCTCCTCTCTCTACAGAGAAGAAATACTGCCTTAAGAGATGGTTTGTAAACATAACCTGACAAAACATGGGTCCTTCCATCTAGAAAGCAGAATAAATGTTTGAGGAGGCATGACCAAGACCTTCCTATGCATTACACAAAATTACAAGTTATCTGAAAGAAATAATGACAATTTTGGTTAAGTTAGAAGGAATAAACTTGTTAGTACTTTCCCAAACCTGTCCCTACAGCTACTCTAGTTTGAGTGAAATCATCAATCATGGCCATACATCTTAATTAAATCCTATCTAACTGCAACTGTCAGAACCATACTTTGGTCTCCTGAGTGTGCACAACACAATGGGTTTTCACATGTATAATTTGAGCACCCAGTGGTCTCCCTTTGAGACAGAGAAGGATGTTGAGAAGATTATAAAGTATGCAGTACAGTGATAAGCATATTGTAGACATGCAATAGAGGTAACTATTTTTTTAAGCTTAATTATTTGTTTTGAGAGAGAGAGTGAGCACAAGCAGGGGAGGGTCAGAGAGAGAGGGAGAGGGAGGATCCCAAGGAGGCTCTGCACTGTCAGCACAGAGCCTGACATGGGGCTTGAACACATGAACCGTGAGATCATGACCTGAGCCAAAACCAAGAGTCAGACACTTAACCAAGTGAGCCACCAAGGCACCCCAAAGGTAACTATTATTTGATATCATAGGTATTACTTTTTCTCACTTCAAAAATGGATAATTTGAGACTCAGACTAGTTTAAGTGACTGGCCAAATGTCTGTGTTCATTCAATTATTTATTTATCAAATATTAATTGGATTCTTACTATGTGCCAATCCTGGGTCTCCTAGTCTTTCCAACAGAGTGCCCTTTTCACTGACCAACAACACTGAAGCTGAAATTCTAGTTTGTAATCATTCTTTGTCATGATCATATAAGTCAGTGCTAGCCTCTCTTCCCCTTAGGTTTAATTTTAGCCATATTTGCATTGGTATATTTTATGAACCTTTCTTTATAAACCTCTTAATTTTCCTGTGTTGCTAATGTTCCAAGTTCCCAGTTTATGCGGCTTTCTGCATATTGCTAAATTGTTAGTTGTGGATGCAAATAGCTAAAAATAATCTAGTGCCCCTTTAGAGAAACACAAAAAAATCTCACTAAAAGGTGTTGTTAAAAAGGGCTCTAGAGGGGCGCCTGGGTGGAGCAGTCGGTTAAGCGTCCGACTCAGCCAGGTCACGATCTCGCAGTCCGTGAGTTCGAGCCCCGCGTCGGGCTCTGGGCTGATGGCTTGGAGCCTGGAGCCTGTTTCCGATTCTGTGTCTCCCTCTCTCTCTGCCCCTCCCCCGTTCATGCTCTGTCTCTCTCTGTCCCAAAAATAAATAAACGTTGAAAAAAAAAATTAAAAAAAAAAAAAGGGCTCTAGAGTATACGTTACAATGAAATACTACTCGGCCATAAAAAGAATGAGACCTTGCCGCTTGAGAAAACATGGATGCACCTAAAGCTTATTGTGTTAGCTGAAATAAGTCAGAGAAAGGCAAATCAGGATGATTTCACTTATATGTGGAATCTAAACAATAAAAACAAACAGAAACAGACTCATACATACAGAGAACAAAAGTGATTGCTGGAGGGGAGGGAGGCAGAAGAATGGGAAAAATAGCTGAAGGGGATGAAGAGGTACAAATTTCCAGTTGTAAAATAAATAGGTCATGGAAATGCAAAATACAGCATAGGTAATATAGTCAGTAATATTGTAAGAACATTGTATGGTGACAGAGGTACCTACACTTGTTGCAGTAAGTATCGCTTAGGGCATAGAATTGTTGACTCACTATGTTGTACATGTGAAATTAATATAACTTTGTATGTCAGCTATACTTCAGAAACGCGGTAGAGACCATTGCTAGTTTGATGTTTAATAATTCCAGCGGTCTTTGTCAGCTTCCACCATGGCGTACCATGGCCAGGGTCAAAAAGTGCAGAAGGGGATGGTGCAGCCCATCAACCTCATCTTCAGATACCTGCAAAATAGATCTTGGATTCAGGTGTGGTTTTATGAGCAAGTGAACATGTAGATAGAGCGCTGTATCATTGACTTTGATGAGTACGTGAACCTTGTATTAGATGATGCAGAAGAGATTCATTCTAAAACAAAGTCAAGAAAACAACTGGGTCGGATCATGCTAAAAGGGGATAATATTACCCTGTTTCAAAGTGTCTCCAACTATAAATGATCAATGAAGTGAGAAATTCTTGAGAAGACCATGTAGTTTGTTTTTTTTGAGAGATCCATTGTTGGGAGCATAGTTCTAAAACGTTTGTTCCTATTCTTTTGCTTACCTTTATGTCATTACTGGATGACAATGAATGCTGTGGGATTGCTTTTATTAAAAAAATAATAATAAACGAATAATTCCAAGGGAACTTGAATAATAAATCTCTTGATAAACTTCTGGTGGTTGCTTCGGATGAGAAAATATATTCTTTTTATTTTTTTTTAACGTTTTATTTATTTATTTTTGAGATACAGAGAGACAAAGCATGAACGGGGGAGGGTCAGAGAGAGGGAGACAAAGAATCTGAAACAGGCTCCAGGCTCTGAGCTGTCAGCACAGAGCCCGACGCGGGGCTCGAACTCACGAACCGCGAGATCATGACCTGAGCCGAAGTCGGCTGCTTAACCGACTGAGCCACCCAGGCGCCCCGAGAAAATATATTCTTAACTCCCTGATAAATTGTTTCTCTCTCTCTGTCTCCTACCTTTCTCTACGTGCCATGGGCACAACTGCTGTCTTTCCTCATTCCTCAAGAAAACATCACGCCATGAATTTTCTCATAAACCCCTTTCCCAAGCATTCTTTACTCACCCCAGCAATGACTTTGCATACCACTAAGATACAGGGTTTCATTTCAGACTGTCCCCACTGCCCACTCTGCCCTGTACAAAGAACTTTCTTTTTTCATTGATGTTGGCTTTTTAAAAATATTTTTGCCCTTTTTTAAAAATGTCTATATTCATTTTTGAGAGAGAGAGCATGACCAAAGTGGGGGCAGAGAGAGAGGGGGACAGAGGATCTGAAGTGGGCTCCGTGCTGACAGCAGTGAGCCCGATGAGGGGCTCAAATTCATGAACTATGAGATTATGACTCGAGACAAAGTTGATACTCAACCAACTGGGCCATCGAGGCACCCCCCACCTCCGCTTTGCTTTCTTTTTCTTTTTTTTTTTCTTTGGTAGTGATGATGGTGGTAGGAGGGGGGAGCCAGGAGTTACATGCTCCAAGGCGTACCCTTATGAGCTTTTGTGTTTCTGCATTTTGGACTCTTTCACCCTATCTTGAAGATGTTTCATTTCTGAGGGAATAGGCTGAAGAGAAACTGAGTATGAAAATAAAAAGAATTGCCTATGTTGAGGTGTATACATGTACATATGCAGGTTCATTAACAGACAGGTAGCTTCTGATCATGCCAGCTCAGCAGACAGCCACTTTTTAATAACGGACTGCAACATTCTCTTCTACATATCTATTTTCTTCATTTCTGAGAATTTGGGGGAAGTTACCATCTAAAAACAAGGTTTCCTTTTTATTCCCTCTGCTTCTTATACAAGGAGAGAAAAGGCTTTGACAAGACTAGAGATGACAGGATTTAGTTTACTCCTTTATAATCATCAACACACACACATACTGCCACTTTCTCCAGCCTATACAAAAGTGATTTTTCCAAAACTCTGGACTTAAGGGTTCCTGACTTCTTGGCCAAGGATTTTTCCTTTTCTCTACATCATCTCCTCACATCTATCGTCACATTCCAGACCTTCTCATTCCAATAATATAATCTGCTCCCCCCGTCCCCCGCCCCGGATCTCAATTGAGAACATTGACCTTTTGACCACCATTTACTCTCTTGCCAATCTACTGATCCAATTTCAACAATCCTTCTATGCCTGACACCTACAGTCTGTTCACCTTTTCACAGTGCCTGTTTCTCTCCTCACTCAGTGGAGCTACATCGCATGCATAGTCTTTTAGAATCATTTTATTCATTCCTTTGCATGCATCCTCAATTCTTTTGTCTTTCTCTAGCTACACTATACATGCTTAGCTAAACCACATTCCTGGTTATATATAACTCTCCATCTGAGTCCGTATCTGACTGTGGCTGCAGAAGAACACACGTACATACTAGCTGGTCACGATCCTTGAGTAGGCTTTTAATTCCTCCTTCCAATCATGCTCTGCCACCCTTACTCACTCTCCCTCCACTCTCCTAGATGATTGTCTCCCACCTCCTCTCCCCTCTCAGTTAATGAATCTTCAACCCTTATTATTCTCCTTGTGACCCCAACCTTCATCCCTGGCTCCTCTCTTTTTGTTCTTATCTTATCCTAACTCTGTAAAAAAATCTATCAGCTCTCTCTTCAAAATATATCCAGAATCCAACCACATCTTACCATCTCTCCTGCCTGTTGTCCAGGTCTAGAACATTTGCCCTCTTACCTAAAGTATTACAAAAGTGCTTCCTCCTCTGCCCTTTCTCAGTTTTAAGTCTGAGCGTTACTATTTAAATTTAAGTCAACCTATGTCACTTTTTTGCTAACAACCCTCTAATCAATCACTTCTCTTCCCTCTCAGAATTAAAGCCAAAGTTCTTAAAATACCCTGTAACATCTTATATGACCTGGTGCTGCGGATGACTCTTCCTGACCTCTTACTTCTCTTCCCCTGATCTCCTACTAGTCCTGCTATGCTAGCCTCCTTACTGGACCTTGAACTCACCAGGCATGCTCCCTCCTAGGGACTTTCTCACTTGTCAGGCCTTCTTCTAAAATATATTCCCTGCAAATAGTGCAGGGCTTCCTTGGTCAAATTCTTCAGGCATTTTTTTTGACCATCCTATCTAAAATAACACATTGCTTACCTTCCATTCCTTCTCCTTCTCTACTGCTATATTTTCCCACTATCACTTACTAGTTACTCCTTTCACATTTTTACTTTTTTTAAATGATTATTTATTTTTGAGAGAGCGCAGGCAGGGAGAGGGGCAGAGAGAAGGAAACAGAGGATCCAAAGTGGGCTCTGCACTGATAGTAGTGAGCCCGATGTGGGGCTTGAACTCACAAACCACGATGACCCCAGCCAAAGTCAGACGCTCAACCAGCTGAGCCACCCAGGTGCCCCACATATCTAACTTTTTTGGTTGATGATTATCTCTGTCTCCTTACATTGTAGATTATAAGCTATATGAGAGCAGGGGTGTTGTCTCTGTTTTCACTGCACCTAGGTCAGTGCCTGCCACATAGTAAACACATATTATATGTTTGAATAAAAAGATAAACAAATGGTGAGCCTGAGTTCAGACTGGCAGAAATAATGTGATTATAATATCTGAGATGAATTAAGGAGAATGGAGTGGCTACATGGGAGTTGTGTATTAAAACCCATGTCTTTTAGTCATAGGAAAAGAGCATTCAAGAGAATTCCCAGAATATAAATTGTTTTGGTTTCATCTAAACCACCACAGCACAGTACGTAAGACAGTCACAGAAATGCTTTGCATGAAGCTACCCCTGGCGTTTTTAAATGAAATAAGAGTTGCACTTCAAACATCTTCCTAAATCTGTGAGACAAAATTTTTTAGAGTTATGGACAAGTGGCTGATGAAAAGTCTACTGGAATTACTTTGCATTGAACAACTATCAACATGAAAATGAAAATTCTAAAAAAAAAAAAAAAAAGAAAAGAAAAGAAAGGAAAGAAAGAAAATGAAAATGAAAATTCTAAGTGCCCCAAAATACTGGGCAGATGTTATTTAAATCCAACCTGAATCTGTACTACTTAGTATAGACCAAGGACCAGTGTTAATGCACTGAAGAGAATTAGAGAATAATATAGAATCCAAAACCAAAAGGACACATGTAACCAGAACCAGATAGATGTACCACTTTTGCTTCCTCTAAATGAGATGTCAGATAATGAATACTTAACAAGATTGTTTGCAGGTATATTTGTGCCCCAATTTAATTGGTTAGGAAACTGAATATAGTTCATTCCATGTTCCATTAATTCCAGAAGTCCAATTCTCAAGTATTCATCACTGTCGCCTCTATAAATTCCCAGGTTAATAGAATTGGTGTTAGAGTTTTTATTTTTTTTTTTTATTTTTTAAAAAAAAATTTTTTTTTTCAACGTTTATTTATTTTTGGGACAGAGAGAGACAGAGCATGAACGGGGGAGGGGCAGAGAGAGAGGGAGACACAGAATCGGAAACAGGCTCCAGGCTCTGAGCCATCAGCCCAGAGCCCGACGCGGGGCTCGAACTCACGGACCGCGAGATCGTGACCCGGCTGAAGTCGGACGCTTAACCGACTGCGCCACCCAGGCGCCCCGGTGTTAGAGTTTTTAAAGAGAGGTCCAGAGTGGATGGATCCAAATGGCATTGGTAAAAAGGATTTTAGTTCCAGGAAAGAAATTTAGTTTAATTTAACCCAGATAAACAGAAATTGTTACCAAATTGCTACTAACTGCAATCTTTCCTATTTGATGACACAGGCTATGAGAATACCTTTTATGATCTGCCCTGCCTATGAGAACCAGCACCGCTTTTGCTAAAGTTTAGGCTGAGAATCAATATAAAAAGACTGTATTATTATAATAAGGATTATCATTTGCTAATATTTATTGAATGTGTATTCTGCTAAGCATTTTGCAAACATCGCATTTAATTATCACAACTATGCTATGGCTCCAGTGTTGTTACGATCACTATTTTACAGCTGAGAAAACGGTGTCTTAGAAACACTTGGTGTCCAGGGTCACATAGCTGGTAAGGGGATAAAATGAGAATTTGGATTCCAGCACCTACATTCTTAAAATGACTTCCAAAAATGCATTGTGGTCTGAGTCATAACTACGTGAGCATATGATAAAGTCATTGTTTGGTGTACCTTCTTGTTGGTAAAGGACTGGTATTTTAGGAACATTAAAATTCTTTTGAAAATGTTCCTTTAACCTTGCCTTCTGTCTTTGATAAAGGAAGCATAAGATCTAACTGGTAATTTTGCACCTTTATACCTCAGTAGTAAAAGGTCAAGACCAAAAATTAGAATATATTAAAGACTATTAACTTTCAGGGTCATCTCCAGGATTACATTCAATAAATGATAAGTGATAACCTTTATTTTGAAGTCACTGCAGTGAAACCAATAAATTTTATGCCTGGTGAAAGTACCTGAATCTTCTGAGCCTTTTATTGACTTGTAATTGGCTATATTTTTTCTAAGGTCCTATTTATTTATTTTTGAGAGTGAGAGAGTGAGGATGAGCACAAGCAGGCAAGGGGCAGAGAGAAAGAATCCCAAGCAGGTTCCCCACTGTCAGCACAGAACCCAGTGGGGGGCTGGAACTCACAAACCATGAAATCAGGACCTGAGCTGAAATCAAGAGTCAGATGCTTAACGGAGTGAGCCACCCAGGTGCCCGGCCATAACTATTTTTATGAAAAGGTTATAGTGTCTATTTTTAATGTTTGGACATTAACCTTGTTGATAACATTATTAGACTGTGAATAATTACTAAATAAATAAAAGCATTACATATATATGAGTTTCAGATCGGGAGCAAATGCTAAGATTTATTCTCTTTTCTGAGTGTACAAGAGATAATAAAATAAATAAATTACTAGTTTTATCTTTTAGAGAAGACAGAAGTTAACAGATTTTTTAGCCATTTGGAAAAGAAAAATGAAGACTTGAAGTCGTCTTTGTTTTTTAAGAACATTGCTTTGTGCCAAAATTATGAATTTTTTTCTCATATCCTTTAAGTGATTAAAAGCCAAACTGTATTTTTGGATTAAATTTCAAAATTCTCCTGGTAGTCATGAGACAAATTTTATAAGGAAAAAAATTTTCATCCAAATTTCAGCTTAAGGAATCTCAGAACGCCAACACACCCGACATTTTTGGAAAGCTGGTACAGCCCAGATTGCCTTTCATTGAGAAATATAGCAGGGTACAGAAAGTTCTGGTTTCTGTGTCACATGCCATGATGCTCCCCAGAAACCCAGGCTTACAAGCAAAATAATGGACACTTTTTCTTCTCTTCTTTCATATGCCATCGTAACTTTGAGCTTTTACATATTTGCTAGATACAGCTGTATTTTGGCTGAAGAGTTGTCCTCTTAGGTGTTCAGAAATTATATTCAGCTCTGAATTTTGAGTTTTAGTGTAATCCTGGTAGTGGTGCACTTTGATTTAAAAGTCGCTCTATCTCTATTATGTTAAGGATGAATAAAGCTCTTTTTACACTAACAATGGTACATCTTGAAGATTTGAGCTTCAAGATAAAGGAAGCCACATTGTACATCCTGAAAGACAGATCCCAACATCTCAGGAAAATGTCCTGCAGTATAAAACACTTGTACACCGGAGACAGGCAGAGCTGTGTGACCCTGGGAACATCACTTAACCACTTGTGGGCTCAGTTTCTGCATTTGTAAGTTCCAGCAAATATCTACCTACCTCATAACATTTGTCTCTGCTGGTTGATAAAGCATCACATGTAAAGACCCCAGCGGAAAGCCTGATACACAGTGGCTAAATAATTAACATTAGTCACTTTATTTCTCTAATCTCTATTTAAATTTTTTTTTCAACGTTTTTATTTATTTTTGGGACAGAGAGAGACAGAGCATGAACGGGGGAGGGGCAGAGAGAGAGGGAGACACAGAATTGGAAACAGGCTCCAGGCTCTGAGCCATCAGCCCAGAGCCTGACGCGGGGCTCGAACTCACGGACCGCGAGATCGTGACCTGGCTGTCTAATCTCTATTTAATGTACATCCTTGCATAGTAATAATAAAGACCAACACCAGACAACAATACTTACTTTTTACCTAGTAAATTCAGGTGATTGAGGAGACTCAATCTCATATGTTGTATGCAGTTGAATTTTAATTTTTCTGATTCTTGGTGAATTATATATACTAATTGCAATTAGAACATGTACAACTTAAAAATTCCTTTCTTATTTAATAATTTAATTTACCCTGCAACCCAGTGATATAAGATTGAATGTATTATTATTATTATCTTGTTTTAGAGATTAGAAAAGTGTCACTTTCTGAATTGAAATGACTGACAAAAGTGGAGAGGGAACTTAGGCAACTTAAATTGTAGTCTCTGGGCTCTAGGTTTTGTGTGGTTTCATGATACTGTGCTACGTATTCACAAAAATAAATGTTCTTCCCTTGTATAGCAACATGTTACTGGACAGTTGGCCACTGTAAGAAAAATAATTTAGGCACTAAAAAGTTTTTGAGGTAACTCAAAAAGTTAGGTTGGTCTAAGGAGGAGAAAAAAACTGAGTACTGCTGAGAGATTATTTTTCTAAAAAAAAAAACCAAAGAACCCTAAAAAAACCCTTAAGATCCTTCATACAATTAATATATTTGTTACAATTTTGGGTTAAGTGCATTTGCTTTGACCGCAGTCAACTTCATTTTCCTTGGGTTCCTTTTTTGGCATTATTGATGATAATTTTACCTAAATGGACTGATAGTTTCATTGCCTATTCTCTAGCATGTTGCACATTTAGAAATTTAATGGATCAATATTAAAATTTGGGAATGTATTTCATATACTTTAAAATATCTAAGGCAATATGTTAAAATTATAAAAATATTTTATATTTAGTCTCATTGGCATTTTTGGAAGAAGTTCATGTATCCATATGGGAATTTAGATGTTCTTTTTCTTTTAGAGTAACTAATATACTTAAAGTTCAAATTATTTGTTCAAAAGAACATGAGAAACATATCAAAACAATTCTTAATGGAAAATAAGATGGATAAAGAAAGGAATGTAGATGCAGAATATGAAGATCTTATATATTGGGATAAAGGGATTTGGCCTTATTCCATAGGTCAGTGTCAGTATGTAAGGTCTGGAATTTTATCTCACATACAAGCTAAAAAGTCAAACTCTACTCTTTCATGATGTTGGCAGAAGGTAAGAGTTTCCTAGATCAGAGACAAATGACTTTATGATTCACAGCAAAAGCCCTTGCTGAGTGTCACCATGCTGCTTGTGTCAGTTCCCTATGCCCCTTCCCAATCCCTCAGAAGTGACACACAGGGCCAATGATAGATGCCTGTGCACACTGGGTTATGTTAAAGAAGGACGCAGCTTTTATAATAAGAAAACACATTGAGGCACCTGGGTGGCTCAGTCGGTTAAGGGTCAAACTTCGGGTCAGGTCATGATCTCATTGTTCATGGGCTTAAGCCCCACGTCAGGCTCTGTGCTGATAGCTCAGAGCCTGAAGCCTGCTTCATATTCTATCTCTCCCTCTCTTTCTCTGTCCCTCCCCCCTTGCATGCTTGTGCTCTCTCTCAGAAATAAGTAAATAAACTTAAAAAAAAAAAAGAAAAAAGAAGCCTGCTTTTTGTCAAGAGGTAGATGGTACCTAAGGTTGCTCACTGTAAGCACACTCTAAGAAATGGCCCAGATAAAGAACATTCAGGGTCCTTCAATTCTTGTCATATTCAAAAGAATACTAGAGATATTGGGGAAACAGCATATTGCTTTTCCCAATAGCAAGTGGCTGTCACCATTTTTTAATGCCAAGAAATGCATTCCTCTAAAGGATAAAAAATATTGCCAACAGTGACAATGCTTTCTATGCTGGTGACTTTCAGCATAGAGTCGTCTCTCCCTTGCTGGTGAGGAGCAAGGGAAATCCTGCAATCTTTGCAAAATCCTCCAAGTGATTTTGGTACAACCACTTCACTAATCTAAGCATTGGGAGCCACTGGAAATTTGTTGGGGGAAATGACATAATTATATTTTTACTTTATAAAAATAACTCAAGGCATAGTGTAGAAATTGACCAGAGTGGACAGGATGAGGACAGAACCTAATTAAGGAGGGTATTATGGCAACCATGATAAGTGACTCTGAGGTGATTCAGTTAATGGAAATATGGATGTAGAAAATGGACTAAGAAAGGAGTGCCATACTGGAGCTGGGTTGGTGGGTACAGGGGGAGATGATAGGAGAACTGTTGGAATTGACACATTGATGAGGAAATCAGCAGGTAGAAGTTTGAGAGGAGAGTAAGTTTGAGATAATATGTCTACTTTTTGAAAAATTGTGTTTGAAAGATTTACTAATTTCAGGAAACCATGGGTTGAGCATAACTGGGCTCAATATATACCAGGATATAAAGGGGCATTCTATAGATAAGGTAGAATCCAACAATGAGATTTTCCTTCTGTTCACTTAAAATTAGCCAGGATTACTCACTTCCCAGTCAGCTATGTCAAACACACACACACACACACACACACACACACACACACACACACACACATGCACCACCAACATTTAGCACACTGTAGTGAACACTGAAGTCTACTAGACACTGTATTCATGGTACAAAAATCTTGTCCAAAAATAGCACAAAAATCTCAATATCCATGGGACTGAATAATATCCAAAATGTACAATACTGTCTGGAGTCATTACTGAATGGATGTAAATGAATGGATAATCCAAACACTTCATACTTAAGCCAACAGTTTCAAACTCTTCTCATTGTAATCCATATTTTAAAAATAATTAGGGAAGGAGGGAGAGATCATTTTTATTTTATTCTCTTATTTCTCTATCTCAAATTTTAACACTCAGTTACCTATGAGTAAAATGCATATGTCAGAGAAGAAAAGAAGCCAGTCTGGATAACTAGTTGATGATAAATGAGAAGTGAAACATCATTCTTGGTCAATACTCCAGCTATTGACCAAGGCCCAGCCATTTCATAGACAAAAACTGACATTCAATTGTTATTTTTGATCTATCTGCTTTGCTGCAAAATTAGGTCTAGACACAAATGTCTGAGGCTTCAAAAGTTGGTAAGAGGATGAAAATGGATTTTCATAAGTCTGAATCACTGATATTTTAGTAAATTCAATAAGGACAAAAATTAACCTTGGGCTCTTGGAATATATCTATAGATAATGAGTGTTTCTTCCCTGTGTACAGAGTCATGCTCTTACCTGATTGCAGGTATTGATGTCTATGCCCCCCTTCAGATATTCCACTACTTTGTCCAGGTTACCTGCTCTGGCAGCACGGAGGAAGCTTGCATTGCTGTCAGACTGTGAGAAAAAGAAAAGACTTTTAGGTTATTACTGATAAAATAAAAACATATCAAAGACAGAAAGACAAAGAAAGTTTACACTGCAGGTAAAAAAGCTGTAGTTGCAAAATACCTCAATACTGAGTTTAAAACACTGAACAATAATTCGTAGGATAAGGTAGCAAGTTCGTAGTATTTCTAGAGAGTTGTTTAAAGTCAATGTGTTCTGCTATGTTACAGAGTGTAGAAGAACTACTAAAATAAAAATACTCATTACTGCTTTATTTTAAATCTTTGGCCACATTTGAAGATGAATTTACACTATCCCCAAATCCACTGTTACCCATTCATTTTAGCTTTGAGATGCTTGCGACCTTACAGCAAGCCTAATGTCAAGCCAAAAAGGAATCAAAATAGTAAAAGAAATTAAAGACACTGGGTTTCTTCTTTCTTTTCCTTTACTGTTTGGTTTTCAGAAAAGTCTGAGGGAGAATGCTGAGCATGGGTCCCTTGGTATTCATCTGTCCTCATTACAAGAGAAAAACAGAAAGCTCCGAGGATGCTTTGAGGAAAAAGGATAGCACTAGTGTGGACTGGGCCAATGCAAATTTTGTGATCCCAGTGATTTTGAGAAAACAAGATTCAATTTAACCCAGCTGACATAATACCAAACTAAAATCCCTTGATAAAAATGAGCACTCTTAACGGAGGCTGCTTTTTAAGTCCTCGTCTTCCCCCAGCACCTTTCAAAATCTGATCATGGAAGAAACAGCTGAATTTTCCCCACAGAACATCCAGAAGAGAGCTGCTCCAGAGATGAAGCCATAGTCACCTGACTCTCTGGCTTACTGGCAAAGCCTGACTTTCAAATCTTAGCCCAATAACGATGATAAACTTTGTTAGGTTCCAAGACACTTGTGTAACTTTATAATTCTTCTTGTGGTATAGCATCTGACTAAAGAGAATGTGGTAACATGAAAAGGGATGCCACTGACCTACTAGGAAGTGAGACACCATTGTGACAGCTTGTAATCCAGCACTGTCCCCAGTAGGCTACACTGCCTCTCTCCCTTGAAGAATGTGCTTGGCAGGGGCTCCTGGCACACTCTTGCAGACCTATTCATTATGGCTGGTGATGATGTACAGAGATAGAAATGGAGGTATTTTTTCTGGGAGCCTCAAATAGGGAATTATTTGCATACCGTTCAAATGATTTACACATGGGAAGATGGAAAACCCAAGACTAAATTACCTTACTTTTAACCCAAATACCACAATGATTTATATAGTTATAAATCAGATAGATAATTTACGAAGAGTTGAAAGGTATGACCGAAATCTATACATCTGGAATTCATGCTCTCACTCTTTAGAAGTCTATCACTTGGTTAACGCCTGACTGTCCTTCCCTCCCTGCATGGCTGTGATCTGCAGTGCCTCACTCTTTGCCTCTCCTGAAAGCTATGCCCATGGCAGGGTGCCCTAAGTGTATCTGCAATGCCACAGTGACTGAGTTGTGACTCATTTTAAACTGCCTATTCGATGAAATTATTTTGTGGTTTGCGGCAAATTCTAATCTCCAGGAAGATTTTTCCATCTCAGGTTTCTTGCCACAGCACTTAAAAGTGAAAGATCATACTATGCATTATGTTATGTCAATATCTCACAGGAAACATTAGTTACTATAAAAAAACTAAAATGAAACACTATTAGGTCACAGAAAGTATGACATTATTTTCCATATATAGTTTTTTAAAAAGTAAGTCTATGCACTATATATTCTATATTATATTAGAGATTATGCCTAGTAACTACTGTTATCTTGTACATGAGGCTAAATAATTATAGTTAACGTTCACTCGTTACTGTGGGTCAGGCACAGAGCTAAGGGAGCCAGTCATATGTATTATATCCTTAATACTCACAATAACACTATGAGAAAGAAGCTATTGTTATGCTCATTTAATAGGTGAGGTTTAGAAGATCTCCAAGGTCACACAATTATGTAGTGGAAGATCCAAGATTTAACTTATGTTTATCGGTCCAGAGCTAGTCTTAACTGCTACTCTATCTCACCCCTCCAAAGCATCAAAGCAGATGTTACTACAGATACCTAACCTATGAGCTATAGATTGGTTTCAGTTGTGAGAAAACTGTTACGCCCTTGGTCTACATATTTGCTCTGCAAATCATGGCACTTCCTAAATAGAGTGCCTCAGCTGGAGAGAGAATTTTTGGCTGACATCCCTGTCCCCACATCTATCAGCCATCTATACACCTAGAAAAAGTAAGAGCTGGCTTGTGCTCTTTGCAGGTGACATGATGCTCTATGTGGAAAACCCAAAAGATTCCCCCAAAAAAACTGCTAGAACTGATTCATGAATTCAGCAAAGTTGCAGGATATAAAATCAATGTAGAGATATCGGTTGCATTCCTATACACCAACAATGAAGCAACAGAAAGAGAAATCAAGTAATCGATCCCATTTACAATTGCACCAAAACCCATAAAATACCTAGGAATGAATCTAACCAAAGAGGTGAAAAATCTGTACACTGAAAACAAAAGAAAGCTTATGAAAGAAATTGAAGGAGACACACACCAAAAAATGGAAAAATATTCCATGCTCCTGGATAGGAAGAACAATATTGTTAAAATGTCAATACTACTCAAAGAAATCTACATATTTAATGCAATCCTTACCAAAATAACACCAGCATTCTTCACAGAGTTAGAACAAACAATTCTAAAATTTGTGTGGAACCAGAAAAGACCCGAATAGCCAAAGCAATCTTGAAAAAGAAAACCAAAGCAGGAGGCATCACAATCCTGGACTTCAAGTTGTATAACAAAGCTGTAATCATTAAGACAGTATGGTACTGGCACAAAAACAGACACTCAGAGAACAGAATAGAAAACCCAGAAATGGACCCACAAACGTATGGCCAACTAATCTTTGACAAAGCAGGAAAGAATATCTAATGGAATAAAAGACAGTCTCTTCAGCAAGTGGTGCTGGGAAAACTGGTCAGTGACATACAGAAAAATGAACCTTGACCACTTTCATACACCATACGCAAAAATAAACTCAAAATGGATGAAAGACCTCAATGTAAGACAAGAAGCCATCAAAATCCTCGAGGAGAAAGCACGCAAAAATCTCTTTGATCTTGGCCACAGCAACTTCTTATTCAACACGTCTCTGGAGGCAAGGAAGGGACACAAAGGCAAAGATGAACTATTGGGACCGCATCAAAATAAAAAGCTTCTGCACAGCGAAGGAAACAATCAGCAAAACTAAAAGGCAACCGATGGAATGGGAGAAGATATTTGCAAACGACATACCAGATAAAGGGTTAGTATCCAAAATCTATAAAGAACTTATCAAACTCAACACCCAAAAAACAAATAATCCAGTGAAGAAATGGGCAAAAGACATGAATAGACATTTCTCCAAAGAAGACATCCAGATAGCCAACCGACACATGAAAAAATGCTCCGCATCGTTCATCATCAGGGAAATACAAATCAAAACCACAATGAGATACCACCTCACACCTGTCAGAATGGCTCACATTAATAACTCAGGCAACAACAGATGTTGGCGAGAATGCAGAGAAAGAGGATCTCTTTTGCATTGTTGGTGGCAATACAAGCTGGTGCAGCCACTCTGGAAAACAATATAGAGGTTCCTCAAGAAATTAAAAATAGAACTACCCTACGACCCAGCAATTGCACGACTAGGTATTTATCCAAGGGATAAAGGTATGCTGTTTCAAAGTGGCACACGCACCCCCATGTTTATAGCAACACTATCAACAATAGCCAAAGTATGGAAAGAGCGCAAACATCCATCGATGGATGAGTGGATAAAGAGGATGTGGTATATATATACATAATGGAATATTACTCAGCAATCAAAAAGAATGAAATCTTGCCATTTGCAACTACGTGGGTGGAACAAGAGGGTAGTATACTAAGCGAAGTTAGTCAGAGAAAGACAAATATCATGTGACTTCACTCATATGAGGACTTTAAGATACAAAACAGATGAACATAAGGGAAGGGAAGTATAAATCATATAAAACCAGGGAGGGGAACAAAAACATAAGAGACTCTTAAATATGGAGAACAGAGGGTTACTGGAGGGGGTTTTGGGAGGGGGGATGGGCTAAATGGGTAAGGGGCATTAAGGAATCTACTCCTGAAATCATTGTTGCAACATATGCTAACTAACTTAGATGTAAATTAAAAAAGAAAAAAAAAAGAGAAAAAATATAAACAAGTAAAGTTTAAAGGCAAGCAAAAGTATCATAAATGTGATAAGGTAAGGGAAAAAAAGCAAGAAGATGCTAACTGTATAATTCAGCTAGTGGCTATTTCTGAGGGAAGTCAGGGGTGGGGATGAAATGGGAGGGGGTACGTAAGATGTGTTGTTAATGGTGATATTCGAGTTCTTGGTTTGAGAGGCGCATTTGCTGGTGCTCATTATAAAATGAAATAAACTAAATCCGTGGAGTGGATGAAAGCTAAAAAAAAAAAAAAAAAAATAAATGGTTGGTGAAAAAAAAAAAAAAAAAAAAAAAAAAAAAAAGACCTGGCTTGTGAAAAACTACTTAGAAACATAATCTTTGGGGAATGAGGAGAAGAGGGGGTGAAGCACACATTATATTAAAAAGCCAGTGGACTATCTCTGCCTACCTGCCTAATAGGATTAAACTCAGGAGCTAAGATCAGGGTGCTCTGTCATTCTGGTAAAAAAAAGAATGCCTAGAATAAGTAGAGCCAGAGGGAACACCTGATCCTGAAGGGATGAAGAAACACCTGCAGACATAGCTGCGGAAGCTTAAAGCGAAGATGTTGACCTGAAGGGGAGCTACAGGCGTCACTGAGGAAAACCCAATAGACCCTCTTAGAACTTCTTTAGGGACTGGGCATGACACAGAGGATTGCTTTAGCTATTACACAACTTTTTTTTTTTTTTTAGGTTTATTTTTTTTTTGAGAGAGAGAGAGTGCACATGTGAGCTGGGGAGAGGCAGAGAGAGGAAGAGAGAGAATCCCAAGCAGGTTTATGCTGTCAGCACATGGAACCTCATGCAGGGCTCCATCTCAGGAACCGTGAGATCATGACCTGAGTCAAAATCAGGAGCTGGACACTAACCAACTGAGCCACCCAGGCACCCCTACATGACTGTTTTTCATAACCGTTTTTCTCTTTCCTGAAGCAAACTTTTAAAAAGTAGATGCAAGTCAAAGACTTACAGTCAATCTGTGGAATTTTAGCAAAATGCATTCCCAGTGTTCTGGTGGGTCTAGACCCGATGGAAATGTAACATCTGAGCCACCCTGAGAGGGACCTCTTCAACAGTGAGTTATGGTAAGCTGGATTCTTTTAGAACCCGCTAGAAAAACTTAGGGAGAAAATGCATCATAAATGCATTTTGCAAATGCAAACAAACGAAAGTGTTATTAGAAAATAGATCCAGAAGATGGGTTTCAAGGAGAAAAATAAAAAGTTTTATGTAATATTGACCTCATTTTAGGTACAAAGTATAGACCTGCATGGAAATCCATATTCTTTTCCCGCTTCCACGTAGACACAGGCATTCCCTGTGCTACAATGAGGTCAATCTGTGATTAAAGCTCTCGACACAAGAGCTTAAGATAAACAGTAGTCGGTCTGGTTACCTTCAGTCAACACCGAGATGATAGAGGATTCAGGGACTCACGGTGAGAGATGCGGCAGCTTTTATGATATCGTGTTTCCCTCGGAGTTATGACAAAAGTAATTATTTCAAAGTTAAGTGTAAGTAGGGGGGAAGTATGCTCTCAAAATAGATTGATTTCACACATAACAACTCAATAAAGAGAAAGTGAGGTAATAGCAATGCCTTGGGGGAAAGTCTCTAACAAATGTAAACCTAACCTCTTTCTGCTCTGCTGCTTTATGTCCTAGGACTCTCAAATCCTAAAACCAATTGTACTTAGGCCTATAAAGTCTGATTCCGGACAAGGAATTCAAATGCTGAGTCCCACTTATTGGAATCTGAAACAGATGGATGTCATTAAAACTTGCCCCCTTTGCAACCCTGGTGTGGCATCTCAAGCCAAGAAAGAAAAATTTCCTTTTAGATTCCTCTTGACACAGTTCTGTACATTTTTTGTATCTGAACGTTAGAAAAACAGAATACTTTCTTAGCACCCAGCAGGGTGGACTTGAAAGGCAAAGAGGAATGTGCATTCACAGGGCCACATTATATCCTAAAGATAGTGCTTCCCCAGAGTCTAGGGGCATATTCACAGGCATCCATGAGTTTGCTACAAGATTTTTTTTTTAATTCTGTGCTTACATTTCAACAATAACCTAACAAGAAAAATATAAGCATGTTCCAGGTCATCTAGATAGCTACCCTTTAACAAGTATAACCATGCAATTTTGGTATCTGCCTTTGGGTTTACAGTTCACTGCGTAACAAGTGAAGTAGATATGCCATATAGATGCATGATATGCAGAAAGTTTTGCTGTGGTGCAGAGAATGATCAGAGAATCTGATCACTGTACATGGCAGGATGGTACACATGGTAAACCAAAAAAAACAGCAGTCAGCAGCCACATTAAAGTTGCAAATAAACGTACGGCTCAGATGCTATCTTTGCATGGTTCAACTTGCATCAACCATTGGCAGTGAGTGTAACAAAGTCCACAGGGAAACGTTTTTCAGTGCCCAATTTTCGCGTTTACTGGATTATGTACGTACAAACCTCCGTGGAAATATTAATTTCCTCTCTCAGTAAATACGGAGAGCTTTAAACGATTATCAAATGGCATGCCGTTAAAATTGACATTAGCAAATTTCTCTGATAGCTTTAAGTTTTATTACTGTGACGTGAAAAACAAAACCTTAAACGTGTTAATAATGGCTTGTACAACATGCTTACAAAAACAATTCTTCGTTATTTTCATTCAAGTCAAATTCAGAAACCTATTAAATTATAGAAATCTGGGGTTAAATCTTTTTACTCTTAAACCATGTATCTGTTAGTTTTAGTCAGTGCTATACATTCTACTCAATTGGAGCCAAGCATTTGAATAATGCTTGTTTTGTAGTTTTGTTTATGCTTACTTTGTAAACTTTCTTTTTAGCAGTGGGTTATGATTTAAGGAGCTTTGTGTAGTTTTGTTTTTACAAAACTGAGCCTGGGTCGCTAAGTCAGTTAAGCACCTGACTCTTGATTTCAGTTCAGGTCATGATCTCAAAGTTGGTGAGTTCAAGTCCCACATCGGGCTCTGTGTGCTGATGGTGTGGAGCCTGCTTGGGATTCTCTCTCCCTCTCTCTCTGTCCCTCCCCCACTCACTCTATCTCTCTCTCTTTCTAAGTAAATAAAGAAACTTAAAAAAAAATTAACACTATAATAAATATAACAACACTGGAAGTCATGAACTTGTTTTTATACTTTGAAAGAGTAGACTACATTATTCAAGTTTGAGAAGCATGGGTTGAATAGTGTGAGTCGGCCAGCAGCCTTTATCAGCCTCCACAAATATTTGCTGATTAACCTGAAGGAAAGCACATGTTCCCTGTGGAATTTTAATAATTTGCTTATTTTCTTAGGACGCAGTTATTCCTTTATAAAAGCAGGGTGGCTTATCAGTCTAGCTGAGATCCACATTTGTATAGCAATGCAAAATAAATGAAATTTATTAAAATAACTTAGGAGGAATCTTAATATGAATATCATGAAATGGAGGACATTCCTACCATTCCTTGGGTCTTTTCCTAGGAATGCGGATAAGGTAAATCCGTGTCTAGCAAATCATGAGTTGTATGATCTCACATCTTTGTGTATCTCAGTTTCCTTATTAAAAAAATAAATGTACTTTGTAGTTTCGGCGGGGATTAAATAAGATGATTTGAAGGTGCTTAGCCTTATGACAGGCACACTGAGGACACAGTGAGCAAAGCTAAGTAAAGATGCATCTTCATGATCTTCTTTGAATATAAAGGCTGTTGCCAGAAGACCAGAGTGTTTGAAAATATTCTGATGTGTGCGGGTGCAAAAGGACAAAAAGGAAACGAGAATGGGATGTGTGTGGTCTGCTTCCAACCACAAAGATTTGACAAAGCACCCCTTTGTGATATAGTAATGTTTTTACTTAAATAGCCATACTTTTGTATAAGGATTGCTGGATTGTTTAAGTATTAGGTCTTTTAGTAACTCAAATTGTTATCACTATCTTGTTATAAGCCAAAAATCGGGGGCAATTGAGAACCGCACACTAGATGTACTAGAATTTTTTTAGAAATAATTTCACAAGTGGTCCTTCTGCAGTTAGAACACACATAGGACAGGTAAAACACTTTACACCACACAATCCCACCTGATAATTTCTAGTTAAACATGCGGTTGTTTGAAATTACATTTTTATATAAAGATAAGGGATTTTTTCCCTTAGTATTGCATTTGGATGTTGATTTTCGGTAGCACACCAGGTAAATTATTTCACTCATTGATGTTTTCCCCAAGATTATCACCCATAAAAAAGAAAAACTAAAAAAAAAAAAAAAAAAAAAAAACAAAAAAAAAAAAACAACTATAACATATAACTTTCAGAACATTAAGATTGTTTTACAATACTATGTGAAGATTCATAAACCCCTTGTACAATTCTTACAGTTTAAAGGAGAGTAAAGCTGCAATATTATACAGGAATAGGAATGAATATAAACATTATCCACAGATAACAGACCAACAGATCTCACAAAAACAATGCCAAGCAAGGTAGGCCAGACTTAAAAAAGAACATCTTTATGATTCCATTTATTAAAGTTCAAAAACCAGAAAAAACTAATCTATAGTGTTAGGAGTCCGAATAGTAGGTTCTAGAAGGAGGCAGAAAAAACGCATCTAGTTGCTGGTAATGTCCTAATTCTACTTTTGAGCTCTGGGTGTTGTTAACTGGGTGTGTAAGCTTTGTGACAAATATCAAGATGAACACTATAATTTATGCATTTTTTATGTATGTTATAATTAAATGAAATATTTACTTTAAAAAGATGGTGACACTGAGAGAGAAGCATGTTGTTTTTAACTTCCACAATGGTAACAAAAGCACTTAAAACTAGATGAAAAAAATTAGTATTCAAAAGCAGTATCTTTTTTCTCACAGTGGAGACAATTTTTCTAATTCAGACTGTTCGTATTATGCAAGGTTTTTAATGAAAATATATTGAAGGTATTACACAGTCGAAAAAGCAATGCAGAGTACTAACTACCCACAATTTTGTTCTTTAACTCCAAAGGTTTCCTAAGTCAAATTTTAGAGCAGCTCTTTATTAGTGGTTCTGATATTTACAGAGACTTCACGATTATAAAAACCTTATGATTCTCTCTCATCATGCATTGATTATACTCTTCGTTTAGTATTAGTTAAGGCTATTCTACTTTTCTGGTCCTTTGTACATATCATACAAATGGTACTCCTCTGCTCTTCAAAATGTTTACTACAAATCTAAGAAGACACGATCTGGTTCAAGGATCTCACCTTTTATACCTTAAAAATTTTATACCTTAAAAAATTTCTGTACACTTACTTTTCTGTGACACTTTCTAAAAACTGAACCAAAATATTAATAATATGATGATATCATTCCTTAATGAATTGAAATTACTACCACAAGAACACAAAAATCCTAAACTAGTAGAAACAGTAACTCTAAGCTAGAAAAAACATTTGTGATGTACCGTTGATAACTATTTTATACTTCAAATTCCCTACATGATTTTGAAATTTCTATAAGTTTTTATATGCATCTATTTTTAATAGAATTATTGAGCAGAGTAATATGAATTCCCCAGTTAGTATTTTTTTTTTCAACTTTTATTTATTTTTGGGACAGAGACAGAGCATGAACGGGGGAGGGGCAGAGAGAGAGGGAGACACAGAATCGGAAACAGGCTCCAGG
The DNA here is from genome assembly GCF_014898765.1 of Herpailurus yagouaroundi. Lineage (NCBI taxonomy): Eukaryota > Metazoa > Chordata > Mammalia > Carnivora > Felidae > Herpailurus > Herpailurus yagouaroundi. Next base: position 72,731,528 of record NW_024412376.1, read on the forward strand.
CTCTGAGCCACCAGCCCAGAGCCCGACGCGGGGCTCGAACTCACGGACCGCGAGATAGTGACCTGGCTGAAGTCGGACGCTTAACCGACTGCGCCACCCAGGCGCCCCCCCCAGTTAGTATTTTATGATACAGTAGAAGTCTGACTTGAAAAGTGAGTGGTTTGCTGACATTAGTTTGACTTTAGAAAATGTTTCTATATCCAGGCTCATAATTAAGATGCTTATTGTAATGAAACACATCAAAACTTTCACTAAAATGGGAACTTCTACAAAGACAGGTGGAAACATTCTTAACTGCTTATAGTTCTCACTTGCCCATTGAACATTATGGTGAATTTAAGCAACTTCTCATAAGGCAGAAAATCCACAGGCTTTGATTACTTGTATTCTGGTGTATGTTCTGTCTATGACTCTGAAACACCTACAGAACTCAGAAGTTCCATCACTGAATACAACATGTCAATTTTTTCTGAATTTCAATGAGAAAATGGTAAGTTTGTAGATGGAAATATTTGCGGCTCCTTTCACATTTACAAATCTCCACAAGAAAATCAGAATAATAGGGAAAACATTTTGCTGTAGCTATAGTTCTGATGTCAGATTAAATAACTTGAGAGTCATCTTAAAAACAAATTGAAAAGTACTGATATTGAATGCTTCAGATTTTTTCAAGGGATAATACATTCTTTGGGAAGTGTCAGTTACATGAACAGATTTAAGACATCACTGTTTCAGTCAGGTAAGAACCTTGATGATTGCTTTAGCTATTAAACTATTGAACAAGAGTTAATACGCTATTGCTTGACCCGGTCTATTGGAAAAATCCTGCCTAGGTTTTTATGTTCAAGATGCTGAGGACGCAAAGGCAAGCAAAATGGTCCACAAATCCTATACTGAGTATTATGGTTTCTCCATAATATCCCTTAATATTTTCAATAGCTAAGGTAACATGGAAGTCTGCATTTAACATGCCAACAATAAAAATAATGAAAACTTAGAGATCCACCATAGAAGTTTAATAATACATACTATATCCATATATGGCTGAATCCTAAATAGTTCTCTATTATTGCTCAGGGATCCCCAAATGGTATTAATTGTGTGTAAAATAATGGAAAAAAATTAAATAACTCGTATCCCAGACCAAATCTCTCTTCTAATTTCCCACTATCTGGACATCTCTATAAAAGTGTTCTGCCAACATTAAGCTCAACACGGCCCAAATGAACATGGGCCAAACACGGAAGAGCTTATCGAGTTTTTATGTAGTGTTCACAAATCCCCAAAGGAATTTCCTTTTGGATCGTCACTGGCCATAAAAAGAGTCAGATTTATAAATGAATAATAACCAACTGTAATAACATTGAGGTGAGGAGAAAAAAGAAAGCTCTTGATATAAGTTGGTAACAATATTGACCTCTTTAAGGAATCTTCTCTACACCAAAACTCTTTTCAGTCCCTAACTAATCAGCGTGTTCAAATTTTACAGAACCTTTGAGGAGAGAAGATGTGTTAGAGTTCATCCCACTGCTATACTTAAGGATCAGAATTATTGGACCTGAATTAGGTTTTAGTCTCCCTTGAAGGCTCTTAAAACTGGAGATGAAAAAACAGACCCAACCAAGTGAAAATATCTTTCATCAATTTTTATTATCCAGGCATCCTACAGTGTTAATTTTCTACTGCCCCTTTGAGGGTAGGCACCGCATTTTTATCCCTATTTGTCTGATTATTCTTCATCTTCAGACCATATGCTCTGAAGGAGACATCACTCAAACAGAAGCAGCTTCGTGAGGCAACAGAGATGAGGAGCGGACTGCACCCCCATGGCTGGCACATACTAAAAAGTAAACTGCTTCTTTAGCATGGACTTATTCAGGATTGAAAAAAAAAAGTACATTCTTGCAATGAAAGTTTCACAAATGGCTTATTTTATAATATAACCACTATCTTAAAAGAACTTGCATATGTTTTTCTATCATGATATATATCCTTACACTGTTGACTCTCGTGTAGCCCTGTTAAGAAGCATGTAGAAATACAGAAGGGCTTTGTGTTTACAACAGCCTGGAGTACATCTGTAAGTGTCGGTCACATGGATTTTCTAGGGAGATCACTTAATTACAGCTTAACAACCACACACTGTGACAACCTGACTCAGCTTGTTTAAATGCAATTCTGAACTCATTTATAGTGTTTAAAAAAAAAAAAAAAACTAAGAGCAAGTGCATCAGTTACCCAATTCAGATTTTTTATTTTTGTTTTTTTCAGTACATATGTCCCACAATATTAATATCTACTTCAGAATAACACAGGAATTTGAAGTCATTACTTTCTAATATAATTACTTGTCTCAAGACAATATATTTTTTTTCTAGGAATAATAGACCCAAGAATTCTGGTTGTGCCACCCTTAGGGTTTCTTTTTTTTTTTTTTTTGAAAAATCTTTCTAATTACTGGATGTCATGAATTTCAGCATGATAATTATGTTGTTTATTAGAAATAATTTGTGCAGGTCACGATCTCGTGGTCCGTGAGTTCGAGCCCCGCGTCAGGCTCTGGGCTGATGGCTCAGAGCCTGGAGCCTGTTTCCGATTCTGTGTCTACCTCTCTCTCTGACCCTCCCCCGTTCATGCTCTGTCTCTCTCTGTCCCAAAAATAAATAAACGTTGAAAAAAAAATTAATAAAAAAGAAATAATTTGTGTGTCTTTAGTCCTTTTCATTAAACTACTATTAAGTTCACTGTCATCTGTAAGATGGCAAGAGCCCACCCTTCTGATGTGCACATAGTTTTTAAGAAGTTGTTTATTTGCCCCATTCTCTAAAGTATGTGGGTCCCAAAGGGGCATGCACTGTTTTCAGCCTCTTTTGCATGTTTGCAATGATCTACATGGACACTGAGTGCAAACAATGAGCTTTAGAAGGCAAAATTCCAATTCTAATAAGTCAGCATAATGCTAAATGTAATACATAAAATCATTTTTACATCCATTTCCTGGCCCCTATGATGCCGGTTCAGTGCTACAGAGGAGAATGTTAACAAACTTTTAAAAGTTAAATTTTAAAAAACCTCAAAGGGGGCACCTGGGTGGCTCAGTCAGTTAAGTATCCAACTTTGGTTCAGGTCATGATCTCTCAGTTCATCAGTTCGAGCACCACATTGCTCTCTGTGCTGACAGCTTGGAGCCTGGAGCCTACTTCAGATTCTGTGTCTCCCTCTCTCTCTGCCTTCCTCTGTTCATGCTCTGTCTCTCTCTCTCAAAAATAAATAAATGTTTAAAAAAACCTCAAAGAATACAAAAATACCGATTCAAAGGAATACCTGCAAACTGATGTTTATAGCAATATTATCAACAATAGTAAAATTATAGAAAAAGCCCAAATGTCCATCCACTGATGAATGGATAAACATGATATATATCTATATCTATATATATCTATATATAGATATAGATATATAGATACAGATATGTACATGTCTATATATCTCTATATATATATATATATATATATATATATATATATATATGGAATATTACTCAGCCATCAAAAAGAACGAAATTTTTCCATTTATGATGACATAGATGGAGCTAGTGTGTATATGCCAAGCAAAATAAGTCAGAAAAATACAAATACCATATGATTTCACTTGTGTGGAATTTAAGAAAATTCATACATAGGGACAGAAAAAAAGAGAGAGAGGGAGGCAAGTCATAAAAGAGACTCGACTGAAGAGAACAAACTTGAGGATTGCTGGAGGGGAGGTGGGGGGAATGGGCTATATAGGTGATGGGTATTAAGAAGGGCATTTGTTGTGATGAGCACTGAGTTTTGTATATAAGCGATGAATCACTAAGTTCTACTACTGAAACTAATATTACACTATACGTTAGCAACTAGAATTTAAATAAAAATATGAAACATTAAAAAATGGAAAAAACAAATAATTTTTAAGATGTATACTGCTTAAGAAGCAAATCACTTTGGGGCACCTGGGTGGCTCAGTCAGTTAAGTGTCTTAACTTCAGCTCAGGTCATGATCTCACCATTCTCAAGTTCAATCCCCACATTAGGCTCTGTGCTGACAGCTCAGAGCCTGAAGCCTGCTTCAGATTCTGTGTCTCCCTCTCTCTCCTCTCTCGCCCCTGCCCTGCTCATGCTCTTTCTCAAAACAAAAAATTCCTGGAGGGTCTACAGTTGTACCTACCTAAATGTGTACGCACCAGAAAAACCATCTCTTTGGTTTGAAAAAAGTATAAACAATTAGTGAAACAACAAGTTATTCTGATAATAATTAAAGTAATTTAGTCAGTCCTTAATGATAAATTATTTAGTCAGGAGTCAGATGAATATTGTTGAAACACCTACCATGTGCCAGGTGCTGTGTTAGATGCAAGGGATTGAATGTAGAAGAAATATGATCTATCCCCTCAAAAACTTTCAAAAGAGCAATTTAAGCTGCAGTATGGTCCATAAATTAGAAGTGGACATTAGTGGATCTGGGGAGATCAATTTCGAGGCAGTAGTCCAAGAGATAAATGCTTGTTTTGTTTAAAAAAAAAAAACATACTACAAACAAATATGTTTGCTCACAAACACATTAAGATATAGAATAGAAATAGCAATATAGTATTTGATAAAGTTCCTGGAGATAAGTCAGGTGGGAAACATAGCAGGCACAGGACTAGCAAGTGCAAGGTCATAGTGGCATAAAAGAATATAGTATGCAGAAAACTCTAAGTAATTCAGTGTATGTGAATTAGAAAGATCATGCTGAAAACAAGAAAGAACTAAAATTCTAGAAGTCTGGCAGTCCCAGACCATGAATGTTCTTGTATGCCATCATAAGAAGATTGTCACCTTATACGTGGGGGGCCAAAAAAAAAAAAAGTCCAGGATCAGAATGTTGTTTTAAAACAGTCATTCTAGTAACATATGGAGTATGAGTTACAGGGGAAAAAGAATGGACCTTGGGAGACAACTTGGAATACTACTGCAATAGTCCTGATGAGCAATCTCATCAGAGACAGCAATGTGAAAAAGACATAATTTCTCATATAGAGAAAAGAAGCTGTAAAACTTGGGGAAATCGAATTAGAGGGTTTATGGAAGAGAAGAAATTAAGGAAAGCTTGGAGGCATCTAGCTTCAGCAGGTAATGAGTGACCTATCTAATCAATCTAGGAATTTAGGGACAAAATACCCTAAAATTGGAGAGAATACAATAGTTTGGTTTTAGACTGATTAAATATAAAGTGCTAACACTACACAGTAGTGTATTAGAAATACAAGACTAAATAGTCCAGGAGAGTGGTGCCTGGCTGGCTCAGTCAGAAGAACATGCTACTCTTGATCGTGGGTTGTGAGTTCAAGCTCCACATTGGGCATAGAAATTATTTAAATATAAAGTCTAAATAATAAATGAATGATTTAAAAATAAAGAAATAGTAAAAAAAAAAAATAATAAACAGAGTCCAAGAGAGAGTATGTACTAAAGAAATAGCCCATAGAAATAACCTCTGGGTGATGGTCTGTTTTTTTTTTTTTTTTTTTTTTTTTGTTTTTTTTTTTTTTTGTAGAAATACTGGATTTTGCTTCACTCTTAACCATTTCTCTGTCCATAACACTCCTAGGAACAGGGAAGCCCTTTTGTATTGCCTCTACAAGTGAATAGTATTGACCCATCAACATTTTGCATGAAATGCCAGGAAGTGCTAATAAAATAGAAATTGCAATATATATGTATGTACACAGCATATATATCAGTGAGACTAAGACTAAAATAGAATTCTGTACAGGAGCTTTCTCATGGGCTCAGAATACTGATATCATGCAGCTGACATTTCCCCACAAGACTGGAATACAATTAAGATATTGCTTTATCCTCAATGGATGTGACCTACTATAATTTTCTAAATTTACCCTTGTGCTATGAACTGCAAATGTCAAGAATGGTTTGAGCTACTAAATTCACGCAAGGTATAGAGCTTATATAATTTTATACTGAAATGTAAAACACAGAATGGAAAACTGGCTTTAAAAAGCAATGATTTGATTAATTATAGTATATAACACATGGCAGTGGAAAAAAGATTAACAAATCAAATATTTGTAGCTTGCACCATTTTTTTTTCCCCCTAAACATTCCAGCTCATACTACAAAATCCCTCTGTTGGAAATCGGTCAATAAAAACTCCTCTACTTATTACTGACTTTCAAAGAATATCTGCATGTCTTCTGAAGCAGCTTTCAAAACAAATTCTTGATTTTTTGGTATAAGAGCATTGGCATCAACTCTAAACAGAATTTTGAAAAGTAATGGAACTGCTAATTTAAACAAAACTAAAACAAAAACAGGCTTAATTCATCTTATAGAACTAAGCTTTAGTTCAGATGCCCAAGACCATTTTAAAAGAAAAATCAGGCCTAAGCCAGGTTTAATGAAAAATGAAGAATCCCCTACTAGCTGTTTTTAATTTTCTGCCTCCTATAAGAATTTATATTAAATGGACCCTGTGGGTCTATTTCCCAGAAGTTTGGGATAGCTTCTTTAGACACCTTTCTGGGGCACCCGGGTGGCTCAGTTGTTCAAGCATCTGACTTCAGCTCAGGTCATGATCTGACGGTTCCGCAGTTTGAGCCCCATGATCTGACGGTTCCCCAGTCAGGCTCTGTACTGAGAGAGCCCGGGGCCTGCTTCAGAGTCTATTTCTCCCTCTCTCTCTCTGCCCCTCCCCGCCCCTCTCTCAGTAATAAATAAACATTAAAAAAAAATAAACAAACAAAAAACCTTCCTAACCTACCCTCTCCTTAAGTTGTACTCTGGGATCCCATAACACCCTGAGCATTCAATCATTCACTAGCGCCCACAGTTTACCTGTTTACCTGTTTCCCTAACTAGATTGGCCCTCTACAGTAGAGGGAATCCATGACTTACTCATCTTTGTGTCTCCACTGCCCAGCACAGTGCCCAACACAGAGTAGATCAATAAATACTTGGGGAAATGAAACAAAGGAAGAAGTTCAACAAGGTAAACTTGACCAAATAGGGGCATGAATCAGCACTGGTCAATGGGAATTAAACTAGTGAAAATTTTGCTGAATCAAGTAAATACTTCTGCAGATTTCCTGAATTTTAAAACTTGGTTTCAAATATTGATCAGCAAAATTTATACTTGTTATATCAATTTATCTAAGACTCATTACCCAAGATTAAGTTTCTTTGAAGTTTCTTTTATAATTCTATCAGATATCCACAATAAAACCACATGATGCCTAACTCTTCCTAGGGATAAATGAATAAAGAGTAATGGGTAAGGATGGCCTCCATTTGTATCATTATTATCTTTCAGTTGAAGTCATGAGAACACTACCATCCTTAGCAATGGACTTGATTAGATGGGCTCTGGAGCTCAACATTCTCCGATTGGGTAGGTTAACAGATAGTAACAACAATGACCTTAGTAAAAAAATTAAACATAGAAGGAACTAGTATCTTACTGATACTAACTACACGGAACCATTAGTGTTCTGGTTTTTTTAGAAATAAGAAACTATAACTTCATTCTTCTCTGTGAAAAAAAAACTTTATATAAGGTAATAATATAAGCTTTTAATATTGTATAAATTATCCAAAGAGGAGGAGAATTCCTGACAACTCAGTATTTCTGAATGCATAACAATGTACAGCAATTTCTTTCAATATCCCCAGTAGTTACCAGAAGACTAATTAACTTTCTAAATAAATTTTTAAAAAGATCATTGGCTTGTTTCAATTATTCTGACCAAGATACACAGAAGAGAAGCTGTTTTCTCTTAGAATTATTATGCATATAAAATATACCTCACTTTAGTCATAGGAAACCTGCATATTTAATTCCACCTCTACATTCTTATTTAAATATATACCTGTGGTATAACATATAAAAGTAAACCGGTGTGTGTGTGTGTGTGTGTGTGTGTGTGTGTGTGTATGCAGAGTCATATAGCACATCTTCAGAACAAAACTATAATTTTACTTGAAGGCAGGAAACATGCCATAATCCTTAGAATTTCCAAGGCTGATTCAATACCTAAAAATATATATATTAGTCAATAAAGATGCTTATGTCGATAATGAAACCTTGGGAAGAACATTAGCATGTACACAAAGCTTATACAAAGGTGACAACAGGTAAGATAAAAAGAAGTTATTCTAGCTTTAATTGCTCAAAAATTAAACTTTAGAAACTAAAAGAATTCTAAACAAGCATTAGGTTACTTTGGGACATATAAAAAGATAGCATTAGAACTTGCTTTGCAAAGCAGTAGTTAACTACAGCCAAAAAGTTCTTGTTCATCTAACAAAATTAACTTAGTTGAAATGTCAAAACTCTTCATAAATATTAACACCATAGATACATCATTACTGGTCCTTGACTAAGAACCAGGTGGCAGGCTACTTTGTCTCCATAATTCAAGGACAAACCTTGTGAAAATAAGAGGTATTGATAATTTTATTTAAAAGTTGTTTACATTGGGGCACCTGGGTGGCTCCGTCAGTTAATCATCTGATTCGTGGTTTTGGCTCAGGTCATGACCTCACAGTTTTGTGAATTCGAGCCCCCCTTCAGGCTCTGCACCGACAGCACAGAGCCTACTTGGGATTCTCTCTCTCCCTCTCTCTCTCTCTCTCAAACTCTCTCTCTGCCTCTCTCTCTCTCTCTCTCTCTCTCTCTCTCTCTCAAAATACATAATTTTAAAAAAAGATGTTTACATTGGGCCATTCCCGATTAGCAACATTTGAAACGGGAACCCAACACATATGTGAAGCATGACGAGAACTTGGGTATACATTTAAATCCTGTGGCATTGCTATAGGATACAGTCCTCTATAGCTGGAGAAGCTCCATTTCTATTCGGTTTATTTTTCCCACATATAAAAATTGTAGGGCATTTTGTAACTGAGTTTCCTCTGATAATGCCTTCTCATAAATGTAACTATCAATTTATCACTTATTATGTAAAGTGGTTATTACAAAGATTGAGCCTGACCTAAAGCCTTTCTCTCTGATTATGATTTCGAGCAAGAGAATTGGTTACACATGTTATTATTGGGTTTACTACATTTTTTCACTGTATTTTGTTTTAATACAGTTATCAAAAAGCATTGCGAGTGAGCAAGTCAATTCTTCATCATTTTTACATGATTTATCTATATTAATGTAATTTTAGTGATTCCTTTCTTAAAATGTATAAATATCATCCTACAGAATATCCTACTGACACACACCACGTGAAGATTCTACATACCACCCAGAATTGCTTCCTCTAAATTGTCCACCCACTCGTGAGACTCTTCAACATACAGTTTGCTTTTGTGTGCATACATTCTGCGGCTCAACCAGACTGCAAACTCCTTAAAGGGAGTTTTTTGTACTTTTTGTATTTCTTACACTTTCCACTGTAATATTAACGGTTCCTTGTACAGTATGCCAAACACATTTATATTCCCACTTAATCCTGATAAAGCACCCAAGTCAGGAAATTGAGGCTTAGTGAGGTGAAGCCACTTGTCCACGGACTTTTGGTAATAAATGCCAGAGCAAAGACCGGTCTCCAGTCTCAATCCAGAGGTCCTAATCATAACCACCAAACACTACCATCTCTCAACAGCCTCCCCTACAGTTTTCACTGTTCACTGTTGACTGACTCACCAGGAGTATCTGCTGCTTTCTGTTCCGGAGGAAAGTTACTGCGGCCTTATTCCTGGCCCAAAGATCATGTTCTGATCTCTCCTGATGCTCAGTTCCCTTTCTTGAGCTAGAGGCAGGGCCCAAAGTTTAACCATAAGGCACTCACACCTCTGGAATACTGAGATTTTTCTTTAACACTGCTAACCCAAGAGTTGTGACTTTTTTTTTTTTTTTTTGAGAGAGAGACAGAGAGAGAGAGAGAGAGAGAGAGAGAGAGAGAGAAGGCGTGCACATACAAGCAGGGGAGGGGCAGAGAGAGAATCCCAACAGGCTAGATGCCCAGCGTAGAGTCGGACATGGGGTTCCACGACCGTGAGATAGTGACCTGAGCTGAAATCAAGACTCCGAGCTTTAACCCACTGAGCCACTCAGGCGCCCCCGCAAGAGTTGTGACTTTTAAAGACACAGCTATACTATTTCAAAATATGACTGCAAACCATATTTGGCGATCTAGAGCAACATCTCTCAGTGATCACGATTACCATACAAAGGACAAGTTTTTTCAAGCTCCACAGCATGGTAAGCTTCAAAGACATTTGTTCCTCTGTTTTTAAAGCAGCATGCAGACTTTTACTAGCTCATACTGACATATTTCCCTGAGTGGGATTTAAACCTGGACTGCTTCCAAGAGGGATGAAACCTCTCTCAGCTGTTCTTAATTAATCATCACACCTGCTGTTTAAATGTTGATTACACCTAGAAGAAAGCTTAATAGTAAATCTTATTTTCCCAGTAAAAATTAAGTAGTAACAATGTTCTCATAAAAAGTCTGTTCCTGCAAATGAACTGAAATGCTAAATAACAGTAGGATATTAAATAAAATAATAATTTGTTATAAAACCAAAAGAATATATAAATATATATCCCATAAGAGTATTTGCCTAAAACCATACAACTTCCTATGTTCTTTAACTCAGTTTTTTTGTTCCTATATCTCCCTTCCCTTAAACAATGTAGGGGGTAATTATAAAAACATATATGTTCTCACAGTACAACATTTGGAAAGTGAATTTTCAAAAATCAGCCAGCAGCCGCAATTCCATTACTCAAATTTAACAGTGCGTATTTTGATGTATTTTCTTCTAGAATTTCTCTACCTATATGCTGTATACGTGTGTAAAGATCAGGTTTTTACAAAGATAAGAAATAATACCCTGGCTTCTCCTTTTAAAATATTATCAACTAAGTATTGCCACATCATTAAAAAGTTTCAAAGACATTCTAATTCTCATACAATAGTTGATAGATCACAGTTCTTTTTAGCTTTTCCTAATCATTTGTACAACTAGTACCTTTGATTTTCATTATTGTCAAGGAGGTTATGGTGAAAAGTTTTTGTCTTTGTCCTTGTTGTGATTATGTCCATTGTTTAAATTCCTAAAAGTGGAATAATCCTGTCAAAGATGTAGATTCTTGGTACATATTATAATACTGCAAAACTTCCCTTGAGAGAGGCTGAATCAAAAGATACAGTCGTATCTGTAGAAGAGCTGATCTCCACACAACACCCTCAAATTTGCTTTGCTCAGTTGATATGTGTATCATCATGGTTTTGATTTATCTTTTCCTTTTTTGAAGAATGTGGCACTTAATTATACATGTATCGTCTATTACGTTTTTGTCTTCTTTGACTTGTCTGTTCACATTTTTGGTCCTTTTGGAGTTTTAAATGTCCTTTTTATTTTTGAAAACTCCATATTGACAAGTTAAGATTTTGTCATATTTGTTGCAAACTTTTCTGAATTTGTTATTTTCTTTCTAACATATATTTTGACCTCTAGAAGTTTTTAATTTTATAAATTAAAAAGTATAAAATATCTTACTTTTAGATTTTTTTTATTCCATTGCTTTTATGCTTTCCAACCCTGAAATCAATGAAATACTTCTCCTCATTTTCTTCTAGTTTTAAAAAGTTACATTTAACTATTTTTTTTAAAGATTTTTATTTCCTTTTTTAAGGGGGGGGGGGGTGCAGAGAGACAGGGAGAGAGAGAATCCGAAGGCTCTGCACTGTCAGAAAGCAAGAGTAGGACACTTAACTGTCTGAGCCACCCAGGTACCCCTCCATTTAACTTTTAATTCTCTGAAATTTATTTTGGTATTAAGCATAAGTTACAATGTTACTTGGCATTTTCCAAGGGGGCAATTTTTTCCAATTGTTGAAAATCTTTCAACCCACTTTTAAATTTCTCTAGTGTCTCCATTTTAACATTTTTCTTTCCTTAAAAAACCATAACATAGTCAGCGTAGACTTCCTTTTCAATCCTGGTTCCAAAACTTGACCATGAGATGTCTGATCTTGAGCAAATTACTGACCTCAAATTACTGGTCTATAAAACACATAGTGTTATGTGCATTAAAGAAGGTAATGTATATGAAATCCTTAAAAAGAATGTATTGAGGAAGCACACTCTCAGCAAAAGGAAATGTGAATACCTGACTCACAGAGCTATTGCCAGGAGTAAAGGGCATTTATGTTCTGTCAATGGTATGTAGAGCACCATGACAGAATCTGGTGAAAATAGGAGCTAAATGAATGGTAGCTATTATTAATAGTTAATATGGAATCCCTCCATACATGTCTACATTTCTTTTATTTATTTTCTTTCTTTTTAAAAATGCTACTATTATTTTCCACATCTCAGTCTACTTTTGATCCCAAGTAGAATAGGTCTAGTCCCAGTACCAGATGAAGAGGTTAGAGATGGGCCAGAAAGCAAACCAGTATCGATAACTTGGCTGACGATGTCCATGGATAGGCCATTTGACATGTAGCTATAACTGTATGACCCACGCAGTTTAAACAGGAATGGAAGTTAACATGTCCATCTGGATCACTGCTTAATTCTTCAAAAAATTATTTGGTGAGTATATGTAAATCAACACCAAAGAAAAGATTGATTTTCAATCTGTATTTATATATTATATAATAAAAGAGAGAGAGGGAAAGAGGAGCGAGCATATAGACAATGGAATTCATTATTTACTTTCTTGGAAGAGATTGATTTCATACTTAATTTCACAGCTCTTTTAGAAATGCATATATAGGGCACCTGGGTGGCTCAGTTGGTTAAGCATCCAACCTTGGCTTAGGTCATGATCTCACGGTTCATGGGTTCGAGCCCTACATCGGGATCAGTGCTTACAGCTCAGAGCTCGGAGCCTGCTTCAGATTCTGTGTCTCCTTCTCTCTCTGCCCCTCGCCTGCTCACACTCTTGTCTCTCTTGTTCAAAAATAAATATTTTAAAAATTTAAAACAAAATAGAAATACATAAATAATTTTAAAAGTTGAAAATATATGGAATGAATATTTGACGCTTCACATTAGTTGGTATACTAAGAAATTTTAACAAGACCAGAAGAATTTTGTTAATCATCTGTTATGTGCTACATAACTTTTTAGGCATAGTGTGGATTTCAACCAGGATATTGTACTAGACATCAGTTCTAAGGGAGAATCAGATCACTTGGAACAATCTGGCTGTTCATGCTGGCTGCTCAATAGTGGAATGAAATTCTGATTTTTTAAAAAATTTTGACACATTTGCACAACAATATCTTATAGAACCTCAGTGCCTAGATATCTGATGGGAGTTTACAATATTAAACAACGAATAAAAGGACGCTATACACACGTTCAGTAATTATTAGCTTTTGAAAGTGGAGCTGAAATGTACTCTAAGTGCTGAGGTTTAAAATTCCATTGAATGCAATGCAGGCACTTTCTTGCTTCTAAAGCTGTACATGAGAACTGCAGAAGTCCAAACAATATTATGTATTATAGATATACGAACAAGTTTGTGAAACGTTTGCTAGCAAAGCAGACTCCATTCCCATGTGTCCTGTGTGGTCCTGGCTTCTGCAATTGCCACCAAATTTGGCAATCAGTTGAATGAATCTGGATTAGAAGAATCTTAATCAAATGTGAAGGGTTTTTATACTCTTTTGTCCTTTTGCACTGATGGTACATATTCAGTCCTGTCTCTTCAATAAAATCAACCTCTTAGAACGGAAAGCAGTAGTTATCATATTTTAGTGCACTTAAGGGTTACTTAGAGATCATGCTTAATCTTATTAAATAGATATTCTTGGCTCCCATCTCAGAGATTCTAATTCTGGAGGTCGGAAGTTGGCCTCAGCAATCCACATCACTTTAAAACACCCCAGATGATTCTTCTGATGTGAGTGGTTCACAGAACACACTTTGGGAGGTGCTGACATAAAGGATTAACTAGGCCTTTCATTCTATGTATTTATTACACGACTCAAATACGCCTTATCCCTTATGTCATCATCCATCATTTACTTGGTCAAAATGTTTGATGTAAGAATGGATAATAGGCTGAATCTGAGAAGCCATTTTTTAAAAAAATAATAATTATGTATTATAGATATGTGGACAATTTTGTAAAACATACACCTTATTGGTAGAAATTTTTTGAATCCCTTTTACTTCTAAAAATTGCTTTTTTTCCTTTTGTAAATTCGGGGGAGAAAACTATTTGTGACAACCAGTGATTTCCAAAAAGTTAAGAGTCACAAATTTTCTTACATCCTTCTATTTCACTAGAGGTCTTAGTGGATGGTTTCCAATTTCCTTCAGCGTGTCAAAAACCTACAAGGATATGATAGTGAAGTGGCAACATCTAAATGGACTTCAGCTGTAGTTTTAACACAGTATTTCTGCCTGGACTGACCGATTTCTCATATTTAGCCTTGATAAAGTGACAGACAATTCTTTATTAGATAAATTATTGACCTTAGAAATTTAATGTTTAAGTACATGATATGTTTATTTAATAGAGCTGTCAACCAGAATATAGAAATTGTTACAGTATCAAGCATACTGTATAAGAATATACTTCAGGGGCACCTGGGTGACTCAGTTGGTTGAGCGTTAGACTTCGGCTCAGGTCACGATCCCACAGTTTGTGGGTTCGAGCCCCACATCAGGCTCTGTGCTGACAGCTCAGAGCCTGAAGCCTGCTTCAGATGCTGTGTCTCCCTCTCTCTGCCCTCTCCCGTTCACACTCTGTGTCTCTGTCTCTCAAAAATAAATAAACACTAAAAAAAATTTTTTTAAATATACTTCAATGCCCCCCTGTGTAAGTCATTAATAACTGTTGTAGATAAACTACCAAAAAATCTCAAAACTTAAAATAATATGGCAGCAATATTTATAACTAATCAAAAACATGGTTTCAATTCACAATCTCTACTGTTTAAATACCTGGCTTTTGCATAGCTTTCAGATACAATTTGTCAGCACAAAGATAACACTGAGATGATTATACTTTGGATGATCACTGTCGTATTTTTACGTCTTATAAGCAAATTTAAAGAAAGGCACAAGAATGTCTTACTAGAGTCACATAAGCCCACATAAATATGATGTGAATGTAAGCTTTGAAAAGTCAAACACTGAAAATTCTGACAGTCAAATATGATCTAGTATGCCCCAAATTTCTTAAGTTTCACTCACTAAAAGGGCATTAAATCTAAGACAACAAATGAAAGTGGATAAGAAGTATGACAGATGTCTGTGTGGGAAGGAAGCAAAATATGGTTGAAAAGAGCTCTTTCCACAGAGTATTCTCAGCTCCATCATACATGTGACCTTGAAAAAGCCACTATATACGCGGTGGAACTAATTTTATTAAATATAGCAGAAGAAGGACTATTAAAAACTATTACACAGTTCAATTAAAGAATTATGTTTGGTTTGGATGAACCTCAGTATATGAAAAATATGAGAAATATTATATTAATACTGTTTATAATGATTCCTCTTATCACAATGTTATCTTTCAATGAATTTCAAACTTGCATTTTATGTACAACTTGATCTAAAGAATGCCTAATAAGTCAAGAAAATATATTTTTTATATAGTAAATACGTTTCATACAATTACTATTTCACAGCACTAATTTAATGTTTTTAGAAATGTCTTTTGTGCCTCTATCACTTTTCCGTTTTCACAGCTTCTGTTTTCATCTGTTTTCAGCTGTCACCTGCAGCTGGAAAACACCCACAACTAGACTGGCTAACTTGGGTGATTTCCTAGTCATTATTCCTATTTTTCGCAAATACATAGCAATCACCAGGTAGGTGCCAGGTACTCTGTTAGGCCCTGCAAAGAGGACGGAGCTTCTGATATGCAAACCACGATCTAATCGATTCTTCTAAAACAGATTTCAGTGACCTTTCCCCAGAATAGAGTCCAAATTCTAAAGCGTGGCTTATGAAACTCTTGATAATTTGATTCCACGCTTACTATCCAAATTTCCTGAGTTCCACACATGTCCGATAGAAACTTGCTGTGTCCTAGCCATGGGGGTTTACCTACTGCTTCTCTATCATTCCAGTGTTACTACTGACTCCAACATTGGTTCTGTGATCTACCCATACTGCTTCAAGATTTGATTTTTCTGTAATCCTCTGATTGAGTTGTCATCCTTAGGTGTTCCACAACACCCTGTGCCTTCTCACGACACCGTAGCAACACTGGGACTCCTTCTTTGTCCATCTTAGATTACATTCTTTAAACCAAGGTTGCATGTCTTATTCATCTTGGTAGACCCAGTGGCCGGCACTTAGCAGTTGCTCAATAAATGCTTACTGCATATACTTTCTTCTCAGCAGGAACCAAGATTGCACTCTGCTTCCAAGGTTTACTACAGGCTCCAGCTTCTCCATTAGCAGAGGGAGAGCCAAAATATTTAACAACTGGTACAGCTTAGGCACCAACCAATCACAGTAGATGTCGGCAGTAGCACTAGAGGCAAATGGTCCTGGAGGCCCCTTGCTGGTCCAGGCACTATTCCTTTGTTTGCTTATTTAGGGGATGGAATGGACTAGGAAATCCTGGAAATCAGTTCCAGGCAGCCTCAGTAGAAGGTGCAGCTTGGTGGGCTCATGAAAGCAACTGTTTAATTAACATGTATGGAAGCATTTCAAAGTGTAAACAATTGGACAGTTGTTCTGCTCCATACTGGCTGGACATCAGCGCTGTCCATAAGGCATCCCCCAAACACAGCCTTGCACTGCTCTCCCCTTCTTCAGCATCCTATGGGGGCTCATTTTATCACTCGCATTGTCACTTTATTGCCTATTCCCTTATATGGTTAATTGATTGCGTGTGGATAAGTTCTAGTTCTCAAACTAGATTGAAAGCTCCTGGAGGAGCTTATCTTCTTTCAATATTTACCTTTAAATAAATCATCCAAAAGTTATATAACCATGCTCCGTATCATTTCGTATTATTTGAAGTGCCTTATCAGAATAGATTTCGTTATATCTTGGCTCATTTTAGAGTTAATATCAAAATTATAGGAAGTTTCCTTATAGCAGTTATAGACAGACCACTGGACATCATTTATGCTCACTATATCACTTAAAGTCTCTAATTTCTACGCACTTAGAACTCAAAACTGAAGAAAATTTTTAACTGTCTTGATGTCCAGACATGCTTGGTTGTTAGATAAAGAATCACCTCTCTCTCTCTTTCTTAAACACACACACACACCATTCCATCTTAATAAATAGAATTGTCTTGTACCTAGTTGTTTAAGCCAAAAGTCCCTTATTTCTTTTACAATGCCAAAACAATCCCTCAATAAAAACAAAAACACATCCATAATCTGATCACTTCTGGCCTCCCCTGCTAGCATCCTAAATCTGATCCTCCATCATCATTCACCTCAGGGGTCTCTGGGACTACCAAACTCAGCCTCTTTTTTTTTCACTCTTGCTGCACTCACCATCCCTCCTTCACCAAGGGAAGAGCAAGAGAGGGAGAGCTTTCAAAGCATAAATGAGGTCCTACTATTTCCCAGAGGATTCCCAGTGTATTTTGAATGAAATCCAAACTCTTTTACCAAGACCCATTGCATTTAGAAAGAAATCCAGGGACACTTGGGTGGCTCAGTCAGTTGAGCATCTATTGACTTCGGCTCAAGTCATGATCTCACTGATTCATGAGTTCAAGCCCCATGTAGGGCTCTGTGCTGACAGTGAGGAGCCTGCTTGGGATTCTCTCTCTCTCTTTGCCCCTCCCTGGCTTGCACACATGCACATTCTCTCTCTTTCTCCCCCTTTCTCTCAAAAATACATAAACTTTAAAAAAAAAAAAAAAGAAGGAAAGTAATCCAAACCTCTGCCATGGTAGGGCTATGCCTGCCTCTCAGACCCCATTGGCATCTACCCTCTTCCTTGATGACTATGCTTCTGCCATGCTGTCTTTCTGTCCCTTGAATACCCCCAGCATGTTCTTACTTCAGCTAGGCAGCACACTCCCCCTCCCCCAACATATGTTTAAAGTTTGTCTCCCCACCACAAACTGTTATCATCATTCTGTCGCCAACATTTAGAAGAAGGCCCAGCTCAATAAATACTGGCCGATGAACAAACCATCTTTTGATTCAGCATAGCAGAAAAAACTAAAATGTTTTCACAACATCAGAAATCACTGTTCATGGTCTAAAAAATCATAGGAAAACTTATAGAATAACAAAAGGTTGATATAAACAAGATAAAATTCTTCATGGAAATTGGAAAAATTGTTCAAATAAATGAAACAAGAAAATAAAAATCTCTGAGCATAACTGATAAAAAAGTGAAGAATGTAATAGCTCAAAAATCAGCTAGGACAGGTAACCAAAGTAATGTTTGTGATGATGCAACAAATTTGTGGTTTTGTTCTTGGGACAAAGCAAAGTAATGTGATACAGCAAAGAAACTACAATTAAAAATACATGATTTCAGTGCAAGAAAAATAGAGAGTACACTTAGAGCAACATACAAATCTATAAATGATGCCATAATAAAAATACAAGCCAAGAAGAACATGAAATGATTTTGTTCATGTTGTTCTAGATTGCATTTTACCAAAGCATGGTCAATAAGCCATCTCTGGAGCCTACTTGGATTCCTCATGTCTTTGCTGACTCATGTCCCAGATACAGCTATCCTGGAAACAAGGGCAAAGACTATAAAGCATCTCTAAGAGCTTCTTTTTTTGTAGGTGAACTTGGAATATGTATACCAGTTATCTGCATAAGTGAAAATGAAAAGGAATGTGAGAGATGATGCAGTTTTCCCTTCTGTGATCAACAGGAAAAACTAGAACCATTATGCGGATTTATTCTGAATAAGAATTTTAAAACAGCTGAACTTTGTTCTGGATTCCTATCTGCTCCACATGCTTCCTCTGTAAGGAAATGTCAAAGTGTTAACTGATAACCACTGTATATTTAACCAAAGAAAATGAAAACACTAATTCAAAAAGTTATAGGTACTCCTATGTTTATCACAGCATTATTTAAAATATCCAATATATGAAAGCAACACAAGCATCCATTGGGAGATGAATGGATAAAGAAGATGTGAGAAATATATATACATAATGGAATATTACACAGCCATAGAAAAGGATGAGGTCTTGCCATTTGTGACAACATGGTAAGTGAAGTTAGACTGAGAAAGACAAATACCATATGATTTCACTTACATGTAGAATCTAAAAAAAAAAAAAAAATTAAAAAAAAAACAGAACAAAAGACTAAACAAAAAAACAGAATCAGAACTATAAACACAGAGAACACACTGATGGTTGCCAGATGGGAAGGGGGTGGGGAGATGAGCAAAATGGGTAAAGGAGAGTAGAAGATACAGGCTTCAAGTTGTGAAATGAATAAGTAATGGGAACAAAAGGTATAGCACAGGAGATATAGTCAATGTATGGTGACAGTCGGTATACTTGTGGGGAGCACAGCATAACATAGAGTCGAATTGCTATGTTGTACACCTGAAACTAATATAACATTCAGTGTCAGTTACATTGAAATTCACAAAAATTGAAAAGCTGAAAAAAAAAACTAACTGTGATAATAATAGATCTTCAAGTCCTTTAAAGTCTAAAGTAAGAGGCAACCACATTTCAGAGGAAAACCCTAACATATGCTCAGGAGCTTTATATATTCACTGGGAAGGCAGTTACTTTCTCAGTGGATTTGGAATAAGGTCTCAAGGAGTATAATTCTCTCATGCCCCTAAAATTTGAGTGAAAGGAGGAATGTTTAAGAGTGTTGGGAATACTCACAACAAATGGACTGGAGTCCAGTCCAGCCCATTAGCTGCTGTTGGAGGTGGGAATCTGCCCAGAAGCTTTACCTACCTACTCTTTTGTCTCCCTGAAAATACCTGCCTGCTACTAGAGTCCTCACTGCACTAGAAAATTGAAAAGCAGAAATTGTAATTAGAGTCTGAAATGTATTTCCAAATTGCTTTTCAAATAATTAGAAAAACTTACAGCACACCCAGGAAAGTTCATCACTCTCAAGGCAATCTTCTAAGACTAAATATTATCATATTTTACATCTTTGTTAGTGGAATGGTAACTTATGAATATTTTAATTTATATCTTTACAAAATAGGAAAAGAGTAACTAAATTAATATTTAGTAATTGAAAAGTTAGCAATGGAATAATAAATAGAAAAATTTAGTAAAAGTTTGAATACAGCCAGACCCCGATTTGTTTACCTATTGTCCATGGCCACTTTTGTTCTACAATAGCGGAAAGAAGTAGCCGTGACAGAGACCAGGTGGCCAGCAACGCCTACAATGTTCACTCGCTAGTTCTTTACAAAGAGAAAAAAAAAAAATGCTTGCTAATTAATTCTGCTCTGGAATGTAAGCCTTAATTAGTATATGCGCTATGAAAATAACATATTATTTGTCCAGTTATAGAATTTAAAAAATTTTTGGCATAATAGCTGTTCATCTCTTTTACCATACCTTTAAAAAGTTGTTTTAAAACTCAAAAAATAGTCATAATGCCAAAATAATATTGAGTTTCATTTTCTTTCTTTTTTTTGGTATAATTTCTGTGTTTTGCTATGTAACACATCTGGAAATTATTCTGATCTGATTTCCTTTATCATTTTTATAAAAAACTTGCAAGCTTATACATAAGTGGAATTGCAAATATAGACATACAATAACATTGTTCAAGGAGAAATTATTTTTGGTTACTTACTTCCAACATAATTGCTGATATATTCCTCATTGTTATACTATCTATACAAATAAATGCCAGAATATTCAAAATTCTAAATAAAACTTACAGAAAAAATGAAGTATTAATTTACACAAAAAGCTGTTTTAGCATCTCAAATTTTACTTTTCCCCATAAGTTGATTTCTGATTATGAAAAAAAAAATTGGAAAATTTATTTATGTGAAATTTCTGGCCTAACAATACAATAAATTATATAAAACATTTCTAAGTTTATTTCCAAGAAAAAAGTGCCCAGTACCACTGTTTCTGTCTTGCTCCCCCCCCAAAAAAACAAAATAAAAATATAAGTCAATCAGTTCTAAAGTTCTTAACAACTGTTTATCATTAATTGTGACAAACATGAATGATGGAAAGTGACTAAGGAACACATTTATCTACACGATTCAGAGAGTGACATCAGTCTTGTAGTACCCACTTAACATGAAAGAAAAGATGACACAGTTCTTAAGTTCAGAAAACTTCAGCAAGATACAACCACATATTCAGTTTAAGTCACCCTTGGTATTAGAAATTAATTATTGTTTGGTTTTTGGTCCCACAGCCAAAGTGGAGAAATTCTGAGCAGAACATCACTTCCGAAGGTGGACAACAGGTGGATTTCAACCTCTACTATAACTTTCTAAGTCACAGCAATCATTATACGCTCCCATCTATAAAATCTCTGACAGAAGAGTTTATTCAATAATCAGCAGGTTATAAGAATGTTATTTAATTCAGAGAAGTCAGATTGTAATATATTTTTAAAGTCAACTCCCATTTTTCATAACCTATCTATATTAATAGGAATAGAAGGATTTCAACCAGGGGATGGTCTTTCTTGCTGGTGATTATGTCTTCCTCTTAAAACATTTTTCATTGTCTTCTGAACTCTGAAGTTTTGAGTGAATTTCTCATTCCAGCCCTTGGACCTCAAAACCATGTTGACACGTGCTCGTGTTTACCTATATTTAATTTTTAAAGCACCTTTAACTTATTTTAATGCATTACATTTTTCTTAATGATGTTTAAAAGGTGAAAAATGGAATACACTTAGGTAACAAAAATATTGAAGGAATTATTAACTAACATTTGTAAGAATGGTCTACATTCTAAGTTAATAAAAAATATTCATAGAAATTGCCTTTTAAACAAGACGGTTACTTCTCAGGGAATATATTTACATATTGCAACAAAGCAAGCATGCAGAGTTACTAAAAAGTTACCAAAAAAGTTTACCTTTTCTGACACCTCAGTTCAGAAATTGCACTAGAAGTGGTCGATCAGAAATCTGGAGTGACTCTCCTGGTGGATGGGGATAATTTAAGCCTTAACCCCAGAAGGCGAAACCTCAGCTGTGTGGTTGTTCAGGCAGGTGTTCTCCCCTCCCCCATGGGATTGCCAAGCTCCCCACCTTTCAAGTTAATTCTCTTGCCTGGTGACTTCCATCCCCATTCCAGAAGCACTGTCCTCTTTTTCACTACAGTGCTGACAGACTTTCTTTTCACTTCTGCTAATTGCACACACTGTCTCTGCAGGTTGTTTGTATTGGTAAGTTCTTAGTTTCTGTTTCAGTTTCACTGTGGTCTGACAGACTCAATGCTAGGAAATTATGAAATTCATCCAGATCAGAGAAAAGGCCAAAGAGCACCTCAGACCCTCACCTACTTGTTATTCTCACCCCTGGAAATACCAGGTACACAAACTAAATATGAGTCCAACCCCTCTGTTTCTTTTACTCAGAAATCCTACACATCTTAGTCCCATGGTTTCGCTCTGAAATAAATAACTTGCAATAAGGTCAAATTCCTGGGCCTGGCAGATCAAAGATCAACTTTATTCTCCAGCAAATTTGAAAATCAAAAGATTTCAAAAAGAGATTTTAGCGCCCCCCCCCAAATTCACAATAAACCTTTGTAACTATTTTAAGGAACATATCATGACAATGAATTACAAAAATCTGAAAGTCACTTAGATATTTGCTCAACTTTTAAGCCTCTGCACAAAATATTATTATCGTAATCAGGACAGTGTTTAAAGGCCTTTCCACGGAGGTTAGTCAAATATTGGAAGAAAAACACTTTTATAAGCTGCACCTGGGAGTTGATGTTAGCATATGCTTAAAAAATGCCCTGTGACCTAATGGAAAATGAACCATACATGAATATATAAACAAGCAAAAGAATTTGACACCCTGAATGTAAGTGTCATGAGGCTACAAGTCACTCTATAATGAAATACATGTTCAGCTTGGGACAGAGTTTCAAATTAAAAAGACAACATCGTTGCTTATTCCAAATATCAATTCACAGCTAAAGCCAACTCAGGAGGAACAGACATGTGACACTGCATGGCTCCAAGAGGAAACAACAGCGTGCCGCTGAACCCGAGGCAGTTGGGTAGTTTGGTCACATTGGGTTTATTCTGTCTACTTCCTTCTAGGAAGCTTAGAGGTTGACCAATGAGGTCCACTGTTGATTCTTATGGCACCACCCTCCCCTCCTTCTCGTTTGTGGCTTAGAACTTACCCACACCCCAAGTTCTTGGGTGTCCTCGCTGTTACAGCCATAGTAGTCTGGGGTTCTGTCCAACTCCTGCATGTGTCCGTGTACTCTTACGCTCTTATCCGCATGACAAGACGGGCAGAGAGCTGCATTACCCATCTCACTCCTACAGTTCCTGCCGTCCCTGGGCCCGTGCTTGCCCTCTGTGCTCTGTCCAGGGCTCCCTGGGGGACACTAATGCGGACAATTCATCCAGACGATCTTTGGCTCCTCCGCTCAAGTCCCCTAAACGCCCCTCACAAGTTCTCCCCATCTGCTGGCTGGCTTGCTGGTGTGAGAGAGAACTCAAAACCCCAGCAACTGCAGGCTGCATTCGGTGACCATTTCCAATTCAGGCTCTGCCAGTCTATTTTTACACCTACCAGGCCAGCTATGCATGTCAATGGAGTGAGGGGGGTGAGGCCAAGAGAGAGCAGGGGAGGGGGCGGTGTTGTTTTGTTTTTCACCATGTGAGCAGCCTGCTCTACACATGGACTTAAGTTCCTGCTGTGTAAAATGTCTCTACATATGAGAATTTTTGCATTACTCAGTGAATGCCTCTGAATCCTTTGATTTTCCCCCTCCATCTTTCTACTTAAACAGAACACCAAATCTGCTAATGAGTCCGCTTCACCCACATAATAGATAGAAATTATTTTTGTAATTGTTTAAACCAAGAGGCGAGCACTCAGCTAACATACATCGTCTTTCTCATGATCTTTTACAGAAAATAACTGGTTGTCCTTGCAGCATTTAAAATTCATCGGAAACACAGCAATCAAAATGAGTCATTTTACCTTGGTCTGGATGTTTTGAATTTTACAAAGTATCTACAGTTTTCCATTATTCATGATTGTGCTACGGTAGAGCAAACATTTTGCTTTACGTACAAGTTTAACTTTTAATATTCTGAAAATGTTTCCTCCAGCTTTATAAAAGAATAATTGAGAATGGCTTTTAAAAACATACATACTATCTTTGAAACCACATTACAGATCTTTGAAAGAAATTGTTTCCCACGGAGATGAGAGCACAGTAGATTTATGACGCCAATTGTGACATACATCAAGACTTTGTTATTGACTATTATTGATGAAACTTTATTCCTCCCCTTACCCCCCATTAGGGTTTTCTCTAAAACTTTATATATGTCATTGCTTTACTATTAGTCCTATCCTTGTTATTTGCTTTCTTTTCTCATATCTTCTAAACAGGTTTTAAACTACTCAATGGCAGGATAAAGATTTAGATGTTTGTTATCACCCATCCACATTATGTATTAAATAATGTTAAAGAAATCTACTGAACTGAAAGCAATCATTTGGGGAACACAGGATGTGGAAGATATTTAGACATCAACCACATTTCATTTGATAGGATAAAATTCACCTTTCTGATTTGCCATTTTCTAAAAACTAAAAATGCCCGTCACTATTACTATTTAGTTAAATTAAAAACAGCATTCCTCAAATAGTCTATCACTCTATATTGCTGTCCAAAGCCCTAACAAACTCAAATCCAAGAATGGTATTTTTGCATTGTTGATTCTTACAGCCCCATGCTGGTTTGTTTGTTTTACCAATCCTCTTTGAATAGCTCTTTATCCCAGAGCTTAAGAACCTAGTGTATACTATTTACTATAAGGATCCTACCCTTACATTCCAATTTCTGAGAGGCACTGACAGTATTCAGTGAAATTATTTTTATCTTTCAGCTACAGATGATAGCATATTTTAAAAGTTTTTAAAAAAAATATTGACTGAACCAATAATATTATGATACAAATGGAGGGGGCATATTTTCTCCATTCATGTTAAAGACAAGCATAACCCAAACATTTTAAATGATAAAGGTTTAATGGGGTTCAAGGAGTGCACTTGCTGTGATCAGCACCGAATGATGTATGGAAGTGTTGAATCAGTATATTGTACACCTGAAACTAACATTATGCTCTATGTTAACTAACTGGAATTTAGATAACAACTTAAGAAAAGGGGGGGGGGGGATGTGACAGGTGTAGGTGAAAGTATTCATAAAGATGAAGCTTCAGTATCAGTAACAAGATCAGACTGGTAGCTGAGATGTACCAGGCAAAACCTTTTGTGTTGCTCATGTTATTTTTACATAAACTAATGGTTTATCACAATACAGTAATTCCTCATTAAATGCCACACATGCTTGAACAGTGTACTGTAGAAATTAAATAAGAAATGATGTTTAATCATGTGTTTAGCAACTCTCCTAAAAGGATGGGTTTTAAAATTTCCTATCTTCTCTAAGGTGCTGAGAGCCTTACAGGGCCTTACAAAGTCTTAAAACAGGTGCTTCTTCTTGAATATACATGAACGATCTTATTCAGATTATGAACCAAGATTTCGCTAGCTGTTAAAAGAGGTACAGTTTTTTTTTCTCTCTTTCAGAATCAGTTAGTCGAGTGTTTTTAAAACCTAAAAATTTAATATTCAACAGTCTTTTAATAGAGATCATGCAACTTAAAACCTGGAGGCAAATCCTAAAAATTCTCTCTAGCCTCATTCCTTCATTCTAGAGCTTAGATCTGAATCCCTGTACTTACACATGTGAGAGGAATATTTAACCACTCCAGCTTAGGGAAATATGTCCCTAGGTGCTTGATAAATAATTTTGTAGTGCTTTAACAGCATGAACCATTTCCTGGAATCTTTCCGTCTTGTTAATACATTACCCATTCTACCACTATGCCCTCAAGTGGCTTCTGCCTCAGCCAAGCATACATCCCCCTTTCTCCACCAGTCCCTGTTCATCGTCTCTTTCAAAGCACATCTTAAAATCACTTTTTCCTACAAGTCTTAATTACACTTATATTAGTCCCTTAATTTGTTCTATCTTTTTTAATGAAGGTGGGACTACTCTCAGCTATTTGCTTTTTTTACAGAATATGCCTTGTCTCTCTCCTTGACCTCACAGATGTAAAATGCACACGGCAGTATTAAATGCTTGTTAAGTAAATGAATAAAAGGCAGCCACCGATAGGAGGGCAATTGATTTTTTCAATATTTAACTGCACTGTGCTAACCTTTTTACACTTCAATGGTAACAGATTTAATAATTTTAAACATTTTTAAGTGTGACAAATCTTTGATTTCATTTCCACACTTACAATAAACACTCTGATTAGCCTTTAAAAAATATTAACATTGTTTAGGGTAAATTTTCCTAGAAAATAATTTGTAGTGTCTTGTTTCAAAAGAAAAAAAAATGTTGTAAAGTATACTAAGAACATAAACCAGAAAAGAAACATGTTAACAACTCTTACAAAATAATTTTTCTAAACATCTACCAATTAGTTTTCTACCCTTCTCTCTTTCCTTCATCCCAGGGAAATCTTCCCATCCTTTCCCCAATAGAAAAATGTTCTGCTTGCTGAATAGAATAACACCTACCCTCCTTATCATTAGGGATCCAAGGTGGCAACAAAGTCCCACTACTAAAGTTTAGTGCCTAAACGAGTATGGGAAAAGGAAAGGCAAATATAAACTGTTGGTGCCCCTGTGATTGCTAAAATTTTCCATTTTCTGACCAAACAGACTTCATTATTTTTTTTAAAAAATTACTTAATGTTTTTGTGGGGGGGGGGGGGCGGAACAGAGCACAAGCGGGGGATGGGCACAGGGAGAGGGAGACACAGAATGCAAAGCAGGCTCCAGGGTCTGAGCTACCAGCACAGAGCCCGACCCTGGGCCCGAACCCATGAGCTGCGAGATCATGACCTGAGCCGAAGTCGGTGCTTAACTGACGCCCACCCAGACGCCCCTGGCCAAACAGATTTAAATTATCAATCTGGAAGCTATCGAAGTGTGAAAAATAGAACTTTCAAATGAACAACTTCATACTACTCGTGATTACCCCAGACTTTGCCCATGGTGGTTTCTACGTAATCAAAAACAAGGGTGAGAGGAGTTTGCAGAAGAGAGCATTATTTTAGAAGTTAAAACACTGCTAGTTCCATTTCCTAGTGGCAAACTAAGATTGGCTGCTGGGCAGACTTGTAACAAAACCTTGATGAGGTGACAACCCATATACCTAACATTTTGCCAATCAGAAGGCAAAGTTAGCAAATACTGTGTACTACCCATGCCTTACTAATGTACCCGTAGACTGTTGGGATCTCTGTGGACATCTGACAAGGGATATGCTTTCTGCCAGGGCAGAACAATGTCACCACTGTTTCTCAAAAATGCTTCAAAGTCATTAGGGCAAATTACTCAGAAAGCAAATATTTGCATGTTTGGCCACACTTAGAGCAGGATACTTGCATTTGGTACATGATTTAGAAAGTGAAATTCAAAGCCCCCATGACGTGACATAGTTTCAATATCCTTCTTAAATTTCCAGGGACTTTTACTGTTATTATTTCATCTGTATTGCTGTTTCAAATCCATCAGGAGAAAAGCGATTAAGGACGGAGAACAAAAGCCAGCTTCTCAACTGCAATCTTCTGAAAGTAGCTGTTAAAGTCCCTATGACAGCAAAGCAGTTTTGACCACTGCAGTTTTATAAAGTTCACCTTTTAAATATGAAGCAGCGATTATAGAATCATCAGAAAACTAACCCCTTGGAGAAGAAATAACTTTATCAGTTCTCGAATTTAACCTAAAGAGTTTGATCACAGCTCCTGCAGAGGAATGAAAAGACCTCTTAGCTAGGAAAAACTAATCCCAGATTTTGGTTCGATCACTAATTTCCCTGCATGGATTTGTGTAACCTTTATTAAATCTGAGCTTTAGTTTTCTTTTTTAAAATGAGGAGGTCAGACTCCATCCCTTCCAGCTCTGGAGTTCTTCAGTTCCATGCAACCTTACTTGTTTACATTTGAAAATACATCTAACAAGAGGGGAGTTGACGCTGCCCATCTCTTTAGTTAGCTGGCATGAGAGAGAAAGATAAGAACAACTCAATATCTTGCATCACAGGTCCCTGGTTCTACGAGCTATCTGCATTCAGTGGCATTTCTGTGGGACACTCACAAGGGAAGCTGAAAGGACCATTGTGTGAAACACGACAAACTGTTGGTATCTAGGAGCTCTTTTGCAAGGTGAAGACCCTTTTGCTCTTGCTCCACCTTCCCTGAAAATTAGCTCCAATGAAAAACGGGAAACATTTTGGACACCTCGCCCTGCCGGTTTTCTACATCTCACAAGAGTAAAGCAGCTTTCACCTGGAAATGGTCTGGGTCTGGAAAACTGATGTTGTAGGACAGCTTTATAGGATTTTGTAGCACAATGTTTTTGCAAATCAGCTGCATAAAATAGAAAGGATTTTATTCTCCCTCATATATGTCAATTGATTTGTTCTTAAAGGGCAAGTGCTATCAATATTAAAAATACTGAAAAACGTATCTTGCCAGGAGTCTTGAAAGTAGCAAATCTGAAAGAATGTTTCACTCAGAATTATGGAATTTAATTTTTTTCTCTCTTCCAAGTGGTAAGGGTTATGCAAGGATATGTATCACAGAAATGAAAAAAGCAAAGTGCAGTCTCTTAATCTAAACTATCATTGCAGCATAAAAGTCCTAACATGATAGTTACCACTTTGATTGCATTTTGCAGATCATTAGTATGTAAGAGTTATCCTGAATTTAGAAAACTGTTCAGATTACAATCCACCTCCCCCGGTTCTCCCCACCAACAGCTTTTTCCTTTTTTAAACCATGCTAGCTGTAATTCAAAACTGATTGTTTTGGTCAAATGTATTTATCTGATTAAACCAATATTTCATTACTCCTATTGTGTGCAGAATTCTCCATGTCCAATCACGTGAAACCAGGGACAAATTCCCCTAACTTTGGGAATCACTGACCTGTAGAAATAAAACTAGAACATTCCGTGCAACACAGGAGACAGCACGTTATCTTCTCCTCTGTTTGGGTGCATTCAATATAATTTCTTTAGCTAAAAGTTAAACATGTAACTATTTTTACCAGTTGGATCCGTTATATAATTGATCAATCAGGAAAACTATTGCATAATTTATAGATCTACACAGATTCTCCATATTAACATGTGGCATAACTTTTCTAATTGAGGTCAGGATAAATGAGTTTTACTGTTTATGCTGTCCACAAATTAATCAAAATGAATATTGCCAAGCTATTTATGTGCCCACAAACATCAATTAACCGATTTAATTTTACATTCCTCCCAGCTATTATTTTCATTCCAGACTGCTGCCTCTTGACTCCTAGTACATAAAGGAGGACATTCTCTAGTAAACAGTGCTAACAACTTGAGAAGTTTTCTAAAGGCTACTCCACACAATGCCCGGCACAAAGTGGGCACTCAATAAGTGTCGGTAACTGACATTAAAGACACTATGAGCCAAGAAGTGTAGGGTGTCCAAAGCAAGCCTAAAGGGCCACGTGACTAGTTCGTGATGTGCTGTCATATTGGACAGCATTTTGAAACACAACATAAAACAATTTAGCCATTGTGCACTCCTACTTTTTCGAAGAAAAATACATATTCACATAATACTCAGAAAATGGATAACTACTAACGCAAGGCTTTATTTGTAGAAAGAGTCAAGGATGAAAATAAAAAAGCAGGAAGGGGGCTCCATTGCAATCAGGCTTTAATAGTTACTTTCTGAAACCTAAGTCAGTATTTTAGTTTATTAACATTTCTTGTAAGTTTCCATCTGTAAACTAGGGAGACAGTGGATAGAGGTAATCTGAAAAGGACACTGTTAAGGGGATTTTAAGATGAATGAATGGTGCACAGCACAAGTGTTGATCACTGAATGGGGTAAAGTCTAGTGCCTAGAGGAACAATGTTCTTAGAGGATGTAACTCTTCACAAGCTGACCGGTTATACTCTATATGATGCATGCCACAGTTGTCTAGACCTATCTATGAAAATGGTCTCTCACATGCCATGGTAGTTAGACACCATGCTTGATCATTAATTAGAACAAGATAAACGGGAGTGCTATCCTAACGAGAATTTATAATCAACCTCTCCAAATAATGTCTTACTATTGTTAAGTGTATAAGAAACCCCACCACTAAGCTCAAATAAATTTTCCATGGCTGAGATTAGCAAATAAAAGTTCATTTATCCTTTCCATATCTCTCAAGTCTCATTTCACTTATTATATGGACAGTTTTCCTTTGATGGTTCACAGGCATTATTTTACATACACATATTCTCAGTTAGAGAACCCTAGAGGTTCTAGAGAAATAGCAACTTTTCATAAATTTTTTGGGTTATGACATGCAATATGAAGGCTTAAATGTTTTGATACATTTGCCATTACTGAAAAAGTCTCTTCAATTTAAAGCAGAGCCCAGTTCAATGTAATCATACACTCAAATGTTTTAATCCATTTCTCTCAAAGTATTTTAAAATAGTAATTTCCCAACAAAATAAATGCACATGCACACGCAAACACACACACACACACACACACACACACACACACACGCACATACACTCTTTGAAATTAGACAGGAGACATAGACATTTAAAATACACTGCCAGGCTATAGCCAGGAACTGATCAATTAAGAACAAACTCAAGTTCAAACTAAATTTTTAATATTAGTTCAAACTGGAGCAGATTTAAGTATTTATCAAAATTACCAATTAAACCTGACTTGTTATGAGGATGGTAACTGATTTCCTTATACTATACATTAAAATACTAAGTCAAGAAGTTTCAGTGATTATAAAATACATTATTATTAATTTTTTTAATTACATGTTGAGTATGCATTTAATCAAGAATTAAATTAACAATTACAGAATGATTGACTAAATTCAATTTATTTCAAAGGCTGAGAAAACTTAGAGCACCAAAAAGAATCTGAATTTCATTGTCCAACTGATATTTAATTTGGGTTCTATTTCAAGATCTCTCTTGAGCAAACTTATTCCATGTACCTTAAAGTATAAATAATGGTTTATAATCCTTTACCTACTATTCATACTAGAATAAATATCTTGATTATATATCATTTGTTCCCCTGGATAATGGGAAATTTTGGGGTAAAGTTTTTAATTATATCCTACTTTTTTTTTTGGAAGAGAGAATAATTTTATAGGCAATCAAAACCCTGGGAAAACTAAAACTAAAAATATTATAAAATCAATATCATTAATTCAATTCTCCTAAAACTGTGCCATTATGGTCTTATGTCCTCTGAGCTACAATGTTGTTGGCCATATGTCATTAAGGAACAAACACTGGGCAGAGCACTGCCAGTCACCAATATGAACTTTAGTATTCCAATCTGTGTAATAATGAGCTACAGCAAATAGACTCTTCCGCTAATATTTGTATGTGTTAAATCTTTAGAGTCATACGTTTATAAATCATCCTATGAGGTCAGCATATAATTTACCTACTCTTCAGGACAATAAGAAAGAAATAAAAGAGGGAAGAAGGGAGGGAGGGAAGGAAGGAAGGAAGGAAAGATTGTAAATATAAGAAAATGCAGATCTGTCTCTCAAACCTAAGAAGAGTTTTTGCTTTAAGAGCACTTATTAAAAATATTTCTAATAAAAATGTTTTTCCTTTCTATTAGCTCTTTAGAGCTAGTATTTAAATATTCTCAGGGCTTTCCTAGGTCAATAAAGAATCTCTCCCCTAAGTATGTGTTTTCCTCAAACCTGTTCCTGGCCCTGCCTCCTCTGGCTCAACTGACCAGCACCCTATACTCTCTGCTGCTCGAAATGTTGATGTTTTTGACATTCCTTTTCCCATACATTTAGGTCTAAAGAGTCTGCATTTTTCCATCTCTTAGTCACTACTTTAGGTCAGGAATTCATCATTTCCTGACTGAATTACTAGAACTCTCCCCTGAATATTTTCCTGCTTCTGGCCTTGCTCTATTCCAAATCCATTTCCCACACAATAGCTGGAGTGAGCTTTCTGAAGCTCACAGCTGTTCAGGGCACTTCCTATAATTTCCACGATAAAAGACAAAACCTTGAAGGTGCTCTACAGAGTCCTGAATGATGTGGCCCCGCTCCCCTATCTTATCTTTGCCTTTTCTCTTGTAATTTCTTTTGGACTTTTATAAACAAGGAATCCTCCACGCGTATTACCTCCTCCCTCCCTCCCACTGTATTTACAAGACTTCTCTTGGAACCCTCCCTGCCTGGCCAACAGAAGACTGAGGGCCTGTTGTGAACACAGAGTCATCACAGCGATAGCTACCCTGCACTGTAATCATCTTTTTACATGCTTGTCTTCCTCACTAGACTATGAGCTCATGGTGGACAGACACTATATTTTATTTGTCTGTTTGTTCCTAGGACTTCTGACAATGTCTCTAATAGAGCAGACACTCATAATTGATTACTGAATACATAAACAATAAAAAAAATCTTTCTTGACACATTTAAAATGCAATTGGTTTTCACAAACATTCATTTCATTTATCCCATAAATATTTATTTGGCACTCTATGCCAGGCTGGAACATGTCATTTAAATAAAAAGAGGCAAATGGGCAGTATTTCTGATGTACACATACATTCTTCAGTAAATCTCCGGGAATGGCAATCTGTAGCAATCTATTCAATTGCCAGTAAATGCTCCTTTGTTTGTTCGCATTACCATTCTGTCAGCTCGTATTAGATTATTTTTTCAGATGTTTGATTTTGTCATGAAGTGGTCGAGGCACTGAACCTACTGGTAATCATTTGAATATAAACAGGAATGAAAAGAGGAACAATTATGCAAATGGCTATAAGAGCAATAGTGGCCACAAACCAGAAGATGGTTTATTAAGTAAGGATAAGACTATTAATCACACTGGATATTCCAGCCATGCCTAAAGCCTATGCAGAGTAATCACTGTTGATGCCAGAGAAACACTCCAGGTGTTCTCTAGAGGGACAAATAGATTACTCTTACAATGAATGTCTATCACACACACATACACACCGCCCCCCCGCCCCCCGATTACTCCATGGCTTGGCCATCGTGGGCCTCTAAGGTATTATATGCCCTGGAAACCCCTATTCATTCCATTCTTTCCACCCATAGAGTTGCTCTGTGTTACCTCATTCTTTTTTATTGAGGATGATGGGTTATCCATAGATCCCTGCCCTTACAGTCACAACTAATCCTCTGCACAGACCTCACTTCTTTTTGGCCATGACCTTCTCTGACATTGCTTCTTACCTATGACACTCAATTCTTTCTCCTTCTCTCCACTGTTTCTCTTTATTTATTCATATATACCTTTCCTTCTAACATGTTTTGCTATCAACACAAACACTAACCTCTGTAGACAACAACCAATAATATAACAAATTCATAGGAAAATACCTTACAGTTATCAGCCTATAGCAAGTAGTCATAGAAAAGACATGCGTTTCCTACTTTTGTTCATGATAAACAACCAATTCAAGGGGGCAGGTGGAACTCCCCAATTTTTCCACTGTTAGATATCAGTAATTTAGATGTATGTTAACTGCAATAAAGGCGCATCTTGAAGAAAGGAGCACCATAAAAATTTAAAATCTTGCCTTCTTGGGGCACCTGGGTGGCGCAGTCGGTTAAGCGTCCGACTTCAGCCAGGTCACGATCTCTTGGTCCGTGAGTTCGAGCCCCACGTCAGGCTCTGGGCTGATGGCTCAGAGCCTGGAGCCTGTTTCCGATTCTGTGTCTCCCTCTCTCTCTGCCCCTCCCCCGTTCATGCTCTGTCTCTCTCTGTCCCAAAAATAAATAAACGTTGAAAAAAAATGTAAAATCTTGCCTTCTTTTTTATGACATCCTAATGTTTACAATTAGAATTTCCAGGGGCACCTGGGTATCTCAGTCAGTTAAGCATCTAACTCTTATTTTTGGCTCAGGTCATGATCTCACAGTTCATGAAAATCAATTTAAGCCCCTCCCCACGTCAGGCTCTGCACTGACCGTGTGGAGCCTGCTTGGGATTTTCTCTCTCTCCTTCTCTGTCTGCCCATCTCCTACTCTCCCTCTCTAAAAATAAATGTACAAACATTAAAAAAATAAAAATAAACAAAGTAAGGATCCCCAGCTTCTAAATCCCTAAGGCAATAACATTTATTTCTGACTTCATATTTTGATAATTCATTATTTATGGCAAGACTCTACCCAAATTTTGTCAAATTTTACTAAACACATAGGTCATGTTATATTTGGTTGATCAAGAAGTATGTCACGACAACTTAATTTTATACTAAATTCTTCCAAAAAAAGAATCATCAGTAAGAGTGAAAGTAGCTTCCATTAACCACTGACATTTTAAAATGTCAATTTTACTGAAATATGTTGTTTCTATTTTGGTAACATTCAATTTTAGCTGCTTTGGGGAACAAACGTTAAAAATGATCTCTGATAAGGTATTACTTTCTCTTTGTTTTATAATCTGATACGGTTCAGTTTGTTAATATCCCACACTAACATAATGGAAGATGGCTCTTTCTATGTTATAAAGGTATGAAACAGACCCCTGATCTCATTGTTCAGCAGAGCAGAAATGGCATTTAAAGCTCTTTATGTGCTATGTTTTGTCTCTGTAGCCAATAGTACCTCAGTAGTCTTCCTTGTCCAGTTTGCTATATATTTGTGTCCTTGGGTTTTTTCCGTAGTCCAGTGAAAAAAACTAACTTCCAGGAAATTTTAGACCTTCCTCTGCAGTTTGATAAACAGACTTCATATTAACCATTTGAATTTTGGATCTGTGAAACTGACTTCATCTGTCCCCCACTCTTCTAAGAGATTCCTGTTGAAAACATCTAGGACTTAGACATCTTCGTTGATACTATTTTTTTTTTATTTTTTTTCCAATGTTTATTTATTTTTGGGACAGAGAGAGACAGAGCATGAACAGGGGAGGGGCAGAGAGAGAGGGAGACACAGAATCGGAAACAGGCTCCAGGCTCCGAGCCATCAGCCCAAAGCCCGACGCGGGGCTCGAACTCCCGGACCGCGAGATCGTGACCTGGCTGAAGTCGGACGCTTAACCGACTGCGCCACCCAGGCGCCCCGATACTATTTTGATTGTTAGAGATACAGGTATTACAGATGGTTTGAGTACTTGATAGTTCTCACCATTCTGTCCTGCTTCTTTGCATTTCTTATCATTAAAGACCTTTTTGTTATATAAACCACATTACAACTCTTAAGAGGCTCTCCCTATCCAGTTTGCTTTGTTCCTTGATATGTCAGAAATATTTTTATTTATCTTAGTGACACATGATCCCATCTTTGATCATAGTCTGCTGGGCCCAGTGTCTGCAGCTAGATCTATTCTAAAGCCAGATCCCAAAAGCCCTCATGGGCCGAGTCTGGTTGAGACACGACTACCATACCTCACGATATACTTGCAAAGTACAACGCTGCTCTGTGGAATGACTCTATACTTTAAATTTCAATACTGTTTAACTTACAAAATTTGTTTTCAATTTCACATGCTTATGAAAAGGATCCATCCCTTTGATAAAGCTTGTTAAAATGATCAATCCCTGAAGTACATTTGAGTACCTACTATAGTAAAACTACAACACTGTAACTTCAATTTATTGAAAACTCAGAGGAAAAAAGAGCAGAGAGAGATAAAACACATATAAAAGTAAAACTTTGAGAAACATAGATATATTTGTATACACATGCATATGTACACATATACATACACATCATACCTTAAGAACAACGGAATTCCAACCATAGATGTTCTCAAATAAGAACCTACTTTGAAATGAGTTAATTAGGAAAAAAAACTCTAATCAAGTTGTATCAGAGTTTAGGGTCTAATAGTTTTGACATTTCAGGATAGTATTCTATTTTTTCTTTTATACGGTAGAGACATTTTCCTAGTCAACTTTGTTACTCTGTTAGGTCAAATTCTTGACCTTATTTACTCCATGGCATTCAATGATACTTGAGCTCAAAGAGGAA
This sequence comes from Herpailurus yagouaroundi, assembly GCF_014898765.1. Lineage (NCBI taxonomy): Eukaryota > Metazoa > Chordata > Mammalia > Carnivora > Felidae > Herpailurus > Herpailurus yagouaroundi. The sequence continues at coordinate 72,767,774 of NW_024412376.1, forward strand.
AGAGAAGGGAAAAAAAGAAAAAGCCTTTGAACCCTTAAAGCTTTTGTCTATACATTCCACTCTTGTATCTTGCCCGGATGTGTTTTTATCCCTGAATCGTCCATGAAAATGCATGTGGTTTCACACAGAGAAAAACTGCTTCTTTAGGATATATGGAATCACAGAGATCCCATTTAACTCCGCTGTGCTTTAGTGTGCAGGACTGTTAGAAGGTTTTAAAGTCAGTTACGATATACTGTTTGTTGTAACTGAAGTGTCTTTGGTGGCGTGCTCTACATACAGGTTTGTCTCCGCTTGAGAGTCTGGAAACTACCCTGACGTGGGCACAACCACGTACCCAGCCTTTAACGTCTAAATGAGCATCACTCTTCAATTCCTTGTGTTTTAGTCCTTTTGGATTACAATGACATGCATGCCTTTTAGCAGCTTTCAAATGGGAGAAACCTATATATATCTGAGGAGGGGTCCTTGAAAAGTTTTATAAATCAATGGAGCACTGATACATCTTAGAAGAAATGGAACCTAGATTTCAGCAATGTAACTTATATCTAGATAACCTATATACTTGAGTCACTGGCCTGTAGGCACCTCATCCCAGGAGCTTGAGTGACATTCATCAAAACAAAGCAGGAAGAGAATAAGGAAAGTTCCGGAGTTTAGCCCTGCTTTAGGGCAGCTAAACATGCCAATAATATGTACTGAGTGTGAACAAGAATCAAGGTTAGGAGAGAAAGAGTGCAAATAAGGTATTGAGAGGGTCATGCCAGCTTGATGTGGTAGATTTCATGTACTCCAGAGGAACGTTTCAAGTCCCACAAAGGTGAGAAAATTTGTATTGAAAATAGTAAAGTTAATAGTTTATAAAACAATTAAAAGGGTGTTTAATAGTTTTTAAACATTAGTGTGACTTTAAGATGGAAACACAAGGAATTAACATTTAAATATTACTTGTACCAAAGAAGATGAAAAATATTTCTCCAGGGGCACCCGGGTGGCTCAGTCGGTTAACTGTCTGACTCTCACTTCGGCTCAGGTCATGATCTCACGGTTTGTGAGTTCCAGCACTGCATCAGGCTCTGTGCTGACAACTCAGAGCCTGCTTGGGATTCTCTCTCTCTACCTCTCTCTCTGCTCCTCCCCCATTCACTCTGTCTCAGTCTCTCACAAAATAAATAAATAAATTTAAATTTTTTAATTAAAAAATACATTTCAGAAAAAATTTTGTCCCCTCTTTTGTAATGTCTTGAATTTCCTTGTTAATATATGTGACTGAGAATAGTTGATCACAAAATGTTAAAAGCTCTGGTTATGTTTCATTCTGTAATATGTGCTCATGCTTGATACAATCTCCAACTTACCCAAATAACCTTGTCCTCTGGGTTTGATTCAGAACACTAACCTATGACAAATTTGAGTTTAGGACACAAAAATAGTAATTTGATGTTTATTTTATTTATTTATTTTTTATTTGAGAGAGAGAGAGAGAGAGAACACCAGCAGGGGAGAGGGGCAGAGGGAGAGAGAGAGACTCTCAAGCAGGCTCCATGCTCAGTGCAGAGTCTAATATAGGGCTCAATTCCATGACCTTGGGATCATGATGTGAGCTGAAATAAAGAGTCGGATGCTCACCCAATGTTTATAGCAACACTATCGACAATAGCCAAAGTATGGAAAGAGCCCAAATGTCCATCAATGGGTTAATGGATATAGAAGATGTGGTGTATATATATATATACACACACACCATGGAGTATTACTCGGCAATCAAAAAGAATGAAATCTTGCCATTTGCAGCTACATGGATGGAACTAGAGGGTATTATGCTAAGTGACATTAGTCAGTCAGAGAAAGACAAATATCATATAACTTCACTCATATGAGGACTTTAAGACACAGAACAGATGAAAACAAGGGAAGGGAAGCAAAAATAATATAAAAATAGGGAGGGGGATAAAACATAAGAGACTCTTAAATATGGAGAACAAACAGAGGGTTACTGGAAGGGTTGTGGGAGGTGGAATGGGCTAAATTGGTAAGGGGCATTAAGGAATCTACCCCTGAAATCATTGTTGCACTATATGCTAACTGATGTGGATGTAAAGTAAAAAAAAAAAAAAAAAAAAGTGATTCAGGCCATTAATTAATAAAAATATCATATTATTTATCTGGATTTCATGGTATGTGGTATTTATTACTTTTAAAATGTGTAATTCATTGTGATTCTTTTTCTCATTATAAATAAATACTTTCGTAACTAAAAAGAAAAAAAAAGAGTCGGATGCTCGACCAACTGTGCCACCTAGGTGCCCCAATAATTCGATGTTTACAATCAGTGCGTATTTGCTGTGTCTAAGGCAATGTGACATGATATAAGAAGAAAATCAGTGCTCATTATGGGCACAGCAAGCTGGTCAAATACTGTGACACCAGGGCATTAGGCTGCCCCAGGTAGGATATTATTCTCATCTCGTATTAAAACTTCCAAGTACATAGGCTTAGAAAAAGAACCTAAAATCCTCCTAAGGTAAACACATTTAGGTAAAGAGAACATGTATGTAACGTTAATAGAAGTACTTGTGTTTTCTCTGATCGGTGGTCAAGTGCTCTATAGTACTTAAAATATATGCTCAACTTACAGTATCATTATACACTTGGTTATAACTAAGAATTTAGTGTCAAGAGGGAACCAACATTACATATCTAAATATTTTACCAAGCTCAATTAAGATAAGGAAGTGAATTACTAAAGGCAGAGAAAACAGAAGGAAAAATTTTATTGAGTTTGGCCATGCAGTAGCAAAGTTAATTAAAATGAGAAATGGAGTGCACTTTTCCAAGAGACCAGGGAGTGATTCATTAGTTGTGAGAATATTATCTGTATATGGAGAGCAGCAGCCTGCTCATGAAAATTATTAGAGAATCAAGTTTTGTAAATAAAAGAGAAAGCTAATTCTCATGGCCAAAGTGAAAAGGATAACTCAGTCATGCATTATCACCGCTGCAATAGAAGCAGCACATCGCACAGATTCCCATACAGACTCATGGTGTGTCAGTTACAAAAAAGAGGCAGACGGGGCACCTGGGTGGCTTGCTTAGTCAGTTGAGTGGCTGACTTCAACTCAGGCCATGATCTCCCTGTTCCTGAGTTCCAGCCCCGCACTGGGCTCTCTGCTATCAGTGCAGAGCCTGCTTCAGATGGCCTGTCCCCGTCTTTCCCTGCCCCTCCCCCACTGGTGCTCACTTGCTCTCAAAAATAAACATTAAAACAAAAAAAAAGAAGAAGCAGAGAAGTAAGATGATTATCTGAGTTACTCAAACTAAATAAAATGAAATCTTCCAGACTGGTAAGAAGATGAAAAGTGCTCAACAAATGTCAGTTGCCAATGTTATTATATACATTACGTATATAATATCACCAGTAAATAAATAAATAAAAATACTTCTACCCATTACCAGAAAAACGATCTTTTAAATAACCATTTTACCCAGAAAGAATTCAGGAATAAAATGGAAAAATTAGAAAAGCACTGCATCAGTGCTGACATCAGCCATGTCAAGAGTGCCATGTTCAATATAAGCAGACATGTGATTCGTAAAAACCAAGTGCAGCTATTTGGAAAAAAAAAAAACAAAAAACAAAAAACAACAATCATAAACAAAATACTATGCTGGTAATTTGGTTATATCATTCAATACTATCCAGAAGTTCTTTACATGTACCATTTCCTTAAATATTAATTGATGTAGGGGCAGCTGGGTGGCTCAGTCAGTTAAGCATCTGACTTCTGCTCAGGTCATGATCTCATGGTATGTGAGTTCAAGCCCCGCGTTGGGCTCTGTGCTAATAGCTCAGAGCCTGGAGCCGTCTTGGGATTCTGTTTTCCTCTCTCTCTGCCCCTCCCCCACTCATGCTGTCTCTCTCTCTCTCATAAATCAATAAACTTAAAAATAAAGAAAATATTAATGTATGTAAAAACCTGCAAAAGTATATTTAAAAAACAAAAAATTTTGTTTTGCATTTATAATTTCATTATGTCTTTAAAATAAATCATTAATAAATATCAACACAATTTCTTTTTCTGAATGTATCTGGGAGTTCAAGAGAGAGCAAAAGCTGTTCTAAACTCCACAAGGTAACTGTGTCTCTTAAATTCCTCCTTCTGTGATGCCTTAGACACAGTCAGCTAATTCTTACTGAATTCTGTAGTTAAAAACAATTCACTATGGAACTTTTGATAGTTTGAACTATCAAATAGGCTAAACTGCTGACCTTTGTATTATTTATAATTTACATGATTTCTTACAAATGTGTTAAGTGGAATTCTACTAGAAGAAAAAGCTTTCCCTTCTTGCTTACTTATTTATTCATTTATTCAATTATTTATTTCTGGTAGTACGAACTCATAGGGATTTATTCTGTGAGTTATAATTCCTTACTTCCATTATTTATTTTGTTGCTCCAATTTCTCTATAGTAGGTCACTGGAAGCTCCTGCAAGTTGACATGCCCCATCACTTTTTGAACACTTCCTTACTTGAATCAGCCATTTGCCCAAGAAGTTCTGGTTCCTTCCATTGGAAAATGGCATTTAGAAAAAAATCTGGGCTACATATGCTCATTGCTACCGAGGCATCATTGCTGCCGGGGGCTCTCAGGGGACAGAGCACATTATACTGATGCTCACATGAACATTTTTAATCCTTTCAGTGGCAAGTATATTTCCTTTGCTCTTCCTGCATAAAAAGCAAGTAAATCTAGTAACATAATAATGAATAATATCATGTGCATAGTGATTTCAAAACATTGTTTCATTTTAGTCCTTACACCTCCTCTATGATATATATGTTGTTAATTATTAGAGTTAACTATTACTAACCCAGATTTGCAGAAAAGCAAACCAATTTAAGGATCAGATTACCAGAATGTGGTAGAGCTAAGCAGTACACTGACTCTACATTTTACAACTTCTTCCATTATACCAAATCAGAAAGATAGATGACATTTCTATTTTTTGGCCTTTTATATAAAAATTCCCTGCATTTAAATATGACAGAGATCTTAGGGGCGCCTGGGTGGCTCAGTTGGTTGAACAGCCGACTTCGGCTCAGGTCACGATCTCGCGGTCCGTGGGTTCAAGCCCCGCGTCGGGCTCCGTGCTGACAGCTCGGAGCCTGGAGCCTGTTTCGGATTCTGTGTCTCCCTCTCTCTGACCCTCCCCCGTTCATGCTCTGTCTCTCTCTGTCTCAAAAAATAAATAAACGTTTAAAAAAAAAAAAGGAGTATTTAAAAAAAAATATGACAGAGATCATCTTGACAACATTTCAAATTAACCATGTATAAAGTAATGTATTTTTATTTCCCCCTGAATTTCACTTGAAATTTTTCTTTTTTGCCAATGACACCAGCACCTTTCAAATATCATTGAAATGTATAATCTGTGGAGCCTGATGTGGGGCTCGATCCCACAACTCTGGGATCGTGACTTGAGCCGAAATCAAGAGCCAGATGCTCAACTGACTGAGCCGCCCAGGTGCCCCTGAAATATGTAATCTTAAGTCATGCTTATTCACCTCTCTTTTTTTCACTATTCCCACTTGGGTGCTAATATCCATCCTGTTTCCCTCTCCACTGATTTTTCCCGTGCAAATCTTCTAATCCAGGTCTGTTCATCCCTCTTAGATTACAGTCTCCTGGATGACCTCCATTTCCTCCCCCATAATCTTACATTATCATACAACCTTCCATAGTTTCTTTTTTTTCCTCTTTCTTTCTTTCTTTCTTTCTTCCTCTTTTTCTTTTTTCTTTTTTTCTTTATTGAGTTCAGTTACCTCTTCCTTGCCCTGAAGTCTCTCCTGTCTCCTGTGTGGTCAGCATTATTTCCAAGTATTTACCAACTCCTACCCAGCCCTGCCACTCTGGTCATGTCATACCAGGCCCTTCATCAGCTCCTATGTGTGTCCTCTGAGATGTTCCCTCCGCTTAAGCCAAACTTGACTGTCTTCCCAAGGCCCAGCTTGAAATCCACAACTTCTATAAACATAAAAAAGCTATAACACTTAAGCTAGCACTGTCCTCTACTTTTTCCCCATTGACATTAACTTTAATACCTATCTAACAGAGAAATTTCTTGAGAAAAAATTTTTAACTCAACCAAAATCTTGACCACTCTTAACTTAAAATTTATCTCATGGTAGTTATTTAATAATTCTTTGAGCCAAAGAAGTGAAATATCCTGAATTATATTACATGTATTGTACATATCAAATTCACATTGAAAATAGGGAAGATGATTGATGGTACATGAAGCATGACAATTTTTTTTTAATCCAGCACAAGAAAGAAGAGAAACAAACAAGCATAATTTGAAAGAGCTTCTGGAGAGGTGTCTGCTTGGCTCAGCTGGTGGAACATGCAGTTCTTGATCTCAGGGTTGTGAGTTCAAGCCCCATGTTGGTGTAGAGATTACTTAAATAAATAAACTGAAAGAGAGAGAGAGAGAGAGAGAGAGAAAGAAAGAAAGAGAGAAAGAGAAAAAAAAGAAAGAAAGAGAAAGAAAGAAAGAGAAGGAAAGAAAGAAAGAAAGAAAGAAAGAAAGAAAGAAAGAAAGAAAGAAAGAAAGAAAGAAGAAAAGAAAGAGGGAGAAAGAAAGAGATTCTGGTTGACTTTAAGTGTAAAAGGCAATCAAAACTAGAAAGTATAATTATCTGAGCTTCCTGATTAATCAAGTTTTATAGAATTTTAAAGACCACTGGAGTGACTAAATTGTTTCATGAGCTCTTATACAACTTACTAGGGAATACGTAACCCAGAAGGATCTTGTAGGAAGGCTAATTGCAGTGACTAAAGTGAAATGCATCTCAGTTATCAAGCTTCCTTCGATGGCAAAATATTTCTGATACTAGCTTGTCACCAATTCTTCTTCTATCTTTCCAGTGTTGTTTTCTAGCATAAAAGCCAGAAGTTCTGAAATATTTCTTTTTGTGTTAAATGACTGAGTATGACTAGTTTATGTTATACCAAAGGCCCTTATCCAATTTGATAAAGTGTTTGTACTCAGAGAATTGGCATCTGCCACTTGGTCCTTTGTCATCTGCCTTCTCCCCAGTAAGGACAACTTGTGCTTACACAGATGTCTTTTTTTCTCCCCCCACCCACACCCAGTCTTTGGTTCCTGTCCCTCGGAGCCCACACTGAAGCCCCATGTTTTGAAGGTGACCACCCTGAACAAAAGCTCCTCATTTCCTAAGTGACCTCTCTTCTCAAAGGAGTTACTGTTTCCAGGTAATCTGTTCCACTTACACTTTATTGGTTTCAGTTGTTTCAGGATGTGACATGGTTTAATTAAGCATTCTGGCCCAGTTTGAGGCAGGAACCATAAATAAGGAGGAAGTTTATACTTGCACTCCTGGAACAACTCAGGCAACGTCTTATTTTCACTGAGCTGGACAGTTGAATGGTTTGTGAGTTGCTAGGGTAGAAGTGTTTACAGTGGACTCTTGTTCATCATAGCATCCTGCCTTTCAAAGATAGCTATTCTGACTACTATTATATCTTTGTAAAATGATTTAAAACACCATGATAATATTTCTCTGTAGATTTATAATTCATGGTATTATCAGCATACGGATGATCTAAGGGAACCGCAGTAAACTTCTTTCTGAGAAATGACTCAAATCAGTATCCAAAATACTGTATCCAACCACACAGATCCATAAGAATGCTTCATTTTATATATCTTGCCTTAACAGCTTCCAGAAAATTTCAAGTACCACAACAGAAACTATTCCCTTCTATTATTTCTTCTGCCAGATAAGAATTTACTGACACAAGACTTCTTAAAGAAAAATTGCATAATATATACAAGACAAACAATCTCCAACCCAACTTAATAGCCCAAATAACATATTATTCTTGTTATGTGTCAAAATACCTATTACCCCGGGCTGGTCTGAGAACCCCTTGGATGAAGGCACTGTGCCTTGGATGTAGTATCAACTCAAGAAAATTTCTATTAAATAAAGAAAACCTTGGAGATTCCACTGAACTATCTCAATCATGTATAAAAATGAAAAGAGGGAAAGACACAGTTAAAACTGTACAGTCATACAGGAACAGAAAGAATTCTAACCGATCTCAGGTCCTCGTCATTTTATAGATGTGGAAACTAAGGTCAGATCAGTTGTTTACCCAACGTCGCAGTCAGTAGATAGAATTAAACGCAGTTCTCCTAAATCTGCTTTTATGGAGCTTTTAGAAGCATCCGATAATTTTGTATAAATAGCACTTATTAAGTTAGCAAACACCTTTCTGCTGTGTTGTGTATTCTCTGTAGCTGTGATGTCTATTCTTACATTTCACATCCACTTCTAATTGTGCTTAACATCTTGAAAGTATTGACAGCTACAGTTGATTTCAAAGGCAAAAGTAATATTTTATCTCTATATTAATAATAAAGCTAAAGTAGATTCTTAGAGTCCATGTTTGTAATATTAACATTATTTTTAAAATATTTAACCTTGAGATTTAATAGCTCCCCTGAAAGTCAGGCATTTGGGAAAACTGCCATTACTCGCATAGAGCTACATAAAGAGAGAGGTCACTGTCAGTCTAGATTTCAGCCTTGTTTTACAGACAAGGACTATAAACAAGTGAGTTAAAATTGCTAATGAACAGGTCTTCATGCAAAATATATAAAAATCCAAGAAATACATATTCATATAAAATTATTAATGTCAAATAACACTACCACTCCCAATCAAACGGGGACTAGGTTGATACGTTTATAATAATTGTTGCACCCTGGTACTTCTCCTCTTTAATACAAGAGACATGGTTTTTCTATCGAGGTGTTCCCCATTACATAAGCAGCATAGTAATGATACAGAGTTAAAGGAACATCTCTAGAGAAAGGCCAGGTTGAATTTACAGAGAAGTTCTAAGGGGAAAGAAAAAGGGTTTTTTTCCTGGCAAGCTACTGAAAAAGTGAGGGAAAATGGAAGGAACTATACATGCTAAAAAGTCCTTTCCTGAATTCTGTACACACTGGTGGGGAAATCCATTTCTGGCTGGCCTGACAGCTGTGGTGAACTGGGAAGAGAGTGAGAAAGTCAAATATTCACGTGAAAAAGAAACATACGACAAACAAACAAAAAACCCTGGCACTAAGATGTTAATGAATTAGAAACATTAAAAGGAAATATCTAAAGAATAATATATAATAAATATATATAAGGATTACATATATAATAAAGATACAGAAAATCTATCAAAGCCAGGTACAAGAAACAAAAAGTAGTTGTTGACTTGCATGAGGAGCTCCAGAAGTGTTGACATCTCTAAAGGTCTGAGGACACCAAGACTGCTAAGTTACCAATGAAATCCCCGGGACATTTACTTGAGTGTATTGAAAACAGCAAAATCTATTTAAGACATCACATTTGAATGGCTTTCCTTCAAAACCCTAACTTACATAACTGTCTGATTTTCTTTGAGCTTGGTTAACATAGAACTCAGAAAAACACAAGCCTCATTCCTAAAGGTTACTCCATTAGGGCAGAGATGGTCACACAGACCGTGAAGTTTTACAACTGATCTTCTAAACATTTGGTTCCTCCTCTCTATGCCCAGAATTAATTGGTTATAATATAGACCACTTAGTCTCATTAAACTTTCAAAAGGTTGCCAGAGTGCCTCCTATTGACACAGGAAATTTTTTCTCGGTAGCAGTTTAGTGTCATACTGATTATTAAAAGTAGGTCTCTTATTGTTCCAAATTCAAAGATGGGACAGAGTAAGAGTTGGGGTGGGAGGGGATGGCAGAGGGAATATGAATATTTATTCCAGTGGCTTTCAATTCTGTTAGGAATCACCAGGAGAACTTAAAAAAATATATAGATTACAGTCCCCTTTCCTTCCCAATCTACTCCAGGATTCTGACTTCTTATTATCGGGATAAAGTCAAATCATTCTGATGAGATTTTCCACAATACTGTACACATTTAAAATCAGAAGTCACTTCTGTGGGAAAAAGGGTCACACTTAAATACTGATGATTCCACTAGCAATTTAAGTAGAACTCCAAAATTTGGGAAGTGCCTTCTTTGTAGTGTCACTGAAAAAAAAAAAAAAAAAGGTGTATTCTTTGTGAGGAAGAAATTATTTTGAGAAATATGAATGAAAAAGTGTGACTCAATGTAAAATATAAACACTAAAAGATTATTAAATATGATGTGAGTAGACTTAACCTCCTTATATTATCACTGACCCCTGCAGTACTTCTATAAAGTATTTTCAGTATTCTTTATGATGTCAAAATGTGCTATAAATATCATTATGGATAAATGAGGTAACTAATACAATTAAAACTTTCGTAATAAAGAACACCAGTGAATTAATCCTGGTTTTGTTCAAGATAAAAACATTTATATGTTTTTAGGTTCCAAAACAAATTAAACTCACTCATAGTAGCTTTTCTACATTGATTTTGTCTTTTTACAGTCTTCTTAAAAACTTATCTCAAGCCATATAATTGGGACTATTTTTACCACAATCCCACAAATTTGACAGCTGTAACCCTAAGCTAGTAGTCACCCACTCAATGGTTGAAAGAGGTTCTTTATAAGTAAAAATTAATAAAAACTCAGACTTACAGTACTGGCAAAGAATACCATTAATGGTGCAAGTCACTTATATAAAGATAATTGTTCTAGCCAAGATAGGGTTTATGAATTGAACTACAAAAGGGGATAGAAGGAATGTTAAAGAAGAAGAAAATGGGGTTTAAAAAAATCATGATTGCATAGAAACCTCCGCATGTAAGTAGATATACCTGAACATATTTATTTAGACTCAAATGGGAAATCAACAACAAAACTGTTGAGTTTTTACTTATAAGTAGACATTAGGACATAGGAAGAGCAAATGTCCAGGTAAAGCTCAAGAAATCACCAACCTACCTTATGTTAGTGTGGTTTCTGTAAGTACTGACGTATTGATGAAGGGGTTATAAGAAGTTATATAAAGACAATTTGATGTGAGTCCTAAAAAGTGTTATTGGCATTTACCACATTTGAAAAGATCTAGCATGTAATAAATACAAAGGATCACACTATCATGTTGTCATTATATTTTTCATCACATTATGTTTGGTTTAGTGCCTGGAAATCTTTTTGTACTTGGTTCTTGGCTAAGTATTGTTGCTGTCAGTGTTGGTCTTGCCTTTGAAATCATGCTGCTGAGTGTCTGAGCAGAACACTGAAGGATAGAAAGAATGATTGGGCTATCCACCTTCCTCCTACACCATAGGGTTCACCTACAGACCACCAGAAAAATGCCACAGTCAGCCATTATCTATTGTGTTTCTTTACAAACTCATTCTTATAACACAATAAAAAAGTTACAGAATATATTCATCTCCACAACTGCAAATAAAACATTCTTCCATTTTAATAAAGTACACGAATTAATAACTTTAGAAAGTCTCCATCTCTCCATGTCTCCTTACAACTGGATGATAAGTCCATTATATATACTCAATACGTATTCTCATTGTCATCAACTTAATAACCATGTGGACAAGAATATGGGGGGGGGGGAGTGTCAGTGAGGGTTCCCAAAGGTTATCCTAAAAACAGTGAGCCTTGTTCCCTTCAAGATAAAAATTATATATAGAAAAAATAAAAGCAAATAACTGATCAGAACCTTTTCCTATGAAATTCAATTTAAAAGACTTGGAAAAAAGTTTGCTTTCATTTTCTACGTAAATCCCCTGCAAAATCACCTTCCTGTGTCAGCTTGCGAATGTGAATATGCAAATACATTTTGAAGTCCTGATACAATTGTAACAAAGAGTGATAATATATCATAGTCTATCCTTGACCGCAACTGCTATATTTAAGGAGCAAATGTTAACTTTTAATAAGTTGATTTTCCAAGAAATCTCATGGAATATTTTGAAGCAATTATGATAGAATCACAAACTTAAATACATAGTTTCCTCTCAAACATGTCATTTAACTTCTTACAGGAACTAAAATCCCTTTCAGTGTAGGGAGGTATTCTGAAGATGAAGCAATTGAAGCATTGACAGATTAAATTATTTACTTATTCCCTACATTCAGTGTATGTACAAGACCAAGGAATCATCACCTCTTTTTCCCAATGAACTTTGGAGCCTGGATTCAAATCCCAACTCTGCCACATAATAGCTGCATATGATACAGCAGTTTCCATGAGTCTGAGTCTCAGTTTCCTTATTTGCAAAATGGAGAGAATAATCCCTAATGTGTAGACCTGTCTCTTGATTAAACAGTACAATGTATATCAAGTGCCAGATACAGGGCCATAATGGTACTCAATAAATATTATTATCATATAATTTATACAGAAAACATGAACTCTGGCTTTTTGAATAGTATAAACTAAAATAATAAAGGAAGAACTTCTTAAACATCACAATGCTAAGCACCAGTCATACAGATTGCCTTTTATGACATACGATTCCAGCGAATGTTGTAGACACTATAATGGATTAGAGAATGGCCTGTCCATGCTGAGAAATGGAAAACATATCTACTATTTGAAAATAACTGGTAATCATAAATTTAAATAAGAAGGGTTATTTAAGTATATGCTTTTTCCAAGGATGGAATTGTTTGGTTTTGTTTTTTACAGATTCTCTGAAATTATGTTTTTCCAAATTAAAAAAAAAGTGATTGTGGAGAGAATATTATACTCAAAATCACTTCCTACAACTAAATCTTACAAGTCTGTGAGAAATCATTCCTTTTGGCATCCTTCTCAAGTCTAATGTCTCAGGTTCTAGTGTAGAAATAAGACATGTGGACTTACAAAGAAATGACTTCAGTTCATATAAGCTAATAATTAGTATAGGAATATCCTCTTATTCCTGTAAAAACCTAGAATATCAGTGTACCATTTGGGGCAAAAAATGTTTGTTTGCTTCAACTAATCTTAATCTTGGTCCCTTTGCTTAAAGGTAAGCTTTATTCTAGCTCTATCATAGTATGACACATATACTATATATATTTAATATACGCTATATTTAAATATTAGCTATCCAGACTCAAAGAAGACTGAACATTTTATTCCAAGATAAATTCTGCTTATACTGAGGTTGAAACTAGATCCCCTACTATACAAATTAGTCATTTAAAAAAAAAAACATACCACTGACAACTTAGTAGAAGGCTTATAGCCAAGCATGCAATGTGTTTCAAGTTTACAATAATTAAAACTTACCTAAAATGTTTTACAGAGTATAAAACAATAATGCAAAGATTCTTTTAATCAACAGCAAGTTTACAAAAATCTTAAAATGAGATCCAAATATGAAGCTGCCTAATTGATTTAATACTCAATCATTTTTACTTCAGTAAAAATATTTTCAACACCAGCTTATTTTTTTTGAGCTCCACAGCTGGCTATTACCTGAATTGGGGCAGGTCTCATCTGAATTTTGCAAATAAGCAAGTTCTTTCGCAAGATACTTTACAAATGGATATTTAAGTGATATATTTAATCATCACTACTACTGATGCATTTCTTTATGGTTATAAAAAGGCAACAGCAAATAAAGTATAATAAGTTTTAGGTTACTTTCCGGAGATGGTGTTCCAGAGTATCACTAATAGGCAACTATCCTTTTTTTCATTTCTTTATGAACTACTATTCTACATACCTTAAATAATAATAATGAGGTACACTTTTTTATCTTAAACCAAATTTTAGAACTGGATCAAGTAGTTATGGGGGGGGCGTTGAAAATAAATCTAAAACACCTAAAAATGTCAGTCACTCTTCTAAGCTAGCATTTGTTATGCTGTGTAAAAACTCAAGCATCTGCAGTATAAAAGGGAAGAGGTCCAGAAGGTATGTTAAAAAAAAAAAAAAGAACAAGAACAAATAATAGCTATGCGATTATTCCCCCAATTTTCCTTGGTTCTAGCTTAATGATATTATCTGGATGTGAAGATCAGATAATGCTGTCATAAGACTGCATGATTAACCATCGATCTTGCCACGGTGCTGGATTCAAGCTAAAGCAATGCAGCTAAAACAATGGAGATTCTCAACAACTATTGGCACCTTTCCATTTTAATGATGTAGTCTTTCCATTTCAAGAACGGATAGAAAAGGGGAAAAGTGAACTAGATACAGAAACAAGCCACAGCGAGACCAAGAAATGTTCTAGGTGTATGCGTGGTACTCTAGCTAAGCAAAGTTACTAGGTCACAACTGGATGCTGAACAGTCCTGGCCAAGAAGCAATATACTATGTTTTGGAGAATATAAGATAAAAAAGATACGATCACAGCAAATTGTTTTATGTAATAATGTTCCATTTAGAGGATTAGAAGCAGAACTGTGGTAACTGTCAAGAAGTAAGCCAGCTCCCACAAAAATGGCCAAGGTATTATAAAAAAAGAATTACGGCATCCTTGAAACAAGGCCTTCTAAAGGTCAGACAAGCAATACTAAAGTTTTCTCCCAGAAGGAAAAACAAGAATATGCTTCTAATTTTATTTAATTATGTTGCCTAATAATAGTTACTTCCACTAACTAGTGGTGAAATAAGTAGTAAAACTGAAATGGGACGAATCCCTACATAGTAAGATCTTAATTCAATGTGGGTCCTCACGTGTCTTTCCGAAAATTAGGCAAAGATAGCATCCTCAAAATGGAAAGGTAAACATACCTATTAATGAAGAGGGGTGGGGGAAGCACTGAACATATGGATTATTGAGCATCTGATCTGCAGTGTATCCTCAACCTCCGAGTTATGTTTAACAACAGCTTGTGTACCAACCACTATTTTTATGCTTTGCTAATGTAATATGCTGTTTATCACATTCTGAAATTATTCAGTGACCTACTTTGTTAATTAAGGCATTTACAGAGATCTTCTTCCCTTATAGAACCAGACCACTGACTAAATGAACACTTCCCTTCCGCCCAGGTGTAAGATTATTTCTATTGTAAAGAAAAAAATAATGTTTCGAAAGACAGAAAGAGACAATTCTCTAGTTTAATGTAGAGGGAATCTGCGTTTCTTCCTGTTATTTAACCTTGGTCTTTTCACCTAATTGCTACAGCCAGGAGAGAAAATCGTAAGATTACTGATGGAAACCAGAAAATAAATGAATTACAATTTTAAAGATGCAAGGACACAGCTCACTGCACCAATATTCTTAGTGCAGTTTCACATAGAACAGTGTGCACCTCCGGAAGGGGAAAGAAAAAGGAGTAAATAAAACCTGAGGCTTATTCCTACCAGCGATCTACATAACACATATCGTCAGTGAGAAGGCGCTGTGCTGAAGGTCTAGTAAGTAGAGATGAGGAACAAGAAGAGAAAAATACTCTACCCTGCTAACCATCAATCAGCCCTTTCCTTCTCCTAAGACAAGTGTTGGGAGTTACTTGGAGGCATAAAGCACCTGGCTCTGAGATTGAGTACACATAACTGAGAAAACCAGAGAAAAACGAAGTGCGGTTTGGCTTGGTTAAAGCGAAGGAAATTTGCCCTGCTCAGGCATCTCCTCCCAATGCAGCAAATTTGGACATGAGCTATAGGCTGCAAACTGAGCTTGGGAATGGTGCAGGGGAATGATGGAGGGAAGGGAAGATGAAGTTGCCGGCTCTGAGGACGGTGGGTTTCTACACGTAGCCTCAGAGGCAAAGGGTTAAAGGGATGCTCCTCGTTACCTTTCTTTTCCGTTCCATACGTTCCCTGGGGATTTTCCGTTGTTTTTTCCTCTCTCTCTCAAGGTTTTTTTCTTTTTCATCCAGTTCAGCCTCTCGAACTTTTTTAATAGAAGCAGCAGCGTGAGCCATTTTGCAGAGAAAATCAGCAGAAGCAGTTTCGGCGGCTCAGTTTCCACTCCCCAGCAAGCCAGGTGATTTTAGAGCTAGATGGAGATACGGTTTTCCCCACCAGGGCAATGGCTGGCGGCCAGAGCACTCACAAAATAATCCACTCCGCCCCCGAGCTAGGTCATAATCTTGCTCCAGCCTCTGCAGCACCCATAATTCACCAGAACGTACCAAGGTCCCAGGCCAAGCCCCCCAGCAGCACACACCTGCACACACGCGGGCATAGGTGTGCACCCACACTGGGAAATGGTCCCAGGGGAAGGCGGAGCACTAGACTTGGAGCTCTTCAGCAGTTGGGTGGCCGCAAGTGCAGGCAAGCATCCTACTAGTTGAAAAAGCCTTCCTTAGACACACATCACCAATTGGAACAGTCTTTGGGGACTCCTCCAGACAGTCTGTGTCTTCCGACTGGAGCCAGGAAGAGGCCACCTCTGTGGAACTGCTAGGGGGTGGGTAGTTTATTGCCGCTTCCAACCACACCTCTATGCAGGGTGAGAAGAAAATGGTGCAGTCTCACTAAATGACTCGCTGCCGCTGCGGGTGCTGCTGCTGCTGCTGCTGCTGCTGTTGCTACGGCAGTTCTGCTGCAGCACATGACATGAATTCCTGCCTTTTAAATCTCAGCCCTTCCCTTCTCCAAGGTTCCTTTCCAGAAAAGAATCAACGCTGCCGTTTGGGGAGAAGACGGGCACAGTTGGCGTTACTTGCCACCGCTATGGCAATACCCGGGTGAGCGCGTCCGGGAAAGGCTGGGAGTAGCCCGGTCCTCACTGTGTCATTTACAGCCCCACGTGAGGCTGCATTAGGGAGCTGCATTAAGCCGGAATCGAAAGGAGCTGTCAGTGAGCACACAGCATAATCTGGGCTCAGCCACGTTACCCTGGGAGAAAAAGTGGGCCCTCCAAAGAGGGGGAGGAAGGCAGAGGCAAAAGGGAGAGGGGGGTAGGAACACCTAAAACCACTCTCCATCATTCTAAGGGGCATACAGGTACTCATTGTTAAATTACCAAAGGCTTCTGTTAAACACCAAATAAACATTAAGCCATGTGATGAAGTAAAGAGGGTTTAACATTCCTAGATGTTGCTGTTAATGTACCCGAAAGGGAGACTCATTGAATGAAAGGATACAACTCAGTAATCAGGATGAACCCAGCACTTAACCTCGTCCAAAAGCCAAAGGAGAAAATAATTGCCACTGTATGGGCCAGCATGCATGGTTCAGAGGTCAGTGAACTTCTAGCCAGCACTATTAATTTCTTATGTACGGGACGTATAACCCTCCCTGACTTAAACAGCTGAGAATTAATCTCCTAAAAAAAAAAAAAAAAAAAAAAGTAGCAGCTTATCAACTCCCTCCTCTGGAATATCTTGTAAATATTTACAAGGAAACACATATAGACATTTAGGCCTCCTGGGAAGATAATATGTGGACTTGGGGAGGATTCCTATATGTTCTTAACCAGGTGAATCATCGCCTGCCACTTGATATAACATAATTGAAACATTTTCTTCCCTGAGGTACTTCAAGATAATCAGTGGTGATGGTGTCAAAACAGTCATTAGGAATGAAGATGGTTCAGGGAAAGCGGTAAGACTGGAGCACAGGGTGTTCTTAACACCATCTGGCATTTTTTCTTCTTCTAAATACTTTTTAAAAAATGTTTACAACCAAGCTACTCTTTTTTGGATCGTGGATGTCCTTTTAACTTAATAACATGTGTCCCAACAAAAATGTGGCTGAGCCACAGCCATACAGTGGTTTTCCCGTTAGTGAGAAGGACTTTTTTGGGCTTCCTCTGGGACAATGCCCTTCCCTAGTCCCTTTAGAACCTGTTCATAGTGTTTCACAATATATTCTTCCCTTTGTAGCTCTCCCAAAAGGAAGGTGGAAAATCACAAGCACAGCTAGAGAAGAAAGTGAGGAGTTACTGTTATAAAAAAAACAAAAATAAAAACAAAAAACAAAGCAAAAAAACCCAAAAACCCATGTTTATTTCATTAGCCTTTAACGAGCTCAACAGCCCTACTTGTACATTGGACAGTATCAATTGGATTCTGCTGTTTTGTAATGCCAGGAAAATTATACACTTTTAAAACTTCAATCTGATAACAACAAAA
Organism: Herpailurus yagouaroundi; assembly: GCF_014898765.1. Taxonomy (NCBI): domain Eukaryota; kingdom Metazoa; phylum Chordata; class Mammalia; order Carnivora; family Felidae; genus Herpailurus; species Herpailurus yagouaroundi. The sequence goes on from NW_024412376.1 coordinate 72,785,785, forward strand.
ACACATTCTTAGACATGGTTAACAGTCTTAGCCCTCATGATTCTCTCCCTTTTTCTTTTTTTTTAATAATTTATTTTTTCAGTAAACTCTATGCCCAACTCAAGCTCACGACCCTGAGATCAAGAGTCGCATGTTCTACCGATGAAGCCAGTCAGGTGTCCCTCTGTCCCCTCTTTCTACAAGGCTTGAGAGCTGTTTCATTACTTTGTTTCATGAAGAAAAGATAATGAATCAGATGTTAGTTTGTCAGGTGTTAGTTTAACAAATATTTCACTACGATCGCCAAATCTTTAAAGAGTAATTACCCTACTTTGCTTACATATTCTCATAATGTCTTTAGATGCGATGCAGAGAAGGAAAGTCACTGTGTTTTTCTAGTTGAGGACACTAGAAGGCGAATAACTTCTCATTGTTTTCCCAGGACAGTTTACAATGGCAGGGGGACCAGGTTTCAGCACTCATAATCAGCCTATCTCGGGAGAAGGAACCCACCCAAAAAGCCCCACTGCAGGCTCTACTACTCAAATCACAAAACAGGAAATCTCAGACTGGGATGAATATTTTTAAATAAAATGAACTGGTCACAAGTCCTTTTTTTTTTTTTTTTTTTTTTTTTTAGCGTGCAATCTTTTATTTTTATCTTCCCCAATCATAGAACATACTGCTTCCTGGTGAGACGGATGGCAACACAGAACCCTTTTTGGAGCACCAGGCACATGAGGCATCCCTACGCAGTGATAATGTTGTCCCTCTACAACTGACTTATTCAATAGTAAGCTGTTGAGAAAAAGATTTTTTTTTAAAAAACCATACCTTCTTGTATATTTGTGTTGTTCAGACTTTCCTATGATTTCTACTTGAATGGGAAAAAAATCAGTGCCAGTCTTTCTGAGGAAAGAGAGCAGGGCACACTCACCAGCTGACCTCTGCACAGACAGGGCACCAGGTTCCAGTCCCAGGAGCTCCCAGCCATTTAAAGGATACACGCACCACATTAAAGGCGTCTTCCCATCAAGCTTCCAGCAGAGATATAATACTGGCTGAATTTTAAACTTGTAACAAAAGCCGCTTCCTTCCACAAAGCATCTTGGCCATCAATGGGATAAGCTGGTGTCTGCCTTCAAAGTAAGGAACACACTGTCGTTTACATTTAAACTTGAGAGCCAGCCTAGATAGATTGCCCTTCAGAGAGGACATACTTCATTTTAAAGGCAGGAGAGAAAATGGCCATTTGCTGTCCTCAGTGTCCAGCACTCCATTGATCAGAATCCAAAGAAAATCCTCTGCAGACCTCAGGCATCAGTCAGGGCATCGTTCAATAGCAACTGAGCTAGCCATATGCAACTTAATCCCCCTTCTCTCTCCCAGTCTCACCCAGGAGAAGGAGCAATGCAATTAAACAGCATATACTGTCACTCAACCACAAATGGAGCGTGGGTGGTAAGTGGGAAAAGAAGCAGATGCACCACAAAGACGGCTAAAGCATCACCTAATCAGGAAGGAAAAAAAAAAGGCAAAGGTTCTGCTCACTTGAGCTGGGAGCCAAGAGTTCATTCTGCTTAAGTGCAATGGTGTTTGTATTTGAGGATTCACATGTGTTCTGAGACTCCCGAATGGTCCGCGTAAGATAATGCAGACTGAACGAATAGTAGCATTCATCCATCCGCCTCCCCACTTTGTTCTACCCAGAGCCAAATCCAAAAGCCAATTTGGTAACACTAAATTAAGAGAGCAGAGCTTGCTAATAATCCTAGATCCTACTTCCCGTTCATAACAGTTTCTGTAAGGAGATGATTTGATTAAAATGAGACTATCAAAATGGTATAGTTCTTCTGCTTCTGCCTGAGGAACCCCAGTTCCAAGTCAAAATAAGTGGTGTCTAGAGTTTCAGACAAGGAAGCAGGAGCCTAAAGACCCCTATCCTCCAGCCTCCTAACCGAGCTCATTAACATTTCTGATGTTTCACAGAAACTTTCCAGCTAATAACAATGGTAAGTACACAAGGAGTGAAAAGCTTCCCTCTGGGGATCCCTTCACATAAAGAAGATAAAGCCACAGAAGTGTAGGTCACAAATAGTTAGCATTTTGTCACCACCCTAGGCTGTGGCTCTATAACCACTCTGAGGATGGTCAGGGGATGATCCACAGCAGCCACATTCTCGATGAGCAGAGGGAAGGGAAAGGCACAGGGAAAGGAAAATCAAAAACTGTTCCCAAGGAAAAGAGAGACACAGCCTATCTCCCTGTGCCGCCCACCCAACCTCCATCCCCAACTCCATTCGTTCATCCCCAAAGTGCAAACCCAGATGAACAAAGATGAATGTGCGTTAGCCTAGCTTGTGTAAATTGGAGGCAGCCTGTGTAAACGGGGCTGGGATTTGCTCATTGTGAAAACTCTTCTGACAGAAAATCCCTTCACTGAGGTTTCTTAATCAAATTTACTTTCTCTGTGCTCACTTTGACGGGAAATAAAGAAATAAGTTCATTCAGGAATTCGAAAAGCCTCACAAGGCTAAAATCTTTCTTCCTCTTAGTTTTCTATATGTTATCTTAGACTGAAAGCCTGGGAATTTATATTTGCCTTTTAAATATTCTTTGTTTAAATTGAAAACTTTCTCACTGTCATCCCATTACTGCACAGCACCTATCTCTGATGCTATCTTTTTATCAACTACAGGTACTGAGGGCCTAATCTGAGTCAGTCAAGAAGCATTGGGGATCCATCAGTGAAAATGATAAAGTCATAAAAATCCAGCTGTTATAAGTGAATTATTTGCAGACCTCCGGCAACATCTCAGTCACTGTGTCCAATCTACAGTGATTACAACTACCAATATTCAGATCTCGAATAGAAAGCTGCTTCACAATTTTCAAATGCTTGGTTTCAAGTTTCAGATTATTTCTACATATCTTCAAATATCTTCTCAGGACTATTCTCTTCTCATAAATGGACTTTTATTCTGGGAAAAAAAAAAACAGACCAATCCTGGATCAGGAAGCCACATAGTCCTTTAGGGATTGACTTAAATTGAGTTAAATTCTAACTCCTGCTGACAATTTGCTGTTGTGGTTTAAAACACATATAACCTGCCATTTGGGTTTGTAACAACTCCCCATAAAAATTCTGCGCATATTTCTTGGTCCTTTTATTTTGGTCAAATAAAAAGCACTAAATTGTGGTTAAGATGTGAAAATGCGGGGTGCCTGGGTGGCTCAGTCGGCTGGGCGTCAGACTTCGGCTCAGGTCATGATCTCACGGTTCATGAGTTCAAGCCCCGCATCGGGCTCCATGCTGACAGCTTGGAGCCTGCCTCGGATTCTGTGTCTCCCTCTCTCTCTGCCCCTCCCCTGCTCATGCTCTCTCTCTCAAAGATAAATAAACATTAAAAAAAAATTTTTTTTTAAAAAGATGTGAAAATGCAATCTTAAACCTGCTAGTCCTGAAGATCCCCGAAGACAGATTTGTGTGCCTTTTATCTATAAAGAAATTTTTATTTTTATTTTAGGATTTATATTTTTACTTGGGAATTATATGTTAGTATTTTAGTATCTTAAAAGAAACAACTTTATTGGTAATGGAGAGAGAAGTTGGACTCAATGCTTGAAACTTGTGCACTTGCATAGTGTCAATTTGAAGTGCTATTGGGACAGGTTGATAGGACATTTTTTTTTAAGTTTATTCATTTTTGAGAGAGACACAAACAGAGCGTGAGCAAGGGAGGGCAGAGAGAGACACACACACATAATCTGAAGCAGGCTCCAGGCTCTGAGTTGTCAGCACAGAGCCCAACACAACAGGGCTCGAGCCCATGAACCGTGAGCCGAAGTCCACGCTTAACCGACTGAGCCACTCAGTCGCCCCATTGATTGTAAATGTTTTAATTAGATTATTTGCAAAAGGCAAAGGTTAATTTTTCTTGATTGAGACAAACTGTTTTTAATTGTTATTCACGTGATTCCAAATTTAAGCCATGTGTATCTTAAATTTTGTGAAATAATTTGTATTTGCATATAAGTCAATAAGGCTTAAAAGCTAGTAAATGTGGGCTTTAAATGACTGAGCTATTAATCCTATACTTTTTATGGACCGTGAATTATAGCTCTCTTACTCAGCATTCCTGGCCGGTAAATTATTAGCAAAAATATCTAATTATACTTCAGAATTAACAACAGAAAGGTGGCAGAATGCAATCTTAGAGTATATCCAAATCTGTGAAAGATCAAACATCAAATCAGTGACAGATGTTTAAGATCTCCAGTTTTCCGACCCAATGCCCTTACCATTAAGACAGGGACATAAACACTTCTGGCAATTCCTACAATCAATTCTATACCCAGTAGAGTTTTTGTGCATGGATGCAGCAATAAATATAAAAGACTTCTAAAATATGTTGTTTCAATAACACAGCCATACAAAAAACAATCCCCTTGTGGCTGTGTTGTTGGTACCAGAAAACTGCAGTGCTACAAAGTGCTACTATTGTATCCGTGGGTGGTTAGTAATTTTTATGAACGTATAATAAACATCTGGATTATTACTGCTTCTGGATGCCACCACATTTAGTTAACTATCTCCCCACCTTCCCTACATATACACTAAAATAGAAAGAGTTTCCATGAACCATTTTCATTTTTTCACCAACAAATACAAGCTATTCTTTTTATTGCAACCCTTGTTCAATTGACCTATAAATAAAATCTGTTGCTAGGCAGTTAATGTTTCTTGCTTTAGGCATGACCAGCACTTTTCATTTTATACCTACTCATGCAAAGTCATAGTCCATAAATATGGAAACCAAAGCATAAAATTAAATCAAACTTTCTCTGGAAACCACACTTTCAAAGGTAAGGCATAATCAAACCTTTTTCGTGACACGGTGGTTAGATCACTTCTGAATCAAATCAATCACTGAAATACGAAGTATCTACCTATACAGTGTATGTTCCCAGCTAATAGGAGCCAGGTCCCTCAGACCAACCCTCCCACTGAAGCAAGCTAGGAATGCTGGATAAAATATAAGTAACTTCGTATAAGCCACAAATAGCGGGCATGATAATAAGGAATTTCTGAAGGAAAATGGAACCACTGGGAGATAAACAAACAGAGAAACTGCTTTTGTTTCCTGAGTGTATTTCCCTAGAAATTTTAAACTTTCATTCTTAAAACATCGTAAGCAAGAGGGCAGAAATCAAAGGTCAGTGTCTATACAAGATGGAGGGTCCACTATGGGACCTCCCTGCAATCATCTGAAACCTCAAAAAGCCATACCCTTAGTCGAAGGGTAGAATAATAAATAACCAGTTCTCCAGCAGGTTTACAAACTGGGTTTTATTTTCTGGGGTTTCAACAAAACTCAAGCCTTGAATTTGGCTTAGGGTGATCTCCAAATCATTTTTAACCACAGAGCCTGAAGTGAATATATATCTTCTGTGAAGGATTGACCTCCATCCTTGACCTTGAATTATGTGCATAAATAATTTTCCAAGTACAGTGATCAGCAAACAATCAGAGATGATCAAGCATATAGCAGAAACAACAGGACAGAGAAACAGACCCTTAAAACCTTCAAATAATAGAACTATGGACAAACCACTGACACAAAAGGGATGAGTTATTAAAAGAAACAAACAATAAAACAAACAAAACAAAAAACAAACAACAACAATGACAACAGTTTCCTCGAAGTAATATCATTTATATGTATATATCATTTATATAATTATATATCATTTATATATCATTTATATTTACATAAATATAAAAGCATTAAAGCATATAAAGCATTTAGTCGGGAGTTAAGTAATCTGAACTCGCTGAGCTCAAGCTTATTTCACGTTTTTACCTCTCCCTGTCCACCAAGCTATGCTAATTTGAGTAAGAACAGATAACAAATGTTAGGTAAATGAACATTTTAAGCATCGAAGGAATTGTAGAAATAATATGTACTGTAGGATTATATGTATTTATAATAGGACTTTAGAAGGTCTATTTTTTTCTTTATAAAAAAATATTTTTGCATCCTTCAACATTTGAGAATTCAAAACTGTCACCAAAATCGAATAAGATGTAACTGAAAAATATAGTAGAATCATTTCACATATTGAAAATTTTATGTGGAAACAAACGTGGCTTCAGTAAAAACTTTCATCAATATTCAACCCAATTAACTTAGTAAAGTAAAAACATCTCTGGAAATTTTACTGTTTCAAGTCCTGTGATACATTTAGCTCTCAATGCCTTCACAGAAAGCAAATTACCTTTTCTTCCCTCATTTCTTGAAAGACAGAATAGAGGCTCTCTTACCTTTTACTTAACAAAATATCTCCATTCCTTCTATGAACACAAATGCCCACTTAAAAGCTTGTAGCTTACAGCATTATCAGCAGTAACAAAACATCCATCAACCAATGAATGGATAAAGATGTGGTGTACATATGCAATGGAGTATTACTCAGCCATCAAAAAGAATGAAATCTTGCCATTTGCAAGGGACATGGATGGAGCTAGCGTAGTATGCTAAGTGAAGTCAGTCACAGAAAGACAAATACCGCATGATTTGAGTCATATGTGGAACTTAAGAAACAAAACAGATGAGCATATGGGAAGGGGAGGAGAAGAGGGGGAAACAAACCACAAGAGACTCTTAATGATAGAGAACAAATTATGGGGTGGATGGAGGCAAGTGGGCAGGAGATGGGCTAGATGGGTGATGGGTACTAAGGAGGGCACTTGTTGTGACTAGCACTGGATGTTGTATGTAAGTGATGAATCACTGAATTCTAATCCTGAAACCAATATTGCACTATATGTTAGCTAACTAAAATTTAAATAAAAAAAATAAAGTCTGCCTTTTTTATTACCTATAGGCACACTACATAATATGAAACATTAAATAAACCAACTAAATGTTGTTCACTAAACATTTTTATTTAATGTTTTATAGATTCAAAATTATTACGGGAAGACACAGCTGAGGCATCAGTGACTTCCTGTTAGTTGCTAAAGGCAGATATTCCAAAGCAGTATTCATCATTTGTATTCTAATTAAGCATCTTTTTTCATTAATTGATCGAATAACAGAGATTTGATATGTTATAAAATCGAGCTTTTTATTCGTGTGATGAAGGGTCTTGGGGGCGGGTTTTGAATTCCAACTTGGATTCTGTAATGTCAAGTACGTTACCTAGCCTTTGTAAGCTCCAATCTCCTTTTATATAGATTTTTAGGTAATGTCTACCTGACAGAACCAAGGGAAATAGCACGTGTCAAACATCTAGTACGTGTTCAGTAAGTAGTGACTACTATGGTTACTGTTCTGAGAAAAACAAACACATACAGAACATAAATATAAAAGCACGAAAGGGAAGAAAAGTAGGCTTTTGAGACAGAAACTAGGGGGATAGACAGAAAATGAGACAGGGTCACCCCCAAAAATAGTGTGTGGGAAGAAAATGCTGATCACTCTGGGCCACCTGGGTGGCTCTGTCGGTTAAGCGTCTGACTCTTGATCTCAGCTCAGGTTATGATCTCACACTTGGTGAGATCACGCCCTGTGTTGGGCTCTGCACTGATAGCGTGGAACCTGCTTGGGATTCTCTCTCTCTCTCTCTCTCTCTCTCTCTCTCTCTCTCTCTCTGCCCCTGCCCTACTCTCTCTTTCCCTCTCTCTCTCTCAAATTAAACAAATAAACTTAAAAAAATGCTGATCACTCTGTAAGTGTGTTCATACTTCTTAAGACTATGTGTTAACGATAAAGCTTGTAACACTGTGGAATGAGTCTTAAAAATCAGGCAACGTGGGTTATGGTCTGAATGTTTCTATACCTCCAGCAAAATTCATATGTTGAAATCCTAACCCCAAGTGTGCTGATGTTAGTAGAGAGGGCCTTTAGGAGGTGATTAGGTCATGACTGAGATTACACCTTTATAAAAGAGACTCCACAGAGCTCCCTGTGTCCTTTCCACCATGTTGGGATCTAAGAAGTCTGCCACCTGAAAAAGAGCCCTCATCTCACCTGACCACGCTGGCACCCTGATCTTGGATTCCCAGCTTCTAACTTTTTTTTTAACGTTTATTTATTTTTGAGACAGAGAGAGAGCATAAAAGGGGGAGGGTCAGTGAGAGGGAGACACAGAATCCAAAACAGGCTCCAGGCTCCGCGCTGTCAGCACAGGGCCCAAAGCGGGGCTGGAACTCACGGACCGCGAGATCATGACCTGAGCTGAAGTCGGATGTTTAACCCACCGAGCCACCCAGGCACCCCTGGATTCCCAGCTTCTAGAACTGTGAGAATTAAATTTCTGCTGTTTGTAAGCCACCCAGTCAATAGTGTCTTGTGATAGCAGCCTGAACAGACGAAGACAAAATCTGTGCCTGAGAAAGTATTTATTAACCCCATGATAACACAGCTCCTTATGGTCATACTACTTAAATGAATTCAGTACCAATTCAGTACCAGGCTTCAATATGCATAAAGGGACACCATGTAAAAGCTCTGTTTTGAATGGAAAAGCAAAACAAACAACAATTACCATTAGACTACCAACTAGGCATAGTTCCAAATGGAAGGTTCTGTAATAGCTTCTTCCGCAAATGGATTTATTACTAATGCAAAGTAATAAATAGTCAGGAGATGGAATGCTTTTTCACTCTCGTAATTAATCCCTAAAATTCGGTTTTAGGAGAGAGCAGAACGGGCCCCATTGCCATAAATATAGAAAGCCACAGTCAACCAGTCCATCAAGTTGGCACCTAAAATATTTGAACAAAATTTGTCAAAATAAATGCTTTCTGTACTCATAATAAATACTGAAGATAATATTCCATTGTTACTGAAACAAAACAAAAACAGGGGTGCCTAGGTGGCTCAGTCAGTTGAGCGTCCGACTTTGGCTCAGGTCATGATTTCGCGGTTCGTGAGTTTGAGCCCCGCGTCGAGCTCTGTGCTGACAGCTCAGAGCCTGGAGGCTGCTTCGGATTCTGTGTCTCCCTCTCTCTCTGCCCCTTCCCCACTCATGCTCTGTCTCTCTCTGTCTCTCAAAAATGAATAAACGTTTAAACAAATAAATAAGTAAATAACAACAAAAACAAACAAGACATACAACCGCACGGTAGGAATTACAATTGCAATCGAAGGCAATCCAACCATGAGGAACTTCCATAACTTGGACATCATCCTGCTTATATATTTTCCCTGCAGTGTCAGCATTTGGATTTTTACAGAGGGAAAAAATATTTACAACTCCACCCAAGAAGAGCTGACTTTGAATTTGGAAGAGTATTTTTTGGATAGATCAGAGCGGAGAGTTTCCATTATCCTCCACACCTTGCTGGGGGTTTTCACAGTGGCAGCTCCGGTCCCTTCTGCAATTAGAGCATCTCTGGGTATATATATATATACCTACTTTACATACTGGAAATCTCCACTTTGAGAAAGGAATTTACTACTTAATAAATAAATAAATAAGTAAATAAATAAATAAATAAAACAGGGAAAAAAAGACCAGAAGAGTGAAATAAACTCTATGTTGCTGTGTGTGCAAATAGAAATTAATGGAGTTTGATAGCCCTCTGCTGGATGAGAGATATTAAATGCAGTTACAAGAAAGCAGTATTTGAGGATCTAAATGTTCCATAAGATTTAGAGGACTATTCTAATGCTTGCAATATATATATATATATATATATATATATATATATATATATATGCTTGCAATATATATATATTTTTTTTCTTTTTATTTAGTGGGTATTTTTCTGTTTTACACAAGAGAGACAGGAAGTATCTCCAAGTCATACAATATAGATTAAACCAGAAGCATCTAATACAGATTATAAATTCAAATATTGTGCAGGGTTTTTTTTTTAAGTAAGTAAACATCTTTTTAATTTTTTAAATTTTCATTTATTTTTGAGAGAGAGAGAGAGAGAAGCACAGAGTGTGAGCGGGAGCGGGGCAGAAACAGAAGTAGACACAGAATCCAAAGCAGGGTCCAGGCTCTGAGCTGTCAGCACAGAGCCCGATGCAGGGCTTGAACTCACTAACCGTGAGATCATGACCTGAGCCGAAGTCAGAGGCTCAACCGACTAAGCCACCTAGGTACCCCCAGGGTTTTCTTTTTTTAATAAAAATAGAAATTGAAACAAAGCAAGTAAAATTTGAGCACAAGCAAGATGTTTGTAAGTTCTCAGTTGTCAAATCCGTATCTGGTATTTGTCTTAACCTCATTCTAGGTAAGATTAATATATTTATAATTAATTTAAAAAATTATTTGTTGATGCAGTCTCAAACTGTACACTAATATGCATTAAGTCAGTTGTATTCTTCTACATTTCTGAGTAGTACAATTTAATCAGGCTTTTTCTTTAGAGCAAGACAATTTCTCAACAATATGGCAGAATCACTCTAGAATATTCATTCAACTCTTAATTTGGATGTACAGTTTCTGAAGCATGTCAAGTCCTAGAACACTATTATCTTTACAAAAATTGTTTTACAAATGAACCTCCAAACCCAATTGGAAAATTATTTGATGTGTGTTTGCAAGTCTTAATAGTAAGTCTCAAAATGAATGAGTCTTGAAATAGTCTCTAAAGATCTTGGATCAATTTCGGATTAATTTTATTCACATATCTAACCTTCCTAAAATCCTACCTTTCTGTTGTATCACTTAAAACTGTTTCTTATTGGGGCACTTGGGTGGCTCCGTGGGTTAAGTATCTGACTCTTGATCTCGGCTCAGGTCATGATCTCACAGGTTGTGGTATGGATCCCAGGGTTGGACTGTGCTGACAACACGGAGCCTGCTTGGGATTTTCTTCCCCCCAACACACCCCCACTCTGCCCTTCCCCATGCTCTCTGTCTCTCTCTCACACAAAATAAATAAATCAACTTAAAAAGCGATAAATTAAAAAAAAATTTCTTATTTTCAATCCTCTCTTCATATTACCTAGCGGTTGTCCCTGCTGCTTCCAAAACCATTGATAAGGCTTTGCCTGGTCTACAGTCTCTTCAACTTTCTCACCGTCATGACAGAGCCATGTGATACTCACTTCCAAATTCTGCTAGTCCTGTCTTAAAACAAAAAGGGATCAAGGAATTTCTTTCTAATTCACCAAAATGTAGGATCGACTCACTTTTGTATCTCAGTTTAGATAACTGGGCTTATGCTTTGATGACAAAATTTAATCCCATCCTAGATTGGTAAAATGGGTAGGACTTTAGAAGTGCTACCAACGGGCAAGATGTGCTTATTACCAACAGCCCATCATTCTACTGAATCTCCAAATATCCTCTCCTGAATTTCTGTGTCCACAGTATAACCTGCCTGCTGGGACATGTGAGCATCATGCCCATTAGACCTTCTCAATCTGTTTGGATTATTACCTACTGCCTGGGGCCATTTTCTATGAACACCACAACCATTGAGTGTTTGAAGTCCAGCTACTTCCTATGTCTGCTCTTCATTATCTTTAATTAGACACTGCCAGGAGGAGTCCCAAGATTCTGTAACAGCACTCCAACTGGTCTGAGGGGTTAACTTGCTTCCAGTTTATGTACTCTTTGCTTACTCACCTAAGTCCCTTGGCCTGCAGCAGAACTAACCTACTTTCCTTGAGATTTGCAGACTACTCACCTTGAGGAGTGAAGGACCAGACTTTCCCTAGAGATAAGGCCTGACTACATTTGAAAACAGCACCAGAGGGGCGCCTGGGTGGCACAGTCGGTTAAGCGTCCGACTTCAGCCAGGTCACGATCTCGCGGTCCGGGAGTTCAAGCCCCGCGTCGGGCTCTGGGCTCAGAGCCTGGAGCCTGTTTCCGATTCTGTGTCTCCCTCTCTCTCTGCCCCTCGCCCGTTCATGCTCTGTCTCTCTCTGTCCCAAAAATAAATAAACGTTAAAAAAAAATTTTTTTTGAAAACAGCACCAGGGATGCCAGCAAGTCTGTTCAGGGTTATATTGACAAACTAGCCTGGGCACCTGCTTCTCCTGAACATAGGCCTCCCTCCCTTTTTTGCACCTTCCCCTTTCAAACCCTCCAGCTTGGTCTCGGTGGGGACAACGGTCTTTGAGAGGTTAGTCCACCATCTTCTCAGGCTGCCAGCTTCCTGAATAAAGTAACCTTTCTTTTCCACCATCACTTGTCTCTTTTTTTTTTTATTTTTAAATTTTGTTTTTGATGTTTATTTATTTTGAGAGAAAGAGAAACAGAGATACAGAGACAGAGTGTGAGCAGGGGAGGGGCAGAGAGAAAGGAAGACACAGAATCTGAAGCAGGCTCTAGGCTCTGAGCTGTCAGCACAGAGCCTAACACGGGACTTGAACTCACGGGCTGTGAGAACATGACCTGAGCCCAAGTTGGACACTTAACTGACTGAGCCACCCAGGCACCTCTCACTCATCTCTTGAGTATTGATTTTCAAGTGCTGAGCAGGAAAACATGAGTTCAGAACTGGTTCTCTGTCCAGTAACAATATTATACTTTTACCAAAATTAGGTTTTTCATCCTCACCCATTCATTATATTTTATTTTACTAATTTTAAATCATAGACTTACTTCACTTGCCTGTTTTAAAATGATCCTACCTTCTCTTTCAGTTTTTTTTCTTAATTACATGTTTTTCACAATTCTTTTCTTCAAAGCAACTGCCTAGACTTGTAAAGTTCTTTGTGATTAGTTTTCCAAAATTTTTTAAAAGGCAAAGGGCAAAAACCTGCTTTTCTTTTTTTTTCTCATTTCCCAACCCAGAATTCCCACCATGTCTCCATCAATATCACACACAACACACACACACACACACACACACACACACACACACACACAGCATCTAACTTTTGAAAAAAGGTCTGTGGCATTTTACTCAGGGAACAGGAACATTATGGAGAGGTTATACTCCTGGCTAACTATTAAAAAAGAAACAGGCTGGAAAATGAAAGTGTGGACAAAGATTTACCCTTCAGCCTATTCTAACACTATCAAATACTATAGAACCCCAGGTTTCTGTGGTCCTTGATTTTTTAAAAAGTACTGCCTGAGTAAGCAGCTTGTGTGTTTTCTGAGGTAAAGGATGAGAGGCATGAAGGCAGACAGGGACAAAAATGACAACTAATATTTTTTTAACTTGCTGAAATTCAAATATTTGTCTTTTATTACAAAATGAGGCGTATCTTCCTCTTGTTTTATATCTAGGTAAACATTCAGATTTGCATACATATTCCATTTCCCGAAATATGACTAATGGGTATATCTAATGTGTATACTCTATCAACTTTATATAGCTGACTTTTAAAACACTGACAATAAAAGCTTATATTCCTAAATGTTGATGAATCATTAAAGGCACAAATAATATTCAGTAATGCATTTCCAGAGATCCTATGTGCTTTGAAAATACTAAGCACCCAGTTTAACTGGATTTTGCTTGGTGCTAAGCAGGATTCTAAATGATTTTAGTCCCTTACAATAAATGCATGATGATGTATATACTAGAGCAACTTTTGACTACTTTCAGAAACTGCCATTAAAACATTACTAACATTTACCTTTATTTAAAAAAAAAAAACACTTTCCACTTAAAAGAAATCTTTAGTCTTAGATAACACTATTTTCAAAATAGTCGATGCTTTTGTACCATAAAGGCTAACAAACTTAGTCAATTCCTGGCCATTTACGCATTTATTCTTAGCATTTAATGCCAAGTCTTTTCTTTCTTTTTTAATGTTGATTTATTTTTTGAGAGAGAGAGAGAGAGAGAGAGAATCTGAAGCAGGCTCCAGGCTCTGAGCTGTCAGCACAGAGTCCGATGAGGGGCTCGAACCCACGAACTGCAAGATCATGACCTGAGCCGAAGTCAGATGCTTAACCGACTGAGCCACCCAGACATCCCCCAAGTCTTTTCTGATATGAACAAAAATGGCTTTTCTTGGGGCACCTGGGTGGCTTAGTCGGTTAAGCGCCCCTTGATTTTGGCTTAGGTCATGATCTCACAGTGTGTGGCATGGAGCCCTGTGTTGGGCTCTGTGCTGACTGTGAAGTCTGCTTGGGATTCTCTCTCTCCTTCTCTCCCTGCTCCTCCCCTACTTGTGCTCTCTCTCTCTCTCTCTCAAAATAAACAAACAGTTTTAAATGTCTTTTCTTATATGTTATAAAGAAATAACATAAGTGAAAAAAGGATGAAAAGTTTCAAGTCATCTTGACATAAGCCGTATCACAGTATCTGTCCTCTACACTAAGATCAATTGCATTTTGTGCTATGGATTACAGCAAAGCAAAACAGCTCTATTTGTGATTCAACACACCAGAAGCAGTCCAAACAAGGATGTATTTACATGGGCTTCATGAAAAGTTCCCCTGGGGTTCATATTGAACTTCAGACATTTCAGATATTAAACAGATATTTTATAATTGAATTTTCTAAGTGGATGACGGCAAGTAACTCAGGGTATTGTAACAGGGAGGAAAAGTAATTTTGTGAAGAATGGTACAAAGGAATCATATGTTGCACTGTATGTTGTATTACCCTTTTCTTTTGTCCTTTTCCTGCCTCCCCTGTCTCTGAGACATCCTTTTCTTTTGGTCCAAAAAGGAGAAAACTTAGAAGTATAGGGAGAAATAACTTGGGATGTCATGTATCCAACATTAAAGGATCATACAAAATTGTTCACCACCTGAAAAATCCTTATGCTTCTTCTATTCATTACCCTCCATCTCAGCACAGAAACCCTGAAAAATGCTGACCTTTCTCTTATCTCGATGATGTTGCCTTTTCCAGAATGTCCTATAGTTGGAATCAAACAGTAGGGAGCCTTTTCAGACTTGGTTCTTTCACTTAGCAGTATGCATTTAAGATTTCTCCACATCTCTTCATGACTTGATAGTTCATTTCTTTTTATCACTGAGTAGTGTTCCATTGTATGAATGTAGCACGGTTTATTTATCCATGCATATTTAAAAAATTTTTTAACATTTATTTATTTTTGAGAGACTGAGCATGAGCAGGGGAGGGGCAGAGAGAGAGGGAGACACAGAATCCAAAGCAGGTTCCAGGTTCTGAGGTGTCAGCACAGAGCCCGAGGCAGGCCTCGAACTCACAAACCGCGAGATCATGACCTGAGCCAAAGTCAGATGCTTAACCAACAGAGCCACCCAGGCACCCCTATTCATGCATATATTAAGGGACATCTTGATTGTTTCTGGTGTTGGCTAATTATGACTAAAGCTGCTATAAATATGCAAGTGCAGGTT
The DNA here is from genome assembly GCF_014898765.1 of Herpailurus yagouaroundi. NCBI lineage: Eukaryota > Metazoa > Chordata > Mammalia > Carnivora > Felidae > Herpailurus > Herpailurus yagouaroundi. Next base: position 72,801,031 of record NW_024412376.1, read on the forward strand.
CTTGTGTGGACAGTTTTCATCTCATTTGGGTAAATACCTAGGAACACAACTGCTGGATTCTGCTAAACTATGTTTAGCTTTGCTAAGCGCTGACTTCCCAAGTGACTGTGCCATTTGCGTTCCCACAGCAATCAGTGAGGACCCCTGTTACTCCACATCTTCACCAGCATTTGGTATTATCAGGTTTTTTGGATTTTAATAATTCCAATAGGTGTAGAGTGGTATCTCATTGCTGTTTTAATTTGCAATTCCTTAACCTATAAGATCCAGCATTTTTAAATATGATTATTTGCCATCCGTATTGTCTTTTTTAGTGAGGAGTCTATTCCAATCCTTTGTCTCTTTCTTCTTAAATTGAGCTGTTTTCTTATGGTTGAATTCCTTTGAAGAATTCTTTATGTATTTTTAATGCAAGTCCCTTTTACCAGGTGTGTGTTCTGCAAAGATTTCTCTCCCGGTCTCTGGCTTGTCTTTTCATTCTTGTAATAGTGTCTTTTGCAGGACAGAAGTTTTAACTTTTTTAAAAATTTTATTTATTTATTTTATTTTGAGATAGAGAGCACATGAGCAGGGGAGGGGCAGAGGGAGGGGGAGACAGAGAATCCCAAGCAGGCCCAGAGCAGAGTCCACTGTGGGGCTCGAACCCACGAACCCATGAGATCATGACCTGAGTCAAAATTAAGAGTTGGATGCGGCGCCTGGGTGGCGCAGTAGGTTAAGTGTCCCACTTCAGCCAGGTCATGATCTCGCGGTCCGGGAGTTCAAGCCCCGCGTCAGGCTCTGGGCTGATGGCTCAGAGCCTGGAGCCTGTTTCCGATTCTGTGTCTCCCTCTCTCTCTGCCCCTCCCCCGTTTATGCTGTCTCTCTCTGTCCCAAAAAAATAAATAAACATTGAAAAAAAAAATTTATAAAAAAAAAAAAATTGAGTTGGATGCTTAACTCACTGAGCTACCGAGGCGTCCCCAGAACTTTTAAATATTAATAAAGTCCAACTTATTAGTTTTTGCTTTCATAGATCATGCTTTTGGTGTCATACCTAAAAGGCCAAGGTAACCTAGACTTTTTTTCTCTTCTAGAAGGTTTATGTTCTCTTATAGAAGGTTTATGGTTTGGAATTTTCCAGTTAAATCTTGATCCATTTTGAGTTAATTTTTGTGAAAAGTGTAACGTCTGCATCTAGATTCATTTTTTGAATGCAGATGACCCATTATTCTGCACCATTAGTTAAAAAGACGCTTCATTGAATCACTTTTGCTCCTTTGCCAATGATCAGTTGACTATATTTGCATTGGTCTATTTCTGAGCTTTCTATTCTGTTCCACTCATCTAGGTCTATTCTTTCACCAATGCCACACTGTTTGCATTTCTGGCTTTTTGAGAAGTCTTCAGGTTGGGTAGTGTCAGTCCTCTTTTATTCTTCAGTGTTGTGTTGGTTGTTATGGATCTTTTGCCTTTCCATGTAACCTTTGGAATCACTCTGTCAATATCCACAAAATAACTTAAGGGGATTTTGGTCAGTGTTAAATCCATAGTGGGAAGATATGACATCTTAACAATATTGAGTCTCCCTATACATGAACATAGAATATTTAGATGTTCTTTGATTTCTGTAATTAGAGTTTTGTAGTTCTCATGTAGTTCTTGTATACGTTTTGTCAGATTTGTACCTGTTTGTGTTTTTAACTTCAAATTATAATTGTTCATTGATGACATATAGGAAAGCAATTGAGTTTTGTATATTAACTTTGTATCCTGCAAATTTAGTATCATCTTTTATTAGTTCCATAGGTGTGTTTGCTGATTATTTGGGGTTTTCTACATAGAAAATCATATCATCTATAAACAAAGAAACTTTTCTTTCTCCCAATATTTTTATACACTCCTTTTCTTATCTTATTGCATTAACTAAGCTTCCCATATGATGTTAAAATACTAGGGAACATTCTCATCTCATTCTTGGTCTCAGGGGGAAAGCATTTAATTTCTCAGCATTTAGTACAATGCTAGCTGTAGGTTTTTGTAGATGTTTTTTATCAAGTTGAGTAAGTTTCCTCTATTCTTAGATTACTGAGTTTTTTTTTAACATGTTTATTTTTGAGAGAAAGAGAGACAGATCATGAGCAGGAGAGGGGCAGAGAGAGAGGGAGACACAGAATCCAAAGCAGTTTCCAGGCTCTGAGCTGTCAGCACAGAGCCCAATGTAGGGCTCAAATCCATAAACTCTGAGATCATGACCTGAGCCAAAGTCAGATGCTTAACCAACTGAGTCACCCAGGCACCCCTGATGAGGTTTTTTTAAAATCAAAACTTGATATTGGGGATGACTGGCTGGCTCAGTCAGTGGAGCATGTGACTCTTGATCTTGGGATCGTAAGTTTGAGCCCAACGTTGAGAGTAGAGTTTACCTAAAAAACAAAACAAAACAATTTGGTATTGGATTTTGTCGAATGTTTTTTCTACATCTATTGATATGATTATGTGATTTTTCTTCTTTAGCCTATTGATGTAATTAATTATTTTAGTTAATTTCTGGATGTTGAACCGAGCATATATATCTAGAATAAATGCCACTTAGTCATGATGTATAAATCTTTTTTATACATTGCTGCATTCTCTTTGCCAGTATTTTATTAAGAATATTTACACCTATTTTTTCATGACAGACATTGGTCTACAGTTTCCCTTTCTTGTCATGTCTGTATATGGTTTTGGTATCAAGGGAATGAATACTTGTCATCAAAGCATGCCATCTGACACAATTTGGTGCAAAGATCACAGTCAGGAAACCAATCATATCATATAGATAAATCTAGCACAGCACAGAAAGAATGTGTGTCTCATTTTAAGCTAATCCAATGAGATAAAAAGGAAGGAAAAGTGCACTGGACAATTTTATAAATGACAATCTTGGTTTGGCCCAAGGTCAGCTGGTAGGCTGGGTGTTCTGGAAACCTATTTCCATGGTACTGTGGCAAAGTCCACTTGTTTTTCCTTAATAGATGTGCTCCCTTCTTGCTTTGATAAAAATCATAATAATCATAATAGTTAGGCACATCATTGCCATAGTAAAGGCTACATTTTCTAGCCTCATCAGTAACCAAGCGTGGTCGTAGAACTATGTGATGACCAATAGGGTTTTTTTTTTAAAGGCTTACTTGCAACCTTTGGAAATGTCCTTAAAGACAAAGCATAAATACCCTTCCCCACCATTCTCCATTCTGCTGGACATAACAGTTAGAATGTGAACCATCAGATCAGGCTATGAGGTAGAAGCTTCGTGGAGAGGAGGGAAGAGCAAAAGACAAAAGGACCTTCGAATCCTGACCAAGTAGAGTGTGTACCTTATCAGCCCCAGATTATTCATATCTGGATTTATTTTATGAGAGGGAAATTAACTTCTAACCCATTTAACCCACTGTTACTGTAGATTTTCATTGGTTCTAATGGCAAATCAATTATCTAATCAATTAATCCTAATTGATAAAGAAACCAGAGAGCCTTTTGGTAAAGAACTCATCCAAATGGAAGGAGAGCAGATCACAGGAGATTCATGCAATAATAAGGTCTTCTTCATAAAACAGGAAGAGCTGGCTGCTGTCGCAGACATTTAACTCCTTGCCAGCTCCCAAGTCCTTCTCATATTTAAACTTTATAGAAAGAACCGGGATGGACTTTGTCAGGCACTGAGGCAAAAGCAATACCACTTCAGTCACCCTCCAACATAACACAATGGGGGAATGGGTTCCAATGAGATAACATGTTGCCTTTGGCATCTGAAGTGTGCAGTGACTCAGTGGAGCCTCGTCATAGGGCAGTGGGCAGCAGAAGAAAAGGGATAATATGTTTAGAGACTCCATGGCAGCTGATGAGATGGTTCACACGATTCATTCATGAGCATATCAGACCCACCTGAAGACAGTCCCACCAAAAATACAAGAGTGGTGAATGGGGGAAGAAAAGCAGGCTTTTCAGGAGATTGGGATGGCGATATGGGTCATAAAAGAAGACATGTGACTATTAAACTGACTTCATTTGTATCCATAGTTGATGAAGCCTAAGAAAATTTGGACATCTGGATATGGTCTCCATCCGCCCTTGCCTGAATTACAGTGAACAAATACAAACCCACATGTACAACAGCAACAGAAGAACATAAATGTGAGCATACACAGACAGTGAGAGGTACAGCACAAATGTATTTAGATGAGACACTAGGCAAACATAAAGATTCCAGAGTTCCTAGCCTTGGCTAGAAACCAGAAGAAAGTTAGGTAGTGATGGTGGCTTGGAGAAAGTGAGCAGAAAAGTCTGAGAAAAAAATTTAGTGGTGGGACAGATTTTCTTGTCTACCTCAACTGGCCCTGACCAATCCAAGTATTTGAAGTCCTCTTTTTCCTATGCTGAAAGATTTTTTAAATTTCTTTTAATGTTTATTTATTTTTGAGAAAGAGAGAGACAGAGCATGGTGGGGGGTGGGGGGGGGGGGGCACAGAGAGAGGGAGATAGAGAATTCGAAGCAGGCTCGAGGCTCCAGGCTGTCAGCACAGAGCCCGACACAGGGCTCGAACCCACAGACCATGAGATCGTGACCTGAAGTCAGATGCTCAGCTGACTAAGCCACCCAGGCTCCCCACCCCTATGCTGAAAGATTTTATTTTCTATAGAAGAATTGTTATTATAATCAGAAAAAAATAATATCTGCTTCACTTATTCTAACCTAGACTCTTTCCCTGGTTTTCCTTATTTTATTTATGATTCCTCTTTTCTACTGCTGTGGACAATAGAATACGAGAAATACTAGCAAGAAAATAAAAACACGCCCAAACACAGCAGTTTAAGATCTGAATACTTCTTGGGGCACCTGGGTGGCTCAGTTGGTTCAGCATCTGACTTCGGCTCAGGTCATGATCTCGCGGTTCATGAGTTCGAGCCCTGCATCAGGCTCTGTGCTGACAGCTCAGAGCCTGCAGCCTGCTTTGGATTCTGTGTCTCCCTCTCTCTGCCCCTCTCCTGCTCATGCTCTCTCTTTGTCTCTCAAAAATAAATAAATGTTAAAATAAAAAAAAAAAAGATCTGAATACTTCTTGTCTTCATGCCTGATACTAACCATAGGCAAACCTCCCAGTTACCTTCACTCATCATTAAAATTACTTCCAATTAATAATGCCATTGTTATGTGGATCCTTAATTTGTACTCATATAGGTGCCATTTCAGAGTCCTTAGAGTAGTTAACCAAAATCAAAAGCTGTAAGGAAAAAAAAAAGACACAAAAGAAAAAACAGGTAATATAATAAAGATATATTTTGAAGAAGTACAGCATAGCAGAGAGAACATAGGCAGAGAGAAGGAAGTCTCTTTTCTTAAAATGAAAATCAGTGTAAATCTTCCTCTATAAAAAGAAGGTTTGAGCAGCAATTGCATTAAAACATAACCTAGTACCAGCACACTTTTCCGATACAGAGGAATCTGCCCGCGATAGACGTTCCATTTCACCAGCCCTGCCAAGTAGTGTATGTGCATGATCTTAGCTGACAGGTCAAGGCTCTTTTCTCAATCTCACCTGTGGCTCTGAATCTAGCTGTGATGCTATTCTTCAAAGACACCACTGGAGGCCAGTCATGCTACAGTTTGTATTCCAGCCACACCCTAAATTAAAACATGAATAGATCTAAATGACAGAAAACAATGCTTTGTGACTAGCCACAAAAACGTGTACTCAGATCTCATTTTAATGTTAAAATCCAACCCAGTAGTAAAATATTTGCTGAAGAAAAGATGGAATCTGGTTCTGATAGTTCAATTAAAGACCTCTATCATTCCAAAGATCACTAAATATGTTGATTATCTTGATTGTGGTGATGGCTTTATGGTATATATATATATATATATATATATATATATATATATATGTCAAAACGTCCCATTGTACGCCACACTAAATATCTATGTCAATCACATCTTTAAAAGCTACTAAAAGAAAGGAAGATAACAGATCCATTGCAGCTTTTTAACTTCTATATGTATAAAAGCAGTACCCTGCTCTCCATGACAATAAATTCTTTCTGGCCCTCTGGCTGCTGAAGCAATTGTTTTGAATACATAATCAGATCTTCAGATGAACGTCCACATGTTAAAATTTTATATAAATGGAATTCCCTCAGGACCATCTCTTTTCTAATGACTTAAAGTCTTTACCACAGAGCTATTTTGATAACAGTCTTTACTTATTTATGAATCCAACGATTAAGCAAAATCTCATTCCCCTAGTTTTTAAGAAACTGCTCTTTTCTTTTGAAATCACAGAGTACCTCAGTGGGTTGTGACTTGCAGATAATCAGAATAAGCAGGGAAAAAATGACCTTATTTAATTTGCAATCACTTCAACATCCAGTTCAATTTAAATATTTATTTAGTCTGCTGGCCACATGTTCAGCAGGGAAATTTATCATCACAAATTGAGAAAGAGAAACAAAAGCAGCAAACTAAGGAAAGTTCAAGAAATTCTTTTCATTTATGAAAGTCTCATTATATACTCTGGTCCCACATAAACACTGGCTGAGTTAATTGTGAATTGGAGACAGATTTTCATTTTCAGTGAACTTCAAACATGTGACTTTTTGGTTATCATAGAGTCGGTATTTTGCTACAAACTATTTATCAAGAAAGGTAAGCAACAAATTTCAGTGAATTTTCAAATGGAGAACAATGCAGGTGAAGTCACTGTCTTTCATTCAGTGAAGATTTGTTGCAGGCCTGCAATGATTCAGCCAGTGTGCTCACATAACGCCCAGACAATAAGGTGATAGAAGAGAGGACAAAAGACTTCTATGTGAAGCTTTAATAAATGTGTTGATACTATTCCATAATGAGCACACTTTCAAATAGCGGATTATTTCTTGTAGACATAACGAATTTGGGATTAAATCAAGAGAATTAGAGCATATATTTGTGGCTGAAACAGTAATATAATCTGGAAGATTTTCTGAAGCTTCTAAAAGGACCCGATATGGTGCCACAAAAGAGCCGTGGGAACACCTATCACAAATTCTCACAGACTAAAATAACGTATGCATAATAATTGGGTTTTACCAGTTCTTTTTTTTTTTTTTAATTTTTAAAAAATGTTTATTTAGTTTTGAGAGACAGAGAGACAGAGTGTGAGCAGAGGAGGGACAGAGAGAGGGAGACACAGAACTCGAGGTGGGCTCCAGGCTCCGCACTGTCAGCAGAGATCCTGACGCAGGGCTTGAATTCAGGAACTGCGAGATCATGACCTGAGCTGAAGTCGGACGCTTAACCGACTGAGCCACCCAGGCACCCCGGGTTTTGCCAGTTCTACAAAATCCATAAAATAGTATTGTAAGTGTTTTTAAAGCACTTTATACTCTCATATAACATCCAAGAAAGCCAAATGGTTAAATGACAGGTTCGAGGTCAGAAGAATTAGGACTAGATTATATAGTCCATCTAATCTCCATGCCAGTGATTTTTTCCCACTGGGCACTGTAACTCTTGGAAAATTTTGCGGCTTTAAACTTTTCAATTTTTAAAGGCAAGTATTTAAAACCAATATTTATATTGGTACAACCACTTTGGAAGAGTTTTGCATTATCTCATAAAGCTGAAAATGTGAAAAAAAAAAAACAACTTATGCATCTGTATAGGAAATTTGGGAGAAATTTATTATCCCAGCTGCCATGTAATCCACAAGGTAATATAGCATATCAGAGGAAACAATAACTAAAATAATAATGGCAAGCATATATTAACCACATACTTTATGCAGACAGTATTCCACAAACCTTACAATTATTATTACCTCATTTAATCATTATAATGATATAAAGTAGCTATTATTAGTACCTCTATTTTACAGACAACTAAATGAAGATTACAGAATTAACTTGTCCAGAATCAATGCACACTAAATGACCAGGAATGGAGGAAACTAAAATACAGAGCATAGTAAGTGACTTATTCATATTTACACAACTAATTATTAACAGAATACCAATGCTTTAGCCCAGGGCTTCTCAAACTTCAGTGTGCACATGAATCACCTGTTGATGTAAACATGGGTTCTGATTCCCCGTGGGCTCTGATGGCTGGCATCTGAGGTTCTGCATTCCTTACATGTTCTCAGGTAATGTCCATGCTCCTGGTTTTATGGGCAAACTTTATATATTTTATTATTTTTTAATGTTTATTTTTGAGAGAGTATGAGCAGAGGAGGGACAGAAGGGGCAGAGAGATGGGGACAGAAGACCTACTGTGGGCTCTGCACTAAGAACAGCAAGCGAGCCACATGTGGGGTTTGAGCTCATGAACCATGAGACCATGACCTGAGCCGAAGGCCAACGCTCAACCGACTGAGCCACCCAGGCACCCCTGGACAAAATTTAAATAGCAAGGACTTGTACCATTGTTTTTGCCTGTTTATCAAGTTGCTTCTTCTCACTATTGCTTCCTTGTATTTATTAAGTTTAATATTTATTAAACTCCAGTCCTCAGAGTCAGGAATGAGGGTAGTTCTACCCTAGCATAAGTGCTGCATAGAACTTTGCTCTTGTATATAGTTTGTACTTTGACCACATGGATTGTAATCCTGTAGCTGATACCATTCTAAGTAAATTCTCATATTCTAACCTTAATTTTCATTATCGCACATTACCACATTTAAAAAATAATTTTGAGAATGTACACTGGCTCTATTCAAACCACCTTAGAAGAGAAGAATAATGTTTAGGGTGGAAACACATGATTTTATTCAAAAGGAAAATCCACAGCTTCCCCCAATCTTTGTATTGATGGATTTTGCTTTTATACTTTATACCATCATTACAGCAACTATGATTATACATACTTAAGTTTCATACAAAATATTCCAAAAGCCCAATAAAGTTTAGACTCTTGCACATTGTAACAATGTCTAAAAACCCAGGCCTGTGGGAAATGTAGTGGAGACCAGATGCATGTCTGAGAGAGACAAGGCAAGATGTGGTAGAAGGGAGTTGATTAAGACCAGACATGGAAGTAAAACTGCCAGAAACAAATCCCTCTTCTCTGTGAATCTAGACAAATTTTATTCCCTCTCTATGCCTCAATTTTCTCATCTATGAAGCAGGGCTACCTAACAGGGATAAATGATTTAATTAATATGGAATTCTTAAAACATTGGCACATAATAAGCACTCAATAATGTTAGCTACCATTATTTAAAACTGAATGGGCAATTTTCAAAATGATTCAAGTTGATCTATTTCATTTCTTTGTTTCAGAAAACGGAACTACCATCACCTGGTAATTTTTCTTTCAAATCAATCTTAAAATTGCCAGTTGGTATGAAAATCATAGCTATACTCTGAGAAAAATTTAATAATGATAAACACAACAGAATTCATAACATTTAAATGTAAATATATATATGATATAAATATATATGATATAAATATATGATAGATGATATATATACATATATATGATATATATGATATATATCATATATATCATATATATATCAAATATATCATATATATCATCTATCATATATATCAATATATATATCATATATATTTATATCATATATATATATATATATCATATCTTATAAAGGCTATGCCAATCCAAAATATGATCAAAGAATTTAACTACTACTCAGTTTGCTTAAATTTCTGAATTCAGAATTCAAGGCAGTTTGGAGTGAATATTTTTCTCCATTCTTTGAAGTAAGTTCACAACAATATTGAGAGAAGTCAAAATTTCAGGCTGTGTTGGATTGGATATCAATATGATGCTAAGGATGACTGATAAGCCGCATTTTCAAAGCAGCAGGTGCAATCTGTGCTGAAGTATTACTGCCAAAATCGGGTTTTATGATATGGTTCATAGACAGGCAAAATCTGCCCCACTGTTTTTAAGAGCTGGATCGGGAGGCATAGACGAAACTCTTATGTCTATCCTTTCATTTTGCCTCCCTACACTTGAGAGTCTGTACCCTTTATCACTGATGTATCACTGACATGCCCAGTAGCAGCCCCCAAATTCTTTAATTATCAAACATGAGGGCGGTGTTTGACTCTTTTCAGCCATAATTCTATCACTGTCTCAAACTCAAATGCCTCACACAGGCAAGCAGGTTATGCAAATATGGAAAGTGGGGTCATGGTGACCAGGTTGTTAATATTTTTTGACACACCGATACATTTTTTTGACCTGAATATAATCGACACACGATGTTACATTACTTATAAACCTACAACATAGTGATTCAACAACTGTATACATTATGCTGTGCTCACTGCAAGTATGCTATGCTCACCACTCCCTGTCACCATGCAACGCTCTTGCCATACGATTGACTGTATTCCCTGTGCTGTATCTGTTATTCTCGTGACTTCTTCATTCCATAACTGGAAACCTGTGTCTCCCAAGGTTAATTTTTAAGAACTTCTTCCTAAATAAAGTCCCCAAATCTCACCCAGCCCTCTCTTAGAAATCCCTGGAGGATATTTTTTTTTGTAGCACCACGTAGGTTTCCCATTTTAGAACTCATTTTAGCACAACATTCTGGGATGCCAAAAGGAATTAGATTTTATGGAGGGATTAAGGTTGAGTAATCTGGCATTTCTGCATTTGTCAGGATGATCCCATGTCCATGATATGATTCCACAGACTTGTTGGTATGAAAGCATCTGGATCTAATACTATTAACCCAAAATATGGCAAGACTTTGCACAACTTTTACTCATTGCTTGATTCTGCACAAACAAGCAACAAAACATCTACTTTAAAAAAAAATCACATCTTATTTCATTTCAGAAAACCAATCATACTTCCAAGTCTTGAGGAAAATTTACATGCCCTGTAAACTACAGATTATGTTTCAAATCTCTTTTTCATTTATTTTTAATCTATGAAAAACTCCTTTCAACTGTAAGTCCTTCTAGCATCTTCTAGAAATCATAATAACACCTTAGCTTACAGAGGGCTCTATTTATAGGTTTTCAAGGTATCTTCATGCTCATCATCTTCTTTCAACTATCTCCTTCACAATGGTAAAGTAGGACAAAATTAGAAGACATGTTTAAGAATGTAGAACTTCATTTTCTAACGTTTTTAAGTGCTTTGGTAATGGTGCAGCATAATACAACATCTTAAAAATTAAAAAGATAAATGAATTAATTTAATTTAATTTCATATGATCATAAATAATTTGTGGCTCCTCCCATCAAGAGGTACAAACTATTTTCCACCCTCTGAACTTGGGCTGGTCTTAGGACTTGCTTTGACTAACAGAATGTGGAGAAGTGGCACCCTGGGACTTCTAGACCCTAGTTCCATTTTCACTTCTTGGAATGCTGCCCTGAGACTACCATATAATAAAGCTGATGGAGCCTACTGGAGTATGAGAGAATTTAAATTGTTGTTGTTTTAAACCATTAAGTGTTGGGGTGGTTCATTACGCTGTGATAACTAAGTAGAGCAGAATCATGGCTCAGGAAGATTAAATGATGCGTTTAAGTAGAATTGATAGGTGACACCATGGACATAAGAGCCAGAAAGGCCTAGATTCCGATTCATGATACAGTCGTCCAACTTCTCTGAGCCTCAGTTGAGGCATTTGTGTAATATGGTGCTAGTTATGTCTGTGTAACAACTGGGGCAGGCAAATGAACTGATGTGTTCCACTAGCAGAAGAAAGGCCCATAGGCAGATAAATGTTAGTTTCTACCCAGCTCAGGTCCTTTGACTTCTGTTTCAATGTCTTTTGGAGACATAAAATGTTCTTCTCTAAATACCAGTTTGTAAAAGATTAATATTCCGAGGTTTCTGAGCTTTGTCATATAAAGTCCACTAAAATAAGACTATGATCATGCTTTTAGACATGTGTGGCCAATTGTTAATGATGGTATGCTCTAAAAATCTTTACCTGATATAGGTAAACACTTCCACTCTAGAATTATGTTTGAAAATGAAGAATGATGCTAATACTAATGAAGGCCCTCACACATAGCCAGAAAGGCGCCTGTGAAAACTCCCAGTGACCCAATCGTGCCTCTCAGGGAGCTTCCTCCTCCTCTGGAGAACCCCAGAGTCCCTGAGCTCAAATTCTACACAGCTCACAGTTCCCAAAACATTGGTTCACCATTGAACTTCTAATGAAGAGCATCAAGGGGTAACTGACACAGCAATTTAAACATATCCAATGAAAAATATTCATGATTTCTAATTTCTTATGGACAGCATACAATGTTCTTTTAGAATTCTAGAAGAACCTCAATCTTCAAAAAGAGTACCAATGAGGTTTTGCAGATTCAATCAACACTGCTGCAGGCTGGCCAAGGTCAACCCACCCTGTTCTTTGACATCGCAGTCAAGGACAAGCTCTTCAGCCGCATTGCCTTCAAGCCATTTGCCAACAAAGTACCAAAGACAGGAGAAACCTTTTGCAGTCTGAGCACTGGGACTATAGGATTCTATATTTCACAGAAATATTCAGAATTATTGCAAACAAAGTTCCAACGAAATTGACTTACAATATATGGGGCTCAAAACTAATATGTTCTGGGGCGCCTGGGTGGCGCAGTCGGTTAAGCGTCCGACTTCAACCACGTCACAATCTCGCGGTCCGTGAGTTCGAGCCCCGCGTCGGGCTCTGGGCTGATGGCTCAGAGCCTGGAGCCTGTTTCCGATTCTGTGTCTCCCTCTCTCTCTGCCCCTCCCCCGTTCATGCTCTGTCTCTCTCTGTCCCAAAAATAAATAAACGTTGAAAAAAAAATTAAAAAAAAAAACAAAAAACTAATATGTTCTTTCTAGGCCTTCTGTTCTTTCCATCTTTCCCTTTCTCTTCTACTGTCATGCATAACTTTTCATAAACTGTTCCAGAAGATGAGAGCCTATTTCTCTTAAAAGAAAATTAGATAAAGGTTTTTATTTTCATATGCAAACATAGAAGACTTCTAGGTAGACAATACATATCGCCATTGGGAATTTAAAAAAAAAAAAATCCCACAGAACCATAAGTGCTACAGAAATCTATAAAAGATGAGTGCTGATACAATGAAACTGGGCATAAATAATCAACAAATATATGTAATATTTATATACTTATGGAAAAAATACACATAATAAGTACATCACAGCAGGTGCAGGGACAGATTTCATATAGGATAGCCAGAGTCAGAACAGAGACAGAGTTAAAAAGAAGGATAAATTTTACAAATCAAGAAATATACGTAGGTCACAATAAATGAGGAAGTACAGGGTAAGTTCAAGTTCATTATGAATCTAACAATATTTATTGCATGCTGACTTTAGCGCCCAATATTTTTAAAATCTTTTTTTAATGTTTATTATTTTTGAGAGAGAGAGAGACAGACAGAGAGCAAGCAAGGAAGGGGCAGAGAGAGACACACACACACACACACACAGAGAATCAGAAGCAGATTCTAGCCTCTGAGCTGTCAGCACAGAGCCCAACCTGGGGTTTGAACTCACAGACCACGAGATCATGACCTAAGCTGTAGTTGGCCGCTTAACTAACTGAGCCACCCAGGCACCCTTAGCACCCAGTATTTTTTATTGGTTTTATTTCCCAGTGTTTATGACTTTCTACAGAGCTGTCCTTTAAATATTTTTTTGAAGCCCAGATGTGGATATTATATTTTAGACTTATTTCTGAATTTAAGTGAAATATTTAAAATGTAATTAAATTTTGGGGGCACCTAGGTGGCTCAGTTGGTTGAGTGTTCTACTCTTGATTTTGGCTGATCCCAGCGTCATGGGATCAAGCCCCACATTGGGCTCCATGCTGAGTGTGGAGCCTGCTTACTATTCTTTCTCTCTCTGCAACTCTCCCCACAACATGCACATGTTCTCTCTCTCTCTCTCAAAAAAAAACTATAAATAAATATAAATATAACTGAAGTTTGTATTTTACATTTAAAAAAACAATACATGTCCACTTGAACTCTTACTTATCCTTCCAGAATCAATTCAAACATCACCTCCTCCAGAACATCTTCTATAGCACCCCATTCCATCCCACCCAAAGCTGTTAGCCTCTACTCCTAGGGCTTATAAGACTCCCTTAGTAGCCTTCGTTTATCACCTTTATTCGACTATAGGAAGTCTCAGCTTCCTCTCTGTCTATCCCTCATGAAGACTGTGATCTTGGGAAAAGGGACCTTGTCTTTTATCTCTGTATTGAACAAATTTAGGCAATAAAAATTCAATAAAGAGGCAATGAATAAAAGGTGAAAAGTCAACTATACTAAATGAGACTATTTCTTGAAAATAGTAGAAATAGCTCTGGCTTCATTGAGAAATACATACATTGGAGCTGTCGTTTTGATGGCTTGTGCCTTGCGGATCAAAAGAAAAAGGCTTAATATCTGTCCACTCTCGGAATTCTACTCTATAAATATTTAAAAGCCAAAACACAAAATATGCCTGCACCAGCAAAATGAAAAACCCAGCAATGCTGATCTGTCATTTCAGTCACCTTGGTGATTCTCACATTATCTGCATCTGTGGTCATGTGTATAGATTGTACAAACTGAAAAATTGACACTAATGGTCCTTTCCAGTGTCCAGATAGATACCACTTTGGGTCATGAAAACAACATCACAGGGTTTTAGTTCTCACTCCTCTAAACCCTTACAATCCAAAGGCTTTTGAGATAGTGATTTAAACTATGTGAGTATTTACAAACAAAACAAACAAAAACGTTGTGAGTGTCACATTCCTTGTCCAAAAGGGGAGTTAATAATACCTACTGTAACTTTCTCAAAGGGTCATTGAGGGGCTCAAGTGGCACAAAGACCTAGAGATACTTTGTAAAGTATATGAGGACATAGTTATTCTTAATCACAGAAATTTATTTTAGCATGATAGAATATTTATATAATCATTATAACACAGAGGGATGTGTTGTATGTATCCTCTAAATAAAACTATCATTCTGCTTAGCAATTTTATTTAAGCAACTGTAGAAAGAAGGATTTTTATCCCTCCACTTAAAAATAATCACCAGAGGGAAAAAAAGGGGAACAACTGTTCTGAATTTCTGAAATCTAAGAATATCTCCTTAATCATCTAAACAGGATTCTATTTGATGACATAGCAACCCCTCTAGTCCTAAACTTACTCAATTATGGGTTAATAGTATTTTGTTTCCATTTTTAAAAAATAGCCTTATTTCCAATACCATTCCTCTAAGGATAATTTTCAGTTGTTGCTTGAATATAGCAATCATAATCACTCTCTCACCTTAGCAGAGGAAGCTAGCTATTCACCAAAAACTCACCAAAAACTTTATCACGAAGAAGTGTTGTTTTTGGAAAATGGTCACCCCACTGGAAGGCCTCATTTTCCCCACTCCTTTCTGCATTTGGTTAGACCATAAGACGGATTACGGAACCTAAGCAGAAGAGATGCGTACCTTTTCTGGCCTCCACATCCTCACTTCCTCAATTGGCGAATGGATGTCAACCCCTAGGGATGTCTCAGAAGCCCAATGGGAGAAGTAGAGTCCCTACTAACCTGAGCCTCTAAGCAAACTTATACAAGCTCCAATCCCTGACAATTGCATGTAAAAGATACAAAAGCCTCACCCCGCCCCTTTCCACTAGACTTCAGGTGAACCAAAACTAAGCTCCTTTTGTGCTAAGCCATGAAGTTGCAGGCTTACATGTTATAGCAACTATCAGCCATAACTCTCATACCAGCTAAATTTAGCATCAAATCTCAATATCCATTGGAGATATAGCCGTAGGGGGAGAAAACACAAATGAACTGACTCAAAATACCAGATATATAAAATCATATAGTTTAAATTTGCTAGTGACTAGTTTCTTTAATGAGATTAAGATTTTTTGGGGCGCCTGGGTGGCTTGGTTGGTTAAGCGTCCGACTTCAGCTCAGGTCATGATCTCACGGTCCGTGAGTTCGAACCCCGCGTCAGGCTCTGTGCTGACAGCTCCGAGCCTGGAGCCTGTTTCAGATTCTGTGTCTCCCTCTCTCTCTCTGCCCCTTCCCTGTTCATTCTCTGTCTCTCTCTGTCTCAGAAATAAATAAATGTTAAAAAAAAAAATTAAAAAAAAAAAAAAAGATTTTTTGCTGCCTACTGGAGAGATTGCTTGTTGCCTAAGCAACACTACCACTATAAATCAACATATCTATGTTACGGTTTTGACCTAAAATGCCCACGTGATTTTGCTTGGTGCAGAGAGTTTTATAGATTACACAATGGGAGGATAATAGCAATCCCACTTTTCAACTCCTTGTCACCACGGACCTGGTTAGAGGATAGGGTTGAAAACCAGATGCAAGTCACTAGTGCTATCTAACTGCAAGAGCAGTTAAGAAAATATTGAGACATGCCTTGTCCTCTCCAGATCAGGCTGAGGGCATGTATCTGAGAGTCACTCAGATTCTTGTGCCCAAGCTGCCCGGACACATTCCCACCTTCCTATGTGACTCCCAGACAGATTTTGTAGTCTTCAGCAAGACCACTTTTATAAAGCTGGCTCAACATTTATAGCAAATTTACATGATATTTTATTTCAAGAACCATAACAATGAGCACCAAATATATAAAATTTAAAGAGAGAACTGGAATTAAACTACTAAGGCATTCTGCCTCATTATATTCATAAGATGCAAACTATTTTAAGTCAGAATATTTAAACCACATTTTCTCTCCTTGCTTGTATAATATTCACAACTGAAATAATTATCCACAATAGAGGAATACTCCGATGTATGTTTCAAATATTGAAGGTGAATTGGTTTTATAAACAGCCCAATGGATAAAATGGAAGAGGAAATCATGCATTAAAACAAAATGCAGGGGTGCCTGGGTGGCTCAGTCGGTTGAGCATCCGACTTCGGCTCAGGTCATGATCTCACAGTCCGTGAGTTTGAGCCCTGTGTCGGGCTCTGTGCTGACAGCTCAGAGCCTGGAGCCTGTTTCAGATTCTGTGTCTCCCTCTCTCTCCGACCCTCCCCCATTCATGCTCTCTCTCTGTCTCAAAAATAAATAAACCTTAAAAAAAAATGTATTTCTGGGGCGCCTGGCTGGCTCAGTTGGTGAAGCATGTGACTCTTGATCTCAGAGTTATGAGTTTGAGCCCCACGTTGGATGTAGAGATTATAAATAAAATAAATTTAAAAAAATGTTTCATTAAGTTTTCATAATTATGGCATTTCATAATTAATAATGATACAAAATTAATTGTTAAATAAATTAATAAAATGTATAACTTTTACAAATTTTAAAAATAAATGTAATCCTAAAGAAATAAGAAGTAATACATTCTTGTAGCAAATAAAGCTAAATTATTATACACATTTGCTACATATTTAGATGCAAAACATAAATCATGCAAATTCAAACCCAAGTTAGTACAAAATGTAAAATTTTTGTATGCAGGTGTTCATGTATTATTTTTTCAGCAAATGTTTATTGAGCACTTACAATGTACAGCCGTTGTACTAATTGATAGGAATATAAATAGGAGCAAGTTATTTTATGGGAAACAAGATGAAAAAGTGTAGAATTTAATGATTGAATTTACTTAATTCTAGGTTGAAGAAAGATTTCCTTAAGGAAAAAACATCTAAGTGGAGACTGGACAGATGAGTGGCCAGCTTTGCTTGTTAATAATAAATAATATTTCATCATCATTAAAGGCACTGTATCAATTACCATACAAAACTATTTGAAATCTAAACTGACAACTATTATGTATTCCCCACAAGGGATTTAAATAATTTCTTCAAAGGAAGGTGGTTCCTATTTAAGGTCCTATCATCAAAACACCTGGATCTACAACAGAAGAACAAGGCAAGACTCTGCTAAGAATAATTGCCATGATAGTAAAAATCTCCCCAAGAATTGTCAGTGACAATGAATTTTTCATGTTAGAAAATAGATCTTTTTGGGGGGTGACTGGGTGGCTCAGTCAGTTAAGCGTCTGATTCTTGAATTTGGCTCAGATCATGATCCCAGGGTTGTGGGATGGAGCTGCCCACTGGGTTCCGTGCTCAGCACGGAGCCCTGCTTAAGATTCTCTCTCTCTCTCTCTCTCTCTCTCTCTCTCTCTCTGCCCCTTCCTCTCCTGCCTGTACGCATACATGCACTCTCTCTCTAAAAAGAAAAAAGAGAAACAGAATAAAAATAAGTAAATAAAATAAAAAATAGATCTTTCTATAAACTATTCAGCTTCTTATTACTTTATTGCTAAATGGTCTACATGTCATGCTGCTAGGATAAGATAGTTGAATTAGTGATTAAGTTAAATAGAAGTCAGCTTTTTTAATTAAGAGAAAATGTCCCATCATTCTAGCTGGCATCAAGGAATGTCATCCTGGAAGGGAATCATGCTCTTTGAAGGAACCAACGACCATTTAGAAGAACACTCCTTTCAAACTTAAAAGCAATCGATGTCCATAGGAACTTCCCACTGATGTCAGTTTATGCTGAGGTTTTTTTTTAATTTTTTTTCCAACGTTTATTTATTTTTGGGGGGGACAGAAAGAGAGCATGAACGGGGGAGGGGGAGAGAGAGAGGGAGACACAGAATCGGAAACAGGCTCCAGGCTCTGAGCCATCAGCCCAGGTCCTGACGCGGGGCTCGAACTCACGGACCGCGAGATCGTGACCTGGCTGAAGTCAGACGCTTAACCGACTGCGCCACCCAGGCACCCCTATGCTGAGTTTTAAAATGTAAAGTCGTAAGTGGTACTAGATACATGCGGTAAACTCTTATCAATAGGACTAATTAAAAGAAAAGACATTCTGAGTTAGTGAAAACTCTCTATTGGAGTTTTTCAAAAGAAACTCAACTTCTTTAAAATATACAAAATAAATATCTGGAGTCTGATGAGAATAATATACATTTCATGAGTAATGCCTTTGAAGCGCTTAAAAACAGTTGGCTTGTGTATTTTATAGATTAAAATGTTTCCGTACAATTTTGTTCATTTTGTCAATGCATTGATAGCAGATCAGTGTGGAGGTTACCACACAGCACCTAACAGACTTTCCTGTGTCTTTTTCCTCTGCCCAACCTCTTTCCATCTTTATTTGCTCTCCAGAGCACCCCTGGTTTCATCTTCTTTTACATCTCCTTTGCCTTTCTGTCCTAGGGAGACTGATTCCAAATACAGGCCTACAGAGACAAAGGTGTGAAAAAGAAAACAAAATCACCAAGTAGCTCACTTGATAACCAACAGGTGACAGGGCATAGATTTAGGAAAACTAGTAAAGCAGGGGTGCCTGGGTGGCTCAGTTGGTTAAGTATCCCACTTCCTCTCAGGTCATGACGTCTTGTAGTTCTTGGGTTCAAGTCCCACACTGGGCTCTGTGCTGACAGCTCAGAGCCTGAAGCCTGCTTCAGATTCTGTGTCTCCCTCTCCCCCTGCTCACACTCTCTCTCTCTCTCTCTCTCTCTCTCTCTCTCAAAAATAAATAAACCTTAAAAATTAAAAAAAAAAAAGGGAAAGGAAAGCTAGTAAAGCAGACCAAGCCAGTTACAGATGTGACAGATTTTTTTCAAGTAGCAGAATGTCTTGTTTTCCATTTGAAGGGATTCTAATGTCTTTGCATATACTCATGGTAATTCCAGACTTGAACATTGCAACACGTAAAACTATAAAGTCATGAGACTTGTTTTCCTGTGTAGCCTAGTCATAATTCATAATCATATAGAAATCGGTCATGGTTCCATTTACAAAGTGACCTTTAACTTTGATTAGAATCTAAGTCTTATATACAGTAGAGTTTATATTAATTATATTGAGCATATATTCTCAAAACTATATGAAAAGGAGGCCACCAAACTGTGAACCTCATAAACAAAACTGCTTTCCCAACAGTTTCAAAGGCTCTCCAGAACTGTTGTACTTGATTTTATCATTCCTGATCTTCAGTCTTCTAGTACTAAAGAATAACAATGGAAAATACTGCGATTCTAGGTTGACTGTGAAATGACAGACCGCTTTAAGAAATAAAACCAATTCCACTGCAATAAGCCACACACAAATCTCTTCCTCAGGAGAGGAATATCAACAGTTGGGCTCTAGAGATCATCTCAAAGCCCAGCTAAACCATGTGGCAGGTTCATCATTCTCTAAAGTCACAAAGATCACACCCAACTTGGTTAGAACCACATCCTCCAGAAGGAAGACCTAGAAGGTCCAGGCTTGCACCTGGGTCTCCTCTCTTAAATTAATAGTTAAAACACCCTTATGCTTTCATCTTTAGTTACATTTGAATATTTTTTACTTTATTGTTTTTGGGTATTTGTGGTATTCTGAGGGAAAATCAAGTAAGATAACGACCCACATGCAACTGAAATATTTATTTCATCTGATCGAATCATTTTCAATAATGACACATGATTCAGATTAATGAGAAAAAAAGTCGACATAAACTAAGGATGTTTTTAAAAGAAATACAGTTATATTTAAGGTCACGCCCTTAAAAAGCATTTTTTGAAATGTGCCAAGCAGTATGCTGAGCGCTAAGAAACCTAGGACTAATAAAGCATGATTCCCGTCCCCAATTAACCAACTCTCTAGAAAACTGAACATAAAAATCAAGTAAGTGCAACTTCAAGATGCGGAAGTTAAAAGTTCAGGAACACTGTAAGTAGACAAAAAGCATTGGTAGCTACTTCTTGATGTATCCCCCTAGATACCCAGTCTAGAAACTTGGAGTCATCGTTACACCCAAACTATACCTGTTTGATTTCACCTCCTAAATATTTCTCGAATCCTTCTGATCCCTGACTACTAATGCCCTCTTTGAAGAAATTCCCATGTGTCATCTGGATTATCATAGCTTCCTCATTCCTCATATGTCTCCCTGCCTGCAGTCCACAGAGCTGCCAAAGTGGCCTTTCCATAATATATGTATTTCCACAATTCCCTGTCTTGATCAAAACTCCACTTTGTACAGGACAATGTAGTTTGGCTTTTAAGGCTTTTAAAATATGTGGTGCCTACTCACCTTTCTTTGCTTACCAGGCTCCAGACAAAATATCATAAAATGACCTCAGACAGGATGTCACGGAAAGTGCAATCAGTAAGGTAGAAAGAGAATCAGAACAGTGTACTGGCCATTGTAAAATATATCAAAATATGTCTTCTTTCCCAAAAAGATAGGAATATTCCTCTATAAATTCAGTAATAAAACAGCTAAAAGAAAACATAGCAGGGTGGGCTCACACCTGGGTATTTTTCTATTTTGACAAAGGGTAAATGTCTATCCACCATAAAATTAATAAACTTTCTGAAGGCAAAAGAAATAAGTGCGGACAACACTACTGGATTTAAGCCTAATTTTAGAAGAAACAAAAATCATAATCCATCTGTGTCCAGCCTGTGCCTCCAACAGGTGGTCACCCCTAAGTCATTAGCAACTCGGGTCTTCACTTCGCTTGACCTTATTTCCCCAGACACCACTGTTACTATTGACCAGCAGCATTCAATATGTTCATACAATAATGTCATAAACAATCCTCAGCAACTCTGCCTTCTGGAAGTACCGCTCCTGCCAATGACATCACAGCTTGTCAGCTCAATATGCCACTGGCATATGGGTTCACTTTAAGTGGTGATAATAAATAGCATCGGGCCATCCAGTTGCACTCCATTTTGAGATCACATTACAAAGCGGCATGAGTCCTGGGCAAGGCGGGAGGACGGCTGCTATTTTAATGTCTCTTTAGCATCACTATGTACTTAAGAAGGAAAAGAAAAATGTGGAAAAGGTGAATATGACCATGTACCAACTAATATTTTAAAACTGTAGTTTAGAAACCTCTTTCTTACAATATTTTATAGGACATAAACAGAGAAAGCCATTATGATTCTTATTTTAAAGATAAATAAACTGAAGTGCAGTTGGCTTTCCCAAGGTCACCCAATAAGCTGTGGCCCTCCACATACTTTGTCTTCACGTTTTATGTATTTACCTCATGAGCAGAAGCAGATAGAACCATCCTCAGTGGTGTCTGCTTTTTATACAGGCATATTCAAGACACCAGAGCAGGCTCATTCCTGAGACTCTTGGACTTGGGCTGTGGATCTGTGCAGCAGCACGAATGGCCAGCTGCTGGCTTTCATCCGGTAGCTAGTTGCAAAACGTGAACAACACTTGCATAGAAGCAAAGTGGAAGCAGCCTTCCTTGGGGACAGCTTGAACTCAATAAACAGTCCATTAGTTTAAGGCAGCAGATATGCACAGAGGTAACAGACAGAACTCACAAAGGCATGGTTTCTTTCTGCCTTTACTAATTGGATAGAACTTCTTTCAGTGGTTACTGGTTAATAGGACTGGGCAGATGGCCCATGGAACTGAAGGGACATTAAAGGTTCATTCAGCCCATCCACCTGTGTTTTTGTTTGTTTGTTTGTTTGTTTTGTTTTGTTTATTAAGTAAGCTCTATGCCCCACGTGGGGCATGAACTCACGAACCCGAGATCAAGTGTCGCATGCTCTACCGACTGAGCCAGCCAGGTTCCCCCCCTTCCACCTGTTCTTAAGCAGAACTACCCTTAAAACAATCTAAAATTTTTAACTTATATTCCTTTAAAATTTGTTCCTAGTTGTAAAAGTAACATAAGCTCATTGAAAAGATTTTGGAGTGTACAGAAAGTTATCAAGAAAAAAAGTTTAAATCACCTGCAATTCAATAATCCAGATATGACCATTCTTATACTTTGACATGTTTCCATCCAAATTTTTAATGTGTATATATATTTTTTATTTTCAAAATCAACTTTCTTGTATCCTGCTTTTTTCTCTTAACATTGTATGGTGAGAGTCTTATGTTAAATATTTTTGGAAAATATGAATTTAAATGGTTGTGTTTTCCAAACTATATGGGTATACTATAATATGTTTACCTATGTTTCTACAGGTCAACAGATTTATTGTGCTATTGATAAATGATACTACAATGTCTACTCATACAAATAATTCAAGTTTCTAATTATTTCCTTACACAAATTCCTAGTGAGGGAATTACTAGTTGAGGACTTATTCAGATTTTATGATTTTTATTACAACACTGACAAGTTGTTTTTGAGAAAGCACCAGTAATATAAAAAAGGCACCCTCTACATTCATCAACTTTGAATATTATGCTTATATTTATTTTTTAATTCGGCAATCCAAAAGTATGTAAATATTTCTGGAACATATTTTATTTTTAAAGACATACAGAGAAGGAGATTTGACAACCACCCTTGACAAAACACTGAATGACTGAAGATAAACTGCCTTGGAATACAACAAAGTCTAAGATGTTACAAACTCTTAATGATGTTGTCTGATGGAACATAAAGTTAGGAACAAGAGATAAAGTGATCTGAAACATAAAGGAATGAGCCAACTTTTGGTCATGCCATAAATAAATCCTCAAGTAAAAGATTTCATGGTGTCTTAATCAAGTAACATAAATCAATGGTATTTTTTCTCCCTTATTTGTCAAAAAGAAATTCCAAATCTGTCAACTTCAATATTTAAACTCCTGTATTCTGTATATATTACAAATTCTCTTAGCCCCATTTTACATGGGAATGCAATGAAGTCATTGTCTAGTCACAATTGCAAATATTCACTGATAAATGAGAAATGATACAAACTCTCCACTTTTCCAAAATTAAAAGTTCCTGACATGGACCCATGTAACAAATTCACAACAGGAAAATTGTTATCGAATATTTCTCAATCCACTGAAGTGCATCACAATAAACACCACTTATTTCCTTTTTCTTCTTCCCTCCCTACTCCCATCTTCCCTTCCACCCTTCCTTCTTTTCCTCCTTTAATGGTAAGTAGTAAGAAACAAACAAAACAAAACAAAAAAACCTCCCAGCACTAGTCAGATACTAATTTATAGTTTTCTTATTTAAAAAAAGTACTGAATTATTCCCTATAAAAATGCAACATGCTCAATAGTTAGACATAATGGATTGCATATTTTAATGCTTAAAATACAAAATCGTCCAGTAAATACAAGTAATTTTTTAATATCGTCTTCAGAAAGCTTGCCTGATTAAATGGATCAATCTACAGTTTACCATTAGACTGACAATTGGCACTAGAAGAAAGTTCGCAATTCCTAAGAATCGCAGTGTCTTAGAGCAATGTTCTTCCAACATGTAATATCCTTAGCACCAGTAACAGAATTTCCTGGGTTGCTTGTTTCAGTGCAGATTCCTGAGCCTTTCTCCAAGTTACTGAGTCACAATCTCAGTAGGGTTTGGAACATCTTTTTTGAACAACATTCTCAGATATTCTTTTGCACACTACGGTTCAAGAAAGGCAGATCATTTCTGTTAATTAAGCATATTAGCTCTTGTTGCTAAGTATCAACCTAAGGTGATTTAACCAGATCACTAAATTCAATACTACTTGGGAAAAGAAATGTTTTAATAATTATTTGTAAATATATTGCCTTTTCATGGATCAGAGGCATTGCTGGAAAACCCCCATCCGTGAAATATTCTGCTATTTAGCAAAACTTCTCTGAATCATTATTTACAGTTAATTGTTTAATTCAGTTTAAAGAGGTAAATAATGATTAAGCACCCACGCTAGACCATCTTCTTGTGTGCCACAAGTTTACTCTGGCATCCCTGTTTTCGTGGATGGAGTTTTCTAGTCCCTTGTCTTTCTTTCCCATCTGCCATATGCCACCCAAACCCATGTGCAGTGGGATGGCAGAGGCACAGAATCTTAGATTATAATTGGTTTTCAGAGGTGATTTTGAGGACATCCATTTGAAAAGCATAGGAAATATTACCAAGGTCTTATTCAGGACCGGGATGGAACTGGAGAGAAACACCAAGACAAAGTTATAGGAATTTAAATTTTTTCATCACACTTAAGTAAATTATTACATGACAATATATAGTGTGATAAATATAAAAAGGTATCTGAGGGGAGCCTGGGTGGCTCAGTTGGTTAGGCATCCAACTCTTGATTTTGGTTAAGGTCATGATCTCACAGTTCGTGAGACTGAGCCCTGCGTGGAGCTCCATGCTAAGAGCACAGAGCCTGCTTGGGGTTCTCTCTCCCCCTCTCTCTGCCCCTCCCCTGCTCATGCTCTGTCTCATAAACAAACAAACATTTTTAATGGTGTCTGATTAAATGAGAAGATTATTGTCTGTCAATACTATTCTTTGTTCACATAGTCAAATAGAAATTTAATTTATTAAAACATATGTACACTTCTCTACCTCCCTCAATTGATTATAGCTAATTATGTAATAGTAATTTATATACTAAAGTAGTGTTTCTCAGACTTCAGTGTCCATACAAAAATCTTTTTAAAATGCAGATTTTGATTCATTAGGTCTGGAGTGGGATCCAAGATTCTTAATGCTGTTGATCTGAGAATCATATACTTTTAATAGCAAGGTACTAAAGTGCATTTTAAATATATGCCTGCCCCACCATATATGAGGCACTTTCAGCTTTGTTGTTTTAGAAATAATGTTTAGAGTATGGGAAAAAAAAAAACTTGCTGAAATAACCCACCATTTCATAAATGTATTTGAGTTCTTACTAGCTAGCTAAAATTACAAATCTGCGATAACTTTCATAATATCAGGTATGCATTAGTTTTCACAGAACTGACTTAAGCTTAGCCTTGCTTTTGACCCTCTTTCTGATGCCTATCTCTGCCCATCAAAATGTCAAAGTTCAGTAAAATATTACTTCCTTCTTGAAATGTTTCCTGATAGACTCAATGAAATGTAGTTTCTCCTCCTTTTAAATGTTTGTATTTTTCAAGCAGACAAATGATTAAAAACAATGTCCTTTGTACAGAGACTTAGACTTAGCCACGTGCTACCTTTTCACTTCCTTTTTAGATCAGTTTTTCATTCTCAAATCTGGTTGCACATCGTGGAGATAAGGAGACATAGAAAAAAAAATACTGAGGCCACAAGCCTCACCTTGGATGAATTAAATCAAAGTCTCTGGGAAGAAACCCAGCATCAGGATTTTTTTTTAAGTCATCTGTGGGGATTCTAATGTGCAGCCCCAGTTGAGAATCACTGTCTCAGATGGGAAGCTCTTCAAGGGCTTGCACTAGGTCCTATTCACAAACATCTGGAACAGTACACTCAGTTCAACTCAATACATTTTACTAAGGACCTTGAACACTGTAGGCACCTAATAAATACACACAAATTGTACATTTGTCATATTTGAATACTGGAAAGAAAAGGAAAGCATATCAATCAAAACTTATTTTTTCACAACACATTCTTTAATGATACATTGTCAATAACAGACCAAATCTTTTGTGCAAAAGAATTTTGAAGTTGCTGATATCTTTCTCAATTCCTCTGCCATCAAATGTTCACTCTGTAGATTAGGATTTTCCTTAAGATTGGGTCCGGTTTACTTTTGGTTTTTCAGGAAAGCACTTTTCTCCTCTCTTTAAGTTGAATAGATATTGCAAATCATTAATGGAATTTTCAGCAGCAACCATACTGGAAATAATCAGCTGGCATCCAAGGTAGGACACACTTTTTGCTGCTGTCAAACAAAATTAATCACGAGCTTCCAGCATGCTGAGTAGAGGCGGCCTGGGCACCATTGGATGAGGTGTTTCCATGGCGCGGCAGCAGTCGATGATCAGCAGGAGAGTAAGGCTGTTTTCAGAAAACACAGCAACGGGTTGCTTCTTTCCCTTCATCTCTTTCTTCTTTTCAATTTCTAAGGGAGAACCTCCTGGCAATGCACCCAGGAGATTTTCTTGCCATGGAAACAAGAGAGTGGGGTGTTTTAAAAGCTGACTGTAAGAAAGAATGCCATTCTCCTTGCTTTGTTCTACTCGGCCTATACTCTTCTGCCGACGACTTGGGCAATTATTCAAATAATTCAGCCTAAGACCTAGTTTCACCTGAATTACATAGATGATCCAGGTATACTGGGTCGTTTTGGATGTATTATCCAGATAAATCTGTTCTGGTATGCTTCAGTCTCATTTAGTAGAGATCGAAATTGTATGTATTCAATCAATAATTAGCTAATTTACTCATTATTTTAAAAATAAATGAATTGAGACATATTTATGTGCCAGGTATTGTGCAAAAATCCAGGAATTATAAGACACAGTGTCTGTGACACAGTTGTGAAGACGGGTCTACTAACAGCAAGATGTAATTGTCATAAATCCTATAATAGAAACAGTTTGAGTAAAGACACTATAATATCTACAATTATAGCACACAATAAAAAGTTTAAACACATGTTTTCGAAGCTGGAAAGGCAGGACAGAGAAAACTTTTTTTTTTTTTTTTAAGAAAATTTTCCTTTTTCTTGGGGGGGGTGGGGGGGAAGAAGAGCAAAAATGTCATAGTGGAATTTCTTACACTTATATTTTGGTTGAGCATTGCCTAGGCATTGTTATTGCTCCCACAACCTTGCTCTACAACTCAGCTGAGGTGTTCTCATACCCCATTCCCCACACACCCCTCTAAGAAAATAGTCACAGGTGTCTTCTAATATTGAGGATATCTCATGCTCATTTTATTTGGATGTCACAGAGACCAGTCTGGTAGGTCTTTGACATTTGAACACCTGAAGAGACTGGCACCAGAACTCTGTAGCATTGGGTGGGGGTGGGGATTGCCTGGGTGGCTCAGTCAATTAAGAGTCCAACTTCCGCTTGGGTCATGATCTCGTGGTCCGTGAGTTCGAGCCCTGCCTCCGGCCCTGTGTTGACAGCTCAGAGCCTGCAGCCTGCTTTGGATTCTGTGTCTCCTTCTCTTTCTGCCCCTCCATGACTCTCTCTCTCTCTCTCTCTCTCTCTCTCAAAAATAAACATTAAAAAAAAAAGAATACTGTAGCATTGGAAACACAATTTTCCCCAGAAATCCAATTGTATATGCTGCTCGAGTTTGATTTTATGACTCCATAGGACTGAGTCTCTGAATCCTTCCCTCCATGCTGAAGATGCCCTGGAAAAGGAATCTGGTTTGAGCATGTAAAGATTATTATAAAAGCTGTTGTTTTATTGACCTTCTTTTCCATACCAAGTAACCTTTAGATTATCATGAAGCCAGAGTCCTTTTCTACTCCTATTAATAGGGCAATGGTAAAAGTGCTTGTAAATGTGGGTGGTTTAGCTTGTAAATGTGTTCTTAAGGTACTTGTCCTTCTGTCTGATCTCTCTAGCTGTACGATGCTGATTTTATTCAAAATGGGCTAGGGACAGGGTATATATACTTCTATCTAAGCCTAGACCAGACTATAAAGCTATTATGGCAACTAAATGGAAGTAATAAGTCCTACCAGGGTTAAGAAAACCCTGAGGAAGAAAGAGTGAGCATCTTAGTTGATCAAGCAAAGAGGAAGTCCGGCTTAAGAAGGTGGATTTGAATTAAGTCTTGTTAGAGTCATCTTGGCAGCCAAGATAGGCTAGAGTGCAGGTAAGACACAAGGTATGAAATACAGGGTGATTTTCATGAAGCCCTACCTGGTCCCTTGGTCTGAGTAGGGAACCACACTATGAATCTCTGTACTACTACTACTACTTCTTCTTCTTTTTCTTCTTCTTCTTCTTCTTCTTCTTCTTCTTCTTCTTCTTCTTCTT
>NW_024412376.1:72829669-72906641 GCF_014898765.1 Herpailurus yagouaroundi
CTTCTTCTTCTTCTTCTTCTTCTTCTTCTTCTTCTTCTTCTTCTTCTAAAGTAAACTCTATCCCCAACACGGGACTTGAACTCACAACCCCAAGATCAAGAGTCACATGCTCTACCAACTGAGCCAGCCAGGGGCACCACCCCTCTCTGTACGACTCTTAAAAATATGCATCATAGCCTTTATCACAGTGAACTGTAATTGGGATTTATTATCTAGCTTACTATTCTGTCAGCTGACTGACTTTGAAACCATGCTATCTGCCAGTCCTTGTCCCTAATCTGACTGAAAAGACATAAGGCCTAAACTTCTGTCAGCTGCTATTTCATTTACGGCTTTGTTTTTAAATAAATGTGAGGCAATTTAGACATGTACAGTATATAAGAGAAGCAGTCATTATTTTAGGACTATGGGATGGTTGTCATCTCAATTTAAAATGAACCCAAGCTTATTCTTAGTGCTTTATCCTGTCCGTTACTTCTTCTAAATAAATCCAACTAGACATTCTTGGCCCATAACTTCTCTGGGGTGTGATGGCCTCCTTTATCCATCACCATTACTGTCATCAAAATCTGAGTTATGATGGGTACTAAGGATTTACTAAGCAACTAAACCTAAGCATTTCAAATGCCCCAAGGGCTTATTGTCTTAGACAGAAAAGATCAAAGCAGAATGGGATGTTAATGACATATGCCATAAATTCATTTAATTAGTGTTTAAGGGTTTTTAAAAGACTCAATGCATTCAATGGCAGCAGTGAATAAAATCAGGAAAATTACACAAGGGAATGGGGCTGCAGGATCTCCATGGAAGGAAATGTAGTATAGTCTGACTGAGCAGGAATGATTGCCACCTAAGGACAAAAAATAGTGTTTGACTGGTTGGTTCCTAAATTGTACAGATAGACTCATAAGGCAAATGGACCCTTTGTCTTCCAGTGAAATTTATTGCTTGGATGTGCCAAACCAGGAAATTAAAATAAGTACATTTTGGTTGAGATTCAAACTCAGAGTCACTAAGTTCAGTCAGAATGAGAAGGAAAAATTTAAATATGGAACAATGTCATTGATACTGATGAATCTCCAAGTAAAAGATGCCATGTAATCATGTGCTTGGAGAATCACCACTACCCTTGTAGTTAGGACTCACGGTTTCATGACTTTAACAATGCCAAGATTTTTTAAATGACAAAGTGATAATGTCCAAATTCTAGGCATAGAGCTGATCAACTTTGTCTAGAATAAGAGAAAGCATCCCAAGAGAAGGGAAGTGAGTAAAGGAAGCTACATTTCAATTTGGAGGATAAAGATGTAGTCTCTCTGAGTATAAAGGCGTGGAAAGAACTTGTGTGCCAGTTCTCTGCAGTGTCCGCTCAGGATCAGGGACAAAAGAGACAAGTGGTGTAAAGACTGAAATGTGGACTGACTCTCAACACATGAGCGGAGTGACAGTGTAGACTGGGACATCCAACTGGGCTTAGGAGGAGATGGTTTAGGTCGTTCTGGTCAACTGTCAAACACAGAGGGAGATAGTATTAATTCACAACATGATGGAAGCCTGGAAAGCCCCCATGCCTAAAAAACAAGATGAAAGGGAGGAGTCAAGCAGAAGAGACCACTTTGGCAGGGGCCCTACAGGTAGAACAGAGTCGTGCAGTTTTTGTGGGGGGCTAGAGAAGGAGGAATGAATAGACACTGTGCTAAACGTAAAAGTGACGAGTTAGAGAAATATATTGGATATTCAGCATAAGAAAGAACAATGAGTCACATATGGCCCCAAGGTTAAAGAGAAACATGACCCTTCAATGGAAAAGTTTAGCATAAATGATGATGTAAAAAAGAGATGAGCAGCTCTTTCCTTGTCCTCTATAGTTTCATGTGGCAGCAAAACACTCAGTTTAAGATATCATATAGTTGTGCCAAAGGCCAAATTCATTATTTAACTTAAAAAGAAAGGTTTTTTTTTAATGTTTATTTACTTTTGAAGGAGAGAGAAACAGAGCGTGAGTGGGGGAGGGACAGAGAGAGAGGGAGACAGAATCCGAAACAGGCTCCAGGCTCTGAGCTGTCAGCACAGAGCCTGTCACAGGGCTCGAACCCACGGACCTGAGCCGAAGTTGGATGCCCAACTGACTGAGCCACCCAGGGGTCCCTCATTATTTAACTTTTAAAGGACTGACTGCAATGTGGAAGTCTCATGAGTTTATGCTGATCCTTGACTGTCTTCTGTCTTACTTTAGTAAAGCACGCTTTCTTCTCACTCAGACCTCGCGAGTTGTGTTGCTATTACCAGTTGTCCGCTGCAGCCTGGGCTGCGGACCTGGAAGACGGCCTGTTCTCATTTGGCTCATTTGATGGTTTGTGCCAATAAATTTTTTAATTCTACTCTCCAGGTGGCAAAGCTGTTTTATAACAAATTGCTGGCTAATTAGGGCATAAATGTTCTTTTCTTCATTTCTCCCTGACCTTGCTCATTCTCTCCTCGCCGATTACAAGCCCCGGAGGCCGTTTCTCACTCCTTGTTGTACACTCTCTTCTGTGATCTGCTTACATTACTTGTTACTTTCAGGACTTCGATCTTCATTTGATTTCATTTTCTTAATCTGTTGAGTCTGAAATCCCTTACTTGACTTTAGACCTTAGGTTCCCTTAAACCTAAAGTGGTTGTTCATTGTTTGTTTCTTAT
Source organism: Herpailurus yagouaroundi (assembly GCF_014898765.1). Classification (NCBI taxonomy): domain Eukaryota; kingdom Metazoa; phylum Chordata; class Mammalia; order Carnivora; family Felidae; genus Herpailurus; species Herpailurus yagouaroundi. The sequence goes on from NW_024412376.1 coordinate 72,832,352, forward strand.
CAAATCGTTTACAATTTTTTGACTCCTAGCCATGTCATTGCTCTTACTGTAATACAAATATCCAAATATACAATCGTATGATTCATTTCGGATCATTCTCTTTATCCTTATGGGATGGCAAACTCTCTATCTAAAATCTGGAAAATACACATAGGATCCTGTTACACAAGGGAATTTTTAAATCCATTACTAAAATAGTGTTATATACTTTTATTTGTTTTTCATCTTACATCATAAAGTTGAAATTTTCCAGTTTTTATGAGAAGCCTATTTACGTGACATTCAGAACAATTAAATGGTAGAGATAAATAAGGGTAAAATAAATTTAAAGGATTGCCGAAGACCTCCAGCATGCAAACTGTTTAAAAATAACAATGTAAATTTTCTCATGATAATTTTCAGCCTCACTTATATGCAACCCATCCAGTCTCACTTATATGCAACCCATCCAGTATAGACATAACTAACTGTCTCAATTGTTGTGTATTTTTACAATCTTTTCATTGTGCAGGTGAAATTCATGCATAGGGCAGAAAAACCCTTACAGACCTTTATCTGCTACTCACAGGCAACTATTAGCAGATTTGTTTTTGTTCCAAAGATGTGGCTATAAAGTTTACATCTTTCCAACACTGAGGGGAAAACAGAAGAGAAAGAAATAAGAATTCGATGGAGAGGACTTGTTTTGATTCTCTTTGGGAATAGTTGCCCAAATGATCTCTTTAATTTGCATTTGCCCCAGGAACTAGATAGACTCAGAACCTCACGCTTGGAAAAGCAACTGGCATCACCGAGTGGCCCCAGAGACACGGTGACGGCGTGACCAGTATAGACGGAGAGCAAGAGTGGTCCACCCACCCAGAGAGAAAGATGTGACCGGTTAACTTATTTTCACTGTGGCCAGGCAGCCTACATGGAGTGTTGACAAATTAGGCGGACTTAGACTTGCTTGGGGCTTCGATTTGCAAACTGCAGCCTCAGAAGAACACCTGTTAGAATCTAAGCCTGGCATTCAAATGGGGAAATCATTCTTGGAGGCAAAAACATGAACACATTCTCTTTCCCAGCTTTCCTGGGAGCTCTGCTATCTCCTTTTATTGTCTCTCCTGAAAACCTCTCTCTTAACTTTCCCTGTAGCTAACTCTGTCCAAAACTCTGTCCTCCACCAACGAGTGATTTCGTTACGTCTTACGATTTCAACCTCACCTGGCTGATGGTTCCTAAAATTATATCTATCTTGACCCTTTTGTCCAAGTGTCACATTTCAAATGCTTGCTAGACTTTTCCATCCTGCCTATCCCACAGAAACCTCGGGGATGAGGTTCCACGTGAAATCTTGCCCTCTGAACCTATTCCTCCCTTACTACTGTCTATGTCAGTTCCTAGTACCCCCTGCTACCATGTCACCAGAGTTGGACATGTAGAAGTCATTTTTTTACCTGCTGTTTGCCACCTCCACCTCACCCCTGTATCCACTCAATGTCTGGTTCAGGCTAATTTGCCTTTATCTATCCCTTCCTTGCCACACCTACTATATGACGCTTTAGTTGATGCCCATACCACATCTCCCCAGGCATTACAGCTCCCTAAATAAAATCTGCCCCCAGACTTTCCCATTCTCTGCCGTCTCCACCGTAATGGGAAAAAAATCTGGCCATGGCACTTTACTGCTTAAAGTCTTTCAAAGTCTCCTCATTAGCTACCCAGCATACAGCCCAAGCTTATGAGCATGAGGTACAACATTTTTACTCCTGCCTACATTTTCAGTCTCATTTATCATAAGACCTACTTACTTTTCCCTTTATAAGTTAGACAGAAAGCTTACAGAGTGTTCACTATTGCCAAGTCCTGCGCTAAGCACTTTATATACATTAATTCACATAATTTTCACGGAAACCCTATTAGGCAGGTCCCGTAATTACCTCAGTTCTTATAGATGAAGAAACAGGCAGAGAGAAGTAAGCTGCTTGCCCAAAGTTACACACCTTGACATGTCAGAACATGTGGTCCAGGTGCAGACTCCATGCTGTACCCCATTATGCCCTCCCTTCCTGGGAGGAAACCCTGTTCTCATTTCCCCGTGACATGGCCCACGTTTACCGTATGTCAGAAAATCTTCTGTCACCCCAGTGCCTGGTCAATCCTACATATCCTTTAAAGCTCAATGCAATCATCATAGCTGATGGCGGCTCAGTCACTACCAACTTATAGGAGTTCTTGCCTAACCTTCTTCCCTTCCTCACAGGGGCCACTTCTGTGTTTTTATATTGTATATAAAACATATATATGTGTATATATTCTGTGCTTCTAAATTTTGTTAATGTTTATTTTTTTTTTCAACGTTTATTTATTTTTGGGACAGAGAGAGACAGAGCATGAACGGGGGAGGGGCAGAGAGAGAGGGAGACACAGAATCGGAAACAGGCTCCAGGCTCCGAGCCATCAGCCCAGAGCCCGTCGCGGGGCTCGAACCCACGGACCGTGAGATCGTGACCTGGCTGAAGTCGGACGCTTAACCGACTGCGCCACCCAGGCGCCCCTAAATTTTGTTAATGTTTATTTTTGATAGAGGGGAGTGACAGAGAGAGGGAGACATAGAATCTGAAGCAGGCTCCAGGCTCTGAGCTGTGAGCACAGAGCCCAACGCGGGGCTTGAACTCACAGACTGTGAGATCATGACCTGAGCTGAAGTCAGATGCTTAACCAACTGAGCCACCCAGGTGCCCCTATTTTATGCTTCTATAGTAGGCTCTGTATATTCCCATCATAGCAGTTAACCTCTAATATAATAATTATCTATTTAGGGGCTCCTGGATGGCTTAGTCAGAAGAGCATGTGACTCTTCATCCTAGGGTTGTGAGTTTGAGCCCCACGTAGGGTGTAGAGGTTCCTCAAGTAAAACAAATTTTAAAAATGTATCTATTTAATGAAGGGGACCTATTCCTTGAGGAATTCTCTTTAATTGAGGCCAAGGAATATGTCTCCCTCATTTTTGTATTTGATATTTTGTATTTTGCACAGCAGTGTCCAGACATTAAGAGGCATTCGATAAATGTGTGCTGAGTGAAGAATTAGTTAATACGTGGAGGAGTAAAGGGCACCCCCACCAGGAACCAAAAACCATTCCTGATAAGAGTACTACAGTAACTGAACTTTCAGTACCTACAGAGTGAGTTCAGTAGTCACTGCAGTTGATTTACAAAAACCTCATGAAGCCTGAATATGTGTGTGTGTGTGTGTGTGTGTGTGTGTGTGTGTGCGCGCGCGTGATGCAGGGAGAGGGACAGGATAACATAAATCAAGGGAGCAAGGGACTGAAAAGGATGGTATACACAGACAAAGTATACACTTAGAAAGCACCTTTCTAAGACTAATGTGTGTTAATGGTTCGACAAATCTGTATACGGTTCCCTCGCAATGTTTTGATTTCAACCATCTTTTTAGTTTGTTTTAAAGTTCTAATTCAAAAAGGCCTTAAAGTATCGTAAAATATATACCTGAATCCAGGCAGACACCAGAGCAATGATACAGCAAAGCAGCTCTCCTTTCATAAGTCACAGTGAAAGACAGCTCTGGTTTCGTAGCCCTAGTATAACACATTCTCATGAAGCATTTGATAGTAAATACCAGGAAATTGGCTTTTGCGTAATATCTTCGCAGATAAAAAGTTGGTACCTCACTTGGTGTTTGAAACATAACTTGTCCTCATTGTCAAGCTGGCCCACGTGTCCTTCACACAGCAGACATTAGGGACATTTCTGAGGCTGTACCTCTCAACGTCAACACTTAAATTCTTTCTCACTGCTAGGCTTTATTGCTCTTTAAGATGACCTCTAAGCAATAAGAAGATCACTAGGAGTCAGGAGATGTGAAGTCTAGGCCCATGTAACTGCTCACACAATTTTGGCCAATGTGCTTGACTTCTCTGGGTCTCAGTTTCCTCATGTAACATAAGACATTTGAATTTGGAAATTTTAAGCTAATTTCAGCTCTATAAGCTTACACTCTTGAGGTAGGGAAGCTGAAGGGACTCCATTTTAGAAAGTCCCTGTCTCTTCTGTTTTTCTGCTAGGCCGTTTACCCATGTTCTGTAATCTGCCCCTGAATAAGCCATAGAAGCTATGTTCCCACTTCAAGGGGGGAAGCAAGAAAGTTAATCATTCTCTGAGTTTGGTCCTAGACCCAAAACACCTTATAACATCTAAGAAGATCCTGAATATGTTCTAGGACATTAGCCTCAAGCAAGTCTCTGCTGATGCTGGTATCAATACCCTACCTTGGATAATTTTGGAATAACATCTATTGTTCACCTGACACTCGCTTTTGATAGAACCCTACCCTAGATCCCCAAAGGAACACATACTCTCGATCCCTTTCCGACATAAATCCCTAACCCCAAACAACCACAGGACTCGTTCTCTTTTCCTTTCCCAGGCTCCTAAATACTCTGCTATTCTCTGTCACTCATGCTATTCAATAAACTCTGTTTTTACCTTCTCCACCTTGTGTTTGATTTCTATCCTATGTGAAGCGAGGGACCCTTTTGGCTGGTCCTGTGGGACCCCCTCTCTGGGTCCTCAGATCCAGCCTGCCTGTATCGCTTTCAAAGAAAACTAGTGTTAATCAAATATCAAAGTCACCTGTATGTATACACGCTCTCACATGCATGAGAGAGAGTACACTCATATATTTATATTGACTGCAATAACAAAATAATCATTGCTTTTATTAGACATACAGGATGAGTGATACGATATGTGTCTGTAGAATTTGAGAGGTACTGTGTTTGTTTAAATTTCAATTTTAACATTTTTTACTTGTTGGAGGATCTACAGATGTCCAAGGAAGCTAATTTTTAATGCATGGCTTAAATCACAGAAGTTAACTTTTCTTTTTTTCAATGTTTATTTTATATTTTCTTCTTGAGAGAGAGAGAGTGAGTGTGGAAGTGAGGGAGGGGCAGAGAAAGAGGTAGACAGAGGATCCAAGGCGGCCTCCACGCTGACAGCAGAGAGTAGATGTGGGGCTCGAACTCACACACCGTGAGATCATGACCCAAGCTCAAGTCAGACACTTCACCGTCTGAGCCACCCAGGTGCCCTAGAAAGTTAACTTTCCAAAGAACCACACAAGGCCACAATTTTCATAAATAGTCTGGATTTTCTCAAAACGGGGTGGCGGGAAAGGCAGCAAGGACTAGGAAGTATTCTGTGGCAAGGCACATCACCACAGACTGAGCTCCGAGAGCGAGATGGGTAAACTGGTCTGGCAGGTGGGGAGGTAAGGGGTTTCAGTCATGGGAAAAACAAAAGGTGGCCAATGCACCACAGAGGAATGTAGAGCCCTCCTCCTTAATCCTAGCTGAATCCTGCCGCGTACCACCTGCTGTTATGTATAAATTCCCAGAACAATTGACTACCTGCATATGGGAAACATTACTGAATCAGACACAAAATCCCACCATCGTGATAAACCACACAGAGTGTTCTTATGGGAGCTTAGTCTGCACTGAGAGATAATGAGGTAGGTAAAAAGGACTTTTTCTCCTGCTAGACTCCCAGCAAAAGGCATTTGTGTCATAACCAAATTCTAAAGCACTTCATGTTCTAAAGAATTAACAAGGCAAAATTTCTTTAATTTTTTTTTAATGTTTATTCAGTTTTGAGAGAGAGAGACAGGGCGTGAGTGGGGGAGGGGCAGAGAGAGGAAGACACAGAATCTAAAGCAGGCTCCAGCCTCTGAGCTGTTAGCACAGAGCCTGACACGGGGTTCAAACTCAGAACCCTGAGATCATGACCTCAGCCGAAGTCGGACGCTTAACTGACTGAACCACCCAGGCACCCCAAAATTTCTTTAAAATAAGTGTCCAACACCTCATTTCAGCTCAGGTCATGATCCCACAGTTTGTGAGTTGGAGCCCCACATTGAGCTCTGCACTGGATTCTCTCTCTTTCCCTCTCTCTCTGCCCATCCCTTGCTCGTGCTCTGTCTCTCAAAATAAATAAACTTAAAACAAAGTATTCAAAATAAAAATAAGCTAAAACAAAACAATATAATATAGATCTTTTACACGTAAAAGCTATACAGTTTCAATTGGACCATGTTACTGTAAATTCCAAACACAACTTTCAGTGGGAAGAAAGACATTTGTATATATCTACTGAAAAAACAGTTTGTGTGTGTGTGTGTTTATGAAAAAAAATTAAATTTCAGTTTAATGTTATAGGTCAATTCGAAAATAAAACATTATGTTAAAATAACTTGGGAGGTGAGCCTCCCATAAGTAAGTTGCCATTTGAGGCGTCAAGTGAAATAAAGAAACAGAAAAGTATGTTTCCCATTGCAATCTAAACAAATTCAATGTAGTTAGGTGAAAATTAGCAAGAATTAACACAATGTCTACTCAAAACAGCCCTGAAATGTGTTTTTCAGCCTTACTTTTACATTTGCACAGTCAAGTTTCGTACATTTTAAGAAGTAGAAATATTTTTATGTGAGAAAAAATACCATTTTTCATAATTCAACTCTTTGACTTCCACATATGCTGTTAATTTGCAAGAATTTTTAATTATAATATAAAAATACCTACCTATAACCGCCAGCCAATAAAAATAATCTGCAATTAATATCATAGATGTGGATTCTACTTATCAGTCTATTTGATCTCTCATCCTCTGCCAACTGAGAAAGTAGCCACACAAAAACAATGTTTTCTGATTGTAATAAAAAGCAATGCATTTTACACTGAGAAAGGATATATCCGCATCATCAAAGAAATACACTTTCACTAGACACTACATAGAAAAAAGCAAATTCAAGAACTACGATATATTTTTTGAGAAAGCAGTATTGAAATTTACCTCTCCCAGAATTTATTTTACTAACGACTGTTACCAAATGTTATGTGCAATACTGGCTGCAGGGATAATTTGAAAACTTTTACTAAATGATAACCCAATACAATTCATTTAGGAAACACGGCAAATTTTGTGGCATTTTTGCCATTATTTGGAAATATCCAAAGATAATATTTGTTATGCACACATACACACATATATGAGTGATTATGTATAAGTGATTATGTATAGATACATTTATATTCAATTTCATATTCTATCTCAGAATTTTCAACTCTAAGAAGATATTACACTATAGAATTTGAATTTTGGTCAGCTATAACACAGACACTTGTCACCTGTTAGCTAAATTGGTATAAGCACCTCATTTCCTTGAGGTCATCTTAGGGTCAAAAGACATAATTACTTGTCATCATGATAGACCTAGGGAAAATAATCAAATTAGTACTGTAGAAAGAAGGGGCAAAATATTAATCATACCCATAAATATCTGAGCTATACAACCTTGAAATTACTGGACAAATAGTAAATAAATGTGTACTAGACAGTTGCCATTGAAAAGCTGCCAAGAATCCTTCTCATATTCCAGAAAATTCAGTATGTTGAAAGATGTAGTCAGCTGTACCTGCCTAAGTATCAATCACCCCTGTGATGTACTCATTCGTGTCAAATATATTCTAAAAGTCCCATGTTAGACCACATATTCTCAATTTATCAAGTTATTCACACTGTTTACTTCTGCAATTCATATAGTATTGAACAATCTCTATTTAAAATAAGGCTCTTATGGATGTTAAAAAAAAGACACTGCAAAAGGTTGATATGTATTCATATAGAAGTATACAAAGAACTGTATAGCAACAGATATAAAGAATATACTATGACCCAAACTCATTGTTCACTGATGACGTTAAATAAATTTGAGAAATCATTCTAAGTAGTAAAAGTTCCCAAAATATTACTTTTATTTTAAAGTATGAAGTGGAAATGTACATGGTATTTAAATTATAGATTAGGCCATCCTCTGATAGTGTTCACATGCCCCTTGATTCTTGGGTTGGAACATGAGACTACCATCATAGGTCCTGACATACACACACAGAAAAAGAGAGCCAAACTCACCTTAGGGGGAGGGAAGCCTGTTTGAATATTTGGAAATTCAATTTATGACTTCCAAATTAATAATCCAGCTTTATACAAGGATCTAAAATCTGCATATGACATGGCATTAGGTTTTTAGAGGGTTAGTTATCATTATAAAAGCTTTCTATGGTGATGGTAATAATGCAAACACTTCAAACACCAGGAAACTATGAATTAGAGCATGATTAAGACTATTGTTTTAAAAAGTCCAAAGTTTCTAAGCCATTTCCAATAGTATCATATCTGAAATCAAGAATAATCCAAGTGTGTATCTATGTGTGTATATAATTTTTCCTAAACTCTTGACTTTGTTGTATAGGCAATCTAGAAGAAGTATCTCCCAATTTCCTTTTTGAAAAAAGAAAATTTTAATTGCTCTGCAAAGGATGAATTATTTCCATTCATAAATCATTTTCTTCATATGTGATAAATTGTAAAGTTTTAAAAATAATCATCCCTTAAAATTGTTATCAGAAAGAAGCAATAAGGAGCCAAACTTCACTCTTCCATTGGACTCTGGCCAGCAAGTGATTCAGAAAATTGTTGCAACAACCGTTTTTTATCTGATCAAGGCATTTTGTCAAAATAAGAGTAAATTCCCAAACCACATCCAACCTGTTGCTATTGCCAAAGAACTACCTGCACAAATCAGGCATGGAAGCCACTTGGGGTCAGGTCATCTGGAAGAGTTTCCTGATGGAACAGACCTCCTACCCACTCAAAAAATAGTTTAGAGTGCATGTTCCTACATGGGCCCGTATACAAATGTCTGATTGCCCCATGTAATGGCCCAATCACTCCTACTGATTCTTTAACAACTGGAAAGAAGTCCCTGCTGTGTAATGAGATTATGAAGCACATGATAGATTACTGACCTTTTGAATTAGGACAAACAACATGAACTCCCCCTTATATTGAAGAGGCTATGTTAAGAGTGTCAGCCATTTGACAAAAATAGTTGAAGTGCAGATGGAAATATCAACATATAATGCTTAATTCTTCAGTGTTCTAGTGCTAAGACCAAGAACTCACATCTGACTTGAATATTATGAGCGCATCTGATAATTTTAATCAATGGCCAAATAAAAAAAAACATTTTCCTATTTGGATTTATACTTCAGTTTTGAAATATATTTGAAAAAAAAACAATCAAAATAGCTTTTTAGATTCATTGACTAATCAGCGAGGTGTATTGGGGCCAATGGGTTTTGAACGTAAAGAAACCTCTATTTTTTAAATTTTTGATCCTATTTTAATTGTTTAAAATGTTGCTCTATCAGCATAGCACAGGGGTTTGGAGACAGGCAAGAGGGTGATTTTGACTTGGGGTAACATCTTGGGTCCATCATTTAGCAGCTATGTGAATTCAATTATGGAAGTTTTTCAATCCCTCTAGACATCAACCTCTTCCTCTTTAATATGGGGATAGTGCCAATTCATTGAATTATTGTGCAGATAAAATTAGATAATCTATGTAGAACTCTTAGCACAATGGGTAGTGCATAATACAATGATAAACTCTCAATATGTATTATTTTTTGCTTATTATTCAAAAATGTTGTTCCTATTATTATTATTATAAGATGTTTTAATGAGGTAAGCTATTTTTCCTAATGAAAAATATTTCCATAATTAAACTGTTCAGCTTATTAGAAAAAACATAACTTATTCAAACAAATTTGAATTCAGTTAACTTCATCATGAAGCCATAGAAGACCTCCATTTTTACTTTCATTCTATTACTATTGTTACCCCTCACGTGGACCTCCTAAAAAGGGACTGGGATTCCTTTTCATATTGAAGAGATAAGTAATTAGGGGATAATCTTGACACATAAATATGTGCCTATAGAATGTCGATTTTTAAGTTTATTTTTGTGGGGTAATGGATTTGGGTTTGTACACATCTAGCAGTATTCTCCTGTACTGTCTCCCTTTGATCAGCTACTCTGTGAGCTTAAGAATGAAGCTTATGCCTTTGAGACTAAATGAAGATAATTGCCTTGCGTGGAATAGCAGTGGCTAGATTAGCACTATGTCCTAACCAGCTGCGCAATTCAAACCAAAACCTCGTCACCACTTATCCTGAAACCTCACTACACGGACTTATTCGGAGTCTCAGAATAATGTGTTACTTATTAACATTTTATTAATGCTACTCAAATGTGGTTTTCAAAAGAGTCTAAAATCATGAAAACAAATGGATAATTCACATTAAGTCTCTTCACAGTCACTACTGTAAACCGTCAACTGCGAGGACAGTGTTGCCAATTTCTGAATTCTCAAAGTACAAATACAAATTTCTCAGAAAAGAATTTTACAGGTGTACTTTACTTTGCCCCTGTCACTTGTTCTGTACGTTGTACTGGGAGAACCATATCCCTTTGGTATAGTGGGGGGTAAACTCTACAGGTGAATTCTACTCTAATATCAGATTTATGTTCTCAAATCGTCACATGAAACACAAACAAAACCACTCTGCAGGTAAACCTCAGATGTGAATGTTTTTCATACTTCTGAATCCACAGACTTACGCACAGCTTCTGAAATGAATGGAAGAGGAGCTGCTACATGGTATTTCCTTAATCCTTCTCCTCACCTTTTATCCTTGTACTACACAGGATAAAACATTGTCATTAGGATAGAGCAGGAACCTTGACTTTCTACACAAGGTGGGAAGCCGACAACCATATTGAAAAAAACATACCAGCTTTATTTCATGAGATTTAGAAGAATTATCACAACCCTGAGTGTGACAAATTTGCCTTAACTCTGTCACAGACACACATCCCCATTACACGCTGTGTGACCCAGCAATGCACAGATGTGTGGCATACAGCCACATCAAAGTACCAGGACAGAAGAATGACCTATAAGAATACAGCATTATGCTAATCTTCTCTTCATGTTGAGGCAGAACAGAATTGATTCCTATAGGGTACTTAGTATCTTCACTGGCCATTTAGATATGAGCTTTTGAACAACTTTTCTACACAAATGATATTATGTGATAGATCATACTAAGTCTAAGTTGCAGAGACAATTACAAATATATTTACTACAGTTCATACCAACAACGTACACCTATCAAACTCTTAAGTAAACCTACTCTTTTGAATTTGGCTGATTCAAGAGGATACCGAAATGACTTACTGTGACAACTATATGGAAAATACTAAACAATCATATGCCAGTTTGATCTGATACAGGTCTGACTGAATGTGAACAAATTAAAGCAGATATTCATGCCAATTTTAACAACCCAATAGGATGAATAGATCTACTAGTTCTAATGGCGTCTCTAAACTACCGAACGCAAAATGTCTGTACTTGTTCTAGTTTTTCGCTTCCTGGTTTTCACTCTAAAATACTGGTGTTTATCTCTATTGCCACTCCCCACTTCCATCCCTCACCGCCGTGCAATGATTACGAGACAATACTATAAAATAAGAGAGAAAGTCAATCTGCCGTCACACCCCCTGAATTCAGGGCAAACATTTAGAACATCTGAGAAAAGGAATCTTTAGGGATAAATATTATGTGAAAAGGGAACTAAAATCATGACGCAGAAAATACCAAATTTCCCATCCATAATTTTCATGGTGTTTCAATTTTTTAAAGTTTTTAGTATTTTTTTGTCCAGTTAGAACACCCTCACCTAGACTGGCTCAACTTTCACAGAGAAATATTTATTCTTAAAAATGTTGTTAAAGATCAGCAGTATGATAAATTATTACATTATTACATTAAAATACTTATAAAAAGATATCACTTACTAGTACTTGGTAAAACATTCTAGAATGGTCCACCTTCCATTTTTAAATTCTTCAAACTTCCCAAATCAACACAGATCCTGACACGTATTTCTGTTTCCATAGTTTTACTTCTAATATGCCCCCTTACTTTTTTTTTTTAAACCGTGAGTGTTCTCTGAAGTACCAGTGGCTACAATTGTTCTTATGGATAAAAAGTTCAAGGCAGCCAGAGGTAAAATAATTGACCCTAAGTCACTCTGCCTGCCAGTGAAGATGAACAAAGACCATACACAGAAACCTGTGGACAGACCAGGAAGTGGAAGGGAGGGGAAAGTCATGAATTTCATGTTCAAGGATCTGAAAATTCAACAGGATTTAGTCACTCAGAACAAACTCAAAAGTATGCCAATACATAAAATGGGCCAACATATAACGGATATAATGATAACCAAATGAGAAAAACCATTTTTAGCTAACATGTAAGTGTAAAGTCTTGGGAGTTCCTATGTAAGTTTCTAGACAACTACAGTCCTAGGGTAACCATAGCAGTTTCTCTAAAGGCAGAGGTTGATTATTTGGATAATATAGTAGTAGATTGAAATGCCTTATTAATTTGGAGGCTTATTTATTGGAATTTACTATTGACAAAAGGAATAATTTATAAACAAGAATATATATGAGATAAGATCAGTGATTAAAGAAATATGTGCTTTAAGAAGGGCACAGGATAAGTCTCCCAAACAAGATGAATTCTAAAATGTGAGCCTAGAACTGACCAAGGTTCAGAGCATAAGGACATGTCAAGGAGAATTCACCCAAAAAATGTATGATGATAAACCACAACAAATTTCTCAACAGTTTCCTAATCGTTAATGTGACTTGTGATTACATGGCTGAGGTCGTCCCATCTAGATTGCCCATCTATCCCCATCCTTCATACTCCAGTATTAGCCATAAATCAAGGCCCAGGGCTATTTGCTGATCGCCTTGTGGAGCTTAATAATTTAACAAAATCACACTGATCTCTTGCTCTTCTCCAGGATCCTAGAGAATTTATTTTGGGCACTGCACAACATAATACTTACAATCCTTGTTAAATAATACTTATAATATTTCTGAGTTGCTCATTACCTTTTTTTGATAGAAATGTCTACTTCATCATATTATAAACTCCATGAAGGTATCAACCATTGACTTTCATCCCTGAAATGCCATAACAGTTAATTCAGTGCTATATGCACCTAGCAAACCAATACAAAATTGTTGAGTTAGGGAGGTTTCCTGTGTGTTAGGAGGAAACACTTAAGTTAAACTGAGTTAAACAAGTGGATTCTTGGAAACTAAAGCTCATTAGGCAAATGTTAGAAATCAAGGTCTTTTTCTTAATGAGTACAAACACAAATTAGTGGGTAGAAGATGATAATTGTGAGTTAACAGAAAGACATGAATAAAAACCAGGTTTGATAACTAACTATAAGCTCACCCTCTAGATTAGGTGTATCATTCATGAAAACATATTTCACTCTCTCTCTCTGGCTTTTAAAAATTGACCCTCTAAAACTGGTTGGCAGGTATTAATGAGTTTCAAAGAAAAAGAATATCCTATCATATTTATTTGGTCTCAAGTTATAAAACAGTTAATTTTTTTTCTATCAAAAGATGGTCTCATTTGGTAGCAATTCCAACTTGATCTTTTCAAGTGAAAGGAAATGGAGATGGTAAGTTTATTTGTTGTGATGAATCCTGCCAGTGCCCACTGAGATAAAAATAGACAGTGGTTTTGTTTCTGCTACCAACAGGAATTTGAACACATTACAAGCAGGAAAGAAACAAAGCTGTAGGCATATTTATAATTTAGTATGCTCTAAATCAGGGAGAGATAGTAACAAATACAGATTTAAAAATCTTAATTCTATTTCAATATGCATTCACTTGTCTCTTTAGAAACTTTATTGAGAAGGAAAAAAACCCCACAAACACTTTAGAAAAGAGTACAGTAAACCTTGGGCTGTGAGTAACCTGTTCTGTGAGTGTTTCACAAGATGAGCAAACATTTCTACTAAATTTTGACTTGATAAATGAGCAATGTCTTGCAATAGGAGTAGTATGTAATGCTGAATGTCACATGATCACAACCATTTCAATGGTTCTTGAAATTTGCTTTGATATGCAAGTGCTTTTGATTACAAACATGTTTCTGGGACGAATTATGCTTGCAAACCAAGACTTTACTGTATGTGAAAACGAATCTTTCATACAACAATTGCTGAGAATATCATACTAACAAAGTTTCTCAGGCAATTAGAATAAAGTTGTGAAAGTAGGATCAACTTTTTATGCTAGCTTAATTTGATACACCTAAACCACAGAAAGATATCTGTTTACTTATGTTATCCCATTCATTTTTGTGGATTTTTCAAAGTCCAGTACATGTCTGTATAGACTGAAAGAAACAGCTACCCCAACATATCACAAAATGTAATAGGAGCAAAAGGAGAGGAAAGGGGAGGCCTGAATGGAAGAATATTACAAACATCCAGGAAATAAATCACCTTTACATATATTATTCCCAGATTAGAGTCAGCATTTTGGAGAAAGTCACCAACTGGTAGAAGATAGGAAGCAAGACAGGAAGCAAAACTGGGGGAAAAATCTGGAGGACATCTTGTAGCAGAAGATGAAGCCATAGATACTCTAGAAGCTTTGCAGGAGACACAGAGATATGGGTTAGCACCTGGTTTCTGGGGGAGAAATGGTTCAAAATACGTCATTTGGTGAATAGTAGGAAAAATGTCTATCATTTCTCCAGCGACATCCCCACATAAAGCCTGAGTCTCCAGTTCCTCATCTACAAAACTGGCGTAATAATACTCACGAGAGTTATTTTGGAGATTAAAAGAGATGGTGTATGTGAAGTAATTCTAGGTCCTAGACATTGAATAAGAGTAAAATAGGGGAGAAATGCTGTCTATTCTCTTGTGTCATTGTTATTGCCATCTAGACTTAAAAGAAATAGATGTAACTGTAAGAGCCAAGTAACAATCTAACACATCTAACTGAAATTAGAGACTCTTCTTTCTAAAATAACTCCACTTCCTGTCTGCTGACCACATTCTAAGGCAATGTTTCTAAACTCTAGTGTACATAAAAAAGAGTTAGAAGCCGGTAAAAAAAGTCCCCAAAAGTGATTGAGCAAGTCTGAAGTGGGTCCTAAGAATTCTCTTCATTTATCAGGCAACCCAGGGAATTCTGATAGTCATGATCAGCAGACAGGACTTTACTCTAAAAAGGGTATTTTAGGTTTAATATGTAGCTACTATTTATATACGAAATTATCAGTGAAAGAATCCTATCATGAAGGTACGTAGAAAGCTGGAGAGACATAGAAAACCACAGAATACCACGTTGTAAGGGATTCTTGTTTCCAATAAAAAAATTTCCATCACCTCTGACAGATGGTTATCCTAAACACCTTCAGTGACGGGGAATTGCTGGCTGCAGGCAACACGTGCTATTTCGGGTTATAAATTCATGTTAAAAAAAAAAAGGTAAATCATAACTTATTTGGAAGATTGAAGAAATGGGGATATTATTCAGAATGAATTATACATGAAAGCCTTTCTAGACTTGACTGAACTAGGTAAGGCACCAACTAAATTCAAAACTAATTTGCCTGCAAGAAGATTTGAACACCCAAACATTGGCTCTGCTACCTGATGGTACTAGAAAAGCCATACGTTCTGTGGCTGCTGGAAAATTAACCTTTTTTTCTGTGTCTCTCATTCACATTTCAATGGTGCAACATTTCAATCACACATCTGGTATCACTTCCATCTCCCTATTTAGGCAGTGGCAAGTAAACAGCAATAAAAATATATATAACCAAAAAATTTTGCAACGCTCATGAATATTTTAAAATAATGGTCCAGAACAAAACATTGTAAATGAATATAAAATATGCCGCAAAGCCATTTTATCCTACTACTCGATTGAAAACAGTAGGATTTATATTTTAATCTTTATATAGGTATTCCACCAAATGAGTGAATAGTTATTAAATCATTTGGTTGTTTACTTGTTTTAGAAGAACTCACAAAGCCTCATGGTTTCAGATGGCTCTGTCATGTGTGATTGATGCTTGGGCATTTCCATTTTCATTTATGTAAATTATCAGAGGCTCCTACAGCCTTGTCACTGACACAAAATTGGGAAATGTGAGGTGCTGCACACTAACATGGTCTTGAATTATTTTAATCTAATCTGCCAAAATATTGTCTGGAATAAAATATTTATCGAGTTGTCTGGGATTAGAATAGGCTAAACACTCCCCTACAGTGATACAGTATGGGTCTCTGTACTTCCTTTTAGTCCAAGATTCCCGCTGGGAATTAGAGTATTTCCCATTTCCTCTTTTCCACTGAACAACCACTAGAATATCAACCCCAGATCTGTACCTCGGGTAATATTTGTTTGCGTGAAATAACTGGGCCTTAAGTAAACTATTTGCTGAAGTATTACATGAGAAAGATTTCTATGAGTACTTTAGCAACAATATCTGATTTATTTTCCTTGAACACTAAAGAGCATCCAATAATAAATCTCTGTCTCTCCAAAAGAATCTCTGTGTTCAAGCTTGAGAAAGAGAAAAGCAGTCACTGGCACCCAGGAGTGAACCGGGTACTATCAACTTGGCCTTTGTGTTTTGCTGAACATAAACAATTTCCCAGAGCATCATCATCAGACCAGGCCACTCTGGGACTAAGATGGAGCAGGGCAAAAACAGCACCAGTCCCTTATCATGTTTGAATACAGACAAAACACAAACATTGTGTCCAAGCCACAAAATACCAGATAGGCCCCTTTCTTACTAAATGAGAGATTGCTGGGAGTTTTTTTTTTTCTTTCTTTCTTTCTTGCTTGCTTGCTTGCTTGCTTGCTTTCTTGCTTTCCTGCTTGCTTTCTTCCTTTTCCTTCCTTCCTTCCTTCCTTCCTTCCTTCCTTCCTTCCTTCCTTCCTTCCTTCCTTCCCTCCGCTTGCTTGCTTGCTTGCTTTCTTTCTTTCCTTCTTTCTTTCTTTCTTTCTTTCCCAACTATAGCTTTAGTCTGCATTCTTAGAGCTAAGATTTCTTGGGATAAACAATCATAGAACTGTCCCTGCTTCCTGACAGCACTCAATCCAGAATGAGCTCCCACTTTCTTGGACCCTCCCCCAAATCAGTCATCCAAAGCCCAAATCCTAGGAGTCCTTGCTAACTCAGCTCCTCACAATGTACATCCTCCCTCACTGCAATGAGTTGTAACCCCGACACATTCAATCACAGGTGTGTTCTTTTCTATTTTTATTTTTTTAATTAAAAAAATTTTTTTTCTTTACATTTACTTATTTTTGAGAGGCAGAGACAGGGCACAGGTTGGGGAGGGGCAGAGAGAGGAGACACAGAATCTGAAGCAGGCTCCAGGCTCCGAGCTGTCAGCACAGAGCCCAACACCAGGCTCAAACTCACGAACTGTGAGATCATGACCTGAGCTGAAGTCGGACGCTTAACCGACTGAGCCACCCAGGCGCCCCTAATTTTTTTTTAATGTTTACTTATTTTTGAGATCTCTCTCTCCACCAGGGGAGGGGCAGAGAGAGAGAGGAAGACACAGAATCCGAAGCAGGCTACAGGCTCTGAGCTGTCAGCACAGAGCCAGACACAGGGCTCAAACCCACGAACCATGAGATCATGACCTAAACTGAAGTCGGGCGCTCAACCGACTGAGCCACCCAGGCGCCCCCAATCACAGGTGTGTTCTTAGTGGTCTTTGCATGGAGGGCAATGAGATGCTCAATTATTAAAAACAGAATAGAATTTTTTTTCTTTACTAAAGGTAGGATCATTTCTATTTTCAAGGTACTCACTAAAACTCTAATATAAAATAAATTCCTTTGCTTATTTTTCCACATTGTGGGTTTTGTGGCAAAAGACCCTTTCATTCTGTCCCTGAGAAGAACCACTTTTATGAGATGTGGAATAAACAAGTGTATTATGGCTCATCTGTTAAATATTTACTAGAGGAGGAGGCATGTTTTCAAGGAATATGATTCATCCTATTGGATCAGCACCTGGGCCACAGTGAGCTTGGTGGTCCACAGTCCTGGATGCTCACACAGAATCCTACCATGCATTCAATGTGAACCTCTAGTAAAAAAAACAGACAATTGAATTGAAGTGATATGACACTGACTTTGCTCCAGTTCTTGCTTTGCTCAGATTTTATCCTAATTAGGGATGCTTATCTCTTGATTATTATTTCCTCATCAAAGCACATTTAATGGTCTAGTTTCTAAATATGAAAATTTAAGTCGCCTGCTATGAAAAAAGACGTGAAGCAGTAATCTAAAGACCTGAGGTACATCTATGTGGATCTCAATAATTTGTATGAGATCACAAGTTTTCAATTATAGTATATAACTTCTGGCCTTTTGAGAAATGAATACTAGCCTTTGCGAAGTACCAATATTATATTCTGCCTCTCTTAAGAATATAAACAGACTTTGCTTCTATAGGGCTTATTCTAATAAGTAATTTCCATTCAAGGCAATTGTAACAACACCTAAAAGTCATTGCCATGAACTATATATTAAATACTGCCCAAAGAATTTGATGCCCATTATTTCTAATCCTCACAAAATACCAATAGGTGTATAGAATCATTCACCTTGTAGATGAGAACCTAAGTCAGAGAAATTAAACCATATGCTGCAAACACACTATATTCAGAGATAGAGCTAAGATTCAAACCCATTTATGTCTGATTTGACAAACTAAAGGTTGGTTACTTGTGCATGCATGTGTGTGGATGTTTTCCTATTAGGTGCAATTACTCCTAACCCTCAATATTCACTGTGTTTTCATAGCTCATTTGATATATGCTTCTGAATGTATGTAAAAATACACACACATATGCAAAGCTTACAATCAATTGCTATCATTTTGAATACAAGTTTGAAAAGACTTTATTCCTAAATAAACATATTTGAGAAAATAGAGCTGAAAAAAATATTATAGTTCTCACATATGATGATTTCATCTTCTCTGCCCCCTCAAATACTTTAAGATGGCTTTGGCCATGTGAATTTAGTATCAACCCTCGGAGCTTATGAAATCTTCGTGATACAGATTCTCCACCCCTTTAGTAGTTCTGAGTATAATGTTTCCAATGCAGCACAGGGACTTCAGAGAGAAATTAAGACGAATTTGAAATGATACTGTGAATTCAAACAAAAATTCCTTCTTTCTTTTTCCCTATCACTTGCTCTCTTTTTCTTTTCTATTTGTTTTTTCTTTTCTATTTGTTTTTTCTCTTTTTAAAGGTTAACCAATTAATTAGCTAACACTCTGCAAAAATGCCATCAAGGGCTGGAGGATCCAGAATCCTTAGGTACAAAAGGATTTTCTACCAATGTTCCTGCCTACCCTGAATTATCCTTTGCCTTTATCAGACTGCATCACTATCTTTACACTATTATTTTTTTTTTAACTCATATGTGGGCATGCTTATCTTTATCAAATTACGCGGCACCATACAAATTTACTAACCCCTATTTGCTAATACAATGATCTTTTAAATATCAGAGGTTTGCTTTCAAATCATTTCTAATTCTTTAGATTATGAGACATTTAGTACCAGAGACCTATAATTTTGAAGTGCAATGCAATTTCAAAATTGTCAAAATGAAAAACATTCATTTGTTCATGGTAATTTTTTCAACCTGCTCATTCAAAATGCAAACCGTCTAACGTTGGAATGCATTTACATTAGAATCATGTTACATTCTGCCCGTCTTACTGCCTCAAGAAATAAACGGATTTTAGGAGAATTTATTTAAGAGACATCTCTGTCAGAGGTGGGGCTCACATGGCTCTGTGAGGCTGCAACAGTTTACCAGAAGGAGTCAGGCCATAAAGAAAGAAGTGCTAGCATTGGGTGGGGCTGAATAGTTTGCATCTTTTCCCACTGTTTCTCACTGGTATCGTTTCCATGAAAATCAAGGGTGTGGGAATGTATGCCAGGCTAAAAAAACCTACACACGGCTTTGTGTGCCCAACACCCCCGACCCATAATATCTTTAGCTGTTTATCTTAATCAATGAAAGAGGCATCACACTATAATGTCTGAGAAAACTGTAGAGAAGCTAAGCAAACCAAAGAAATACCATGCTGGGGATCATATTTCTCCTGTCACAACAGTCTTTTCTCCTCAGGAAGAATACACTTAGCACGGAACCAAAAGGCGTTTGCTGTCTAGCTGTCTCAAGATCATCCCCGAGCAAACATCTGGCCACAATCTTCGTTTTGCTTCACAATCCACCTTGCTTAAAATTTCCTTTTAAACTCACCCATTCTAAAAATAAAATGACTCTCTCTATACCCAGTTCACACCAGAAGCATCCATCGGTGGCCACAATCCTCAACAATCCACATACAGAACACACCTTATCTCTGCTCACTTCACCGTGCTCTAGTCAATGAATCCATTATGAACCCGGGTTCCTTTCCTATTCTCAGAAAGCAGCAGTGTGCACCTGCCTCTTTAAAAAGCAATGTTTGGCACTGCTACAGTCTACAGTCACTCGTAAGGCTCTACGGGTTCCATAATCTCACTGAGATTACACACTAACACATACACACACATATCGAGATACAGACATTCTTAATTCTGCCAATTTACCTTTTTGGGTCTTTTTCTTCTCTGACTACTGCCATTGAACTTCTCTCCGCTGTCGCTTTTCTGAGCTGCATCTTCGTTCATCATTTTGAACAGTTTGGAAAGAAAATAGCTCTGCCATTAAACCCTGCTGCCTGCACAGACCACTAGCGAGTATGCACTTACTGGAGGAAAGCAGGAGGAGGAGGAGGGGTGGGGAAGGGGCGCGCGCTGGGAGGGTAAGGACGGTGACGTTGCCATGGCAGCAGCTGCCACAACTGTTTATCTGACTGCATTGTTAAATCTGATTCAACCAATTACCATCGGGACCGGTTACAATGCAGAAAGCCTGGAAAAAAGAATACCAGGGACTCGGATGATGTGGGGACACTGCTGGTTGGTTCTTGACACACCTTCAATTCGATCAGCTCTCAACCCACACACAAAACCTGCACTTAATTTTCTTCCTACAAGTACTTCAACACAGAACAGACACAATGCATAATAAGAAAACTATAACAATCTTGATGTCTCTGAAACTGAGGAGATACATTTCAGCCAGTGAAGAGGCTACTCAAGGGAAAGGATTAGCTGTTAATATCCTAAAGTGCATGTAGGAAAGTTACAGTTTTAAGATGTTATTCACTTGGTTTCAAATGATAATCTTTCAAAACTCAGCTTAAGAATGACTTTTGTCATGGAGACTTGAAAACAGTTCCCCATCAAGCAGGTAACACAGACCACTCCCGCCCCTGTGCCTCCTCTTTCCACTGTACCCTTCTGACAAGGCACCTGTAACATATCACACAACTGTATGTTTACCCAACAGAAGTGTCTTAAGGCCAGGGAAAGTGTGTGTGTGTGTGTGTGTGTGTGTGTGTGTGTGTACATGCGTGCTTGGGTTGGAGGGAGATCACTGCATTTCCCAGAACCAAGCATGATATATTGAAGGCAGTTAGTCAAGGTTTGTCAATTTATATGTAAGACACTGGGTAATAGAAATACAAGAAATTCATGCAGTTAAAACATTTTGTAAGTAATCTTAACCTAATTCTCCTTATTGACTGACAAATAAAACACAATCCCAGCTTTTAAGGAAATTATATATATAAAGTTCCAGAATTATTCTTGATAAGAAGAAAACAGGGTTGGTTTTTATCACAAGAAACCCAATTTCATCTTTTGGATCAAGGTGGCCATATCTGTATATTTGAACATATTAAATTGTGGATGCAACCAGTATTTTATACTAATACATATGCTAAACATTCATCCCTATTCCTAGAAAACAAACTCAAAGTATAATACACAGAATACTTAAATGTAAAAATAAAGTAAGGATCAAATCAGTGAGATAATGTATTTAAATACACTTTGAAAACTGAAGGTGCCTATGTCAATGTGTTATTGTCGTTGTTGATCCTACCATTATTTTTACAAATACAGGTAATTTTCAACTTAGAAAAATTGACCTTAAAAAATGTTTCTAACATGAAAAGGGCTACCAAAATTGGGAACTCACCTTTTTAATACACATGAGAAGAAAAACTCACCTTTGTCCAGACTGCTACTAGGATTAATCTTCCTCTCTGGTTTACCACCCTAAAGACATTTGTCACATCTCCATCTCGAGTCAACTGAGTCTTGCTGCCCCTTACTCTCTCCACCCTCCTTCCTCTTGAGCAGATGCACCCACCACCAGTGGTGTCTTGGATCCCGCAGCCAGGCAGGGGCACTGGGCCTCTTTTTTATGAAACAAAATCCTACAGGGACTTGTCCAAAAACCTCGGGAACTCAATTCCCACTGCTGTCAGAGCCCTGCCAGAAATCCCCCATGGTATCCTAATCCTCTGCTAGCCCTCCAGCTATTCCACTTATTCCCTCACCCATCCCCACTGGGGCCCCCTTACTCGAGCTTTCTCAGGAGCACCCCCAGCCTGGAAACTGGATTCATCTAAACAATAAATATCTATTGAACATTTACCATGTACCAGGAAGTAAGCACTAGGGATAGACTGTCCTAACTACTGGGGGTATAATGGTCAACAAAACTGGCAACATTTCCACTATCATGGCGCTTATATTCTTACAGGGGAACTAAGACACTGGTAAGTGGTAAGTGCTACTGGGAAAAAAGTTTAGGATAAGGAGTGATGGGAGACAGGTGCTACTTTAGGTACGGTGTCGAGGAATGCTCTTTAAAACCACGAATGAACTCAGGGACCAAGTCAAGCAATTACCTGGAGTAAAAACACTCTAGCCAAGAAGAACAGCCCTCCAAAGTTCTGAAATGGGAATTTCTTGGCACATATTTTGGGGAAAAAGTGATATCACCAAAAGGGGAAAAGAAGGAAAAAGGAAAACTTTTCTAGCAACTGGATCAATAGAAGAGATGTGTTACTAACACCCTTTACTCTCCAGTGACATCAAAATGTGTTTTTTAATCAATGGGTTTGGTGGACCAATTAGGAGCCCAATCACTGTAACATAAACTGAAAATAAATGTACTTCACATTTCAATACTTCATGAATTAGAAACTTCTAATTAAGATGAGACAGGCTCTTATAACAGTGTCTTCTCTGCCAACACCCAAATATATATACATGGCTTTAAATAGTCAGGTACAGGGGCGCCTGGGTGGCTCAGTCTGTTAAGCGTCCGACTTCGGCTCAGGTCATGATCTCACAGTTCATGGGTTCAAGCCCCGCGTTGGGCTCTGGGCTGACAGCTGGGAGCCTGGAGCCTGCTTCACATTCTGTGTCTCCCTCTCTCTTTCTGCCCCTCCCCTGCTCACACTCTGTCTCTCAAAAATGAATAAATGTTAAAAAAATTTCTTTAAATAGTCAGGTACAGGCCTCCAATTTTGACAATGAGTTATAACCTTCTGGATGCTCGGATGCTGTTCTGAAATATCGTGTAGGCTCTTAGGCAATATATGTCTACTACAGAGAGTACGGCACAAACACTGTACCAGCATACCACAGATGTCAACATCTACATTCAACGTGTAAAATGAAATCGCAGTAAGTAGGTAATTGAAACAGGTACTAGGAGTGCTATGTCCCTCACAACAGTGGAAGGTAAATATTTTACATATAGAAAATGTCAATAAGACATTACAGTGTTGCAGGTGTTTGGGGTCGTCTTTTGAAGCTTTCAATCAATTTTTTGGTGCCTCACATTTGGGCACTATTCACTTTCTATCCTCACAGTGCAGGGTTTTGTTTGTTTGTTTGTTTGCTTGTTTGTTTTTGTTTTGTTATGTTTTTTGAGAGAGACAGAGACAGTGCAAATGGGGAAGGGGCAGACAGAGAGGGAGAGAGAATCCCAAGCAGGCTCCACGCTGTCAGTGCAGAGCCCGACACAGGGCTCAAACCCATGGAACAATGAGATCATGGCTTGAGCTGAAACCAAGAATCAGACCCTTATTGAGCCACCCAGGCACCCTCCCCCCAATACTGCAGGTATTTTGTGGGCATGTGTTTCACTGGACTCTATAAATTCCTTGAAGACAGGATTAATGCCTATTTTCACATTCCACACAAAGCCTCATTCACAAAGTATACTAGGGGTCCAAGGATTACTTTTAAATGCAATAAAGAAACATTTTCGATATTTACCATCCAGTTTATATTTGTAGTTAAACTTCTAATGGGTAAATACTTCATTTCTTACATTTTCTTTTTGTGTACTTGATATCTAGGAGATACGCATAATAAGAGTTTTAAAGACACTTGAAAAATTAGAGCTGCTGCTGGCAAGATAGCAATGATGATAATACCTTACCTTTGTAAAGCATTTTATAATGTATACGATTTTTATCTCCTAGGATAAAAGCTCCATGAAGACAAATCTTTGTCGGGTGTCACTGATACATCTCATGCACTTACAACAATCCTGGCATATGACACACACTCAAATATTAAGTGACTTTATAGGATTCGCATAACCACACAGGGAAAGGGTTAATATCAATCACAGTACAGGTGAAAACATTGAAGTAAACTCAGTAACTTTTTTTTTTTTTTTTGGTGACTTGCCCAAGATAACAAAGTTAATAAAATACAGAGCTAAAGTTCGGATTCTAAGGCCACTGTTCTTTTATTAAATCATGGCTGACTTAACAAAGTGCACACTTTAATAAAGTGTGGTCGGATGAGCAAAGACCAAGATGGAAAATGCCAAGAGCAGAAACCACAGTCAGATGACAGTGACCCAAGTAGAAAAAGGAAATCTTTATTGTTTTATGCTAAGCATATTTAATAGGCATGGAGTTTTAGAGGTGCTTATATTAATTTTAATATGCCTACTTTTATTTTATTGAACCATCAGAGTTAATATTATTACGAAATGTGACACATACTACTTTAAAAAAAACTTGCAACATTATTTGAGTGGGGTAAATTTCCCTGAGGTATAAGCAGTTATGTCTTAGAGGTAGGTTAACTTCCAAAAGTTCCTTTATCAGTCAGAGTTGCCTGGTGTTAAATCCAGTTAATCTAGAAACAATGTGAGAAATAAAGGCTTAGTTCTCTAAAACCTTCAAAAAAAAAAAAAAACCCTTCAAAAGGCCTTCCTATTCACCATTACTTGTGATAGAGTATCTTAACAGCTAGGCAGAGAGAGATTGGAAAGTGGTTCACCAGTTCATCTTTTCCTCTAGGCCACTGTCATACTTGAACTGTGTACCACAACCCTTCTCCCCCCAAAATATGTTTAAGTCCTAACTTTCAGTACCTGTATATGTGACCTTATTTGGGATTAGGGCCTCTGTAGATGTAATCATGTTAAGATAAGGATTAGAGTGGGCCTTAATCCAATGACTGGTGTCCGTATAAAAAGAGGGAAATTTGGACACAGAGACACAGAGGTAAGACAGCCATGCGAAGACTCAGGAAGAAACTGGAGAAGTGTAGCTGTAGCCAGTGATGACAAATTGCCAGCAACCCACCAGAAGCAAGGAGGAGGTAAGGAAAGAGTCTTCTCTAAAGTTTTCAGAGGGAGGCTAGTCCTGATGACACCTTGGTTTCAGACTTCTACCCTTCATAACTGTGATAGAATAAGTCTTGTTATTTGAAACCACCCAGTACTTTGTTTTGACAACCCTGGGAAAGTAGGACAACCATATTTGCCAGCTACCTTTGCCACTGGGTGCAGCCTTATGACTTAGTTCTGGCTTGTATAAAAGATGGAAGTGTATGCCACTTTCAGGGCTAGCTAATGCAACCCTCCCATGAGTGATCTTCTTTCTTTACCCACCGACTGGCTGAAAACAGAGGAAGACATAACCTAGAAGGTGGAAGAGTAACAGGTTGGAAAAAAGCCTGAGTCCTTGAGTCACTGTGTGGAGCAGAGTCTCTCTTCTTCCCATTCCCTCCTCCACTGACCCTCAGTAGACATGAGTAACTTTTTCTCATGAGTGTTTTGTCACTGAGACTACAGCACTATTTGTTACAACAGTTAGCTTATGGTACCTAACCATGTCTACCTATGTTTCCCAGGGAATATGTACTTACACTTCTATTTTGGGTTGCCTGTTCTATCAATGATACTCTCAGTGCATCAAAGCCTTTAGCCATTGGAAATGGATCCTATGTCCAGGAGCAAGGGTGCTACTCTGATGAAAAAAAAAGGACCACAAGTAATTAGAGAGGAATCAGAAGAGATGAAGAGAAGAATATTATTGATTAGGGGTGGGTACAAGAAAGGGATACCTGATAAGTCTCAGGGGATCACAATCTCAAAGCAGCCTGTGCCCACTCTCCTTTTTCTCCTATCTCTCTTCCTGGATAAATCCTTTCTTTTCCTAATTCCAGATGCCATTGCTTCTGACCCACTGAGAATGAAAACACAGAATGCTTGCTTATCTTTGGCAAGCATTTAACTTCTGGATGTCCTCTAATGATTCTTCTTTCTCTCTCTCTTTTTAAATAGTTTTGTTATCAATGGGAAAAACATGAAAGGTTGGGGCGCCTGGGTGGCTCAGTCAGTTGAGTGTTCAACTTCAGCTCAGGTCATGATCTTGCTTTCATGGATCTGAGCCCCACATCGGGCTCTGTGCTGACAGCTCAGAGCCTGGAACCTGCTTCAGATTCTGTGTCTCCCTCTCTCTCTGCCCCTCCCTTGCTTGCACCGTGTCTCTCTCTTGAATCTCAAAAATAAAATAAAACATTAAAAGAATTTTTTTTTAAAAAAGAAAGAAGACATGAAGGAAAGAGAGCAAAGGAAAAACATAGTTTCTCAAAGTTCACCATATAAGTCCTAGAATGCATTGGGGTGTGTAGCCAGAGTTGTGCTCAGATCCACTTCCAGGCCTCAGGGCTGCTCTCTTCTGGTGCCTTTCTTGAATTGCTGGGTGTACTGCACAGGTCTTATTTGATGCAATCTCTCTTCCACAGGAAACCTAGGCAGACTCTCACAATTACACTTCCTTGGAAGCTGAAGTCAGGCTCATGGGCCAGGCAGGAGACTTTTTCTTTTTTACCTCACAGTTAATTGCAGTTCCACCATCAGCATCAGCAGGAAGTACTTCCTCTCCTTCCTTGTGACCTGTTCCTTCTTCTCATCTAGGAGTTCCCCTTCCACTGTTCATGTATTTCTTTATTCAAACAACAGATACTTTATTGGGTGACTGACTACTATATGTCAGGCCTCATGCTTGATGTTGGGGTTCTGTATAAATTAGACAAGTTTTCCCTTAAAGAGCTTAAAATCTAAAAGTGGGACAATCATTGAATTGCAAGATCAAGGACTCTATCTACAGGAGATGTTAAGTGCATTATGGAAGGACCAGACAGGGATATCCAACCTAGTCTAAAGAGCAGGACATATTTCTAAGAGGAAGTAACTCAAATATTGAGAAGATGTGAATGTTAAGTAGGAATTATCTAAATGGAAAGGAAGGTATAAGGTGGGGTTTGGGAGGAATGATCCAAGAAGGAACAGCAAGGGTAAAAGCGCTCCAGTAGGAAGGAACATGGCACTGGCATAACTGAGACAAGGTGCATGTGGTTGTATAGTACTCCCTAGGCGGGCCTGCAGTAGTGACTCCATCCTAGGCCATAATGTAGCACCAAATGTGCCTGTCCATAGACTGGTTATTGTTCCATGTAAGTATCCATGTGTGATATCTAATCATTATTATACAACTTGCAAACCGCTAGTAAGATGGCCCTGTTAGCTTATGGATGTTAAAAGCAAGTGGTGTGGCCAGAAAAGGCTGAGTTTGCAACCATGTAACATATCATTTCCTTAGGTTCGTGGATCATGTTTGGAGATAGAAAAAAACCAACCCATACTCTGGACAGGGAAAATTCCATGACCACAAAACTGAGCATGCTTCCCAGGAAGAACTAGGACACTTAAGAAGCCATATCCAGCAATTTCTCTGTCTGACGCCACCAAGTCTTCTGGTAAAAGCATATCCATTGTGCTTATTGCAACACATTTATACCACAACAAAGTATTCATATTCACTAAGCTGCCACCTCAATCTTCCGAGGGACAACTCCAGGCTACTGCAAACTGAAAGGTGAGGGGGGCAAGAGAAGTGTCAGAGGTGTAGGGAGGGACTAAAGAGCAGAAAGTTCAGTAAGCCATGTTGAGGGTTTGGGATTCAGACTGAAAAGCCACACGAAGCCATTTTTCATGGTTTAAGGAGAGAAGTGAAATCATAAGATCTGGTGGTCTTGTTTTTGTTTTAATATAAAGAACTATTGTGTGGGAACCAAACAGAGAATGGATATGAAGAGATGTGTTTAAGAGGCTCTATCAGCAGTCTGGGAGAAGAAAAGATGGTGATGGAGTGGACAGACGCACTGTTTAGTCTGTCACTGCGAACAGTGTTCCATTCATAAGTCCTAGGAAAAAGTAAGAAGCAAGCAGAGGGCAGTGGGGAGGTCTCCTGCCTAAATAGCAAGGGGAAAGAGAGTTCATCTTCATTAAAGTCTGGTATTGGTAAGAGGCCTCAAAGAAAATTTTCTGAAGTCCATTTCTTTTAACAAACGAGGAAACAAAATTCAGAAAGATTAGAGATTGCTCTCAAGGTTCCACAACTAGTTAATGGCATAGGGAAGTTTGGGATCATGCCACCTCAGTGAGCAGCCTTTCCACATGGGTGAACTTAAAAAGCCTATGTCAAATCTTATCTATTATTATTTGAAATTAAGGAGCCATCAGCTTTTGCATAAGGTGTAACAGACCAGAGAGAAATTAGTCCACTCCCCCAAGGAATGATTGGGAAGAATGACCCTTGTTTCTTATGTAAATATGGTGTGTGTCCTGCCAGGGATTGGAGTGAGCTCAACAAACGTTTCCTTGAGATAGATCTTAAAGTAGCAGCAACAATTGATTAGGGACCTGCTTCTTTCGCTTTATGCCAGTCTTACATAAGGTTTACAAAGGAGGTATTTGGTTGCAAAATGTACCATGCCCAACCCAAAAAGACAGTTTTTGGAACCCACGACATACAATTTTAGCACCTCAATCCACCTGAGACACGAAATTATTAAAATTAGCATAATGATTAATTATAATCTCATTTTACATAAACACTAGCAACAGTATTTTAGAACAAATGTAGAATTCCATGGGGGAATAATATAATGTGGGTAAGCTCACCATGTACATGTTCCTGTCTAGGTCAGTTTTTTAGGACACGCTGTTACCTGCTTGCTCTACTACAGGGTAGCTCTGCTCAGTCTCCAGTGATATTAGTTCTTGAAAATAGCTGTTATAATTGGGTTTCCCTGTAGATGCAAATGAATGGCACATTGGGGTAGGTTGTGTCCTTGACAGACATATTTTTTCCAGTGCAACTGAACTTTATTACTGTAAATATTTTAAATCTTAAACCATCTTGAAAATGGCAAATGTTTTTGCTTCTATTAACTATGAAGAGAGAGTATGTGTCCATTTATAAGTACCGAACATAGAAAGCATCCAGAGGCTCCATATTTAAGTTTTATATAAATGTAAAATCATATTTTAAAAAGATGTGTAACCATGGTGGTAACAGAAGTGACAAAAACACAAAGATTATGATGTAGAAGGTAATTTAGAGACCACGGCATCTACCTTTCAGGAAATGTAAAGTACCAAGTCAATTAAGGGTTCTGCCATATTTTACTGTTCAAGGAAGCCCCGGGGCCCATCTAGACTCAAGTAGTAAAGAAATGGACTCCACTTTTTTTTTTTAATATGAAATTTATTGTCAAATTGGTTTCCATACAACACCCAGTGCTCATCCCAACAGGTGCCCTCCTCAATGCCCATCAGCCACCCATCCTTCCCTCCCACCTCCCATCAACCCTCAGTTTATTTTCAGTTTTTAAGGGACTCCACCTTTTGATGAGAGGGGGTGGACAGGTCACATCGCAGAAGAACATATGGGATGGGAGCCATCTTGGAAAATGTAATCTGCCACAGATGGCTAGCAAGTAAAGTAGGCCATGAGGGAAATGAAGTATAAGGGCTGACTTTGCATACTATAAACAAAAAGTCTTTTCCCAAATGAGCAGACTCTGCTAGCTAGAAATGCACCGTTCTGCATTTTTTTTTTTTTTTTTTTACAAACAAGGTTATCAATGTCAGTTTCTGGAATGATTTACTACATATTACTGGGTCAAACTCTACTATTTCCTCTCAAAGTAAAGTCTCTATTGATCTCTGAAGATGAGTTTCATGTATCAGATTTTCTGAACATGAGCCATTGTATCTAATACATTCACAGAAAGTACTGTATATTTGAAGTATGGCTTCTTTTGCACTTTTCTCTTTACTCTCACCCTCTTTGCACTGTCCTCTCTTACCACTCTTGCACCCGTTCTATCCTTTTAAACAATATAAATATGATTTTAAAACACAAATTCTACTGCACAAAAAGTTATTTTTAAAAAGCCTACAAAGGCAATAAAAGTAAAATAGGTTAGAACTAACTTGAAATAATGTCCAAAGAGAGACATACAGTGCAGCCATATTCATTGTTAGCTTTAAACCCAACACCAAGAAAATGATTAAACATACATTAGAGTTGGAGGCAAGATTATTAGCTTGTTAACCACACTGTTACCACATACCCAAATTTAGTCTTTAGTAGTGATTTGTGTAGATGTTGGCTATTATGTTTCGGACCTTAGCAAAACCTATGTATCTGATGGGTTCCCTTTGTCATTCAATCTTTATGATGTCTTCTTCTTTGTAAGCCTCACATTTACTGTTTCGAGCTTAGAAACAAAACTAAAACAGACAATGTCTATTTTAATTATTCAGTCTGCTTAACTCCCAAGTGCTGGAAGTCAAGCTATCCCAGCCTGAGTGGCAGGGCCCGGGCTGTGGACAGATTGGTGACTTCAAGGCGGCCCACTGACAGTGAAGCTTCTTGTACTCCCGCTTTTAGGTAATTCGGCCTTAAAACTACCTGGGGTATTGTCTGTTGGGGAATTGCCCTCGACAGCCCCTCTGGGAAAAGAACCATTAGGAAAGAAAATAAGGTTCCGCAAGAAATTGTGCGGCCTTACATTTAGTCCTTGCCATCCCCTATGGAGACTCTTCTACTTACAGGAAGGATAGCCTCATAGATTTGCCAGCAAAGAGGACATGTAAAGGAGAGACATATGGATTTGAAAGCCTCACTCTGGCAACTGAGGAGTGTATCTCTGGGCACAGGTGACTTCAACCCCTAGGCCCACCTGGCCCCCCAGAGGCATTCCAGATGATGACTGAACCTAGTCGGTTAAGGTACAGAATGGTTCATTGGTTCCTAGGTGCATTGTCTCTCTGAGAATGTATGAGGCATGGGTTTCTAAGGCTTTTTCAGCCCCTTCCTGGCACCTCGGACCGAGGCAAACACATTGTTCTTCTGGCCTCATGTGGTTAGGAGGTCATGTCCCTGTAACTGTTCCACTTGAGGTATTGAGAAATGGAGGGCCTTTGACGCGAACAGCAAAGCAAATGCTTTATAGACTATAGATAATTATAGATAAACGCAGATGCATAATGGAATATAAGAAATTAATCAGTAATCAAAGGGTATGTGGGAATATTACAGGAAACTCACCATGTTATTTCTTAAAGGTTGTTTACACATAGGAACATTTTCAAAACTAGGTAATGTTAGAAAAACATAGATGATGTATGCTACAAGGAAATCACTAGCATATATAATGCCACGTTTACTATAATAAATCAGCCAGTTCAACACACTGCTGTTGTCTGTGTCCATTTTTATTTTAGTTTTCATTTTTTATTTAGCTTTTTTATTTTAGTTTTGTTTTATTTTCACCGACGCCATTCTTCCTTCAGGAACCCCTGGTTGCTGGAGCTGGTCTCCGGCAACCAAGAACAAAATGTTTGGAGCCTTGATAATATGGTAAGAATCAGACCTGGAAAGGAAGTTTCCAAGTTCAGGTAGGAAGAAGCATCTTCCTCCAGGAAGTTCTCCAACTCACACAAGCAAACTTCAGGGACCAAAGTATGGTGAAGCCATCCATTTTGGTCACATTGACTATCTACACAAATTACTACATAATATGTGTTTACCAGCTTATCCTGCATAATTGTTCCCAAAATAACCTTTTCCACCCTATAAATTTACAAAAGCAATTTAGAATATAACAACAATACTATATTCAATGCTATATAGTTTGTCATGGATGAGAGCAAGTACTACTTCACAAATCCTATCAGTGAACCCCAGGATAGTAATACCACACTCAGATCTTAAGCTGTTTAATCTAAAACTACAGTCTGAGTAAAAACTGATATACAACATTTCAAATTTTATTTATACATAGCCAATTATCAGCTTTTTTCCCTGGCCCATAAACCTCTACACCTAGTATGTGTCAAGAACTGTGAAGTATCTGAGATCCTACTTACAACCTAACAAGTTGGTCTGCTGTATTTTTATGGATACTGCCAGAAGATATGAGACTCCTGGGTCAGAGACAAAGAACTTCATGACTCACAGCATAGCATGGCCATCAGCATACTCATGTCAGTTTTCCTTTCAATTCTCACAGAATTGAGATGTGGTCCAGAGGGATATGGTCTAAATGGATGCGTGCACAATCAGTGGGTTGAACAGAAAAGAGGAACCCTGACTTTAGGACACCTGAATCTTTTATAGTAGGCAGTAAACATATCTGTGCTTTGCTACAGAGGAAGCCATTACCTTTATTATACTGGATAGTAAGCATGCTTCTCTATCTTCCAAGGCTGTTTGCTATACCAACTTCCTTGAGAAACTAATCTGGAACAAAGTCAGTGCCTTGGCTTGCAAGATGTACAGAAATGTAAGGAGCCCACAGATAATTCTCTCTTCAACAGGAAGTTTCAAAAAATACAGGTTATCCTACAGTTGAAGAGATAAATGCCAAAATGCCCTTCGTGACAGTCTAAATTTAAATGGAAACTAAGCAAGATTTCCTGCATATTCTCTGCAGTCATACATATATGTCTGTGAGGTAAGTTTTAACAGTTAGCTTATATCATTTGGAAGATTTCACACATTATCTGTAGTTTTGCCAGAACCACTTTGGCATACAATAAGGAAAAAGAGTTTGAAAGTCAGTACATGTAGGTTTAAATCCCCATGTTGTCATTAACAGCCATTTATTCACAACATGTCCTATGATTTACCTGGGCTTCACTTTCTATATCTCTCCTAATGTGTGATCATTCTCTTATTTTTCTCTAAGATACTTTTCTGTATCTTTTTTTTTTTTTTTTTTTTTTACTGCTAAAAGTCCTTGAATCTACAAACCTACACTTTATGGGGGAAAATAACTCAAAGAGAATTTAATGAGCAGATTAAATAGCCAGTGATACAATAGCAAACAGAATGTCATATTGCTGTCTTCATTTTCAATGAGCTTTTCTTTTTCCCACTAGAAGATGAACGATGCTACAGAATCTAACTTTTCTCAAGGTCAACAAATGAAGTTGGAAAATGAGGAAAAGAGAAATACTAACATTTACGGCACAAACTATTTAGACCTTGAAAGCAAATCTGGCACTTGTACAAATGCTGTGGAGTTTTACCCACCAGTTTGGACAGAAATTCGAAAGTGTCCAGTAGGCTTGAAACTGTAGTCACCTTTCCCTTCTCTCTTTCCAGTCTCTCATACCCAGGAAACAAAACCTTTTGTTTCTACTTTGGAAACACATCTTACCTATTCCTGCCATTCTATTTCTATCACCACAGCACCACCTCTTTCTCTCTCCTATCTGAACTATTTTAATCAACAGGATTTGCTGTCTCATCACCTTCAGGTTTCCTCCTCAAATCTGACCTTCAGACTGTTGCACTTTTATTCTTCATAGAACATTTTTTTCCACTCTTGAATATCCTCAGAATAAATTTAAGCATTCCAATTATTGCTCAAATTCATTTATACATTCCTGTCTCCAAGGTAGCCTATGAAAGCAGATAGGTAAACCAAAATATAATGTGATCAGATTTTTATTAAGGAAATGTTACCAGAGCTTCTGGGAGGAGCATCAAATCCTGAGGTGGTGGGTCAGTGAAAAATTCCCACTTTGAAAAAAAAAATACCTACTCTTACTTTTTTTCCTTCTCTCTAAAATGTACACAACTCAAGTCCCAAATTGACCATGGAGCTTTTTCTAACAACAAACCACATCAAACTTTCCTTCTCTCGAGATCACTATGCCACTTCTCTGCATTAATCACACAAACTAGTTAACTGCTGAATATGCATCTGTTTTGTATGCCCAACTAGATGCCTTGCAACATCAAATAAAATAACCCTGGATAATCCAAGACAACCTCTCACCATAAAGAAGATATTTTTTGATAAGTATCTTTTTATCCTGGGTGCAAGGTGCTGTTGGTATTTGTTGTTTCCTCTACAAACTCATAGTAGCTAGAACAGTAGAACAGTAGAAGAGCCTATCTAGAAAAAACAGGTGGACTGACTTCTTTCTCTTAGCATAATACTCTCCAGCTCCACTCATGTTGTTGCAAATGGCAATATTTCATTCTTTTTTATGGCTGAGCAATATTTAATTATATATTATTTAAAACATAAATATAAATATATTTTAATATATTTATTAATGAAATAAATAGAAGTATAAATATATTTTAATATATTTATTAATAAAATATAAGTATAAATATTTAAATATATATATATATATCTCGCATCTTCTTTATCCATTCATCAGTCAATGGACACTTCAGCTGTTTCCATAATTTGGCTATTAATATGTTAATAATGTTGCTATAAACATCAGTCAGAGAAAGACAAATACCATATGATATCACTCATATGTGGAATTTAAGCAACAAAACAAATGAGCAACGGAAAACAAGAGAGAAAGAGAGAGAGGCAAATCAAGAAACAGACTCTTAACTACAGAGAACAAACTGATGGTTACCAGAAAGGAGGTGGGTGGGGTGATGGGTTAAATAGGTGATAGGGATTAAGGAGTATACTTATGATGAGCACTGGGTGATATATGGAAATGTTGGATTACTATATTGTACACTTGAAACTAATATTACACTGCATGTTAACTGGAATTTAAATAAAAATTTTTTTAAAACAAGTGGGTATGAACCTTAGAAAAATGGTTGTGTTCCCAATTTTGAATACATTCGGTCCTAGAAACTATGTTAGATATGACTTGATACGTTCCTAGATAATCCACAAAGTTCCTTGTGCTCCCCAAAACAGTTTTCAATTATATCTAAACTGCCATTTTAAATATGTCTTCTATAGGAAAATGAAATTCATACTCCACTAGAGATTCCAAAATACATGTCCTCATCATGGTAGTGGAGAAAAGTGGAGAGAGGGATTTCATTAGGTGAAAAAGAATCTAGTAATTTATTCATTCTCTACATTTACCCAGAAAGATTGTCAATACCCCTTCAGCAAACATTATTGTGTATCTGCTAAGTGCTAGGTTCCTTTCTCCATTCTAGATACACAGATAATTAAGACATGATGCTTACCCTCAAGGGTATGCATGAAAAAGCATCCTCATTGAGAACTCTCTGTTCGGCCTTCACTTTAACCTAGGAAGGTTAAAACCACCCCCAGGAGATTCCCTTATATTGGCTGCAGTCTTTTCTTATCAATATTTCTGGTAGTACTCATCACACGGCAGGCAGTGTATATGTCTTAATCAATTTAATAGATTGCAGATAAATCAAGACTATTTAGTTATTATTAGTTGAATTGGAAAACTCCATCTGGTTATAAGTTAAAAAAAATACAAACGGCAGAGATTCCTCTTCTTGGCCCACCTAAAGAATATTTGTGACATAATTTAAACTGATCGTGACTCCCTCTCGCGGTATAATTTTCATCTTCAGATATACCCCATCTTCAAGGTTTTCCTGTTCTACCATTCAACCTCAGTCTTTTAAAGCCTCAGGGCACCTGTGTGGCTCAGTCCATTAAGCTTCCAACTTTGGCACATGGTTCATGAGTTCAAGCCCCATATCTGGGTTCTGTAATTACAGCTCAGAGCCTAGAGCCTACTTCAGATGCTGCATCTCCTCTGCTTGTGCTGTTTCTCTCTCTTTCAAAAATAAACATTAAAAAAAGAGAGAGCTTCTTCCTCTTGAACTTTTTTGATGATTCCAAGCAAACTACTCATTCCATTCAGCTAGCTAATTTGGCATGGCAGCACACTCACAGAAAAACAGAACCAGTAAGAAAAGAGATGGTCTCCCAAATCTACCTACCAGGTCTGGAGATTTGGCCGGGAGTGGAGGTCCAGCCAGCATGCCACAACACACTCTTCAGGATCATTAAGACTGCCTTTCCTGTGACTCAGACAAATCAGGCATCCAAGGTGTGGAAAGAAGACAATGTGGGAGAAAGAATCAAGGCAAGTGACTGCTGGAGGTTGTCGATACAGGGGTCAGGTGCTAGTAAGAAATGGGCAGTTAGATTGTCCCTAAACTGCTGCCTGTCACAGAACCTATACTCCTAGAACCAACGGAAAATACCCCCTTAGTTTGTTTTTTATCATAAATAATCACGCATATGGCTGGGTTTCTTGATAATGTTGGATAAGGCAGTAGTGAAAATGACAATGTTCATCTAACCAAACTTAAAAT
This sequence comes from Herpailurus yagouaroundi, assembly GCF_014898765.1. Classification (NCBI taxonomy): domain Eukaryota; kingdom Metazoa; phylum Chordata; class Mammalia; order Carnivora; family Felidae; genus Herpailurus; species Herpailurus yagouaroundi. The sequence continues at coordinate 72,868,896 of NW_024412376.1, forward strand.
CAAATCCACAGACTTCTTTTTCAAATCGTCAGTTAACATTATTAGAGAAAGAAATCTCTCTTCTCCAAAAATGTAATAAGATCATATAATATCACAAAGTGAGCATTTGATGTGGATAAGTTTTGTTTTATTTTTTAAGCATTTCTCTGTTTCTTAGATTTAATTGCCTAAAGAGAACTGTTTTGCATATCATGCCATTATAGACCATGAGTTTTTGGTTTGTTCTATAGGATGAGTCGTCAGGACACAAGAATCCCATTCCTGGATGGACCACAATTACAACTGTGGGCAAATCACCTGAATCTCTGTGCCTTTATTTCTAGAAAGTTAGACTACAGGTATGATTTCCAAGGTTGTTCTACGAACCTATAACTCTGATATATACTCAGCCATCCTTACCTTATATAATACAAGATGGTGATGTTATCCTGTGTTACATTGGTGGCCACATGTTGTTCCTTGGATCTTTATCATGTTTCTCAATTCCAGACAATAAGCGGCTTTCCAAACACAGGAAAGTGTAATCTAATTTAAATGGCCCAAGTGGGCAAATAAAGCAGTATCTGTGATTCCACAAATGTGTATGCATATGCTTTCCCTGATACTGGACGCTGTTTTGTGGTATAGTGAATGTCAGCTGGATCCTCTTCTAAAACTCTTTCCAAAATTTGGTTCTTCGGGAGGAACTCATTACTTTCACAGATCAGACAAGAATGTTTCACCTGGCTGCCAGTAGATGTTTTCAGAAAGGATATATCTACGAGTATTTGAAGGAGTATTCAAATTCAGCCTAGGAACACTGTCCTATCAGAAAGAGAACATTACAGGGTGACTGTCTCTTTGGATAATATAATACAAGTGAGATTACTCAATTATCAAAGAGAACCTTCCTTCTCTCTAAGCTGATTCTTAGGTCTTTCACTAGTATCATTGACAGTGGAAAATAGAAGAAACTACCTTAGGCGACATCTCTTAGTTATGTTACAGTCTGACTCATTGCAAAGATGAAGGTGGGAATAAAGAATAGTTGGCAATAGAGAAAAAGACTCAAACAAGAAAGATTGATATTGCATTTCTCTGGGATCCCTTTTATGCTAAGAAAATGGAGTTCAGTTCCCCGATGAGAAACCAAACTGGTACCGTAGCACTTAACATGCAAAGGTGACTTTACCTAGACTATTGTCCTTAATGTACACCATAACCCTCTAAGAAGAGGTTCTCCTGTTTCATATGGGAGGGGACCTGTGGCTCCAAGAGGTTACTAATCCAGGCAAACCCCACTTGGTGGGGGGAAGGGAGGGTGGGGAGAGGCTGCAACGCAGACTCTTTAGTTCCCATTCCGACTTTCCACATGCTCCACATTTAACCCATGCTCTTGACCCTCCACACCGTTTGTGCCCAGGTCTGGGACAAATTCGTGGAACAATAGGTTTTCCATATGTAGAAACCAATTGGAAAAATAGAAAAAGAGAGAGAAAGAGATGAATTCAAAACAGTCATTGTTTTTCTCCCTCCAAAAACTGCAGACACATGATTTAAGTTGCATATATTTATCAAATAGTGTATGTAGCCAAAGAGTAGTACAGTAAATAGAACTATGAATTAGAGTCAAACATCATACTTTGATTTATGTGTGATAACACTAACATTCCTGCCATGGATGTCTGGGATGCTTTGGTTTCAGAAGTTCTTTATTTTTCAAGTACTCTATCGGGCTCACAGAAGAGTTCAACTACAACTTGATAATGTAGTAACTGCATGCAATTGTGACTACCTCAAAACATGCCGTGTCTAACTTCAGTAAATGCAAATGTTTTGTTTTAGAAAAGAAAAAAAATTAAGAAGGCACACATAGGTTGACAGCAGTTTTTGCATACCCTTGCATTTGATATTAAAAATTTCCCTGTTTTATTCATCATGCGTCCCCCATGTACTAAATAATGGGAGGAGGGCGTTCAGTTGGGATTTCCCAATTCTTCTTTAATGAGAGGCTTCTCCTAGCTACCTAATGCTGAATCCTGCAGTTACATCTGTGCAACTCTGATAACAAAAGAACAAAAGAACAAACTACTGGTCTGTCTACTTAAGGTTTCATCAGGGATAACACCAAGTCATCAAGCCAAACCAGAATACCAAAAAAAGGAAAAAAAAAAAAAAGAGAGAGAGAGAGAGAGAGAGAAACAAGGTGGGGGATGGGAGAGACAAAATAATATCTTTATTTTTTAATTATATTTCCATGATTGAGCAAACCTCATTTTAAGTGGCTCCTATCCCTTAGGAAGAAGTTGATAGTCAAATCATTCCAGCTTACTAATAAGCAAGAAATCAGCCCATCTGCCCATTATTCTGCAACAGTCCCCAGGGCATTCTCTCTCCTTAAATAAATAAATCCAAGGCAAGATGAATGGATGGTTCAGAGAAAGACAAATATCTCCAAACAAGATGAAATAAAGAGAAATATTGAACTAAATAATAAATCAATTACAAAATTAAAATTTTTTCTAATGTATCTCTATAGAAGTCTCAACATTAACAATGTTGCCTAATTCTTCTTTTTGTTTATTTTAGTTAAAATTTACAATTCATTTCAAAGACGTTTTGGCAAACTTCAAAATATAGTCACAGAATTGGCAGACTAGACAATTCAAGTCATCTGCTAAGTATTTTTCAAGCAAGTAAATATCTCAAATCTTAAGGAAAAACAACCATTCATTATCTTAGTCAAGCTTTCCAGGATGGTAATTTCACTATTCTCTTTGTCTTTCTAATATTTATTACTCACATAGTCACCAAAAATATCTTTTTACTTTCACTGAACCCATTTTCTGTTCATCTCAGTATAAAAAGGAAAGGACCAACCTCTCCCTCATCCAAAACCAAAAAATAACTCTTCCTGTACTTAAAAGCATCTACATGATTAATTTTTACCTTACCTTTTTTTTTTTTTTTAATTTTCTGGCTAGAACCATCCTAATTTCTTAAACCTGTACTCATGAGTGACCTCCTTTTTCTTTCTTTTCTATCATTTGGATTACATTTTTTAAAGTTTTGTTTATTTATTTATTCTTTTTTTTTTTTTTTTTTGAGAGAGAGAGTGCGCAAGTTTGCAAGGGACAGAGAGAGAGAGAGAGAAGCGGGGCTCAGCTGGGGCACCTGGGGCTCATGTTCAGCAGAAGCAGGGATTGAGCTCACCAGATGTGGGACTGGATCTCATGAACTGTGAGATCATGACCTGAGCTGAAGTCAGATGCTTAACAACTGAGCCCCCAGGCACCATGGATTACATTTTAACCACTCTGGAGTTTTACCTTTTAGTTCGTAAAGCACTTTAGCAATTCACAAACACAGAATTAGTAAAACCACAGTCAGCATGGTGCAGGCATTTTTAAACAATGGCAACATATTGCTAGCTCATATTCAGCTTTTTTCCAGATTCATTTCTTATGCTGAGTCCAATCCTGTATTCGCATTATAAAGGGCACCATACTTCTCCGCATATAATTTTTATTCTGTTTGCAAAACTATTTGAATTTTTATTTCTATCCTTTGGGGTTTCACCTAATTTAAACATTAATACAAATCTGACAGACATATTCCAGATTCTTTTTTCCAGGTCATCCGTAAAGATATTAAATCAAGTGACCTCAACCCCCATCCCATTACTTGATACCTCAGAAGGGAACTGAACTATGGAGAACTGCCTAAGTGCTTACTTCAGTTCTCTTCTCTTCTCAACAGGTCAGCCAGGCTAGAGATGACCGCCTTGTTTAGAAAACTATCCAACGAGTCAAATATAAGACTTTCCATTCTCCGGATGGCTGATCCCTCCCCTTATAAGTTATCTGGTTTATTTTATTTTTTATTGTAATATGAAGAATGTACTCTCTTCCAATTTTTAGTTCTACAGATGAAACACATCCTTCTTTTTCAAAATTACCCATCTATACACCATCATTCTGTTGCCTTTTGATTCACAGAGTACACTAGATTATTTTTTTATTTTATTTTAGAGAGAGAGTACTCACCTGAGCCAAAATCAAGAGTCCAACACTCAACCAACTGAGCCACTCAGGCACTCCTAGATATTATTTTTTAATAATATATTTTATCCTAGATAATAAATATCATTATTTACTTTCATTAAAAAAGCGTACCTAAGAAGCAGTAAACCAAAAAGTAAACCAGATTTTACATTTCAGTTTCAAATAGAGCAATGAGAAAATCATGTAAAATTGTGTGAATATTAATCAAGTAATAAGGTATAAATGCTGTATTATTTCTCTTACTTCTAACTTAAGAATAAGCCAACAGGTGTCCCCATAACTCTACCTCCTTAATTTACCAGGGAATTTTGAAAAAAAAGTATTTGAGCTGTTAAGATAAGTTTGTCAGGGCCCCTGGGTGGCTCAGTCAGTTAAGCAACCAACTCTTGACTGGGGCTCAAGTCATGATCTCATGGTTTGTGAGTTCCAGCCCCGTATCAGGCTCCATGCTGACAGCACAGAACCTGCTTGGGATTCTCTCTCTCTCTCTCTCTCTCTCTCTCTCTCTCTCTGCTTCTCCTCTGTTCACACTGTTGCATGCTCTCTCCCTCTCTCAAAATAAATAAATAAACATATAAATATATATGTAAACATATATATATTTTTTTTCTTAAGATAAGCTTATCATCCTGAGGCATGGAGCTACAGAGAAAATCACAGGCAAGAATGAGGAGAGATGCACAGGTCAGGCTCTACTTGTGGGTGTATAATTCTGAGCAGATCACTCCAACTCATTGGGCCTCAAACCAACTAATCACTGTGGTCCTTGTAAGCTCCATATGTCCATTTTATTTTAGAGAAACCTCTGCCTTGTTCATTTGCAGTATCTTTTTAAAAACACCAAATCCCTATGTATCCTAAAACCCCTTGCTTGAGAGTAATTTTGCTTTCTTAAAATATTATTTTTCTAGGAAAACTGACAAGTAATATATAATCTACTCTTATTTATGTGTTAAAATTGCCTGGAGTTTTTCCAATTATTCTGAATCCAGGTTTTTATTTCAATCTTCTAAATTCACTCAACTGTGTTGACATCAAATATGATCAAGCCAACAGAAACCGAGTTGCACTAACAGAACACATAGCAACATGTCATTCCAAGATATTAATGTATATTAAGACCCAGTACTTGTATTCACTTACTACTTCAATCCCCTATCTGAGGAGACTATGCATATTTGGTTCATATAAAGCAATTTACGATAGAAGTCGAAGGCTTTTGAGGTATCTCCTGCAAACTTTGAGTTAGCAAATTGTTCTTCTCCATCATGGAAACAACACATGTTTTCCTTTGCCCTGAATAGGATTTATGGACACTCCATAAGCATCCTTCTCATTCATTCTAGGTTTCTGATTCTGAAACCTGCTGTGAAGCAAACACCATCTTGGCCGCACAAGGTTAAATTCAGAATTAAGCCCCAAAATAAAAACCCAACAAAAGGTCCCCTTACATTTGGGTTGCTGTAAAATGAATCTCCAGCCTTCCTTCAGGACTCCAAACATCATTATTTCTCCTCTGTTCTACCGCACCCTTTGTACATGCCTCTGTTCCAGTTCTTATGCACTGTCCTGCAATTATTTGCTAATGCATTAATGCCCAGTTACTTCCTGCCTACATAATAAACACCATGAAGACATTTGCATTTCATAACTCCCAGCGCCTAACCCAATGCCTCTCTTTCTCTCTGATGAAAGAGAGTTAACAGATGTTCTCTGCATTTTTCTGACTTGCTGTGCCCTGACTTACGTCTCGGACAGTATCACCGGCCTTTCCCTCTGGTCACAACTATACTTTTGTTTGGCTCCCCCTTATGCCTCCTCTGGGTCTTATTCCAAAGGTGACTTCCCAAAGAAGCTCTGTCCTGTTAGATCAGCTGCTTGTCCACTCTGTGCTCTCGTTGTACTTTGCACTCCCCGGCCACGGCACATGTTACTCCACTGCAATCATTTAATTGGCCATGTTTCCCGCTAAACAAAGTAGACATGTGCAAATTGCTTACCATCACCACTAGTGCAGAATCCACAGATGGTCCCAAATAAGTGTTTTTAGTATGGGTGAATGTCAGTCACCTATTTTAATAGCTGTACCAGAGCAGAAGAAATACGTCGAAATTTGAAATTTGAAATAAATAAATGGACTAGCTAGAGGAATGCACATTTTACACCATCATAATTTTGTTATTTATAGCATCCACAAAACTGTGCCACCACATTACACGACAACACGATAGTGTATTGTAAGCAAAGAAATCAATCATTTCACCCAAAGCCACCATTTCTAAATAAATCCACTAGTCTCCCTACTGTATATGAGCTATATTTCTGTTTTTTTAAGGAATTTCAACAAAAACAAAGACTCCTATTTCTACTTATCTCCTGAATACCTCCCAATACAGGATTTATGTTTAATTTTTATGAAACAACGGGCTAACAGGAATTTTTAAATTCTTGAAAATAGTAATGTACCATACCATTCAAAAGAGATAAAGAAAATGGCTGTAAGACACCTGGGGACATGAGCTTTTCCTTAAGCTCTTGGCAACATGATATAATGCTAGAGTCCTAGGGATATGAACATGTGGTTCAGTTCACGTACTGGTAGCCCCAGGAAGGGAACAGACAGAATTCAGTAGAAGTGTTGCCTGTAAACAGGTAGAGATCAGGTTCTGTATGGTCAGCACAAATACTTGGCTCAGGTTGGCTCCACAGTGGTATTATTTGAAGTACAACCCACCTTTAAGGAACTAAGACCATGAGTCTAGAGACATTATTACATGCTAGAGTGACTTTCACACATAGGAAATAATGAAACCTGTATCTTAGTGAAGGTATTAAGCTTCTGAATATATGCTGAATATACTGAAATAATGATTCAAAATTCTATTAATCATTCCACCCAGAAGTTACCAAGAAATGCTGTTTCGACACCATAGAGGACTTCACATTTGTCACCAGACATGCAAGTCAAAAGAAGTCACTTACTCTCCAAGATACCAACGGCAATGAAGAGAGTGTATCACCATCCAGCTTCAGGCAAACACAGACACTCCCCATTTTCAATGCACTGTCTTCTCTGAAACCAGTGGATCCCTTCACTCTCATCCCGGTCCCTTTTCTCTTTGTATCCAAGCTCTTGGAAAAGTGGCATACCTCTGGAGCTTCCAGTTTCTCACCTCTAACTCCATTAACCTTCTCCAGTCTGGCTTCGATCCCAACTACTGCAAAGGGCCACCCTTTCCAAGGTTTCCAATAACCTCCTCTCAGCCAAATCAAACTGCTTCTTTCCTGGACTAATCATTTTATTTCATTCCTCCAAAAAGCCAGTCAGCACAGTCCACCACCATGAATAACTTCCTTCTCCTTGATTCTGCACTTCCAGACATTTCCCTGCACTTCCCGACATGATCCCACCCTCTTCAGTCATTTCTGTCATTTTTCTTTGCATCCTATGAGATCTTTTAAGCCAGATTTGACTATATTTCACAGCTTCGCATTTGGGCCCTTTCCTATAAATGGCTGCTCTCAGGATTATCAACATTCTCTGTCCACCGAAAATACCTCAGTTGGTCAAATTTCTCTATAAAAATTCAATCCAATGAAAGTTTTGATAAAAATATTTCTGATTATCAGTTGTTAATCCACAGCAGCAGTTAAAGAGGTACGAGTAGACACTTCCTGACCCCAAGGAACTTAGAAGAGAGCTCTCTGGCACAAGAAGAAATCTTAGAGATAGCCTAGTCTTTAGGGCATAGATCACAGCAGTCCTTGGGCTGAAGATGGCTTCACTGTGTAGCCTCATTATGTTTAGTTTGGCCCACACAGTTTTTTGTTTTTGTTAGAACTCAACTTAAAATGTCAGGAAGTTTGGGGGCACCTGAGTGGCTCAGTCAGCTAAGTGTCTGACTTGATTTCAACTCAGGCTATGATCTCAAGGCTTGTGGACATGATCTCATGATTTGTGAGTCGAGCCCTGCATTGGACTCTGTGCTGACAGCGTAGAACCTGCTTGGGATTCTCTCTTTCCCTCCTTCTCTCCCTCCCCTGCTTGCTTTCTCTCTCTCAAAAAAAAAAAGTAAATAAATAAACACTAAAAAGAAAAGTCAGGAGTTTTGGTATCGAAATTTTGACTTCTTACTTCTGAAAACTCAGATCTGGCAACACGGATCTCACAACTCTACATGGAAACAGTAAGTAGAGCTAAATTGTAGCAGTCCCTTTTAGAGAGAGCTTTGCTTTCCACATCTCAGGTCCCAAGTGCCAGTTGCCATATATCACAGCACTTGTGTTTGTAGGTGTTGTTTTTCCTTAAGAAATCTATCTTATATTCTGTGTCTATCAATGTCAAAGTGCAAAATAACCAAGAAACCAAGCAATTCTTATGCCCATCCTGCTTCATTCATTTACTTAACCTGTCTGTTCCTATTTTAATTTATATCCCTGGCCTCCCTGTAAGTTAGGAAATAAAAACACATAAAGATGAAATAGTCTAAATAAGTTTACCTATGTATAATTTCTCACTATTTAAAATTATATAGCTACTAGTTATGCCGCCCATACAGCCACATCTCACAAAAACTTACTTTCCACAAAATAATTCCCTTCCCCCAACCTTTAGCAATTTGCATTTACACATTTCACATAGAAAAAGAAAGAGGTACTCATTAACCATTCACAAGAACCCATGGGGGAGGAAAAAAAAACATACAAAACTGATTACAACTGCATAAGGAGATAGCATTATTCACTTTGAAGAAATTTAGGTACGATCCAAGAGAAGCCTAGAAAATGTCACAGAGATTAATTTTTAGCAATGTTTTGAATAGAAGAAACATTATATACCAGGAGTTTGGAGATTATCCATAAAGGAACAAAAGAGAAAGAGAGAGGGAGGAAGAGAGAGAAATTTACATTTGTTTGGACAAAGTGAATACAACTGGAAATCGTCCTATCAGGAAATAAATATGTGAGGAGGGGGTGGCAAGAATGAAGTAAAGTATATAAGAATAGCCAGGGAGACTCCCAATACCCACATATATACCTCCCGTGCTGCCACAATTCTTACATCATGTGAAGGGTCAGGGATGGGGGAGTTCATGCAGGGAGTCCCTTTATATATGCTGTCCTGGTTTTTTTTAAAAAATGCAATGTGATTAGAGTGGCATCTAAGGATTGATCCTGGCTGTTATTTTTAGGATAAAATAGGGAATAAGGCAGAAAAGAGCCAACGAAATAATTAGAACAGAAAGGAATAATGAGGGGTACTTTGTACAAGGATTACAAATGTAAGAATTAGGAAAAAAAAAGATAATGACTTTCAGAATCTTAGTTTCTGGATAATTAATGAGAGAACATTCCAAGAGTATCAATTGTATGCTACAGAAACCAAGAGGTACAAAACTAACGTGAAATATAGTTTCTAAAACTGTAGCAATCTGATTAACTATAAATGTAAAGATAAGGGGGTATATGGGAAATCTCTGTACCTTACTCTTAATTTTGATGTGAACCTAAAATGACTTTAAAAAAATAAGTCTTTTTTTAAAAAATAAAGATTTCTTTTAGTTTAAAACCTAAAAGAAAATATATGCTGGAAGAGATTAATCTTTAGCATGTTTAATAGCACATTCTTCACACGTGTTACTACTACCACAGGGCCTGAAATTTTGCAGCTAACAAATACTTAGAACCAATAACCTAGACTGTACTATCATCTAGGCTCTAACAATAATTTGTACACGGTATTCATTTTATGCTCTTTGTAAGGCTGGGAAGTAGAGGTTTATTTAAATTTGCAGAATGTCCTTGGAGTCCTTAAGATAAAAGCTCTACAGTCCTTACAAAGACCCAGGAGAAATGGGTTTGTCCTGGAGTAGTTCACAATTATCATGCTGGCCACAAGCCACGTGACTATTGCTATAGTTACACAACTCCTGGCAGGGACAGTTAGGAGTATCCCCTGGAGGGTCTTGAATTTATGTGTGTGTGTTTCATTTGTGTGTTTTTGTAGATCAAGAAAAAATTTCGCAGCATTTTAAAAGTGCTTTTTGTGATCTGAATTCACTCTATTTTTTGGTCCTCATTTATGGACTGACTCGCTCCTGTTTTCCTTCCCCCCCCCCCCCTACTCCAAACTAGTTTTGAATATTAGACACCCCTAGAACTGTGTACATATTTTTTAAAATCAGTTTTAACATGTATTACTTGTATAAGAATTTAAGTAATAGAAGGAGAAATCTTCCCTTTTGCTGTCACTTCATTGTACTGATTATGCTAACCTCTTGAAATTCAGCAGCACTGCTCCCATCAGGATGGAAAAAGCATAATGAGGCAAATTTGGTTAATTTTTCAGGACTTATTATTGCATCATCCAGTCAATGAAAGGTGATACGAAGTTTCCGCTAAAAATAGGCCATAGTTCTTATGACACCAAAGCCACTCCCTTAACTCCCTCAAGGTTAAATGACTTCATGTCAGCCACACTGACAGAAGCAGTAGCAATTATATTTTTGGTTTCTAAAATTTTTATCATGTTTAACTCTAATGGATGCAATACACCCTAAAATTCCACATATAGTCCGTGCCTACTCACTGGCAACGGTCAAGAGCCTGTAGAATGTGACCGGAGTTCCAGGCCTACCAAACACTAGGTAACTCTCTGAACTGTTCTACGCCACTGTGAAGAGTGAAGGGTTTGTACCAGAGCCCCTTCCAGTTGGACATTGCCATTATCTTAGAGCTGAATATCAAATACAATACAGATGAGAAATATGCAATTTAAGAAAAAGGAACTAGAATACAATTTAACAGAAATAATGGCTTTTCCTCTTAAGCCTGTTTGCAATCTGGTAAAACATACACTTCATAAATAATGGGAACAATAATGCTGAATTTGCTGTAAAATAATGATGTGTAGATTTATGTGTGTTATCACATACATACAAGCTGTAACATTGCATGCACAGATTGATAATCTGCCCTATTTTCCCTTCCCATGGGGGAAAAAATACACACAAACATGAACATGTGCACACACAATTCTTTTTTTTTATGTTTATTTATTTTGGGGGGAGAGAGAGACAGAGTGCGAGTGGGGGAGGGGCAGAGAGAGAGGGAGACTCAGAATCTGAAATGGGCTCCAGGCTCTGAGCTGTCAGCACAGTGCCCGATGCAGGGCTCGAACCCACAAGCTGTGAGATCATGACCTGAGCTGAAGTCGGGCACTTAACCGACTGAGCCAACCAGGTGCCCCCACACACAATTCTTTGTAGAAGCAAACTGGCCAGATTCCCTGACCAGCAAAAAAATTCCAAAGTTTTGATCTATTAATATAAAATTACCTAAACAGGAGAAACATTTAGAAGTTTCAAAGATTTAGGAAAAAAAAAAAAAGGGGGAAGTAGGAGAGAACAAGAAAGCTACCCAAGGACTATTGACTTCAAAGTGGGAAGCTTCATGTTAATATTTTAAAGCATAGTTACTTCTCAAAAGTTTTATCTAAGTGTTTTTTCTTTCCCTTAGATTCCAAGCTCCTCAAAAGTTGTGAGTCAGATTACCTAATACATACTTGTGTGTAACACAAATTTAACAATCACATAGGGAAGTAGAGGGGTTGCCGTAAATACATAATAAAATATCTCAGCCAATGAAGTACAGATACGTGTATATATTTCAGAAAGTCATCTGCTTAGAAAGATGGCAAAGTTTTTTTCCAAGATAATGTTGCTTGACATTTAAAAAATCATACAAGAGAGATAAAATGGGGTCCAATCCAGGAGACATAAACAAAAAGTGTCCAAAGAATTTAGCTCTCTGCTCCTCAGGAACCCAGTCTGGATTTTTTCCCCTGGTTCTGCTAGGAATATGCTTTCTCAACTCAGGATCAATCACCAGAGGCTCTCTATATCATTTTACCCCATACATTTGGGAAGCTCTTCTACTACAAAGCTGATGTGAATGTTATATATTTAAAGTTTATTTAAAAAAAATAATAAGAGGAATGAAACATGAAGAATCACCTACGGTATCAATAGTTGCTTAACTGAGAGGAGTATTCACTATTGTCAGAATTAATACAAGGCTTAAAGTTTGTGGGTTATATGATCTGAAAGCTTTGCAGTCCTAAAAGAAAAGCTTCTTTGAATTGTATGAGATTTCTCCCAGATAAATCCTTTTTATATTGCAGACTCCTAAACTTCAGTAAATACATTGGAAGAATTCTTACTTAAAGCCATATGACCTTAAAAGAAACAACAATGGAAAAGGAGAGAACTTATTGGATCTAATCACTGGAATAAATGGTCAGTCACTTTGGCAAACTTGGTCTCATCTGGGTCATTAGAAAATCATGAAGCTGTTAAACAAAATCGCAAGTGTTTTCAGTGCTAGTTTTGAGTCAGGTGGGGCTGAATCATATGAGTGACTAATGATTACTGGACTATGAAAAAAAATTAGAAAGAGCTACATTATTTGAACGTTATATCACAAAAGGAGAAAGAATTTTCTGATAGCCCACACTGCCTTCATTTTGACAAATCAAGAAACTTGCCAAGGAGCTATTGAAATTCAGTGATGCGTCTACATCTGGAGATAGCAGAGTAAGGTGCTTTCTCTATGAAGATTTGCCTTAGGAAGTGAATTCACATTGTCTTCTGTATTAGAGAATGTAGTTTTAAGGAACAAAAGAGTCAAGAAAATCTGATAGATCTCTGTCTGATTCTAAATTGTATCACAACGGTCTCTTCCTCTTCTGAATAACGATTATTATTTCTTACCTAGTGCTTTATTGTTTACAAAGGTTATTCATATTATTTCATTTGATCTTCTCAAGAGCTCAAAGAGGTGGGTGGGTTTACACTAGCAGCATAGGGAAGCATTTGAAAATGCAAACACTTTCTTCTTACCGCTCTCTAGAATTCTTCAATCCTTTCAGGTTTTACCCTCAAAATGCTACCTTTTGCCATGAGATCATCCCTGGTGACTGTACCTAATATTACAAATCATCCCACATGTTTCATGCTTTCTTTTTCTTTTTTTTCTTCTTTGCACTTATCACCCCAATATATGCTATATTTTCTTTTTAAAACACTTGGTTCATTCTCTTCTCCTGTTAGAACATAGGCCTGGGGGCGCCTGGGTGGCTCAGTCGGTTAAGCGTCCGACTTCAGCTCAGGTCACGATCTCGCAGTCTGCCAGTTCGAGCCCCGCGTCAGGCTCTGGGCTGATGGCTCAGAGCCTGGAGCCTGCTTCCGATTCTGTGTGTCTCTCTCTCTCTGCCCCTCCCCCGTTCATGCTGTGTCTCTCTCTGTCTCAAAAATAAATAAATGTTAAAAAAAAAATTAAAAAAAAAAAAAAAGAACATAGGCCTGTAAGAGACCCTGCTGTTGCCCTTTTTGTCTATGTTTTCCAGGGCTACATCTCCAGCTTCAAGAAAAAGTGTCTGGCACACAGTAGGTGTCCTGTAAGTACTCTCCAAATGAATGGAATCAGATTTCTCTCTTGTCCCTTCCTCTGTAGAATGTTGTAAACAGTTCCTATCACTTAAAGTTGTTAGGATGATTAAATCAACTAAGACATGCAAAGCACTTAGCACAGTACCTAGCATGTAACAAGCATAGAATCAATAGAAGCCATTATTGCCTTCATTTTTCAGATACATCAACTGAAATGTAGAGAAGTTAAATGAATTTTCTAATTTTTTTAAGTTTATTTATTCTTTAGAGATAAAGAGAGACAGAGCGTGAGCAGGGGAGGGGCAGGGAGAGAGGAGGAGACACAGAATCTGAAGCAGGCTCCAGGCTCCGAGCTGTCAGCACAGAGCCCGACACGGGGCTCAAACTCACGAACCGTGAGATCATGACCTGTACCGAAGCCGGATACTTAACCGACTGAGCCACCCAGGCACCCCTAAATGACTTTTCTAGATCATACAAAAAGTATTTAGTAGTGTCTGACCAGGATCTCCTTGATTTTCCTTCCAGTATGTTTTTAAACAGATCTTTCAATACTATAAATGTTACCTACTGTACAATGAACCTATTGAAAAATGCCTTGGAATAAAATGAAAAATAGCTCCACATTCATTCAGTGTTTACCAGGAGCCATTTTGCTTTACACAAATCTTTTCTGTTAATACTCATTAAGAACCCTTTAAGATTGATCCTACTATTATTATCCTTGTGCTATTGATAAGTTTTTCTTTAATTTTAAAAATTGAGGCATAGAAATGTTAAGTAACTTGACCAAGTTTCCAGAGCTAAGAAGAGGCAGAGCTGGGATCTGCTCTAAGGTCCTTCAGCTCCAGAGCCCTTATAGGTCACACGATAGCCACGCCCAAGCTTCCCTCCACTTAGCACTGCTCTCCACCCTCTCGCTGCAGAGCTTTTACAGGTGTTCATGCTAGGGAGACTCTAGAGGGGTCTGGTTCTGAGTGGTTTATGGGAGAATAGAATAATCTATGTGACCAGAAACCCCTGGAACATGTCACACTCAGAATCTAGTGGAATAGTGGGAATGTGCAAAGGGAAGAAGTGTTATGCTCAAAAAGTACAAGGCTCTTTGAATTCTCTCTTTGTGTATAAAAGCTTCTATTCATTGGGATTTAAGAGAAAAAAAATCCCTTGACTTGCTATGCTTTGAAGAGTTTACATCATTGCTTCTCACATTCCAATAATTCAGCAGAAACAGCTGTTCTGCTGTCCTGGGCAAGAAGCCATGAACTGCATTCCAAAGAACATGTTCCATGCCATTATTATTTATTAATTAATGCTATATAGCTCCTGCCTTATAATAAATGAGTATCTGCTGAAAAGCGTAAAAAGAAAGAAAAAATCATTTATTATTTCTATTTCTCTAACCCAAAGCAATGCCCTGAATTTATACTCCTATCCTCTAAATGAACTGCTACGCTATTCTCTCCATTTTTCAGATAAATTCATTAAGAATCTCACTTTGTCTTTTGGTAGAATACAGACCAGAAATATTTTATCATTAAAACTATTTCAGAAGCAAAAGTGAAGGATTTCTTTGGCTCAGGGGGTCAAAAACTATAAGCAAAAAAATCCAAGACAGCGAAAATGGGATATGTCTTGCATATAAATTTTTTAGCTGATAAGTACTTAAAATAGAAAAATTCTGCACAGCTGGTATCAATCTAATGACTGAATAACCAGTTACATAGGTCTTCTGAATCACAGCAAGACCAATATATCGGTAAAAAAAATTTTTTTAAAGCTTTATTGATTTTTTAGAGATAGACAGAATGTGAGCAGGGGAGGAACAGAGAGAGAGAGAGGGAGACACAGAATCTGAAGCAGGCTCCAGGCTCTGAGCTGTCAGCACAGAGCCTGATGTGAGGCTCAAACTCATGAACCATATCATAACCTAGGCTGAAGTCGGATGCTTAACCGACTAAGCCACCCGGGTGCCCCAAGACCACTATATCTTTGATGCAGTAAACAACATCCAGTCTTTGAAGTTTGCTCCATCACCTATACAGTTGCACTACATTTATTAGACAATAGGGAATGCCTCCTTCATGTACACTTAGCTTAGAAACAAAATCCACAAATATATACAGTCAGTTGCATTTAGGAATATGGACACTATTTTTCTGGATTTTTATGATCATAAAAAAATAGCTTCGCTATTTCAGATTTTAACCTAGTGAAATAACTCTGCTAGAAAATAGAAAAATGGGAGCTTTCTCCTTAAAACATAATAATGGTCCAAAATGACATTCTCAGAAGAAGTACTGAATTTTATTGAATACCATTATAATTTTCTCATGTACAATGGCATTTAGACTTAAAATGATTGTGAATCTGTGTTCATAAATAACATACCTCTTAATTTCTTTTTAACACTGAATCCGTTCTTTCAAAAAATTTAAATACTAACAAGAACAAAAATAGGTAGATCATTAGATCACTAGATCATTAAGAACCAGTACAATTTTTTTTTTCTGGAATATTTTGCATGTGTTTTGTTTCACCTGATTTATTTCTGTCCATAAAATTAAAGAAAAAATAAAGAACATTTATACAAGAACAAATAAAAACATTTAACTGAAAGTGTTTTGCTTGGAAGGACTTTTATAAATCTAGGGGCAGATTTTAGATACAGAAAGTGTGTTCACAACTTTATTTACAAGTGTAGTTAAAGTAACATGTTCTCTGTGTATCTATTTTACACTGTATGTGAAGTGACAGAACTGATGAGCACTTTTAACTAGATATTAATGAGAAATACAAAATACTTTTTTAAAAATGTTTATTTTTGAGAGAGAGTGTGAGCGGGGGGAGGGCAGAGAGAGGGAGACAGAGGATCCAAAGCGGGTTCCAAGCTAACAGCAGAAAGCCTGATGTGGGGCTTGAGGTGACAAACCACAAGGTCATCAAGTCAGATGCTTAACCTACTGAGCCACCCAGGCGCCCCAATACAAAATGCTTTTGACAGGGATAGTTTAAATGGAATAGATAGGGATAGTTTAAATGGAATAGAATAGAGACTCCAGAATTGGACCCACAAAAGTATGGCCAATTAATCTTTGACAAAGCAGGAAAGAATATCCAATGGAAAAAAGACAGTCTCTTTAACAAATGTTGCTGGGAGAACTGGACAGCAACATGCAGAAGAATGAAACTAGACCACTTTCTTACACAATTCACAAAAATAAACTCAAAATGGGTAAAGGACCTGAATGTGAGACAGGAAACCATCAAAACCCTAGGGGAGAAAGCAGGAAAAAACTTCTCTGACTTCAGTCACATCAATTTCTTACTTGACACATCTCCAAAGGCAAAGGAATTAAAAGCAAAAATGAACTATTGGGACCTCATGAAGATAAAAAGCTTCTGCACTGCAAAGGAAACAATCAACAAAACTAAAAGGCAACCAACAGAATGGGAAAAGATATTTGCAAATGATGTATTGTACAAAGGGCTAGTATCCCAAATCTATAAAGAACTCACCAAACTCCACACCCAAAAAACAAATAATCCAGTGAAGAATTGGGCAGAAAACATGAATAGACACTTCTCTAAAGAAGACATACAGATGGTCAACAGGCACATGAAAAGATGCTCAACGTCACTCCTCATCAGGGAAATACAAATCAAAACCACACTCAGATATCATCTCACTCCAGTCAGAGTGGCTAAAATGAACAAATCAGGAGACTACGGATGCTGGAGAGGATGTGGAGAAACGGGAACCCTCTTGCACTGCTGGTGGGAATGCAAACTGGTGCAGCCACTCTGGAAAACAGTGTAGAGGTTCCTCAAAAATTAAAAATAGATCTACCCTATGATCCAGCAATAGCACTGCTAGGAATTTACCCAAGGGATACAGGAGTGCTGATGCATAGGGGCACTTGTATCCCAATGTTTATAGCAGCACTTTCAACAATAGCCAAATTATGGAAAGAACCTAAATGTCCATCAACTGATGAATGGATAAAGAAATTGTGGTTTATATACACAATGGAATACTATGTGGCAACGAGAAAGAATGAAATATGGCCTTTTGTCGCAACGTGGATGGAACTGGAGAGTGTTGTGCTAAGTGAAATAAGTCAGGCAGAGAAAGACAGATACCATATGTTTTCACTCTTATGTGGATCCTGAGAAACTTAACAGAAGACCATGGGGGAGAGGAAGAAAAAAAAAAAGGGAGGGAGGCAAACCATAAGAGACTCTTAAAAACTGAAAATAAACTGAGGGTTGATGGGGGGTGGGAGGGAGGTGAGGGTGGGTGATGGGCATTGAGGAGGGCACCTGTTGGGATGAGCACTGGGTGTTGTATGGAAACCAATTTGACAATAAATTTCATAAATAAATAAATAATTTTTTTTAAAAAAAACCTGGCAGATCAGAATCTATAAGTATGTATATCTTTAAATGTAAGTATACACATACATCTTTAATTGCTAATTTAAATTAAAACCCTTGAAATCCTACCATAAGCACTCAAGAATAAGAAGGTGATATTGTTCCCCTAAACTTGCTAATTTTGGTAGAAGTCCAATAGTTTAGTAGAATTGGCTTCACCTTGGATTTACGTGTCAACTTAGATGAAAGGAATAATAGATAATCACAGAGAATTATAAAGTTAACACAAGAAATTGATATCCTTGCAAGAATCACCAACCCAAACTCTGCCCATTCACATCCCAAGGAAATGGGGAAAGTGAAAATAGTGGTGCCAGCCAAAAAGTAGCCCTTCAGGAAGAATGGGACGGCTGCAGTTGCCTGTTGGTGGCTGAAACAAGGCCAGGGACAATCTGGAGAAACATCCCCCAGGCCTCAGGCTCCTGTGATTCTGTAGGACGACAGGAAGAGAAACCATGTTGATGCTAGAATTGGTATATTCTTTACAGTTTTGCTGTGGCTGGCCCTGGCTATGGCTCCGAAAAACAATCATCTCACTTACCACATACAGCACAAGTGGTAAAGAAAGCAGCCTTTGGACCCTATTCCTCAACTAAAGTTCTCAACTGGTAAGCTGTCAAATAATAAAGAATGATTTAACTTATCTTCCATTCACAGAGACTTCTCTCCTAGAAGAATATGGGCAACTCCTATGACACCGACTCTTAACACAACAGTTCCTTAGAGATTTTGCTACCAAAGTTAAACCCATGCATTTTAATTGTAAGCTGGTGTTTTGATTGATGGTCAATGACTAAAATCCCTCAAAGTACGGCCCTTACTCCAGGATAGACTTAATTTCACATTTTCTCCAAGTCACAACCACTAGCTTTGTAAAATGACTTGCTGTCAAGTTGCCTGTGTTTCATATCATTAATTTCAGCCAGTTGCCTCCAGCTACAGAATACTGGTCTCATCAGTCTGAACAGGCAGATGTGAGACTGACTGACAATGAAAGCACTCTTTAAAAACCTAACGCACGAAACATTTCATCTTGTTATTTTCAAGGGAAATATCATCAAGAAGGGTGATAGATTCCCATTGTTTCCACACATATTATTTTGAACTTTTCTTCTTTTTATCCCATTAAGTCTACATAAGAAAGAGTATCTCAGCAGCCCTTTTCTTTTACACCCACCACATCCAATTATTTGGAAAATGAATGTTTTCAACATCTGAGGACCAGGCCTCATGGGTCATTTGACACTGAAATAAAGGTAGAGAGAAAAAGCTTTCAGAACAATTGGTATGGATCTCATTGTATCATATACCATTGGCTCAGTGTGTCTAGTTGATAGGAGCTTCCGTACAAACTGCATGCTGCGGCTAAAATTCACCCTTCACCAGCCAAGGTTTTCTAATCCATTTTCAAGCGCACTTGAAACAACTAGAGCATTAAAGGTCCATATGAAAATCTGCATGTTAATGAGAGATGCAAATCCAAGGTTTGGATGGAACCCAAATAATATGGGTTCCTAAAAGATTTACAGTTGTAGCATATTTCACAAGAAAGAGTCCATTAACTTAATTTTAGAACCCTCAGAAAATGTATTACAGTTCTCATTTCTGCAATGTTGGCTTTAGCTTTTCTCTTCTGTGATAGGCCAAAGTAGAGACTTCAGTCTTGCCAAGTTTTCTCTTTAAAGACAAAACCCAAAAACGACTATGCTTACTACCAGGTATTTACCCAAAAGATACAAAACTACTGATTCAAAGGGGCACATGCACCCCAATGTTTATAGCAGCATTATCTACAATAGGCAAAATTTGGAAATGGTCCAAGTGTCCATCGATTGATGTATGGTTAAAGGAGATGTGGTGTGTATATATATATATATATATATATACACACATATGTATATATACACACACACATACATATGTATATATATGTATACACATATATATGTATATATATATATGTGTGTGTGTGTTTATATATATATATACACAGTTGTGTATATATACATACACATACATATATGGTATATATACATATATATATACACACATATACACACAATGGAATAGTGTTTAGTTTTAAAAAAGAATGAAATCTTGCCATTTGCAATGACATGGATGGAGCTAGAGAGTATTATGCTAAGCGAAATCAAAGAAAGACAAATACCATATGATTTCACTTATAAGTAGAATTTAATAAACAAAAGAAAAGAGCAAATGGGGAAAAAAGACAGAAAGGCAAACCAAGAAACAGACTCTTAACTGTAAAGAACAAACTGATGGTTACCAGAAGGGAGGTGCAGGAGAGGGAATGGGTGAAATGGGTGAAGGGGATTAAGGAGCAGATTTGTCGTGATGAGCACAGGGTGATATATGGAATTGTCGAATCACTATATTGTACACCTGAAACTAATATTACACTGTATGTTAACTGGAATTTAAGTAAAAACCTAAAAAACCAAAACAAAACAAAACACTACATTGTTCAGACATACTGCACACTGGGCTTCACCCTTTGTTTTTTCTATTTCTACTTTCTGCAGAGTTCATATTGTCAGCCACAATGCTGTTCACAAAACAGAAAACTGACCAAATCAGACTTTTCACACATCCAAGACATTTTCCAAAAGTGAAATGGGTGCTTAGAAACATTTAAGCTATATAAGGTACTCAAGGAATATGAAATATGTTTAATATTTAGCTAAACAAAATAGGAAGATAAACTTTTGCAAAAGACAATCCAGCAGCATACATTGAGGTTAAAAATTAGCTACAAAGCCTTTGAGACACTTTTAAATTAAAGATTAAGAGCTGTTAGGGAACCCAGCTGGCTCAGTTGGTAGAGCATGAGACTCTTGATCTCAGGGTTGTGAGTTTAAGCCCCATGCTGTGTATGGGGATTACTTAAAAATAAACTCTTTAAAAAAATTAAGGGCTGTTTATTTGCTGTAGGTACCCACAAAATTTTCAGAAGTTGGGAGCCACATTTCTAAGGCTTAGAAAAAAAGTGAAGGGAACAGTAAAGAGTGCTAATGGCAATTCTCCTTTATCTGCTGGAGAGAGGAATCAGGCTGAGGGTATGGACACATGGCCCCCAAGCCCTCTAAGCTGATGTGAGGTGGGCAGTGAGAGACAATCCACACCCTTCTGAGCCTTAGACTCAGCAGAACAGGGAAGAACAGTAACAAAAGTAGGCCTTTTGAACCTTCCCATCCTCACTACCTTCCCACAATCTCTCCATGACAAGTCTCTCTGGCAGAATGTTGTACATACTCACTAAAAAATCAGAATCCTTTCTTCACTGTTGCCCTGGAGCCATTTTCCTTCTCTATCATTTTCCATTCCTTTGGGTCTTGTAAAAAAAGCACAAATCCTACAGTGGTGGAGATGTGTCACAGCTCTTGCCACAAGAGGTGAAGGGAGGTATCACATCAGCTAATGCCTTCAGCAGAAATTTAGCCCTTTGCAGGGCCAAGATGGCAGCCCAGTGAAGAAGGTGAGACATGGGGAAGAGCATGCCAGAGCAGGAAGAGATAGTAGGGACTCTGAAAATGAAAAGGGTAGTTTTCAAAAAGAATGTGACAATTTTACCATTCCATCAAAACTGTCTTGCATCACCATTTGGCACATGAGCTATGAGTTGCTGAGCAGAAACTTGGTGGGTGAAGAACCTAGAAGAGTTTGTGCTTCCCAGTCATTAAAATGTCCATAAAAGATTCTACGGGCCACACATCAGATGAAGTTTCTATCTCTCTAGGCCTCTCTCCCTAACTGTCCACAATGATAGGAAACCTGTCATCTACCAGGGAATTTGGAATAAAACAAGGCTACATGAGGGGCACCTAGATGGCTCAGTGGGTTAAGCATCTGACTTCAGCTCAGGTCATGATCTCACAGTTCATGGGTTTGAGCCCCACATTGGGCTCTGTGCTGACAGCTCAGAGCCTGGAGCCTGCTTTGGATTCTCTGTCTCCTTCTTCTCTGCCCCTCCCCTGCTCGTGCTCTCTCTCTGTCTCTCAAAAATGAATAAAAACATTTAAAAAAATTAAGAAGAACAAAAAAAAACAAAGCTATCTGGGAAGAACTTTCTCTGATAATTCTCTTGAATGTTTCTATATCTTTTTTTTTGTACCCTGATAACATTTGTGTTTTGCTAACACTGACTTCAAAGACCATACCGTTATCTCCTTATTTGCTCATCTCCCCAAATGTACAAGATGCTAATCCTTCAACCTTGAGCAAGACTTTTTGGATTTATGCTGAATTGTCTTCAATCCTCTACGAAATAAACAAGCAAAAATTCAAGGAAGTAAAAAAAAAAAAAACATGATGAACAAAAGAAAATATACACAACTGGGAATTCAAAATCTGTCAGGTTTCATGATATTTCTGAATTCCTTTTGTGAAATGACACCCCACCTAACTCTAATCATTAGACCATGTAGTTTGCACTGAAAAGGGAACATGATTCAATGTGATCCAACAATCCACATATTTTTTATTATTCATGAAGTAGAACTAAGAGCAACGAAACTGTAGGTAGAAAAGGAATAAAAAAAAACCAAGAATACTGATACTGTGAACAACTTTATGAACATGTTAAGTCATAACATTTAGTTCAACAACTAAAAATGCAGTTAACAGTGCATAGAGAGCTACAGGTTAGATGTTCTCAAAGTTTGGGCATATGATCAGGAAAGTAAGACCTGTTAAAATTTCAACCAGTCACATTAGTAAAAAGTAGTCATTAGCATTTATTTAGGGCTCTGAGCTAAGTCTCTTTTCATCCTAACTTTAAACTTCATCACAACCTTGAAAATAAGGTATTATTATAACTCTCAAAGATAGGGGGAAATTAAGGCTTAAAAGAGGTTAGGGATTTGCCAAAAGCTACACATTTATAAGGTGCCAGAGCTATTTCTAACAATTTCTTTAAACCTGCTCCATAAACAGTAGACAAAATGCTATATGATCCCCACTTACAGAAATGATGTCTCCCCAGTCCAATCAATATGAACAGAATATTGGCTTCCAAGCAGTAGGGTATTGACACAGCACTATGCACTTTATATACATTTCTCATTTATTCTGTACAGTAACTTTAAGAGGATGCCTTAGTCCCCTCAGACTGCTATAATAGGATACCACAGACTAATGGCTTATAAGCAACAGAAACTTATTTCTCACAGTTATGGAGGCTGGAAGTCCAAGGTCAGATTGCCAGTGTGGTCACTGCCAGCGTGGCCTCCTCCAGGTTGCAGACTGTTGACTTCTCATTGTACCCCCCACATGGCAGAAGAGGCAGGGGAGCTCTTGGGGGTCTCTTTTGTAAGGGCATTAATCCTATCATGAGGGGTCCACCCTCATGATCCAATCACCTCCCAAAGGCATCACCTCCCAATACCAATAGGTTTTCAACATATGGATTTGGGTGGGAGGGGAACACATTCAATCTATAGCAATAGAGCAATAGTTATTATTTCTATCTATCTGTCTATCTATCTATCTATCTATCATCTATCTATCTCTATCTATCATCTACTTTTTAGACACAGAGAACACATGAGCAGGGGACAGGGGCTGAGGGAGAGAGACACGGAACTGGATCTCACAACACTGGGATCATGACCTGAGCAAAAATCAAGAGTCAGGTGCTTAACCCACTGAGCTATCCAGGTGCCCTTATTATTTCTATTTATAAGGATGAGATAACTGAGGCTTGGAGAAGTAGCTTCTCCAAAGGGGCATAGCCATTAAGCGGCAAAGTCAGGTTTGATCCCAGTCTGTCAGCCTGCAAAAGTTATGGCCCTAAACCAGTTGGGCCTCTTAACCTCTTCAAGTTGGTCAGCAAATGAAGAAGTAAATTGTCATTTATCAAAACATGAGGCAAGCTAAATGCATGAAGAACAACCAATTAATACCAATTGGCTGGTTCCATCAGTACTGCTGTGAAGAGGTGTTTTGACCTCAGATGACCTCTTTTTTTTTTCACATAATATATTCCTAGAATTAAAGAAAATCAGATACAATGAAAATGAATACTTCTCAGGGCTCCTGGGTGACTTAGTTGGTTAAGTGTCCAACTTTGGCTCTAGACATGATCTCCTGGTTCAGGTCACGATCTCACGGCTCATGGGTTCGTGCCCCACATCTGGCTCTCTGCTGTAAGTGTGGAGCCTGCTTGGGATTCTCTTTCCCTCTCTCTTTGCCCCTCCCTCTTCTCTCAAAAATAAATAAAACATTAAAAATTTTTTAAAATACATTTTAAAAAATAAAATGAAAGTTTCTCTTGAAAAATACTTATTCTCATTCCATTTTCATCAGAACTCTTTGATTTGTAACTTGCTTCTCTAGTAGATTTATACAAAGAAAATGATATATGCTCTGTGGAGATTACTAGTCTGTGTATCTGGGTGAGTTGTATCTTTCCTTGTAGATAGTTTAAATGATTTATAATCCATACCCTGTGCATTGAGCTATTGTGAGCAAACCACTAAAGATAGTCCACCCCCTGGACAAACCAACAAAACCAAAAGCACGTTTCTTGACCAGCAAAACTGTGGATAAAATCATGGGCTGTGAATCCCCAACAGAAAAGCTTAGCTTAAACAGCCACCCAGTATTTCTCAAAGCAAAGTACTGTGGTTTTAAAAGAGGGCTCTGCAAGTGAACTCTCAGTTTTAAATTCTGGTTCTGATATTTACTAGCCATGTAACCTTGAGAAGCTGTTTACTCTGCCTCAGTGTTCCTATCTATAGAATGGGAATAACAGAAATCTTATAGGGCTATCATAAGTAATAGAACCTTTACAGGGTATCCTAAAGCCTACGTGAGTTAATAATAATGAAATCGTTATAACAGTGCCCGGCACATATGTATTTCTCAAAAATTGTTAGTTATTATTATTATCTCTTAGGTCTACAAGCAGCTCAGTCCTTATTGATTAGCCAAGCCACCCCATGAAATCTTCAAAGATTTTCTGTTTTATTTTCATTTCTGGGTCTCTGTGAGATGACCAACAGCAGAGAATACTACTTATAGTCCATGCCTCATTTCAACTACATGTTCAGCCAACCTAAAACTAGCTTTTCAGTCCTCAGTGCTCAACCTGTTAAAAAAAATACGTAGTAATTTTAGGGATGCCAGGGTGGCGCAGTCAGTTAAATGTCCGACTTCTGCTCAGGTCATGATCTCATGGCTCGTGAGTTCAAGCCCCATGTCAGGCTCTGTGCTGACAGCTCAGAGCCTGGAGCCTGCTTCAGATTCTGTGTCTCCTTCTCTCTCTGCCCCTCCCCTGTTTTCACTCTCTCTCTCTCTCTCTCTCAAAAATAATAAACATTAAAAAAAATGTAGTTATTTTAATTCTTTAAACTGAATCAAATTCTATATTATAAAATTGAAATGAAACAGTCATACAATGTCTTTCCCTCATTTAAAGGTTTAGTGACTAAAACAAGAAAAAAAATGCTGACTTTATGTTCCATTAAGATGGTGATTACCAAAATCCTTAACCAAATATTTTGAATACCTCTTAGAATAGGACAGAGCAGATATGTAAGAAACACAGAGGCTTTCCACTCTGAGACTAACCCCTAACAATTTCAGTGTTTTGAGTGTATTTATGAAGGAAAAAAAAGTGTTCAAAACTACAATAGATCAAACATGAAGACAATTTTAAAGCAGTTTAAAAATCCAGTGTAAAGTTACCTTTGAAATAACACACTGCCAAGGAAACATATACATGCTTTATATCTATTTATTTAGCAAATATGGATATACATGATTTTTACTACAAGATGTTAAAAGTAGTTAGCTCTAGATTTTTAACTATCTGCTTTATGCTTTCTAAACTGTCTGTATTTTAGATAAGAAGTATGTCAACTATAATTTTAAAAAAAAGCGATTTTCATTTTGGAAACGAGAAAAATGAACATTGACAGAATTTTTTTTTGGCATTATCAACGTTCTGATGTATGACAGAAATGTGAAATGATACTTTTCCTCTCAAATAATTAATGTGTGATAATTGATGGTCTGGCTACTTTGTGGGCCTGTGGAGGAGTCAGGTGGTAATGCCCTTGAATTCGGAAGTGTCTGTGAAAGAGAAACACTTTTAAAAACAGGCTGTTAGATTATCACCCTGGTACTGCAGATTACATACTCTGAACTAATCATAAAATAGAGTGCAGTTCTTTGGGGCATCATTCCTTTCCAAAGTATGGGATTCCTGCCTTATGCTAGCCAGGATCACTTTAAAATACCACTGAGATAAACAATGTCTTTCACTTATGAATTCCAACTGATTGCAGGGGAACTTTAAAGTCCTAGCAACACTGTTGCTATAGCAATGCAACCTGATTAGATATTCTTAGCAACCAGCCACAACTCACACCCACAATCCCTTCATTTATTCCAAGAAGAATAATGTTGACATTCCAATTTTTAAAATATTCAGATCTCAGTGACAGACATCTATGCTTGAGAAGCCTGTGAGATCCAAAGGAATCGCGAGTTAATAATGCACTTGGGTCTTGAACACACCCTGTATGCATACAGTAAACCCATATAAAGGTGTATTGTACAGTGTAAGTAAAGAAGAATTTCATTTGGCTCTTGGAGCACATATGTGTAAATAATGGCAGAATCTTTGAATTTCATATTGTAGTTGCTAAAGTTTACCTGCTCTTCAAACTGTACACTCTTTCATAGTGAATTGACAGAGATGATAAAATTACATTTGCAACAAACAGCAACAATTTGACATTTTGATTCTAAAGTTTTCATCAGAATTGGTATCACACTTGAAAACCTCCAGGTACTTTTGAGAGAGAACCGTATGGCTCATAATGAGGGTGCATAGCAGAAAGGTGGCCTTGATATCACACATGCTTAAACCAGAGCTGATGTGAGGAACTTATTGAGTTACTGCTTTGAAAGGAAGGATCTGTCACATTCTGAGCAGAATAAGGTTTGAATACTAAATTCTGGAGTTCTCCCCAGGCTGATCTTAATCAGGAAGGTCAGATGCATGATCAGATCCATAAAAGCTCAGAGAAGACGACAGCCCGGAAATCTGCAAACATGACCCATGCTTCTATAATTAAATGAAGGATGCTTTTTCTATCAGCACAGATCCTGAATCATTGTTTGGATATAGCAAATAAACCAAGTATATTCTCCCCTTCCCCTGAATGGTGACATTGTAGTGGTTAATAATCCAATCTCTCTCTATATATGGTTTCTGTTACAAGTGGAGGAGTGAAAAGGTATCGAGGTGAAAACCAACCAGAAGCAAAGATATGCTTTTTGTTGTTGTCATTGCCTTTAAAAGTTATTAAATTTGATAGGGATGTGATATTATGAAAATAATTACTCTCAGCTAAGCTTAGAATTAGGAAGCTCTTTTGAGGAGTCCCCAATTTTAGTACGTTCCTTTAAAATATCAAATCTATATAAAAATCTGCATTAAAATGTTTTTTGCACATCCCTTATATAATGATTTAATGCTTCCTAAGAAAATCATCAGTAATGTGCACAAATAGGTGGCTAGAAGAATGTTCATCCCAGCAGGCTAAAATAACAATTAAGTGGAGACGATCTAAATATACAAAAACATGGCATTAATTATGATTATTTGCTTTTTAAAATTTTTTTTAACATTTATTCATTTTTGAGAGACAGAGTGTGATCAGGGAGGGGCAGAGAGAGAGAGGGAGACACAGAATCTGAAGCAGACTCCAGGCTCTGAGCTGTCAGCACAGAGCCTGACGCGGAGCTCGAACTCATGGACTGTGAGATTATGACCTGAGCAGAAGTCGGATGCTTAACTGACTGAGCCACCCAGACACCCCTATGATGTTTTGTATTATGGAATACTGTTCCACAGTCCCCTTACCTATGATCTTGAAACCTAGAAAGTACAAAAAGTCAAGTTTTTTTTTTTATGTTTATTTTTTTTTCCAGTTTGACAAAGTTTATTTTATTCTTGTGTATTTATTTATTTTTTTTATTATTTTTTTTTATTTATATATGAAATTTATTGTCAAATTGGTTTCCATACAACACCCAGTGCTCATCCCAAAAGGTGCCCTCCTCAAAGGCAAGGGAATTAAAAGCAAAAGTGAATTACTGGGACCTTATGAAGATAAAAAGCTTCTGCACAGCAAAGGAAACAACCAACAAAACGAAAAGGCAACCAACGGAATGGGAAAAGATATTTGCAAATGACATATCGGACAAAGGGCTAGTATCCAAAATCGATAAAGAGCTCACCAAACTCCACACCCGAAAAGCAAATAACCCAGTGAAGAAATGGGCAGAAAACATGAATAGACACTTCTCTAAAGAAGACATCCGGATGGCCAACAGGCACATGAAAAGATGTTCAGCGTCGCTCCTCATCAGGGAAATACAAATCAAAACCACACTCAGATATCACCTCACGCCAGTCAGAGTGGCCAAAATGAACAAATCAGGAGACTATAGATGCTGGAGAGGATGTGGAGAAACGGGAACCCTCTTGCACTGTTGGTGGGAATGCAAATTGGTGCAGCCGCTCTGGAAAGCAGTGTGGAGGTTCCTCAGAAAATTAAAAATAGACCTACCCTATGACCCAGCAATAGCACTGCTAGGAATTTATCCAAGGGACACAGGAGTACTGATGCATAGGGGCACTTGTACCCCAATGTTCATAGCAGCACTCTCAACAATAGCCAAATTATGGAAAGAGCCTAAATGTCCATCAACTGATGAATGGATAAAGAAATTGTGGTTTAAAAAGTCAAGTTTATATATAAATTATTTGGCAGAAAAACCCAATCTCGCTAGAACTCATTTGACACCAAAACCTAATTAGAAGGGAGACTATTTAGAGGCTTTTTTTTAATCTCACACAGCGTGATTATTCTTATGCTTCATTGCAGAAATAGTCACGTGTTTGATTACAGGGTGCTGCCCAGACACTGCTGAAAATGTTACCAAATATGCGTACTTAACCATAATATGTTTCAAGAGTTCAAAAACTTCTGAATTCCCAAATACCACCACAAGAGATGTCTACAAAGAATTGCGGACATTTATGTTTAGTGGAAAAGGGCAGGATAAAAATTGTGTACGCATCGAGTGTCCTCTCTACTTGAAATAGTCTCTCTCTCTTATATGGCTTGTTCCTTCTTATCCTTCAGTTCAGATCTGGACTTACGAATCTCCTCCTAGAGTCAGTTCCTGTCTGCCATGTCTAAAGAGGACCCTTGCATTACTCTCCATCTCACATCGCATGTGCTGTTTACCTCCCTCATAGTACTTATCACAAGCATCGATGATCCCATTTGTTTCTTCGCTTACACATCTAGTGACTGTCTGTCGCTCCCAGCTAGTGCCAGGAGCACAGAGATCTTATTCGTCGTATTCACTGAAGTGTTTATAGCATCTAGCACAATGTCAGGCACCTAGTCTGTGCTCAGCGTATATTTGTTGAATGAATAAATGAGAAAACAGAAGAGTTCTTGTAAATATATGTGCATTAAAAGATGAAAAAAGACCAAATTTAACAATTTGGTGGATGCAGGGGTGCTTGGTTTTTTTTTTTGTTTTTGTTTTTCCTTTGGGGCTTATCTTTATGTTTGAAATTATCTATGAGAAACCACGTATTCCTTTTGGAATAGAGGGAACAATTTTTAAATGATCAGTATATCAGTGATTGAATTGACTCACATTACACCAAACACTCCTCTGAAAGCACTTATCATTACAAAAAGTACATAATCTTCCTGCTATCAAGAATTTCTTCAGTCAAGATCACACAGAGCAATCCTTCCAAAATGAGAAAGCAGGCAAAATAAAAGTGAAAGATAAAAGTAGTCCCAGTAGAGGATCCACATTACTTCTTTTGCCCTCCACCAGGTGTGAATTATTATGTTATTTGTTCTTCTAATTCCCAAACCAAAGTGCTGTCATATTGGACCACAAGCATAGTGGTATGGATGTGTGTGAGTGTGTGTATAT
Organism: Herpailurus yagouaroundi; assembly: GCF_014898765.1. Lineage (NCBI taxonomy): Eukaryota > Metazoa > Chordata > Mammalia > Carnivora > Felidae > Herpailurus > Herpailurus yagouaroundi. The sequence continues at coordinate 72,898,828 of NW_024412376.1, forward strand.
GGATGGGGTGTGTGTGATCTCTCCTAACAATGAAGCCCTGGAAAGCATGGAATCTCCCAAATCTTTGGGCTTATTTATGAAGATAAGATGAGAATTAGAAGCATATGACTACTTTATAAAGGTAAAACATTTTTTTCAATATACAATTAAGCATTTCCAAAAATGATTAATCACAGTGATTAATGTGGATTACTTTACAAAGGACATATGACAACCAAATGTTAAAACTTCCAAATTCATTCCTTAGAGCATTTTTTATCCTCAGGAGAGGTCCAGGCATCCTCTGATGCGACTACAGTTGCATCCAACTACAGTTTCTAGAACCACAGGGTGTTGGGAAACAGAAGAGTATATTAGTCATATTTACACAAAGCATTCTCAATATGTTTTTCTTCAACCTCCAGACATGTTTTCAGGTGAACTACCTCTAAATTTCCTGGTGTTTGCAGAATTTTTGCATACGCTGTTTTGTATTTATTGTATCTTTTCCAGATTAACAATTGGGTCCTTTGCTTTAAATTTGGAGGTACCTCAACAACAACAACAACAAAAAAACATATCTGGAGAATGAAGAAACATACACTGAGCACATAAAATTTAAAAGTGGCCAATGGGGGGGCGCCTGGGTGGCGCAGTCGGTTGGGCGTCCGACTTCAGCCAGGTCGCGATCTCACGGTCCGTGAGTTCGAGCCCCGCGTCGGGCTCTGGGCTGATGGCTCAGAGCCTGGACCCTGTTTCTGATTCTGTGTCTCCCTCTCTCTCTGCCCCTCCCCCGTTCATGCTCTGTCTCTCTCTGTCCCAAAAAAATAAATAAACGTTAAAAAAAAAAAATTTAAAAGTGGCCAATGGGGAGGAGGGGCGCCTGGGTGACTCAGTCAGTTAAATGTCCAACTTTCACTCAACTCACAATCTCTTGGTTCTTGAATTCGAGCCCCGCATCAGGCTCTCTGCTGTTGGCACAGAGCCTGCTTTGGGTCCTCTGTCCCCCTCTTTTTCTGCCCCTCCCACAGTTATGCTGTCTCTGTCTCAAAAATAAATGAACATTAAAAAAAAAATAACTGAGGTGGGGCACCTGGCTGGCTCAATCCATAGAGCATGAGACTCTTGATCTCAGAGTCATGAGTTTGAGCCCTACACTAGGCATAAAGCTTACTCACAAAAAATAAAAATAAAAATAACTAATGTATATTTAAAATGGTTCCAGACTTTTTGAACACTGTAGTTTTCAGAATACATTTAAACCAAAGAATAGCATGGATTTGCCATTGTTCTGAGGAATCCACTTGACCCCACATCAATGTCACTTGCTCTTGCTCTAATCCCAAGAAACAAAACAAACAAGCAAAGACCCCACCAACCAGAACGGTGTTCTCCTTTAACTGCATCTCCACATGTTTAAAATTTAAAATCTCTGGTTCAGGCATGGTGGAAGAATATTTCTATGAGCAGGTGTGTTGTAAGACAAATTGAATTCTTTCTCTGAGGCCCCTTCAGTGAGGCAGCTGACGATCAGCAGCTGCAAGTTTTTTGTTTTCTTCCCCAGCTTGTCTTTGTTAGCTCTGGTCACTGAGCCCTTTTCCCTAATGAACAGGCTGAGGCTGGGGGGCAGCTGGACTGGATTGCTCCTATTCACCACTCAGACATGCAACGCCGAAATGTGCCCCCAGCCAGCAAGAATTGTGCTTACTTAAGTAATGCAGGGTCTGAAATATTAGATAACAAAATCACTCCATTAATGACACAAAATGGAAAATGACCATTTGATCCAGTAAATTTCTCCCTATGCTCTCCACATAGTACTTGGATACATTTATTCCACATTAAAACCCCCAATAACAAAGGCCTATTTCAGGGACCCCAACTTTGTAACAAGCAGGAATTAAAATGAAATTCTTACACCACCTATTCTTTTTTTTTTTTTTTTTTTTTTTTGTAAGTGATTTTCAAAGTCGTAGCCTAAAAGTGGCTTACGATCAGAGGTCACAAATATTCTTTCTGGTATGAGAATTAAATTTCCTGTCTAAAAACTCCAGTCCTGACTAAAACTAAAATAACATTTCCGTTGGCATATCTAAACTAAATTCTAAGGCTACTCTTGCAAAAACAAACAGATGGTAATCATGTGAGGCTTTTCTCTAACTACAAATACAAGACTTCTGTACAATAAACTCCACTCAACTGCCTTTGAAAGGCAATAAAGTGTAACACACAACACTTTAGGCAGTGTTTAGAGTCCTATGCAACTGAGAAATCCTAAAATCACAACCTGTGTTTATTTCCTCTAAAAATTTAGTTCAAAAGGGAAAACAAGGGAATTCCATTCAGAAGGAGAAAACAATGAAAAACCTTAATAAGTGAATAGTGTGGGTACAAAATTAAACCTGCACATAATGGTGGCTGCAAAGATGAAAATGTATGCTGCTCCTGAAACTGAAAGATTACGGAGGAGGTGAACTGGAATGCTTGAGCGCACTAGCCTGGATTTACACGGTGTTGGGAAATGGCACTTTGCAATTCCTGAATGCTGCATTTTGATTTTTCTGATGCCACATTACAATTTAGTTTGCAGTCCACTCCAGTACTGGTTTTCATCTTAGCCATGCCTGTGCTTGTATAACATTGTCTTATTTATTTACCTGTATCTATCTGCTTCTGTTTTAAAATCTTAATGCTGTACTTCAAGGCATAAACTTCTTCGCCACCAATAAATTCAGTGTGCATGTTCTCTAGCAACCCGTGTCATTAATTAAATGCAGTGATTCTACATAATATTTCCTTATATCGAAATCTTTCGGAGTTCTTTCTCTGGGGAACAGTCTTCTTCTGAGAAGGGGAGAAAAAAACACTCTCAGTGAAGCACATGGGGAAAAAAAAAGACATCCCGATGCGCTTAGGCACATGGTACTCCGGGTATCCTATAATGGAACTATTGATTATACAGTTTCCCTGTGTGGTTGGCAGGTAAAAGTAAATCTTTGGGGACTCTGTGGCCAGGGCCAGACTTAGCCACCTGCTTCTCCAGGACAGCAGAGCATGTAGCCATATGTGTGAGATCTCTATTCTGAAAAGCTTAAAGCTTACTCTGCTCCCCGGAGGCCCAGATGAAGGTCAAATATTTATACGATAGCTCCACAAAACCATCGAGTCAGATAATTCCATATGTCACACATATTTTTAATTTTTCTTCTCAGTTAAAATAAGCGAACAACATTTGATCAAAGCATCCACCCTAAAAGACATAATTGATTTTTTTTTAAATAAGTGTTTTAGAAAAGCAGTGGATGGTATATAACCAATGTATATTATATCAATAATTTTTTACGACCCTTTACTTTCTCAGGCCAAATAAAATGCTAACATTTCAGTTTCAAACTTGAAGATACGAAGAGTAAACATTTTCCTTCTAAATTTTCTACTAATTTTTACCAAGTTTTAAAATTTGTAGTTTCTAGAGAAATGTATTTGTCAGAATCACAGTGGATTCATGACAAAGTCCTAAATGTTTGAAACAAAATGTAGGGAAAATCTGGGCCAAAAGATGGTGAAATGAGGGCTTTTTTTAAACAAAAGTTCATTTAATTTTTATTTTAAAAATTTGTTTAGATTTTAAAATAGGAAATACCTTAACACAGTCCCAAATATACCTGTCAATGAAATCCTTACATAGAGAATGGTGGGATCAAATCGTTGGATTTCTAATTTTCATACATGTTGCCAAATTTCCCTCTGTAAAAGTTGTACCCATTTACACTCCTACCAACAATCTCTGGGAAAAGATTGTTTTCCCACATCTTCTGACACAAATTATTAGCAAAATGTGTTCATATTTGCTAATCTGAAAGACAATAAATAGTACCTCAAAGTGTTTCAATGTGTACTGCTCTTGTGAGTAAAGTCACGCGCTTTTTCCTACACTGAAGAGCATTCATACTTCCTTTTCTGTTAACTATCTCCTCATTTGTTTTACCTATTTTTATTTGTCCATTGGTCTTTTTCTTATTGATATGTGAGAGCCCTTTGTATATTAGGTAGATTAGCCCTATGTCTGTGGTGTGAGTTACAAATACTTTCTCCTAATTTGGAGATTATTTCTTGAATTTATTTATGGTAATCTTTGCATGCAGAAATTCTTTACATGTAGTTGAATTTATCAGTTTTTTTTTTCTTATGGCTTATTGTTTTTACATCATATAGTGAAGAAAGCTTTTCCCTACTCCAATTTTATCAACAGATTTTCCTATGGTTTATTGAAGTATTTCTTTTATGCTTTAATTGTTCACATTTAAATCTTTAATTCAATGCTACTTACTGTGGTGTCACGTAAAAATTATTTTTCAAAATTGATCATAGTCCCTATAGCAATTGTTGGTCCCTACAGACTTAAGATGCCACCTTAATCATACATTCAATCTTCATATGTATCCCAATCTATTTCTTGGCCTTCTATTCCCTTCCATTGGTTTGTATCTTTTTCTATTCCAATACTATGTTCTATGTGTTATAGTGCTATAGTGTTTCTTCTTTTATTTAATATTTATTTATTTATTAGAGAGACAGAGACAGAGCATGAGTAGGGGAGGGGCAGAGAGAGAGAGACAGGGACACACAGAATCTGAAGCAGGCTCCAGGCTCTGAGTTGTTAGCACAGAGCCTGGTGCGGGGCTCGAACCCACAAACCATGAGACCATGACCTGAGCTGAAGTCAGACGCTTAACCGACTGAGCCACCCAAGTGCCCCTATAATGTTTTTAAATATTTAATGCTTTAAATACCTAATACAATATTTTTAAATATTTGAAACATCCAGGTTGGTCCTCTTCCCCTCACACATTATTCTCCTTTTCCATCAATTTTTGGTCATTTTTTTCTTTTTTCTTTTTCATTTGAATATTAGACTCAGCTTGTATAGCTCAAAAAAATAAAGAAAAACATCAGTGATATTATTTTTGGAGGATGTTAAATACTCAGATAAACTTTGGAAAAAATGTATGAGATACTGAATTTTCCTATGTGGAAACAAGGTATGCCTTTCCAATTGTTCATGTCTTCTTTAAGATATGGGGAATATATATAAAACTTTTTCATAAAAAATCATGTACTTGTCATTTTGTTCATTCCTAGTTATTTTATCTTTTATGTTGAAACTGTAATTGAGCGTACAAAGAGCTGCAAGGTAAGATTTCCATACGCAAATAAAACACGCAGGTCTCCAAGACCACTAAAATATAATACGATGCATGTCATAAAAAAGTCTGTGAACACATTCTACAGGACTGGGGTCATGAGGATGATGGCACAGAACAGTGTCACCTGAAGGATAAATAGGTGTCTCTCAAAAGACAAAGAGGCACAAGTGCTTCCGATGGATGGAGGAGTTTGTACAAAACTGCAGAGGCCTGAGAGAAAAAGGTAACTTGATGTATTGCAATAGTTTCCCAGAACAAATCTGTCAGCCTCAGACAGAATGGGGGGAGATAAGGCTGAAAAGGTGGACAAGGGCCCAATCACAACGGGGATTTATGTCCTGCCAAGGGGTTTGGATTATACAGATACTGAAGGGTTATAAATAGACAAGGTCCAAAGTGCCCCAGAAAGGGACTAGCCTGGTAATTAGGAAAATAGAGGTTATTTCAATTTTCAAGGTATTTCAATTTTCAGACAAAGGTCTGAAATAAGATCAAGGAATGGATTAAAGAGATGCTTAAGAAGTAGAATTTTAGGACTTATATAATGGTGTATTTTATCTATTCCTTTAAAATTTATTTTCTTATTTTGAAAGAGACAGAGCACAAGTGGGGGAGGGGCAGAGAGAGAGGCGAAAGAGAGAGAATCCCAAGTAGGTGCCATGCTGTCAGCACAGAGCCCGACGTGGAGCTCCATCTCATGCACCACAAGACCATGACCTGAGCCGAATTCAAGAGTCTGATGTTCAACCAACTGAGCCGCCCAAGCACCCCAAGAATTTTAGGACTTATAAATGATAGAATATGGCAAGTAAGAGAGAGAATTCTAGCTTTTTGGCATGCACATGTTCCTGGCCAGGATTAGAGAGAGAACCTCAAGGAGATAGATAGACAAATAGAGATAATTAAAACACACAGGTACAGTTAACTTACTCATTTAGTGGTGGTTTATTTCACATTCAACCTGAGAGCTAAGGGAAAGGACAGAAGCCTGACAACAGAAAACTAGGAAATCTCAAATAAGTGTCAGATGGAGAAAAGGAATCCTTGCAAGACTGACTGAGGAATGACCAGAACAGTAAGCAGAATTTATTCACTGGTATCCCAGAATCCAGTATAAGACCAAATTCATAAAGAATGAATGGTCACTAGAATCAAAGGTAAAAATAATATTTGAATAACTCTTACCTAATCAAAATCATAGGGACACTTGAAGTGCTTTGAATCTGGGGTGGAAGGGAGAAATCTTAGTTAAATATTTATTAATCTGACACATGCCTAGAATATTCAAGAATACATCAACCATTGATCGCAGTCTTCCCTTTGGAAGTTTTGCTTCATGATTCATGTTTTGTTTTATAATAAAGGTATTTTTGGAGTGCCTAGGTGACTCAGTCAGTTAAGCGACCAACCCTTGATTTTTGCTCAGGTCATGATCTCATGGTTCATGAGTTTGAGCCCCACAAAGCCTGCTTCGAATCCTCTTTTTCCCTCTCTCTCTCTCAGCCCCTCCCCAGCTTGAGCTTTCTCTCTCTCAAAAATAAACATATATACATGTATGTATGTGTGTGTGTATACACACACACATACACACACACACACATAAGATATTTTTAATAGCCAATTATAAAAGTTTACATTATTGTTAAGAAAAAGTGAAAGGGAGCAAGAAAACATTGCAAAGGAGGAAGATGTTTAACATTTATCTCAAAGTTTTGTAGACATTATTTCTGTGTCTTTTGTAAAAAAACAGATAAAGCAAAATAAAAAAAAAAGTAGTCACTCTTCCTCACAATTTTGATGGTTTGGATAATGAGGAGGATGATAATGAAATCAACAATCCTAATGTCATTGTTCAGTCATTAAGACCTGTAACAAGGACCTATGTGAAGGTACTGGGAGTTTTTAGTGGATTTACTGGTAGTTGACCTGAACCACCCACACTTTCTCCCCAGAAGCAGTTTTCTTGATTTACTCAAAATATAACTCTATCTTTAGCTAATATATTCAGCTTTTCTCAATTTCTATTCTCACGGATTTTTTTCATATCATTCTACATCCCTGAAAACTTTGAAACTCACTTATCAGATTATCGTCCTCCATAAACACATTGATTCAACAGTGAATTAAGAAACATAATCTTTGGGGCACCTGGCTGTCTCAGTTGGTGGAGCATGCAACTCTTGATCTCAGGGTTGTGAGTTCAAGCCCCGTGTTGGGCATAGTGCTTACTTAAAAATAAAAAAAAAATTTAAAAAATTAAAAATTAAGGAAGGGAATTAAAAAAAAAAAAAAAGGAAAGACAAATGTTGCTCTCAATTGCCCCAACTTTAGCATGTGTTACTGAATCAACTCCCTTTATCTCTCTAGACTTCAGTCATTTCTTAGACTCTCCAGATACCACATTCCAAAATTAAAACTTTGCTATGATATTTGTGAAGAAAAGCCAGAAAGAATTCTAGGGGCATCAAATAAAATTAAAATCGACAGCAAAACACTTCATATTTGGCATTCTGACAGTGAATATGAGCTCTTACCTTTACCTTTCCTTTTTTTTTCTTTCCTTTTTCTTTAATGAGTTTCTTTCTTTTTTTTTTTTTTTTAAGTTTATTTAGTTTGAGAAAGAGAGAC
>NW_024412376.1:72906741-72946176 GCF_014898765.1 Herpailurus yagouaroundi
CCCCCCCCCCCCCCCCCCCCCCCCCCCCCCCCCCCCCCCCCCCCACGACAGGAGATCCAAAGCAGACTCCTCACTAACAGCAGGGAGCCCAATATGGGGCTCAAACTCACAAACCATGAGATTATGACTTGAGCCAAAGTCGGACAATTAACCAACAGAACTGTCCCTTTTCTTTCCTTTTCTTTTCTTCTTTTTGAGGATGATGGGGTAGGAAGGTGGTGATGAACAGAGGCACTTCACTAGAAATCTACTAATTTTGTTGTACAAAAGTTTAGATGTTCTTTAGTAAATGTTGCAGAGGAAAACTATAGAAGTGTGATGCATGACAGGAAGTTATTCATTTTAATATTTTAAAAAGGCAATAATGCACACATGTGACAATTTGTATAATATATGTGTTGCAATACTTAATATATGTATATACTTTATACATACACAAGTATGAAGACAAATTTATTTGCTAAATTTATAGTCATTTTTCTATTTCTATTTTGGTTTTAATTAAATTATTAAATTATTTTATTTTAAATAAATTAAAATTTATTTTAATTATTTGGTTTTATATTTAATTAAAATATATATGAAAAGCAGCAGATAGAGAAGGATTTCTCCAAATTAATTTTAAGTGTGTTCATGGTCTGCAAGATGAAAATTAGGCATTTTTGAATTTAAAAAAAGGTGCTGTGATCAGATCTGCTTAGTCAGTACTGTGTACTACGGGTTTATCTTAGGGATTAAAAATTCAGTGGCTTATGAAAGGTTCTGAGAAATCCTGCTGTGGAGGAATCTGCTCAACTTTATTTAACACACAGTTTCCCAAAATTATTTTATTTTCTTAAGTTTATTTATTTATTTTGAGAGGGAGAGAGCACGTGCAAGGGAAGAACAGAGAGAGAGTTGGAGAGAGAATCCCAAGCAGACTCTGCATTGTCAGCACAAAGCCCGACGTGGGACTCCACTCACGAGCCATGGGATCTTGACCTGAGCTGAAATCAATAGTCGGCTACTTAACCAACTGAGGCACTCAGGCACATTTATTTAATGGGACATTTTAATTTTTTTAAGCAACCTCCTATTAATATCTCATGAACCTCTAGTGCTCTCATAACAATTTGGGAATAGCTGACCAATGCAGTGTGCTTCAGATATGCAGCAGCTATTTATAAAATAAAAGATACCTCCTCAAAATATAAAAAATAAAATTAATTTAAAAAAACAAAGACCCTCAGCACTGACTGTACACTAGGCTGGCTGAGCACTTTTTTTCTCATTCACTAACATTGCCTTTCAACCTAAAAGTCATCCTGGAAAACCCGGCAAATTCATATGATGCATGTGGCTGAGACTGAATGAAAGGCAGAGGACACTTCTGGCAAATGGCACCAAGTATTACAGTTGTTAAAGACCATCACTCATTTTGGGCACAAAACCTCTTCTGAATTGCACCCTAAGGGCTCAGTGAGTGAGGGGAAAATTGCACCTACAAGGAGGCAGGCATAATTGACTTTTGCTTGAAAGAGTCCATTTGCCCTTGGCAAAACCACCAAATGTACCTTGAAAATGGCAATTATTTACTATCACTGGATTATCTTAAGATTGATGAAACACTCACAGTGCATCAGACCTTGTGTAAAAATATTAGTCCAACTAATAGAGTTTGTATGATTCCAGTAGCTTTGAAGAATAAAATATGAAGAATTAAGACCATCACACTTAGGACCACAGCTCAAAAGATGACCTTTGTATACGGTATTATGTCTCGCATGCTATCTAATTAGACAAAGTAGTCAATGGTAGCAATGTTTTGTCAAAATTGACCCTGCAATTAGAAAGATGGCCAAAATATTTGTGTACACATAGACTCTAAAAAAAAAAAAAAAAAAGGATACATTCTCCCCAAACAGGGGAGTTCTGTCGCGTCTTTTTAAGTATTTAACTAGCAACGAAAAATCCAAGAAATTTGATGAAGGCATCACCTCTGCATTTGAAGGGCTTGAAGTGAAAAACCGGTTGTGCTGGTTGTGTTTGCTAAGCATATTTGATACCAGTAGTTTTGAGGAAGGGGAGCTCCTAGAGTTGGTCTGTCAGAAATTCCACAGAACAGGGATGTAGGTGCAATCTGAAATCTTTACGTAGTCTTACTACAGGAAAATTCATTTCACCATAATCTCAACCATAATCTTAACATACCAGAGAGCACAAACACACTTAGCAGAGAACCCTAAAATGTATGTGGAGTAAAATAGATGAAATATTATGAAAGTTAAGTGAATGGTGCAATAAAAGGAACTGTTCCCATTGCCTTCTACAACCATTGGACATGTTTTAAGTGAGTATATATGTTTTCCTTTTTTAAATATAGTTTTATTGAGGTAGAATTGATACACAATAACCTGTGTATAAAGAGAACAATTTTATGAGTTTTCATATATGTACATACCCGTAACCACAGTTAAAATATTGAACATTTATTACTTCCTGTCAAATGACAAAACTAAAACAATTTAGTAACGAATTTGATGTCCTTTATTCAAGGGGAACCACTCCATGGATTTGGGGGGGTGCGGTGCCTCACAAGCAGTAGCGTACTCTTCCCAAAGGATTTTGGGTAAGAGCAAGGTTTACAGAGCATTAGAAGAGGCGTGGAGAAACAGGGCATTATTGGTGAGGAGGTGAGGATTTCCTTATTAGACTAGCAGGTCCTATTTTCTAAGTAAGGTAAGCTTACTGAAGCTGAGCTGGAAGATTGTGATTGGTGTGTGTTAGATTTCCTTGACAGTGAGGCGTTTGTAGTAACTGCAGACTGACTTAGGTTTGGATTTGTGACATGGGCCCAGCCACTGGAACCGCCTCCATAATGTGGGTTCTAATGTATAAATTAACTTCATCTTTCCAAAAGCTTCTTCCCAGCCGTTTGTAATCTGTCTCCCTACTCTCATCCTTGTCCCCGGGAACTCACTTGATCTCCTTTCTATCACTATTGATTAGTTTGCATTTTCTAGAATTGTCTATAAATGGAATAATACAGTATGTGTTTGTTTTATATCTGGCTTGTTTCACTTAGATCATTATTTTGAGATCATCTGTGCTGTATGTATCAATAGTTTTTCCTCTTTTTTTTTTTTTTTTTACCCATTTAGCAGTTGAGTTGTTTCAAGTTTGGGACTATTACAAATAAAGCTGCTATAAATATTTGCATACTAGTCTTTGTATGGATTCATGCTTTTATCTATTTTGGGTAAATATTTAGGAGTTGAATGGCTGGATATGATAAATGTATGTTTAACTTTTTAAGAAACTGTCAAATTGTTCTCCAGAGTGATTGTTCCATTTTACATTTCCACCAGCAACATATGAATTTGGAAAGAATGTAGAATCCTCACCAATACCCCATAAAAATGGATCATCCTATAAAAACCCAATGTATATATCACAAAGAATTTCTTTTCTAAACATGCTTCAATTTTTTATTACATGTAAATATAATTTCATTATGGGCTCCTACATTTTCCATCTTTGAATTATTACATATGATGTAGGGAAGATAATCAAGAATAAATAGCTCTTTGTTTCACTTTGACTTTCAAATTAGAATTCATTTGTGTGAATAGTAAAATGTTAATATTGAAACCCAGGTTTTATAGAAATAGGCAAAGGTCTTCCAATATCTAAAGTTTATAGGGGCGCCTGGGTGGCGCAGTCGGTTAAGCGTCCGACTTCAGCCAGGTCACGATCTCGCGGTCCGTGAGTTCGAGCCCCGCATCAGGCTCTGGGCTGATGGCTCAGAGCCTGGAGCCTGTTTCCGATTCTGTGTCTCCCTCTCTCTCTGCCCCTCCCCCGTTCATGCTCTGTCTCTCTCTGTCCCAAAAATAAATAAACGTTGGGAAAAAAAAAATTAAAAAATAAAAATAAAAATAATTTAAAAATAAATAAATAAATAAATAAAGTTTATAGTTACACACCAAGAATAAGACTTGGGGAGTATAAAGTATACTAGGAGGAACAAAACATAAACTTCATTCTGATAAAGCCGTTTTCAGGGAGGATATATGATAGGCACATGCATGATATGGAAATGCATGATATGATGTAGGCAAAGTCCCTTCTTATGAGAAATGGTAAAGACTATTTAGGGTGGGTGGGTGTGAATTGGGGGAGAGATGAGTAAATGAGGTAGAGAAATGAAAATGTTTAGGAATAGTGAAATAAGTATTCTGACTTCCTATTACAATCCAAACCTCAGGGGAATCGGGAGGAAGGACACCCAGATAGATCTGGGATAATCCAAGATTATTTGAGCAAGTGTTCTATTTCCCTAATCATAGAACAGACTTCATTTCAGAGTACAGTCTCAGGACACCATGGACCAAGCAAAGTGAACAACTTGTTGAAGGCATAGAGAAGTCAGTAAGCACAAAAATGATCCTCTCCCCACCAGGGCATGTGTGTCTAGACCTCTCATTTCAATGCTGGAGGGAAGAAAGGAAGAGAATATGCATTGACAGAGAGGAAACAGCACTTAATGGGAGGTGAACACTGAATTGACTGAATATCCCAAAGAGAATTTGAAGGTGACACCAAGATGTACTGACTGACTATTCATTGGCAATTTTTGTCTTATTCCTGATCTGTATCATTCCTTATTTCCCCCAGTACAGGTGCAGAAGCATCCACGGACACTGATACACCAGCAAGCAGGAATGGTGTTCTAAGGAAAGGCAACATAAAATATAGGAGGGACGCCTGGGTGGCTCAGTCAGTTAAGCTTCCAATTCTGGATTTCGGCTCATGTCATGATCTCATGGTTCATGGGATCAAGCCCCACATTGGGCTCTGGACTGACAGCTGGAGCCTGCTTGGGATTCTCTCTCTCTCTCTCTGTCTCTGCCCCTCCCCCACTCACATTTTCTCTTTCTCTCTCTCTCTTAAAGTAAATAAATGAAGGTTTAAAATACAGCAAATAGCTAAAAGTTTTTTCATATCTATCTCACAGTGTATACATTCTACACATCCTAAATATTTGTCAAATTCATTTATTTCTCTCCATTTCTGAACCCCTAGCCTAAACTACAAACATCTCTTATCTGAAATAACACTACAGCTGTCTTCTGAATTATTTCCCTGAACCAATTTTTCCCTCGAGAAGAATTATTTAAACTAATGGAGACCTGCCCATGAAAACTTGCATTCTCAGTGCTGCCACAACTTCATTAGTAGAAGGAACTCCCTAGTAGCTCTTAGCTAATTCTCCCATGAGTTATTGACCTAGCCTGCATGGAAGTATTTAAATTTTGTAAACAATCACAAGAATTTTCTTTTTGCTATTAGGTGCAATGAATTTACCAGAGAAGGATATTATGTCTACTTGTTTATTGCCATATGTGGCAAAACATGAAAGAAGAAATGTCCTTTCCTCAAGTGTAATCTGTAAAGATGTTGCTGTCTCAGAAATTATGTCAAAATTCTTACAAGAAAATCAGTTAGATCCAAATGTGTTTCAGTTAATCCAGTCACTATTCCATTCAGGTCCAAGTGTCAGCATGCAAACCTACCTAGCAATGAATAAGATGTCCCAGACTGTCAAATGGAAACATGTTTGTGTGTATAGATGAGCTAAGGAATGCAATTGTCACCAGAATGTAGGCTGCATGTACCTGGGAACTTCGCCTCGTTTACCTCTATGCTGCTAGCACCCATAACAATGCATAGCATATAAAAGATACACAAGAGGAACAGAATTGGTAGGAGGTGCATATTAAAAGATTTATTGCAAGGAGTGGCTTATGCAATTGTGGGGCTGGCTAGGCAAGTCCAAACTCCATAGGGCAGGTCATCAAGAAAAAGGCAAGCTGGAATTCTCAGGTACAGGCTGAAGCTCCTGTCCACAAGACAATTTTTTCTTCATTCAGAAAACCTTGGATCTGTTTTTAAAGCCTTTCAGTTGATTGAATTAGGCCCATCCAGATCATTTGGGTTAATCTCCCTTATTTAAAATCAGTTAATGGACTTTAATCACATCTTTTTTACAGCAACATCTAGATTAGAGTTTGATTATATAACGGGACTGTAGCCTCATCAAGTGGACACATCAAAAAGACAGTCACAGTAACCATGTGCATGTAGAGGGATGGGACAGGAGTGAAGGGACAGCAAGAAGGGGACAGGAGTGGAGTGCCTGGGGGCTCAATCGGTTAAGCATCCGACTTCAGCTCAGGTCATGATCTCACGGTCCGTGAGTTCGAGCCCCGCGTCGGGCTCTGTGCTGACAGTGTGGAGCCTGCTTGGATTCTCATTCTCTCTCTCTCATTGTCTCTCTCTGTCCTTCTCTGCCCCTCCCCTGCTCACACTTGTGCAGGCTTGCTCTCTCTCTCTCTCTCTCTCTCAAAAATAAATAAATAAACATTTTAAAAAAAAAGGAGGGGGGAGAAGGGGACAGGAGAATGCTGGTACTCTAAGCATATTCTGTCCCAGGATGAGGATAGATTTTATACATATAAGCAATGGATCATTGTCTACTATGTTCCATCCCCCCACCAAATTTGTGTCTTCTCTTTTTTTGCAGTGGCTATCACTTAAAAACATGAAATGTTGATCTGCATGGGTGCATTAGAGATGATAAAGTGGAATCTGTCTCCCTGGAACAAACCCAAGCATGGATATGTAGTTCTTAGATACACCAAGACAGGTATAAAAAAAAAAAAAAAAATCCCTCTCGCAAACATGATGGACATTAAAGAACAAAGAAGCATCTGGGATTAATCAAAGAATAATGACTCAGAGTGGAGTGTTGTCTAACAGCTGAGAGAAGGGACTTTCATACATTGACTATTAGAGATTCTGATTATGCCAGCCTTGTTATGGCCTCAAAACTATTGTTTTGGCTCGATACCTACATTGTTTTAGAAAATTATTAATTTAGTTTGCCAAAACACTGTAATTTCAACAATTCCTATTGAGCTATGAAATTAAATGTTAATTTTCAATTTCGTCTTGGAGGGATATAGTTATGAACTACCCGAAGTCAAAAAATGCAAATGCACTCATGTATATGTGTGTTTCCTTATAATTAGTTGGTTTAAAAGCATTTATTACTTTTGCAGTACAAAACTAAGCAGCGTATTAACATAATATATATTACCATTAAACCATCAGGCTTCCTGACCTCCCTCCATTCCTTTTTAAACTCTACTTTTTCCAAGATCTCTGATGAATTTCCACCATTTGGGGGAGCTAACAAGCCTACACCACAAGGCTACAGGATATTTTCTGAAAGTATTCACTTAAATTTGGCCCACTGTGATGTATCTTAACATCTGGTAATCCAGAGACTTACATTATGAAATTATAATGAGAACATACTGTACAAGGCTGCTGAGGCTTTCAGAGGCACAAGAGCTTATTTTTATCCCCAGAATCAATTAGCTACAATAAATATAAAACACCACTACAGATAGAAGGAAATTTGGTAGGTAAATATTATGGCTAAGAGGAATCAATGAATCAGTAAGACCACATGTTTGATCATCTGTTTGTGTCTACAGGCTTCACTTTCATCAATATTATAATGTGAATTGTCTCATTAAAGTTATTTATAATATGACTTTCTGCTATCTTATTAAGTAAGAATTTTTAACTTGGGAAACTGACAACCTCTTTGTGTTCTCAGTTTTCTCATTTAAAACATGATAACTAGATCTCTAGGGTTACCTCTAGTCCTAGCATTGGTTTTTATCTGCTTTAAGAGAAAAACAACTTGGAGATCTATCTGCACATAAATCAAAGTAGCATTTGTGTCCACAGAGTCCATAGAATCATCCCCGTGGAACCTGGCACACTAGAAAATCTTCCTCCTTGCTTTATACTGTTTTAAGACCAAGTTCCTTTATTCTCCCATCAGATTTTTTTTTTTTTTACACCATTTGAGTTATCCAGCAAAAGCTTCGATATTGGTGTCTGCTTAAAAACTGTCACTACATTGAGGCACGTGGGTGGTTCAGTCGGTTAAGTGTCTGACTTCGGCTCAGGTCATGATGTCGAGGTTCATGGGTTCGAGCCCACATCAGGCCCTGTACTGACAGCTCAGCCCCTGGAACCTGCTTTAGAGTCATGTCTCCCTCTCTCTCTGCCCCTCCCCTGCTCACGCTCTATTTCAAAAATAAATAAAAATTTAAAAAAATTTTTGTTTTAACTGTCAGTACATTAAAGACTCTAACCTCCTTCTACTAGTCCATCTATCGGTCCTCATGCACACAATTAGGCTAATACTACCTCTCCTATGGACCCAATAGGAGTACATCTTGGTTAGGTTACAATAAGATACGCTAGCAGGGAAGAAGATTGTACATAATGAGGCATTGTACATATTTTAGCTGTTGCTATTTAACAAAAAGAGATGCAAAGCACATCCCAGATTAGTCATCGTATCTCCAGGTACTATTCTCCCATTTCCATCCCTAAATCTGGAGGCTGGAAGTAACTATATTTGATTGGCCTGTAGCAAATAGCTTCCTTCCTCTCCCTTACAGAGTAAATGCATGCTGACTTCTTCTCACCTCAATCCTTCTTTCCATTGGCCTCCTAGATACTTGCTTCTACATCTCAAACCTTGGGATAACAAGTCTACATAAGTCAGAAGTGGATCACCCACTCAAGGTACTTCAGTCATTATCCTGTAGGGGACACTCCTGATGTGGTCACCAGGATAACAAACACAAAGGTCTACTGAGGACACTTGATTCCCACGAATGTGTTTAAGTACCAAAAGAGCAAAGGGTTTTCTGTGTTTTGTTTCATGCTGCATCCCAGTTGCCAGAAAAGTGCCTGGCTCATAGTAGATGCTCAACAAATATCTAATGAACAAATTCACTGGCTTTAAGTATGCTTCTTTTACAGTTTCTAAAAGAGTTCTTCTTCCACAAACATACAGCTGTTATTACTCTGCAGTGTAAACCACTGATTTCTTTAGTGAAACAAACACTGAGGAAATGTTAGAGTATAACCCACATCCTAATTTGCAACCCATTCCTCCTTTGTCATACTAGATCTCCTCTGGTATCTGAGTCACCTCCCCTGCTTCTTTATCCTTTGCTGTTGCATACTTAATATTGTCACTTCCTAGAATCCAAAATGACAAATATAAAATTCCCTATTTTCATATGTAATGTATCTATGAAAAAAAAATGTTACAACATTTATTGTCTCAAAGTTGGGCAACAGACCTTCATGTTACAGTTGTTCCCTCAGAAATCAAGCACAACAAATAATTCCTGAATTAAATTTCTTTCTGGCCCTCCCACAGGGCCATGCAATCTAGCTGGTGGGTGATAATTTTCACAGTTGTCTGGAAATTGCTGACCTGGGAGCCAACTGGTCATTTCCATGTCCTACCACATTGAGTCAGGCATCCTCTTGCCCAAAGACCTGCCACCTTCTATCATAGGCTTGTCAGAAAGCCGGCCTTCAAACTGAATCTGGTTAGTATCAGAAGCAAAGGATCAAGGGCCATTGTCTATCTCTTGCCCCCAACAACCAGGAGAGGTGAGCTCAGAGAGCATCACCCGGCTGTACTGCCACCTGCTTACAGCCCCGCACTGCCCACAGCACTGGGCAGAGGAAGTTCAAGCAGAAAGGCAGATAGATACTCACCCTATATGCCAACATAGTATGAACAGACAGGAGGATAGGACTGTAGACCCGTGGAAGACCTTGAAATCATTAGGTAATGGAAACGTGGAAAAAATTGACTTCGATATATGCAACATGTGTTGAGGTCTATCTAATGTGCTAAAGTGCAAATTAAGTGAAATTTGAACACAAAAGGTGGAACGCTGCACAATCTCATCGGCAAGCACCCAGTGCTCACGCTAAACAGCCCCACCTATTTCGTTACCCATTATGCTATTACTCTAGTGATTTTTTTTCCCATTTGATATTTCACGTATCTAAAATACTGGAAATGCTTAACAGTGAAATGCCTTAAAAGCACTGTTAACTGCTTTCTGTAAAAATGTCACCTACAAAGACATCTGTTGCAGTCACACAATATACGGCATCTCAGTCATGGTGAAGATTTTCCAAGCTGAATGTTACCAGGAAGATTCTTCCCCAGAGTCAAAAGCCATTTCTTCTATGCATGTGTTTCTTCTTCCCTATTCTCAACAGTTCCCTGACTGGAGTAATGTATTGGAAAACACTCTGCTGACTACCTTTCTGGGGTTTTTACAATTTGCATTTTATGCTCATGTGGGTTACCAAATCATGTGCCTTCGTATAAAACCAGCAGCGTACTTCAAATTCTGTAAGTTTGTATTTTTTATTGATGAAGCTTCTACTATGTTTTAAATCCTTAAATATATTTGAACTGTACATACAGACATAACTTATTCAACTAGAAAAAATTTGGCTCTGTATACAGAGAAGCTACACAGTTCTCTAAATGTATTGCACTGGTCAGTTATAAACAAGAACTAGAGAGCTAAACTGAATTCACCTGGATCTTCATCCCTCTGTATACTCCTTTAATCAGAGCCTAGGGTGTCTGACTCTTCCCCCCCAAATTATGCCTTCTAGGGAGAGCTGTGGACCCTAATCAGAGCATCCACTAGACAACTTGATAATGAGACTAAAGGTAGATTTCTATATTACTAAAACAATATACACATGTCCTCTAAAGCTAGTTTAACATTAAACCAAACACATCTGTATGGAATAGCAAATGTCCTCACAAATCTTCGGAGAACGACTTTACAAATACAGTCAAACCTTGGACTGCAAGTACCTTGTTCTGCACATGTTCCGCAAGACGAACAAACGTTTCTAATAAATTTTAACTTGACAAACGAGCGATGTCTTGCAATACGAGTAGTATGTGATGCCAAATGTCACATAACCACAACTGAGCCAATGGTTCTTGAAATTTGCTTTGATAGACAAGTGCTCTGGATTACAAGCATGTTTCAGGAATGAACTATGCTTGCAAATCAAGATTTTACTGTACCAAGAATAAGGTCTATCCTCAATAGAAGCTCGGGAAGAATTCTCTTTCTGTTAAAACCACAACCCAAATAGGAAAAGCACACTCCTACGAGAGCCTTCCTAGAACTTTTTTGCTCTCACTGCGTGTTTTTCACCCTTAGGAAAATGACTGGAGAGAAGCAGAGAAGATTCAGGCTGAAGTTAGCATTCTTAGTGCAATGGCACAGGTGGGTGTTGTGGGGTAGTCTAAGTTGTAATGCAAATCTCTCACCTGTCAGAGTCAAACATGACAAGTTTGCAGACACACTTGATTAATACCTGGAACTGAATCTCATTGGAGTGGCTTCGGCATAGAACAGTGTTTCAAAAGTGAGTATTTTGAGGGAGGCCCAGAGATAATGTAATAGACAGATTCGATACATAAATAATTCCATCTTCATGTCAGCAGATACAGGAGTGCGGTCCCGTTTCCAATGACAACATCGCCATTATTTAAAAGCAAGGTACATAAAAGTTTAATTGTAGAATTCAGGTAGTGGATCTATAAATATTCACTATATAATATTTCAACTTTCTGTATATTTGACCTTTTACTAACAAGATGTTGGACAGGGTAGGGCAGAAATCAAGCCACAGAGGAGTTGGTTCACTGAGCTCAGTTTATCAGTTACTATGTATGGCTACAACACACACTGGTGACCTAACTGCAAAGCCTAAATCCAGAGACCATCTCAGTGTTCTCCCCAGAGTGGGGTGCATGAGCTCACTCTTGACTGCTGCTATGAACTTTAATCATAGTAACATCTGGGACAACATGGATGGACCTTGAGGGCATTATGCTAAGTGAAATAAACCAGACAGAGAAAGAAAATACCACATGGTATCACTTATATTCAGAATCCTAAAAAATGTCAAACTCATGGAAACAGAGTAGAAAGGTGGTTGCCACGGGGTGGGGGAAAGAGGCAGAGGTTAGTAAAAGGATACAAACTTTCAGTTATAAATTAAATAAGGTCTGAGATCTAATGTAAAACATAGTGCCGACAGTTGCTAACACTGTATACTATAATTGAATTTTGCTAAGAGAGGAGAACTTAAATGTCCTCATCAAAAAAAAAAAGCAAGAAAAGAAAAGAAAAGATAAAAATGTGAGACATTTCCTGTGTTAATTAGATGAAAGGATCCACACTGTATACACATATCAAATTACCGTGATGTGCTCTTTAAATATCCTACAATTTTATTTTCAATTATACCTCAAAAGAGTTGAAAAAAATTTACATAGTAATCTACTAGAATTGGATACATTTCCAGGGCTCTAAACACCCAGTCCTCTTTATTCTTCACACAGGAAGCCATGAGCCTAGTAATAAAGACCTGCTTTGAATCAGTTCAGATCCTAACTGACCTCACTGCTTATACTGATCAAACTTCCTGATCTTCTCCTCATACATCAGGAAAACCAAGATACTAACTTAAATTTTACACAGTTGATGCAAACCCATTGCAAAAGACCTTTGGTTATGATTCCATATTGGCTGAGCCTTTGTCCAGGCGAAAAATCGTCTAAAATTTTAAAATTGTTTTCAGGGGCACCTGGCAAACTCAGTCGGAAGAGCATGCAACTCTTGATCTCGAGATTGTGAGTTTGAGCCCCAGATTGGGTGCAGAGATTACTTAAATAAATAAACTTGGAAAAAATTAAAATTGCTTTTAGGCAATAGGATGTCAAATTATCATTATTATTTTGTCAAGAATGCTAAAAATATAGATAAATTCTGTTAAGTAGACTTTGCTTCCTTAACTTCCATACATCTAGAATAAAATACTTGGGTTGTTGAATGGTTGACCCTGAAGTCCTGAGAATTCCTGAAGTGTCTACTGTATCATGGAAGCGTATTGGAAGAGAGGAAAAGAGAAAGATAGCAGTTTAGTCTTCTTCCAGAACTCGGCTCCTACTGCCTTCTATTTTACCCATTAAAATATGGAGAAAGACGAAAAGAAACACAGGAGATAATTTTTTTTTAATTTAATTTATTTATGTTGGGAGAGAACGAGAGAGCAGAGGGAGGGGCAGAGAAAGAGGGACAGAGAGAGAATCCCGAGCAGGCTCCATGGTGTTAGCTCACAGCCCTATGCAGGGCTCAATATCACAAACTGTGAGATCATGACCTGAGCAAAATCAGGGGTCTGACGCTCAACCGATAGCCACCCAGGCACCCCCACGAGATAAATTTTTAAAGGGAGTTCAATTTCTTTTTATTTACTATTTAATGTTTGAGAAAGAGACAGAGCACAAGTGGGGGAGGGGCAAAGAGAGAGGGAGACACAGAATCTGAGGCAGGCTCCAGGCTCTGAGCTGTCAGCACAGAGTTCCACCTGGGCTTGAACCCACGAATCTCAAGATCATGACCTGAGCTGAAGTGGAATGCTTAACTGACGGAGCCACCCAGGTGCCCCAAGGGGGTTCAGTTTCTTAATTTTAGCTCCCATTTTGCACAATGATGTTAGAAGTCCAAGCACTTCAAATACATAGAGATTTAATGCACCCAAAGGTCAAGAAAACATAAACATTTTGTCACTGTCTGAATAATGATTTTATAATATGTGTACATGAACTAGAAAATAATAATCTAATATGTTGAATAAAATGAAATATATAACAATGTGAGGGAATAAAGCCATTATATTCAGAAATGCATATCATTTTGAAAATCAGACAGTTTTTCTTCAGGCAATAAAAGGGAATTTTGTCTTAAAAGATGGCTAAATATACTGCTTAGAGTTAATGAGAAAAATGAAAATGATTACTATTATTAGTCTTGTTGGGGTGGCTGAAATGGCATATGGGCCTGGTGCACTGGTTGCCATGGTGTATACTGTTGCGTTCTTCAAATAGAGGATAATACAGTTCTGCATTCAATAACAAGAGTTGAAAGAATGAATTCTACTGCACAGATTGCAAAACAGCTTTTTCATTTCTGCTTTCTCCTTCAACTACCAGGAGAAACCATACAACATATACTAAATGACGGGACTTTCTAGAACTGGTTAACAGAAATTTGTAAACATAGAATGTTCCAGGTGATTTAGTTTTGAATTTGGTCAGCATTTATGTCATTTCCCTCCACCACCACCCCCCCCCCCCCCCCGCTCCATTGGGCACAGCTTTCAACAGGGATTGATTTGTCTCATAAGAATCACAATTCATACCATGATGCCCTCCATCCTCTATGAACTTTCAAAAGCCCCTCTCTAGGGCTGTCCCCCATGTTCTCTATGACTTTCCCCCTATGACAGAGGTCCTAGAAATTCCCCATGGACTGAAGATATTTCACCAAATGACTTTTTTTAATTTTTTTTTTAATTCTTGTATCAACTCAATTGTATTTTTCAAAAGCACCGCTACTAATATATGCCTTTTTTTCTCTTTAAAAATATTATTGACTATATTCACTATGCAATACCTTTCATCTCTATGATTTATTTATTCCATTAATGCAAATTTGTACCCCTTAATACCCTTTATCTATTTCACCCATCCCCCCATATCCCCTCTGGCAACTACCTGCTAGATCTCTATATTTAAGAGTTTGTTGTTTTGTTTTGTTTTTTAGATTATACAGATAAGTGAAATCATGTGGTATTTGTCTTTCTCTGACTTATTTCATTTAGCATAATACCCTCTAGGTCCAACCATGTTGCTGCAAATGGCAAGATCTCATTCTTATGGCTTAATAATATTCCATTGTATATACACCACATCTTCTCCATTCATCTTTCAATGAACACTTGAGTTGCTTCTATATCTTGGCTATTGTAAATACTGCTGTAATAAACATAGGGGTGCATGGCCAACTAATCTTTGACAAAGCAGGAAAGAATATCCAATGGAATAAAGACAGTCTCTTCAGCAAGTGGTGCTTACACATTACACAAAAATAAACTCAAAATGGATGAAACACCTCAATGTAAGACAGGAAGCCTTCAAAACCCTCAAGGAGAAAGCAGGCAAAAACCTCTTTGATCTTGCCCGCAGCAACTTCTTACTCAACACGTCTCTGGAGGCAAGGGAAACAAAAGCAAAAATGAACTACTGGGACATCATCAAAATAAAAACTTCTGCACAGCGAAGGAAACAATCAGCAAAACTAAAAGGCAACTGACAGAATGGGAGAAGATATTTGCAAATGACATATCAGATAAAGGGTTAGTACCCAAAATCTATAAAGCACTTATCAAACTCAACATCCAAAAAACAAATAATCCAGTGAAGAAATGGGCAAAAGACATGAATAGATACTTCTCCAAAGAAGACATCCAGATGGCCAACTGACACATGAAAAAATGCGCCACATCGCTCATCATCGGGGAAATACAAATCAAAACCACAATGAGATACCACCTTACATCTGTCAGAATGGCTAACATTAACAACTCAGGCAACAACAGATGTTGGCAAGGATGCAGAGAAAGAGGATCTCTTTTGCATTGTTGGTGGCAATGCATGCTGGTGCAGCCACTCTGGAAAACAGTATGGAAGCTCCTCAAAAAAACTAAAAATAGAACTACCCTATGACCCAGCAATTGCACTACTAGGTATTTATCCAAGGGATACAGGTATGTTGTTTCGAAGGGACACATGCACCCCCATGTTTATAGCAGCACTATCAACAACAGCCAAAGTATGGGAAGAGCCCAAATGTCCATCAATGGATGAATGGATAAAGAAGATGTGGTATATATATATATATATATATATATATATATATATATATATATATATACAATAGAGTATTACTCGGCAATCAAAAAGAATGAAATCTTGCCATTTGCTACTACATGGATGGAACTGGAGGGTGTTACGCTAAGTGAAATTAGTCAGAGAAAGACAAAAATCATATGATTTCACTCACGTGAGGACTTTAAGAGACAAAACAGATGAACATAAGGGAAGGGAAACAAAAATAATATAAAAACAGGGAGGGGAACAAAACAGAAGAGACTCATAAATATGGAGAACAAACTGAGGGTTATGGGAGGGGTTATTGGAGGGGGTATGGCCTAAATGGGTAAGGGGCACTAAGGAATCTACTCCTGAAATCATTGTTGCACTATATGTTAACTAGTTGGATGTAAATTTTAAAAAATAAAAATAATTTTTAAATAAACAAATAAATAAACAAACATAGGGGTGCATATACCTTTTGAAGTTAGTGTTTTCATTTTCTTTAGGTAAATACTCATTAGTGGATTTACTGGATAATATGGTATTCCTATTTTTAATTTTTTGAGGAACCGCCATTCTGTTTTTCACAGTGGCTGCACCAATTTACATTCCCACCAAGAGCGCGTGCGAGTTCCTTTTTCTCCACATCCTCGCCAACACTTATTGCTTCTTGTGTTTTTGATTCTAGCCACTCTGACAGGTGGAAGGTAGTTTTGATTTGAGTTTCCCTGATGATTAGTGATGGTGAATATCTTTTCATGTGTCTGTTCACCATCTGTACATTTTCTTTGGAAAAATGTCTTTTCAGGTCCTCTGTCCATGTTTTAATTGGATTATTTGTGTTTTTAAAATTAATTTTTATTTTTAAAGAAGAATTCTCCATTGCTCTCTAGATTTCAGAATTTGCTGAATTCATATTCTTAATACAAATTAGATTATTGCCTTTCTAATTACTTTAAAATTGATAGTTCTACATAAAATAACAATATGACTCTTCAGTGGCTGTCAAAGATGATCATGTTTCAAAATTTAATGTTGGAGATCCCTAACAAAAAACTAAAACCTTTTTTCCTCCTTCAGCTTCTATAGTCCATCGAGTTTATGCTTTTCCTTCTGCCTCTCAAGGCTCACATTGCCTGCATTCCACTCTTTTTCTCTTTTCATTTAAAATAGACACTTTCTGAGGCCCCTGGTGGCTCAGTCAGTTAAGCATCCAACTCTTGATTTCACCTTAGGTCATGATCTCAAGGTTCATGGGTTTGAGTACCACATTGAACAGAGCAGAGCCTGCTTGGGATTCTCTGTCTCCTCCTCTATCTGCCTCTCTCTCTCTCTCTCTCTCAAAAAGAAAAAAAAAACCAGACATTTCTTGAAGTTTCTTCCTTTGATCAATTTTTTATCTCTGTACTCTTTTCCTCAATGACCCCATCCTTCACCAGGCTTCATAAATGTCCTCAATGAAGATGCCTACCTCATTCTAAGGAAATGATAGTTCCCAATCTTTCCCTTTAACATCCCTCATTACTGTATATATTGCATTGTATTGTATTGTATTGATCACCTAGGACTGCTATAACAAAGTACCACAGAGAGAAGATCTTAAACAACAAAAATGTATTTCCTCACGCTATGGAGGCTAGAAGTCTTAGATCAAGTTTCCCCGTGAGGGCTTGTGAGGGAAGGGTCTGTTTCTGGCAACTGTCTTTGGCTTGACAGTGGCTGTCTTCTCCCTGTATCTTCACCCCATCTTTTCTCTGCACATGTCTGTATCTAAATTTCCTCTTTTTATAAGGATGCTTGTCATATTAGATTAGAGACCACCTTAATGGCCTCGTTTTAACTTAATTATCTCTGAGTACAATCTCCAAATACAATCATATCCTGAGGTTCTAGGGGTTAGAACTTCAACATATGAATCAGGGACAGGGGGACAAATTCAACCCGTAACAAATATTGTATGATTATATTGTATTGAAATGTAATTACTCAGTTAAAACTTACAAAATTAATACTGCTTCATCCTATCATGGAGAATAATACTATCCAAGTGAGGTCAGCTTTCATGTCAAAGACCCACAAAAGAGGCAAACCCATAGACAGGAATCAAGACAGACCCCAGTTTGGAGGGAAAACAAGATTAACCTATCTGTCTTGATCAAAAGTCTTAAGAGAAAAGATGTTAGGTTTGGAATCCTGGATGGTGGGTTTGAGGATGGTCACATTGAGAAAGACCGGGAGCTAGGAAAAGAAACACACCTGTAGCACGTCCAAGCTAAAGGGAAGTTAGGAATATTTTTGTCTCCGTTATGCTTAGGATTTTTAAAAATTATTCTCTATTTCAAAATCCCTCAAATGTTCAGCATTCTATAGTTTTCTCTCAATGATTGATGGTGAATAAATGGTAACTTCAAAACCAAAGTCCAGTCAAAATGAAATGAAGCAAAATAAAACAAGATTTTATAATTTTCAAAAAAGGGTTTACCTTTGTGTAGCTCCAGCATTTCCAAACTCTTTTGGCCTCTTTATTTCTCCATGGACCAATGATTGTTGTGTCACAGAACACACTGAGAATGGTTCAGTTTGACAAAGTTTTGCTGGGATTTTTAAACTTTGTCCCAGATGTTCTCTAAGTCAAAGTGAAAGTTTTGCTGTTTCCACAAGCATCATGTTGCCAGAGACAAGTGACAAAAGGCAGAGAAACACTGTCACACCCCCACTCCCAAGAAAATGCATCTTATGATTTTTGAAGAATAAAGTTAGAATCACACAACCTGGCCTCTTCTCAATCTTAGAGTTTAAGGATTTATTTCTAAGGAAAAGACATTATTTTGCAATCCCAAATTCCTATCTCTAACCCAGAATCACTTGACCTTTCTTTAGCACTAAAGTTAGTGTTCCCTAATATTCCTTCCTTAGGTATACCAGCAAAAGGATTAACTGCTAGACTCTTCAACTCAAACTACCCCAAACAGAATTCACCACCCCCCCCCTTCTCTCCAAGTCACTTCCTCCTTCTGATTTTATTAATCCTGCTCTTGGAACCATCATATCCCTGAGAGGCTATAATAACTTATTAAAGGTCACATGGTTAGTGATCTGCAGAGTTAAGACTTGAGCCCATTTAGGGCCTAACCATACACTGTGGTCTCATAGTGTAAAAGGTCAAATGACTACATAAAATTCATATTTGTTGAAACATTTTCAAATTGCTAAAACTACAGTCCCAGAAGCATCACATTACTGGGAAAATTTTTTTAATGGATGGAAACAACCCAAATGTCCATCAATGGATGAATGGATAAACCAAATATGTTATATACATATAATAGGGTATTATTCAGCTTTATAAAGGAAGGAAATTCTGACATTTGCTACAAAACAGATGAACGCTGTGGACATTATAAGTGAAATAAGCCAGACACAAAAGGACAAATACCTTATGATTTCGTTTTCACTTACATGAAGTAACTAATCAAATTCATAGAGATACAAAGTAGAATGATGGTTGTCAGGGGCTGGAGGAAGGGAGAAATGAGAAGCTATTGTTTAATGAATATGGAGTTTCAGTTTGGGACGATGCAAAAGTCTAGAGATGGAAGGTGCTAATATTTGCATAGCGATGTGCATGTACTTAATGCACTGAACTATACACTTAAAAATGTTTCAATTTTACATTATGTATATCTTACCACAATTTTTAAAACTGGAACAAAATTTTGTTGCTAACTCAGAGTCAGATGAATTTTTAAATGAAAGTGAAAACAAGGGCACCTGGGTGACTCAGTTGGTTAAGCGTCCGACTCTTGGTTTCGGCTCAGGTCATGATCATGGCTCATGAGTTTGAGCCCCTGACAGGGTCCCTGAGCAGCCCTGTGCTGACAGTGTGGAGCCCACTTCAGATTCTCTGTCCCCCTTTCTCTCTGCTCCTTCTCTGTTCATTCTCCCTCTCTCTCAAAATAAATTTAAAAAATAATAAAATAAAATAAAGACTCTCCCTCTGCCCCTCTCCCTGACTGCATATACCATCTATGTCTCTCTAAAATAAGAAATTTAAAAATAAATAAATAAAAATTAGATTTGTATAAAAGGAGCAAATAGTAGGGATTAAGCTGTATCCATACGCCTTTGTTTCATCTTTATTGTAATCTTTAAAGAAATGAGTTGTTGACGTTATATTGCTTGACTATTTCAGTATGGAAAAAATTATTTTTAAGTTATTTATTATAAACAATTACCTTTCTTCCTTAAAAAATATTGTTGAAATGAACAATAGCAGCATATGTTTTTCTCTTTAAACAAACCACAGACTTGTTACAAAGTACTTTGTGGACATTTGAGAATAGTTTTATATTAATTTCAAAATGTAAAGAAATTTGGAAAGTAAGTTTATTATTTTTGAAAGTTGATTCATTTATTTTGAGAGAGAGAGAGAGAGAGAGAGAGCATAAGCTGGGGAGGGGCAGAGAGAGAGAGGGAGGGAGAGAGAAACCCAAGCAGGTTCTGTGCTGTCAGTGCAGAGCCTGATATGGGGCTCAAACTCCCGAACCATGAGATCATGACCTGAGCTGAAATCAAGAGTCACAGGGGCTTAACCAACTGAGCCATCCAGGCACCCCGAGAGAAAGAGAGACTCCTAAGCAGGCTCCATGCACAGCACAGAGCCCAGCACAGGTCTCAATCCCACGACCTTGGGATCATGACATGAGCCAAAATCAAGAGTTAGACACCGAATTAACTGAGCCACCTGGGTGCCCCATAAAAATCTAATTTTTAAAATAAACTTGGATCAGTATAAACTTTTATTTTAGAAGGACAAACCTCCACTTTAAGAAAAGAAAACCAGGTGTAAGAATAGAACATAAAATCCTGTTTCCTAGTCTTCCACATTAAATCTAATTCAACAGTGACTTGCAAAAGCTTACCATTGACAAGCTTACCATTGTACGTGATGCTAGAGATACAAAAATGATTAAAACGCTTTCTCCCTGCTCTTAAAGAACTGAGTCCATGGGAGATATAAACATGTATGTAAATGCACCTCCATGTTGTGGGCAGAGATTCAAGGAAGCAGACTTAACAAAAGAGGTAGATTGAACGTATAGTAGGGACACAAAGAAGTAGTTAATCTAAGTGTGGTGATTCTGGAGCTCTCTTGACTGGAAAGAAAGAAAATTACAAGTCTTTCTGTTCTGGAATGGGTGTCTTCAGAAAGAAACCAATATCTGCATTAATATCACTTTACATTTCTGATATCACCTTATCCTTCATTGTAAAATTTAGTAAGCAATTTCTCATCCAGTACTTTACTGGATGTGACAACCTGACAAGGCCTCTGTAATTATTCCCACACTGCAGATGAGGAAGGTATCTCCCAGAGAAGCAGCCAGCTCAAAATTATGGAGCTAGTAAACCCAGGACTATTTATAATAAACTCTTTTAATTTTTCAACTGCTTCCTCACTAAACTTCACACTTTTGGCTAACAAAAGAATGGCATAAAGAATTTGTGGATTTCAGAAAAAAATAACACGAAATGAAGAGATGTCAGAAGCATGTGTTGGCATATTAAATTTTCAAATTGAGAAACATCAACTAAATATAACTACTCAGGCATCTGAGGCTTTCTGAATAATAATGGGGGAAAAAAAAAACAACTAATGATTAACCAGTACCAGACACAGATTAGTCATATTCAAATGTATCCATAGATGGTACCCAGTTGCCGATTTTAGAAAGTTCTCTAAAAAGTAATTAATTGGTGCTCTAATCTAATAATCTGATAGTTTAAATGAAATATCTGATAATCATGATACAAAGGAACTTCCCTTGAATGATGCTACCTGATTATTGCCAATATTAAGGCGGGCGTTTGTGCAAAAACAGAAAAGTGGAGAACTATAAAAGGAAGTTTATTTGCTTCCAGTCCTGCTGTATACTATTTATAAAAGAAATAAAAATTAGAGTGGTTGATGGTGTTGGCTTTCAATTCACAGTTCACATTAAATAAAACTATCAGCCCTTCCTTTTGATTTCCTCCAGTTTATTTTTTTTTAATCTTTTTTAACGTTTTATTTGTTTTTGAGACAGGGAGAGACAGAGCATGAACAGGGGAGGGTCAGAGAGAGGGAGACACAGAATCTGAAACAGGCTCCAGGCTCTATGCTGTCAGCACAGAGCCAGAGGCGGGGCTCGAACTCACGGGACCGGGAGATCATGACCTGAGCCAAAGTCGGCTGCTTAACCGACTGAGCCACCCAGGTGCCCCTATTTCCTCCAGTTTAAATAAACCCATTTTTCTGTATTACTGGATACAACAAACAATGAAAGATTACTTAAAGTTCTATGTAATATTTTCTAGAATGTTGTTTAAGATCCAATAAGCATCTTTTTTTTGGCCTTCCAAGTTGATATTTATCTCAACTACACTTAACAACCTGAAAACTATGAGTATATCATTTTATTTAAAGGAGCAGTAGCATCTCCAAATTTACTCCAGAAAAAAAAATCGTAAGACAAAATTATCATAAACTTAGGAAATTTATGACTTCTGCTAAGTGAATATAAACATCAACAGAATATACTCATTTTATACATGTAACTAAATGAAAGTTCCTAAACAGTAGATTCCTTTACAAAAGATAATGTCAGATAAGTAACTTCGATTTTTCTCAGCGGAAGGAAAAAGGATTTGAAGTGACAAAAGGCAACGTGATATCTGAGAAGTGCTGGGCTGGGAATAGGTAACATCGTTTTTTTAAAAATGTTTATTTAAAAAGAAGTGGGGTGGCACAGAGAGATAGGAAGAGAGAGAATCTCAAGCAGGCTCCATGCTGTTAGCGCATAGCCTGCCACAGGGCTCCAACCCATGACCCTGATATCAAAAGTCTGACCCTTAACCAACTGAGCTACCTAGGCGCCCCAGGTAACATCAGTTTCTAATCCCGATTTACTTTTAACTAAATGTTTCATTTTACTATCTTTAAATAGCTACGGCAACCAAAAATGAAAATGTTGGAATAGGTCACCTGCCAAATTCCTTCTATGGCATTCCCACTCTTCTTTTGATAACCCTGCTTCCCCTCTTTCATGTAGGCAGAGACCAACCTGTGTTCACTTCCTTTCTTCTTTCTCTACTTTTGCCACAGGAGCTAAATTGGAGAGTGGGAGAGAAGAAACCAAAAAGGAATTTCTATGGGGAATGTGAGTTCTTTACAGAAAACTAGCTAGGGAAACGAGACTAATTTGTCAAACTCTCCAAATTCTACACTGGCCTCACCTATAAAGTGAAGTAGTAAAATTATCCTGATAATCCATATGGAGTCCCCAATGCATAGAAAGCACTTAATTAAGTCTGGCTATTAGTGCTGTTGTTTATTTATAGTGAGGAGATGGAAGGAAAAATAGACTACAGTCCAGGTTTGTCTACGTCTTCACTTCCTTCCTTTTATTGTATTTTCCCTCTCTTCACAAACATTTTATAATTCCACTTCACTCTGTGTGATGATCTATATGAAATATCAGGTAGTATTTTAATTTAGTAACGAGAAAGCACACCTTTGGGATTAGCACTTTATGTTGCTTATTCGATCCCTTTTTATGTTGGACACAGGAAATTAGCAAAGTCCCCTTTGAATGGAAAACGTTTTCTTGCTAAATCTGTATTACTTCCTAATTTAGCCCTTGTCGTTGTGTTCCCACAAATGACACAATTTAACAGTGCATGGGTGGATTCTCTAGAGACTGCGAAGGTTCATGAAAATATTCATAAGAGAGGTGTGTCATTTTCCCTCAGCACTATGCACTGTGCCCAATTTAGAAAGACAAACTCTCAGCAGATGGGTCTCTGGCCTCTTTCCAATACATGATTTGAATTGTTTTTCAAACACACCACAAATCCAAAGCTGACTGCTGTAGCAAACAATTTTTATGTCCCAGGAAATCAAGAGGCAAGGTCAGGGTAAGGTACTGCTTTAGTTATTATACCTTTTAATGGTTTTCTTTTTCTATGGTGACATAAGTAGTTTGAGACTTTCCTAAGATTATAATGAAATATTTCTTATTTTCAGCTATCCATCCAGTCACATGGACAGTGACTGACCCCTAACAACAGTGCAGTGGCCCGTAAGAAATAAGTTTCTGGTTTTAATCTAGTTCCTTAATGGAGAACCACCTACATCACACAACCCATCACCCAAAGTGTGATTATTCAGACTGAAGGAACAATGGTCAGAAGTGGCCCTGAGCCTACATTATTTAAGATTTCAGTCAATATTCTCAGTGATGGCACAAGGAACACGCTCATTAAATCTGCATAGGAAGCCAGGCTGAGAGGAAGGCAGAGGCTAGGATCTGAGAAAACATTAATCAGCTCTGAGACTGTATCTAATTGGATCCTTTATCAAAAGCAAGGCAACAAAACTCGGCCAGGAGAGTAGAGATAAACATAATGGGGGAGGAAAGATAAGATAGAAAAGCCATAAACTAGCCAGGAGTTCTGAGGCCAAGACTTGACTCTGCCATCTACTAGATAAATCCATAATATATATTTGTTAATATATTATTCTAGTTATATTATATAAGTATATATTTATACATATACGGTTAAATCTTGAGCATATCGCTTCACATTTCTATACTTTAGTCATAAATGGGGATAGAAATGTCCTACCATACCTATTTGCTAGAGTTTGGGAAAACTCTAACTACATCTGCTCATTTGATTTTTAAAATAAAAACATGAAAGCTATGCATTCCAGAGAAAATAACCTCAACTCTCTGTTGTCCTACTCGTATCAAGCCTTATTGAGGAAATTATATTTGTGAAAGCCTGAGTACTATCACCCCCACATTCACTATTTGTACTATCATACTGACAAGGCCTTAACCTGTCTTTTCCAGTCCCTCCTCTGGCTTACAATAACTCCTGTACACTGGTAACTCTCGAACATTTATCACCAGTCCCCTTCTATCCTCTGAACTTGGGTCTACCTGACATGCCCACCTAAATATCTAAGGGGCATATTAAAGTTTATTTGGGGGTGCCTGGGTGGCTCAGTGGGTTAAGCGCCCAACTCTTGATTTTGGTTCAGGTCATGATCTCACTGTACGTGGGTTCAAGCCCTGTGTCAGGCCCGCGCTGACAGTGCAGAGCCTGCTTGGTATTCTCTGTCTCCTTCTCTCTCTCTCTGTTCCATCCCCACTTGGGTGCTCGCTTTGTCCCTCTCAAAAAATTAAATAAACTTCAAAATGGTTTTAAAAATTTTATTTTATAATAGTAATAATTACAATGATGATAATAGCAGTTACAGTTTATCGAACATTTACTCCATACCAGGCACTATGCTAAGTAAGTTTACTTTATTTGCCTACCCTGGAAAGACTCCTCTCCCTTAAACTTAACACTGCTCTTGACAGAATTGTGAAAAGGAAACCTTGAGTGATCCTTCTACATTCCTTTGATGAAGACCCACTGCTAGAGACGGATCAAGTAGGCCATCTTCAAACCAGACTCCTGGACTATAATTATCATTTCCTCTCCCTTCTCACTCCACCCCTGCTCCACTGGAACTGGTTTCTCTGAGTGGATTTCAATGTTACACTCAAGGCTTCCATTACAGTGTACTCCAAGAAAACAGCCCTCTGACGTCTATTTTTTCATTTGCTGGATGGCTGTGTAAAGACTGTGAGATGTGAAATTCCAAGCCCCAGTATGAAGCTCCTCAGGTACATGTGTCTTTTTTCTGAAGAGAAACTTATCTTCCTTGAAGGAACTGAAGTACTTCTTTTTTCTATCCATAAAATCCTCTAACCTTTCACATCTTCCATTCTGGGCTTCCACAGAACTTGAAACTAAATGCCGGTTTCAAGGATAGCAATTATGTAGGCCCTTACTGCCTATGTACCTAAATTTCATTTCCCACCTTGATCATGGTCCTTTACACAAATTTTAAGAATTATTTGTCGGGGCGCCTGGGTGGCGCAGTCGGTTAAGCGTCCGACTTCAGCCAGGTCACGATCTCTCGGTCTGTGAGTTCGAGCCCCGTGTCGGGCTCTGGGCTGATGGCTCAGAGCCTGGAGCCTGTTTCCGATTCTGTGTCTCCCTCTCTCTCTCTGCCCCTCCCCCGTTCATGCTCTGTCTCTCTCTGTCCCAAAAATAAATAAACGTTGAAAAAAAAAAAAAAGAATTATTTGTCAGAAAAATTATCCAAAATTTGGGAAAAGGCAAAAGAAATTATTAGGTATGTTTTCAGGGCAGTGCTGGGCTTGACATTGTATTTAGTGACAATTCACAATGTGTAAGGACAGAGGTTAACTTGTAGATTTGGTTTAATAGATATGCAAATAATCACTATCCAGTGGAACCCCAAAATTGTGGTTTATGGCCCTGTTGGACAATAGCCAGTTTTGTATCTAATCTAGCAATCTAGTAAATTGCAATAAATCTAATAAAAACCAAATGTTCTTTGGCTAGGTTTTAAACATTTTACTTTTTTCCTCATCAGTTAATAAGATGAATGAAATCTGCAGCATGCATTCATTTTATCTTTTCATGAATCAGGAGTTTTCATTTTTAAAATTATATGTTAGCATATTTTATGTAATCAAAAATTTAAATTTCCATTTATATTTTCCCATTTTGTTATATGTATTTTTGTTGTAGGTTAGCCTGAATTATTTATCATTTATAGAATGAAGTCGGGTAGAAATAAATTAAAATGAGGTTATATTTATATTTATATATGAAAGCATCATCTAAATATATTATCCACATATATGGATGTGTGTGTGTACATACATATATGTATATATGGAAATTTAGTAGAGACATATATATATATATATATATATATGCAATATTATCAAATAAAACAGTATGAAAGGGGCTTGCATCAAAAACAGTATTTAGAATTCGATACTAGCCCTCTCAGACTTACCACCAGTGAGACCATATTAAATCTTATGTGAGGGCTCAGCTATGACAAAATAAATACTCCTTATCAAATTTAAAAGGAAGTTGCTGAATAAATTGCTACGCATATCTACCAAGAACAGAAAGAGAGGCTACAGGCTCATTTCACGGGACAAAAGTTGGGTTAAATGTAAGAACAAATATTCTACAGAGAAAATATCCTAAAATATTTTGAAAAAACTGACTAGATGAAGTTTGCTTGAGCTTTTCTCCTCCATAGCATTCAGTTCATATTCTGCCTCTTCAGAGCATTAGCCTTAAATTCACTTCTCCTCCTTCTCCTCCATTTCCCCTAAGCCTTCCCATACAGAGTCCGAACTTCTTATGGAAACAGCCTAAAGTGTTCAACTTTGAAGCCCTGAGCAAAGCCAAAGACTCTCTGAGAAGTCAGAAAGGAAGGCTGAAAGGATAAAAATTTCAGAGAGAGATTGGAGGTACAGAGGGAAAATGTGGCCAACACCTACACCCTGGATACTCAGAAAACGGTAGACTCTACCTCAGGAGAAATGAGACGCTGCATATCCAAAACAAAGAGTATTTAGTGAAGCTGAAGTAGTTCTCACTAACAGAGTGAGTGTGGATTATGAAAAGAGCTCCAGTGCCTGAAGTCTGAGAGATTTAGACACCATTTATTAACTACATGACCTGGGGTAAGAGCCCCTGTCTTCCTCCCATCTGTGGAATATGATGATTACACCTACCCTGCAAGTTTCATGTGAAGATTAAACAATGTATGCAGAGGGGCGCCTGGGTGGCACAGTCGGTTAAGCGTCCGACTTCAGCCAGGTCACGATCTCGCGGTCCGTGAGTTCAAGCCCCGCGTCGGGCTCTGGGCTGATGGCTCAGAGCCTGGAGCCTGTTTCCGATTCTGTGTCTCCCTCTCTCTCTGCCCCTTGCCCGTTCATGCTCTGTCTCTCTCTGTCCCAAAAATAAATAAACGTTGAAAAAAAAAATTTTTTTTTAAAATAAAAAAATAAAAAAAAATAAACAATGTATGCAGAGCCTCCAGCATAGTGCCTGGACCAAACAAAGAGCTAGCTAATTAATTCTAATCTATAGGTATTAAGATAGCATTTTTAATTCAGGTTGAGGAGACGGATCTGAGGCCAAGACACAAAAAGACCCTGTTTTTCCAGGGATCTACCACCAGCTTAAAATGGTGTGAACAATCAAGAAAGGTCAGTATCAGGAAAAAAGTGAGCAACTAAAGGGCTAGTAAAAATATTAAACTCTCTGGAAGAGATTGTTTAATGCTTTAACCCTACACTGAGCTAATTAAGTAATGAAAGAATGTGTCCTGTATGGAAAAAGCATGCAATTTCTAACTTGGGATTCCTTCCCACTGTAGTAAAAATTGCTTTGAATGTTGTGATGGTGGTTGCTATAGGCAACAGCAATCACAATGTGAAAAAAGATTCAAGAGAGAGGAAAAAAAGGTGATAATACTGTAGGGAATCAGTCTTTGAAGAAATTCTGTATTCCCATTTCCCATTCCCATCCTCCGTCCAGGATACATTTAGTACAGACAAATAGAAGAAAAAATCTGGCCTAAGGCTGCATAAACAATTCCTCAACTAAAAACACTCTTTTCTCTGGGATGGCCATCCTCTCAGCCAAACGCCTGGAGTAGGAGAGCTGAGATAGGAAACAGCATCATCCAGCCAGTCCAATGAGCCCTGTCAACAATGAGGTGATAAATGTCCCAGTGTGCCCTAACCTCTGAAAGTAAAATCTGTGGCTAAAGAGGATCCATTCATCTGACCATTATTCAATAGCGCTAATACCTCTTTGAACCCTGTGCAGTAATAAAACTTTCAGCTCAAGAAAAACACTAATCTACTAATAATTAATGTTAAATACTGATTAATGATTCATAGGAAAGACCTTCAAATGAATAACCAACTGAAAGAGAGTTCAATGTTTTTGAGATTTACACATTCTATAAATTTACTGGGTAAATGTCTCTGGAATAAAAAAAGGTCAGAGATGGAAAAAAAAAACAAGTAAGCATTATCTAATTTTACCTAGTAGCATACGTAATCTACTATCAACTACTAGGGCAAGATGCCTGTAGAGTAGATGAAATGGATCAGTTAGATTTTTCTTTATGGGAGACAATAGATTCCACACTCTTCCTTGACATATCCACAAGCCTCTGTCTATTCACCTCAAGCTGAGAGGGGAGATGATTAAATATTAAAATAAGCAAGCTGTTATCTCTTCATTTTTGCCATCCTCACCAAGGATTTTGCATTTAAAATCTCAGTGTGATTATACAGCAAGAAATGAAGGTTCTAACTAAAATAAAAACTAGTATAATATGAAATCATGAAATCATTAACACTTCTAGTTTACTTTGGTTTTACCTCTGCTCATTTTTATTCTTTCACACCTTTAGAAATGTACGCATCATTTCAGTAGCATTTTTCAGATTAAAAAAAGGCAAGAGCCATTATAATATGGGCGACTTCTGTCATCTAAACTACTGTTTTGATCATAAGTAGAAGGAGAGACTTCTGAATCTCTATACTACATGGTGGTGATCAAAGTAGGTCTTGCAAAGGCATGTTTCAGCTCTGGCACAGAACTGTGTGGGGATTATTAGGGAAGCTGTTTAGCCTCTTGTAGCATCATTTCACTCACTTACAAAAGGAAAGAGTTGGATTAATCTAGCCTTGACTCTTGGTTCCCAGTCCCAGGAAGAAATAGGAGCTAATCCGGCCATCCTTTGTCTCCGACAAGGGAAAGCTAAGGCCATACGCGAGCTTGCAAGTTGCACTGTCCTGGAATGTAGAGAGGACACTGCATTTACTTCCTTATTTGCAACTCGGTACAATGCCATAATATTTCAGCATTTAACATTTATAAGTACTTATTTCATGAGAGGTTCAACTGAGAAAATGTCTAAATTCTCTGTAAAGAAGATATTCTCTCCTACAATTCAGAACTGTTTAATGTGTCTTAAGAACATCCCCAAATAACTATTATGGCAAAACAACCAGCAATTTTCCCTGACGTGCCACCTCCAAGCTCTCATCAAGCGTTCTTACATTTTCCCATATTTATTGACAGTGCTTGTTCAGGCTGAAAATGAGATTTTGCCATTCCAAGAAGAGGGGGTCAGAAGGCGCAACAATATCATTCAGTAAGGTTTTACCCCATTTTATGCATTGTCAATCAAACACCACAGATCCAGTTTCTTAAATGTTTGCAAAACAATTTCATAATAGATTTTTAAGGGCTTATGTAGAATATATTATTTTCTATACCTACTATCTTACATATGGTTATAGTTTTCAGTGATATTCAAATATGGACATCTTTAATTCTCTAAAAGTTTATTCTAGAAACAAAAATGTTCACTATAACATTAACCTGATATAGCCAAAAAAAAAAAGAAAGAAAAAAGAAAAGTGCAACACTGAGAAGAGAATATTTCCTGTGAATATTTACAAACATAAGAAATTCTTATTAAATAATTCAGTTAAAAATTAATTTTTAATATCACAAATTTGCTTTTAAAAACTGTATATGTATATATACATATTATTTTAAAAACACTAGAATGAAAAACCAAACATTAACATTAATTTATGTAATTAATGTGAATGTGAATAATTTTCTAAATTTTCTACTAGTAATATGGATTACATTTTTTTAATGTTTATTTATTTTTGAGAGAGAGAAAGCAGAGTGTGAGCAGGGGCGGGGAGGGGCAGAGAGAGAGAGGGAGACACAGAACTCGAAGCAGGCTCTAGGCTCTGAGCTGTCAGCATTGAGCCTGACACAGGGCTCGAACTCAAAAACTGTGAGATCACGACCTAAGCTGAAGTCGGACGCTTAACCAACCGAGCCACCCAGGTGCCTCTATGGATTACATTTATAATGAGAAATACATATGAAAAAAGTTATGCTTGCATTGCATTAATAAAAATTATTTTAGTATATTTTAACTTTTTAATGAGTCATATAATCTTTTAGGAAGAAGCAGAAGATATCATAAGTTTAATCAAACATTTATAATATAATTGGGTTTCACAGCATAAGTGTTCACAAGGCAATGGAAACATATCATTGTAGTTTCTGCCTAAAGTATTTTAACCTTAATTGATGCACATAGTTAACGTATTATAATTAAACATGTTTATAGATTTCAACTTTTAAAAGTTTTATACTTAATGTGACATATAATCCTATTTAAACATATTAATTTTGAGTCTTTCTAAATTTGAAAGTGTCATTAAAATTCTTTTTATGAATTTTGATGGCTTGGTAAAATTAGACAATAAGTATTATTATAAAATACAGTATTGCATAGTTTGCTATAAAGAAATATTTTAACATATGTGATTCAAAATATTATCTACTGGGGCTCCTGGGTGGCTTAGTCAGGTTAGCATCCAACTTTTGCTCAGGTCAATCTCGCAGTTGGAGAGTTCAAGCCCCACATCGGGGTCTGTGCTGACAGCTCAGAGCCTGGAGCCTGCTTCAGATTCTGTGCCTCCCTCTCTCTCTCTCTGTCCCTCCCCTGCTCGTACTCTGTCTCTCTCTGTCTCAAAAATAAATAAACTTTAAAAACAAATTTCAAAATATCATCTAGAGATAAAAGGAAAGTAAAAATTGAAAATGTCATTCTTTTTGTAAATAACATAAGAATCTACAATAGAGATACAGTTGAACAACAATATAATGCAGGCATTAACATGGTAAATAGTTTGACTATATTCAATCATAGGAGTGGTTACAAAATACCAACATTATTAGTAAGGGTAAATGGTTGGCTACTATAAATATAGGCATAAAGACTGTAAAAGAACAGAAAACATCTAATTGTGTTAGTATTTGGGTGTTATCACTTGTAATTTTCATTTTGTTATTTCAAAGTTATGTTAGATATTTTGAATTATAACTGATTCTTAAAATTATCACATTCTATATAGACATGTTTTTTTCCATATCTTATGAAGATTTTGTATGCTATTATTTTTCCTTGAGGGAAATATGTGAAAAGTTAAAAATGTTTTTATTTCCATTTTATAGACGCACCCATTGAGACCAAAAAGTGTCATGGAGAGAAATAGTGATTGAATTGGGAAAGCAAATTAACCCTGTTGCTTCTCTGAACATCCACAATAAAGCCAAGTGCTACTCTCTTACTGTGGCCCATAGATTATTTTTAGTTATCAAAATTTTGAACTAATAAATTATTTCTGTAATTTCAAGAATGACTGAAATCTAAGCAATGTTACTAAAACCCACTCACCCGGGAGCTATAATTACCTTTGGTGGCGTGATATTTTGACTATTAGAAGTTAAGAGGTAATAGATGCATGAAGTATGGTGCATTCCCAGAAAAGAATGTTCTTCTTGCCTTGTACAGCACAACTATAAAGGTGGGAATGGCTTTATTATCATCAAGATCATTAAAAACTAAAAGAGTCCACCAAGATAACCAACATGTACTTGGAAATACACTTGGCTTTGAAAGAGAAAGAATTAAATCAAACTACATTCTCATATTGCTTTCAGAGGAGGGAGCAGCTCCAGATGACTTAGAAAAGTCAATCTCATTGCCAGGACAACAGAGACAGAACATGCCACTACCTATTAAACATTTCTCCTAGGTAATTGACTATTAAGCATTATAAAAAATAATTAAATGGTGGGAAACAAACTAAATAATCAGGAAATATTCATCTATTAGCTGAAGATAAGCTGGGGTATAAAAAGAAATAACACTTCAGCACACAAATGATTAGCAGTAACCTACTGGAGATTCCCAGAGTAAATGATTTCCTTTCCTATCACTGAGCAACTCCATATTTAAGTCTAATTAAGGTTTAGTGAAGTCATGCCATTTTCCTTTTGCCATAAATCAGTGATTCTCAAACGCTTTTAAAAAGATGCTGGCAGTCCTCTCTCCCTAGATTCTGATTCATTAAGTTGGGGTGGGACTTACGCATGTTTCCTTAATTAGTCCTCATTATCTACAAGGAACCAAGGTTTGAGGACCACAGACTAGATTAGTGGTTCTTAACTAGAACTGCACATTGTAGGTACTTTGAAAGCTTTAGAAAAACTCCGAGGCCAGGCCCCATGCAAGATAAATTAAATCAGAATCTCTGGAGAGGGGCCCAACATCAGTATAGTTAAAGGCCCTCAAGTCATTATAATAGGCAGACAGGGTTAAGAAGCCCTGCATTCTTTTCACTTCCTGCAACAATTCAGTCCGCTCTAGTTGTTATAATTATGCTGGCAATTTTTATCTGAAGATCATCTGCACAATACCTCACATTAACTTAAGGAGACAAAATTGCTAACAAGAAGATGACCATAGACACATGGTACAACTGTCTTAAACATGACAAAGGGAAATGGAGCATGCTTTCATCCTGGTTACAATCTGTAGAAAGCCAATGGTTTTTCAACCTACGGTACCTACAGGTAAGCCAAGGCCCAGTCCCTAAAGCATTTGAAAGTACTGAGTTCGTTAAAGAAATAGGGAATTTATTAAACACACACTTCTCCTTTCTCCATCCTGTGTTCGGAATCTTTATGTTTGCAGCTTTGTTTTGGTAATATTGAAGTAGACAAGGGTTCTGTTTGGTAATCTTTTTAAGATGGAAACAAGTAACTATCACTCCATAGCCCTAAAAACTCAAACCTTAATTCAGTTCTCCTTTTCCTATCTACAGTGAAAGTAGCACGTAAGAGTTTTGCTGCTATCATTATACTGACTTTTAGAATCCAGAGAAAGCGCTTGTTTTTCTTCACAGAGAATTCATTGCAACTAGATCA
Organism: Herpailurus yagouaroundi; assembly: GCF_014898765.1. Taxonomy (NCBI): domain Eukaryota; kingdom Metazoa; phylum Chordata; class Mammalia; order Carnivora; family Felidae; genus Herpailurus; species Herpailurus yagouaroundi. The sequence goes on from NW_024412376.1 coordinate 72,940,211, forward strand.
GACAAGCACTTTCTGTGGGCTGTCTGCCCAGACAACGAGGTAGCTTTTGTGCAAAAGTGTTCTCAGTAGTGACATTTTTGTAATGGAACTGTATCTGTAGCCCTATTTGTCTCTATTAAGCAGCAGTTACTTAAATAATTTACATACGCTAAAAAATTTATAATACACCTTAAAAAATAATAATGCTACACAAGATTGGTATGGAAATTGAGTATTGCAAACACCTCACATATCTGATTATTTGTGAAAGTGTCTGATGATTTAAGGCAATGTGGCAAACTGAAAATAATATGGAGGTTATGTCCTAAGGGAAAAAATGAACTTTCCAGAAGCTTGGTTTTATCTGTAAATTGAAGTGATGATACTTACCCTCAGTGTCCTTGTAGGGATACTGTGAAAGTAAAAAGGGGGAAAAAGCATAGGAGGAAACTTGGCAAACCAATTATAAAAAATAAGTTACTCTTATTACTATAAAAATGCTACCGTTGAGGAAAACAATGGCAGAGAACCATTAATTAAGAAGAAGTGTCACTAACTTATTATTTTTAATTTGTTCAGTTTTTATTTTAATTCAGCATAGTTAACATACAGTGTTATATCAGTTCCAGATATACAAATAGTGATTTGACTAATTTATTATGTTAAAGAATAAATTTATCAAGACAATAGTGCTTGTGGGTTTTTTTTTTTTAATTGATTTAATTCTGGTATTGAACGAAATACAATCTAATTTGGAATGTTATCATTGCCCCAAAGTTTAGAACTAATGAATTCTTCTAAATTGAAGGATGTTTTTAAAACATTAATTAATTAATAAAGGATGTTTTGGGTTCTGGTTCTTAAAAAACAAACACAGAAGAAAGCAAACTGTGCTTACATTTGGGAACCGGGAAAACTGGTTAGAAAATATGAACTTCCTGGGCACCTGGCTGGCTCAGATGGTGGAGCATGTGACTCTTGGTTTTGGGGCTGTGGGTTTGAGCCACAAGTCGGGTGTAGATTGCTTAAAAATAAAATTTTTTAAAAAGAGAAAAGAGAAACTTTTTATGTCCCTGGTATAATACTCATCTATTTTCTGTCATTTTGAATGGTTTTGGAAATGAGATACCAGAAGAAAACAATAACATTTTTAAAAATTAAAGCAGATATTAACACTGTTACTTCTCCGGTTTACATCCACCCTACATACATTTCATCTACAGCCACCCTATAGGCAACCTTGCCCCAGAAGGCTCATGGACAGAAATACGGTGGCACCTCCTGATATCACTGACAAAGGTGAGCTTAACTCTATTACAGTATGGTTTTCCCGAAAGTTTTTCTCCTAGGTAACCTATTCATCTGAGTTGTTTGGCTTGAATACACAAAGACTTTTGTCTCTACCTGGGTTATTTTAAGTAAATGACTATTATTACCAGTGTCACCATGGAATACCAGTACAATGAAAGGCTCATCAGAGTTATTATTATGCACTTTACTTTTTTGGTTTCAAACTACTTCAGCTGCTTAACATTAAGTCTGTCTAAGCCTTGGCCTCCAGGTTGTAGGAACATTTGCAATTGTTGACAGTTCTAAGTCAGATTTCAAAGGGGGTTCCTCCAACTGGTACTCCTCGGGGACCCCGCAAGTAGTTGGAGCTGGATCCGATAATTCTGCTCCCAATCTTCCTGGGTCTGTTAACCAGTGTTCCTTTGACTTCTGCTCTTTGATCTTAACACCAGCACTTGCATTAGTTAACACTGCTAGTTACAAACATAAAAACTAAAATGCACCTACATTCCTACATATGGACACATTTGAGGTAGGAATTTTGGTCATGAAAGACAATTATACTACAGAGACTGTCTCAGGTAGAAGAGACCATTATCTATCTACCTATCTACACATATGTGTGTCCCATAATATTTTCACAAGGTTACCAAACCTTCACTTTTCTACCTTTGCATCAATACAGTTAGGCAAGCATTGATTAAAGCACTTGAGACTTGAAAATAACTTTCAAAATTCCTAAGAAGCATCCTCTTATCTGTGGCAGTGGGGAGGGTGGCTCAGTCGGTTTAGCATCTGACTTTGGCTCAGGTCATGATCTCATGGTGTGTGGGTTCAAGCCCCGCGTCGGGCTCTATGCTGACAGCTCAGAGCCTGGAGACTGCTTTGGATTCTGTGTATCCTTCTCTCTCTTCCCCTCCTTGCTAGCGCCCTGTCTCTCTCTCTCTCTCTCAAAAACAAATAAAAATGTTTGAAAATAAATAAATAAATCACATAAAAAATTAACATGTCATAAACTTTTTTCATCTGGAAAATCTGTTGCATTGGAGGTTAAGTTAGGGTTCCACTCTCCCTTTTAACTTCCCTTGTCCCAATAAGATAACCATTATCATTGGATAGGGATAAACATTTGGCCCTATTAATAATAATATTAGTAACAATTATTAATCATTAATAATGCATCATAACATGATTTTCAAGTAAAGTCAACTCAAAAAGGATACCAAACAATTGATCTTATGTAGTATACATGAAATCTTTAAGACGAGGGCAATATTGCAGATTTGCTTTAGGGAAATTTAAAAGGCCATTTTTTAAAAACTGCATTAGAAATACATAGTATGGGGGCGCCTGGGTGACTCAGTCGGTTGAGCACCAGCTTCAGCTCAGGTCATGATCTCACGGTCCGTGAGTTCGAGCCCTGCGTCGGGCTCTGTGCTGACAGCTCAGAGCCTGGAGCCTGTTTCGGATTCTGTGTCTCCCTCTCTCTCTGACCCTCCCCATTCATGCTCTGTCTCTCTCTGTCTCAAAAATAAATAAACGTTAAAAAAAAATAAAAAAAAAAAAAGAAATACATAGTATGGACAGTGTCTTTCTATTTTTAGCCATTAAATTTAACCAAAACCCAGAGCACTCAATGTCTTTACGCATTGAATGGTCTTCATTCAATTTCAGTTTTTTCATTAAGAAATCAGGTAGTAATGACTGAGGGATTATCCACAATGAGTACCTTAGGGATGCGTGATACTTATAAAATGCAATGGCTCTTTTTGGAGGGAAGAATAGAAAAGCAATTATTTCTAATGTTTTTATATATTTATACTAACCATTATTTCTCCTGTACTAAGAACAGCAATTGGCACATCATAGGTGATTTATAATTATCTACTAAGTGAACATGTGAGTAAATAAATGCCTGTACTTGCCAGAGAAAAAATATATTTAGGGAACAAGATGGCATCCACACAAACTTTCCTAACTAGGGGTATGAGTCCATTGTTTTTGGTTCTCCCTCAATTCTACTAATGACCAAATATTAGCACATAAATATTGGCAATTATATATACAATGTTTTATTATGCCCGGCATACTACTACATATATAATGCTTGTTTTTAGTAAGTAATATTTATGACACAGTAGACTAGAATCCCATTGTATCAGGCTGTATGCATACCATGTGGTAAATTGTAATTCCTTACATAATCAACTGAGCAATAATTTCATTTTCACTTTAAAAAAAATTACAGGGGCGCCTGGGTGGCGCAGTCAGTTAAGCGTCCGACTTCAGCCAGGTCACGATCTCGCGGTCCGGGAGTTCGAGCCCCGCGTCAGGCTCTGGGCTGATGGCTCAGAGCCTGGAGCCTGTTTCCGATGCTGTGTCTCCCTCTCTCTCTGCCCCTCCCCCGTTCATGCTCTGTTTCTCTCTGTCCCAAAAATAAATAAAAAATGTTGAAAAAAAAATTAAAAAAAAAAATTACAAGATGTTTTGTGGTTTAAAATATTTTGGACTCTGAATCATTGTTGCACTAGATGCTAGCTCACTTGAATGTAAATTTAAAAATTAATTAATTAATTTTAAAAAAGATTTTGGACTAAGAATTAAAAGAGTAGGGCTTTAGGGACACCTGGGTGGCTCAGTCGGTTAAACATCTGACTCTTGGTTTCAGCTCAGGTCATGATCCCACGGCTCACGAGTTCAAGCCCGGTGACAGGCTCCAACAGCTGGCATCACAGAGCCCACTTGGGATTCTCTCTCTCCTTCCCTCTCTGCCACGTCCCCACTCACACTGTCTCTGTCTCTCTCAAGATAAACTTAAAAAAAAAAAAAAAAAGACTAGGGTTTTAGTCTTTCTTGTCATTAATGTTCACACATCTACATTCCAAATGGAAATTTAGAATACATGATCTCAAAGGTTCTGGCCCTTTCACTATTAAAAACTCTTACCTTGAGTGTAATCTTAAATTATTATGTGAGTTAAAAATGGTTTATTCAATCATTAGGCCTAGGTTAATCTGATGCCTAGTTCTGGGTCAGGAATGCAGCTTCTGAGTTTTCATATTTTTCATTACAAAGGCAATATGACCTTTTTAACTTAAAAAAGATGAAAAATATTCATCCCACAACCACTATTAATATATTGGCATTTTCTTCCATAGAGAGCTTAAATTGCTGCCCTGGTTTTAGTGAACTTTACATGATTTTATCAAAGAATGATTTCCATCGCTTTTTTTTACTTACGTTGCCATAATTTCCATTTTACTGCCTTGTTTTTGTTAACATAATTGTAATGTGAGCATCGTTAACGTATCTTGACACCTCTTGCCAAAGATTTACATTTTTCACAATTATAATCATATTTGGCCATGCAAGGTTGTTTGTTTGTTTGTTTTTGTATATTTAGGATTATTTGCTTAGGACCACTTCCTAAAAGTTGACTTTTTGCTTATGTACATTTTCATCTGTTTAATACATATTTCCAAATTATTTTCCCCAAATATCATCCCATCTTACACTCATACCAGCAAACAGACCCTATTTATAATTTTAGATCTACATACAAAAAGAAAAGATGGCCAGATAATTCTCTCAACTTTTTCATTTCTAAAATTAGCACCTTCCTAGTTTAAGAAACCAAAGTCTTCCTAAAGACTATATTTACATTTTGCTATCCATTTTGGTTAGAAATCAATGTTAACGGGTAGTGGCCAAATAAAATTAAATCTATTAAAAATCAATGGAGGATGAAAGCCGGGAATTACTGGTCTAGAGAGTTAATGCTATTTTCTACTGAATTAAGTCCCAAAGCCACCACCTGTTTAACAGTTCAGAGTTCTTAGTAGTGTGCTTGTATTTGAATTATGTGTTAGACATGAGCCATCTGGATTCCTAGTGCACAATCTCTTCCATTTAAATACTTTATCTCATTGTTTCCATAGACAGTAAATGGCATAACTAGAGTTCAAATAATATTTGCCTTGGTCCAGAAAACAATTTAATGGAAGTGATTTTTGCCATTGTAATTTGGTAGAGGGAACTATGCTCTTCAGTGCTGACATATTACTGAACTAGCTTTTGGAAAAATGGAAGGAAGGGAGAGGGAGAGAGAGAGGTAAGAAAGGAGAAATAAGGAAAAAAAGGAGGGAGGGAAGGGGTGGGAAGAAAGGAGGGCATCATTATCCAGTGGTAAATTTAATTCTATAAAAAGAAACCGAATTATTCACATAGCAATAGCAATTAGATACTGAAATCTCATTTGGGTTTAAAACATGGCCAGAAGTTACTGCATTTTTCTGAGTGTATAAAGAACCAACCTACCCTATTCTATATCCTACTTTGTTTTTTTGTTTGTTTGGCTTTTTTTTGTTTGTTTGTTTTTGTTTTTTGCCTTCACATTTATACAAAAGCAGAAAATATCTGTGCATGTGACTTCAACCACCTAAAAGAAACTGAAAAATTGAGATATTTGAATGGGGTGGATAAGCTCTCTGTGGCTAGTTATTTATTTGCAAGATGTATGAGATGTTTATTAGACCACCAAACACCTGATAATTTTACCAAAATTCAAAAGGCAAGCTTTTGTGACAAGTAAGCAAAAGAACTACCTTCTAGGGGCACCTGGGTGGCTCAGTCCGTTAAGTGACCAACTTCACCTCAGGTCATGATATCAGTCTGTGGGTTTGAGCCCCCGCCCCTTC
>NW_024412376.1:72946276-73043597 GCF_014898765.1 Herpailurus yagouaroundi
CCCTTGGCCCCCCCCCCCCCCCCCCCCCCCGCTTCAGGTCAGGGTCTGTGCTGACAGCTCAGAGCCTGAAGGCTGCTTCAGATTCTGTGTGTGTCTCTCTCTGCCCCTCCCCAACTTGTGCGCTGTCTCTCTCTCTCTCTCTCTCTCAAAAATAAACATTAAAAAAATTTTAAAAAATTAAAAAAAAAAAGAACTACCTTCTCGTAGAGTGGAGAGCCAGGGAAAAGTCAGTGGCTTGACCTCTAGAGAATGCCAGAAGTTTAACTTCCTTAACTGGGAATTAATATCTATCAGAAAGAGTCCCATATGAGAAACTCTAATGTCAAAGCTCTGAAATTATTGCACACTACACATATGTAATCCTCTCAAAAAACTAATGATAGGATTCTCCCCACAGCCATATGCGGAGGCTTGGGAATAGTAAGCAGGGTGGTCCTTGCTGTGAACATCTCCCCCTCTGGAACATCAGAAAAGAATTCCAGCCTTTAAGTTTCCCATAGCACCAAATATCTGAATGCAGCACTTTACTTCTTTCTGGAATGATGCAAAATAGGAACATGTGTAGCTGAGAACAATGAAGCTGTACTACGTAGTGGCTAATCGTTTAAAAATATGCAGTCCCCCAAATGGCAGGATATTAAGTTTATCCAGTTAGCAGAAAGACACACATTCAACCAAAATCAACAAACAAAACTCTATGTGGTATGATAAAGTATATTTGTTATGAGAAACCAGTTTTAATTATTTATTATTAAGAATAGCTATGGTGCATTCTTCTCCTAGGTATTAAAATATTCAAAGAAGAAAAATTACTACCATATGTTAATTCTTGGATGAGAAGACTGTCAGGTAAGGTCAAGGGTGATCAGGGCAGGTCAAAAGTGTCAGAGGAAAGAAAGGGAAAGGGGAAAAAATGGGCACAAAGAAAAATAGTAAAACGGAAATCAAAATAATATGTATGTTTCAGAAATACTACAATTAGTTTAAGTTGGTATTATTTCTACCACAGATTTGGGGGAAAAAAACTAATGTGATTCACCATAGTTTTTGTTTTTGTTTTTTTAACTTATTTAAGGCAAAGATATTAAAATCCCTTTTAGGCTCTTGAAATAAGAGCAAGTTTAAGAAATAAAAAGGAAAACCAATCCTCTTTAAAGAGAAAGTTGAGGGGCGCCTGGGTGGCGCAGTTGGTTAAGCGTCCGACTTCAGCCAGGTCACGATCTCGCGGTCCGTGAGATCGAGCCCCGCATCAGGCTCTGGGCTGATGGCTCAGAGCCTGGAGCCTGTTTCCGATTCTGTGTCTCCCTCTCTCTCTGCCCCTCCCCCGTTCATGCTCTGTCTCTCTCTGTCCCAAAAATAAATAAACATTGAAAAAAAAATTAAAAAAAAGAGAAAGTTGGTATTCAGTGATATTTTTCTGAAACTATTGTCGCAATACTTAAGCTATAATAAAGTATAGCTGCCTGAGAAATGGATAGAATATGACATTGCATTTTATCTACATATGCATGGGACAGGTAAGGAATGGGGGCAGGAGATTATATTATCTCTTAGAGTCAGGTTCTGGGGTCAGACACACCTGGCTGTGAATCACATGATCCCCACTACTTTTATAATCTTGGGCAAACTGTTCTACCTCTCTGGTCTGGTTTCCTTACTTGAAAAATGGAGATTTGGGGCGCCTGGGTGGCGCAGTCGGTTAAGCGTCCGACTTCAGCCAGGTCACGATCTCGCGGTCCGGGAGTTCGAGCCCTGCGTCGGGCTCTGGGCTGATGGCTCAGAGCCTGGAGCCTGTTTCCGATTCTGTGTCTCCCTCTCTCTCTGCCCCTCCCCCGTTCATGCTCTGTCTCTCTCTGTTCCAAAAATAAATAAACGTTGGGGAAAAAAAAGAAAAATGGAGATTTATATGGTTCGTGAGAGGAGTAAATGAAATACTACCTGCAATGTATTTAGAATATTGTTTAGCATATTTTCAGTGCTCAGCCAACCTTTCTGTTGTGACACTGTTGCTGTTTTATCATCTTTATAATCATAGCCCTCCTGGGGCACCTGGGTGGTTCAGTCAGTTAAGTGTCTGACATTGGTTCAGGTCATGATCTCACAGTTCGTTGGTTCGAGCCCCACGTGGGGCTCTGCTGACAGCTCAGAGCCTGGAGCCTGCTTCGGATTCTGTGTATCCTTCTCTCTCTGCCCCTCCCTTGCTCGCTCTCTCTCTCTCTCTCAAAAATAAACAAACATTAAAAAAAAATTCTGATCATAGCTCTCCTAATCTCTCCTGACCTTGGTCAAGCGCCTTTACATCTTTGCATCCCTGTTTCCCAACATGTAAAATGAAAGGAATAATGCCCCCTTTAATAGGTTTGTTAAGAGGGTTAAATGAGACAACGTGGAGAAGGAATTTAAAAGTAAAAAGATTACATTATAAAGTATTTCCAAGAGATATTTTAGTTTAGATAATTATATCTGTATAGTAATAATTTCAGTAATTGAGAACTTTGCATGTATCTTTTATGCTTTCTTCCTTTTTTTTTTTTTTTTGCAAGACACTCAAAGGCTTAAAGCACACGTTAAAGAAGAATAATCTCCATAATTAGTGCATGTTAAGGGAGCGATTACTCCTCCTTAACATGCACTAATGGCAGATAACAATAAAACATGCCATCGTATGCCATACAAATACAAATTAGAAACTCTAAGAATGGTGCTCTTTCATGGTTCTGCAGTTTTCCTAGAACAATAAAGATAACTCAGAAAGCAAAGATAACAACTATATTCAAGGACGTGCCGGAGCTGACTCACACAGGCTAACAAGAGCCAAGTGTTAAATTTTCAAGAACTTTGCAAGCCTGTTTTTAACTGTCATTTAAGTTATGTAAACTTATAATTAAATAAATTACATTAAAAATAAAGATAAATATACATTTAAAACTCATCACTTCCTATTTATTATGCTACATTTACTATATTTTACTATTATTGATGTTTTGAGGTTATTATTGATGCTTTTGAGGTTCTATCATACCTGTATGGTGAAAATACTATACATACTTGTGTACTACTGTGAGTCTGTTCCCAAATCCATGTGCAGTGATGTCACATTGGTAGACTGAAATTGACTATGGTAAGAATATTTATACAACCAAAATTTACAAGTGCTACACATAAGGGTTTGATATAGTGCTAAAACTGAGATCTGAGTTTAATGAATACAATTTGTAAAAGGGTGGGACATAGTTATACAGTAGATCATATATAATATTTAATGATAATTGGGAAAAGAATTGGTGGATTGGAATATAACTCCGTGTGTCAATTGATAGTTGTACTGCAACCATAGATTGGCTACAGACACATAGGTTCAGCATAAATCAATGAAAGCATTTTCTGGTAATCAATTAGATGTATTTAATTTAAATAAAGAGTATTTCTTCCTTTATTATTACTTGTAAATTGTGTGTTACTTTTATATAAATTGTGTATATCCTTTATATAGGTAAAATTCACTAAAAATGCATGTTTGTGTGTATATATGTATGCATTTGTTTTCTGGAGAGAGAGCTAATTGTTAAACATTTAGTATACTTCCCTGCTTATTTTTTTAAGCTCTTAAGTCAAAAGAACCATCTTTGGGGGAAAAAAAACAAGCTATATTCTCAAATAGTCAAAAAGTAAACTAACACTTATCCACTAGGTGGCAGTAACAAGAGTTAAGAAAACCTCAGGAAAGCAAACTGGAAATCTACAAAGATATTACTTCATCTGTTTTCTTTTCATTTGATTCATTAAATAATATTATAAAAGTAAACTATGACCTTTTAAAAAGCTATCTTGTGTATGGAAACCATTTGACAATAAATTTCATATATTGAAAAAAATAAAAAATAAAATAAATAAATAAAAATAAAAAGCTATCTTGTAATGTCTGGTTATCAAAGTAACCCATGTTCAGTATAAAAAGTTCAGAAAATAAACAAGGGCATATAAGGTAAGCAAAATGACCCATAATATGACTCAAGAATTAAGTACTGTCAATATTTTGGTGAATAATCTTGTAGGATTATACTATCCATACTTCTTTATAATTTATTTTTCCCTACTGTATCACTTTTTTCATGTCAAGATACATAGATGTTAAAACATCATTTCTAGTGAATGCATAATATTTGGCTATTTGGATACACTACAATATATCAACTTTCTATTTATTAATAGACATTTCACTTGCTAATAACTTTTCCCTATTATAAACAATACTTTAATAAACAACCGCATGCACTTATCCAATAATTTTCTTATGGTAAGTTCCAAAGTGTGGAATTACTTGATTGAAAGGGCTCACATTTTATTTTATTTTTTTAAGGGGTGCACCTTTTAAAATGTGATGCAAACTGTCAAATCTTCCTGCAGAAATATTGTGCTCATTTACACCTCCAGAAATGAGAATACACTATTTTACCCATGCTGGGTAGTTTCAGTTTTTAACCTTCTCAATTCAATTGTTTTTATTTACTTGCTCTTAATTCTTTCATTCATATATACATTTATTCAATAACCATTTGAGAGTCTACTGGGACCAGTCACTAGATATATGTCAGAAAAAAGAAACAGAGATTAGGTCCCTGATCTTTTTGTTGTTGTTGTTGTTGTTAACTTTTTTTAATGTTTAGCTTTTGAGAGAGAGAGAGAGACAGACAGAATATGAGTGGGGGAGGGGCAAAGAGAGAGGGAGACACAGAATCCAAAGCAGGCTCCAGGCCCCAAGTGGTCAGCACAGAGCCCAACGCTGAGCTTGAACTCACAAACTGCAATATCATGACCTGCGCTGAAGCAGACGTTTAACTGACTTGAGCCACCCAGGCACCCCTAGGTCCCTGATCTTAAAAAGCTTCTATTTGGGGAGCTTGGGTGGCTCAGCCAGTTAAGTGGCCGACTTCGGCTCAGGTCATGATCTTGTGGTTCACGAGTTCGAGCCCAGCGTCGGGTTCTGTGCTGACAGCTCGGAGCCTGGAGCCTGCTCCCAAATTCTGTGTCTCCCTCTCTCTCTGACCCTCCCCCCATTCATGCTCTGTCTCTCTCTGTCTCAAAAATAAATAAATGTTAAAAAAAAATTTTTTTTTAAAAGCTTCTATTCAAATGGTGGCAGACAGGGAGTTAGTGAGTTAAAGAATATTAGAGTGAAGACCTGATAAAATTTGTAAGAAAAGGGGAGAAGTCTGTAAGCAGACCAAACAGAAAGTTATCTGTGAGGACATGTAATTATAGTTATGTTTATTGATCAGTTGCATTTCTTTTATATTGAGTTGTTAATCCCTGACGCAGTAGGTCAGCAATACCCACAAATATTCTAAAACCAACCAATAGATCCATCATCTTTACAAGAATTAAAAGACCACAAACCAGGGAACATATACAAGAAGGCTATCGATTCATTAGAAAGACTGTTTCTTTGAAGAGAATCTCAGGAGACTGCTCTGTGAGATTTTCTCTCCCTCAACCCCTGTAGGAAAAGGAGGGACCAAGAGAACCACTATGGAGATGGCTGCAAATTTTACCATTTTACCTAGCTGGGGAGATAACAATCTCTTCCTTCCAGATGACAACAATGAAAGTAGATTCCAGCAATTAGCTAGACTTCTGCCATCTGGACTTGACAGGTATCCCCCAAGAAAGCTGCTGCCTGCAGGGGCCAAAAGGCCTAACAGGAAATGACTGGAATTGTGCTGCCCGGGGCAAAAGCTCAGGACGAAGAAAAACTCTCAGAGTCACTGGAGAAATTCCACATGTAATCTGGAAAGAACTCTCGTGACCTCACAAAAGAGACAGCATCTGAATACTTGAGATGAAAAGGGCATCTGATACAAGGAAAGTACCAAAAACAATAAAACTCATTATCCTCCTCCTCCTAACCCTAGCAGATATAAAAGTGGGAAGAATATGGGGCAAGAAGAGTGAAAGAACAGGTCATACTCTTCCTCACTCCCTGCTCATTCCAGAGTCAACCATAAGTCAGACCTGAGCTGAAAGAAGGCAAAGGCTTTAAACTGGATATCAAAATAAGATTTTTATATACCCGGACCAGACTTTTATTTTTAGTTTATTCTTTTAAGTGAGCTTAAAGCCACCCCAGGCATGGCTCACACTCACTACCCTGAGATCAAGAGTTCATCCCCTACCGAGTAAGCCATCCAGGCACCCCAGGCATTGTAATGTCTGAAAATGAGGCCATTTGGTCACATGAGAGTGACAAAAAGCTATTGGATGACTTGAGATCATATCCAGGCCACTAAAGAGAGATGACAGAGCCTGTTTGAATGAAATGTGGGGAGAACAATCAAAGCTGTTTCCTGTGTGTAACTCCTTCACTGAATGAAGCCAGTTACACATTTATCATATAATTGGATTTCTTTCTGGATTCTGTTCTGGCTTATTGCTCTTTTCTCTCTTCACTAGGGCCAGTTTTAATGATGAATTACTGTTACTTTTAAACTATTCAAACACAAATAACGAATATGTTCAACTTTAATCAAAACAGTTACAAGTTTGTGTCAGTTCTCATAAAAATGAACCATAGACAGTAGACATTCGGCTTCTGCAAGGTGCTGATTTTTAGGAAGTAGACAAAAGTTAGCTGCGATCTCCTCAGCCAGGAACCTTATTGACTATTAAGGCCCAGTGGCCCCAGGCAAGTGGCGCACACCTGATCCTCTGTGATAACACCCCCAAATCTGCATTTTGCCCTCGTGAGGAGGAAAATGGTGATCATGGGTCTGCATGCATACATTACACCTGCCTGTAATAAAATGACAAGGGAGAGTGACTCTGAGCACTTAGTGGGACCAGAAATTTTAAATCTTGTCGTAAGGCTGGCAGATACTGTAAGGTTCTCCATTTAGCCACAAGGTGTTCTCCAGAAAACCAGAAAAGATGACATCTTCATTAGATTCTCTGACTTATCAAAATAGTCCTGAGTGTTGGGTTTCAATGATGACAATAATAGTAATTACTGCTCACTGAGGTGCCTACTTAGGTCTCGATGTTTTACACACATTTGATCCTCAGAACATTACAAGTTAGAAATTACAAACTCCGTGTAATAAATCTTCTAAGTTTCAAAACGATTATTTGAATTGCTACAAGTGACATAGCTATTAGTGACAGAGCCTGGATGTGAACTCAAGTCAACCTGACAGACTGTGCCCCATGTGCTCTCCATTACTTCCCACAAGCTCTCTAGCTAATTACCATACATTGCATTGATTTTTTTCATTTTGTAAATCTTGGAGTTTATCAGTATAACATCTGTGTTAAATGTATACCCATTAGGGGCACCTGGGTGGACCAGTCAGTTAAGCATCCAACTCTTGATCTCAGCTCAGGTCATAATCTCATGATTTGTGGGTTCAAGCCCCATGTCAGGCTCTGCACTGTGAGGATACTGCTTGGGATTATCTCTCTCCTTCTCTCTCTGCCTCTCCCCTGCTTGTGCTCTCTCTCTCAAAATAAATACATAAACTTTTAAAACAATTTAAAAATAAATGTATACTCTTTACTTGTCTGGAAACAATAAAATTCTAACCTTCAGTTGTGAGGATTTTAGTTATCTTCCCTCTGGAGCTTTGCTCCAGATGCCTGCATGCTTCTCTTTTCCATATTTCAAGGTTATAAAAATAGAGTTAAATAATTCTAGTCATTTTTGGCATAACTCAGAACAAACCGTAAGCAACTTATTTGATAGCAAGATACCAAAGTAAAGATTTTCATTAAAATTATGGGCATGTATTATCAGTTAACGACTTACACCAAGTGCCTAACCATAAAAAAACTACACTTCATAAAATCAGCCATTAACCGAAGGGCACCGCACCAAGAATAATGGGAGTGAAACAACTGTGTGGCTATGGTTTCTACTCCCAAAGGGCATACAATATGATGGAAAGATAATATGGACTTAAGAAGCATGCAGGACCTATTCATGAGAAAATCCTGCTTGCTGTTTCTGCCTATCAGTGTTAATTGGGAAAGGTAGTTTAGACAATGCGGGGTAACAACTTTAAGATACCATTCTTCAACTTGAAAGAATTGATCCCCTGAACGTCATCACCCTTGTAAGTGTATTCCAAAGGAAAGCAGACATCCGAGGCTGAGCCCCACCACTTTCCAGCCATACCACTTTGAGGAAATGACTTCATCTCTTTAGGCTTCAGCTGTTTACCTGTAAAATGGAATAATAATACCTGCCTTACAGGACTGTTGCGAGGAGTCAAAACAATCTGTATTTGGCACAGCACCTGGCACTGCTTCGCAGCCAATTTTAAGAATAAGATTTTTACTGTTACAAATTCCAAAGTTAGTTGGACTGACATTATTCCTGTACATAAATTATATATACATGATATATAAATGATATAGGCCTCCTTTGTAAGTTAGAAGCAGTGAATAATGGACAGCCGCGTCTGATTGGCAAGTTGACCCTGCTTGCCTTTTAATTCTTCCCCAGGCGCCCTCTCCCTCGCTGGCTGATTGGCTTTAAGCACTCCTATAAAGGTCCATTAGCTGTCTGTGTCTTAATCAAATTAGAGGCAGTCTTCAATTTACGAGAATCTTCACAGCCCACGCCATTTACACCCCTGTTCTGACTTTTGCAGCACTTGGGGTGTGGAAGGCTAACAGGACGGCCCAACCCGTTCGTTTGCTCAGCACTCCAGCCCCTAACAGCCCACGCCACCCTCGGCCGGCCGCACCACATCCGGGCATCAGGAGGCCGCTCTGCCCGGCAGGGGCTCCTTTCCAGGAAGAGCTCTGGTCTTCATCTTCTGGGACATCCCTGGCTCCCAGCCTCACTCAGAGCTCTCCTCCCAGGCCCAGGAAAAACAACAACAATAACTGAGCTTCTGTAGCGAAAGCACCGAAAACCACTAATTTTAAAACACTTCTATGTTCTGGTAAGATGATGAGCACGACTACTGTGGAGTGCCAAGATCCCTCACTCTTCCCCCGGAGCTGATCCAGCTGCACCAGCTCTCTCCCCATCACTGTCTCCTGAACCACCCACGGACCCAGTGCTCAGGGATCACGTACTGCCCAGGTTTGGTGCAAGCTATCAGAGTAGTGGCTGAGCACATGAACGTTAAGGCCAGACAAAGGTCAGTTGCTTCTGAGCTAAGGACTATGTGATACAATCTTGTGTATCTCAAACTAGAGTCCGTTGAACCAATAACTTTGCAAAAGAAATAAACTTTTCCTTATTAAACATTAATAAACGTTTTTGGAAAGCAGCCTACCAGTTTCTTGGAGTGACTGCTGTGTGGCTACCAATCAGAAATGGTAGCCATGACCCAAGGACTTATTAAATAACTTTTTTTTGTAACTAGTCCCTAGGTCCATTTTTCCTGAACTAATTTATTACTTTAAAAATCTTGGGCTCCTGGGTGGCTCAGTCATTAAGCATTTGCTTTGACTCAGGTCATGATCTCTCAGTTCCAGTTTGAGCCCCACATCGGGCTCTCTGCTATCAGCGTGGAACCTGTTTGGGATCCTCTGTCCCCCTCTCTTTCTCTCTGTCCCTCCCCTGCTCACTCTCTCTCACTCCCTCTCTCAAAAATAAATAAAAACATCTTTAAAAAGAAATGAAGGGGCACCTGGGTGGCTCAGTCGGTTAAGCGGCCGACTTTGGCTCAGGTCATGATCTCACGGTCCGTGAGTTCGAGCCCCGCAGTCGGGCTCTGTGCTGACAGCTCAGAGCCTGGAGCCTATTTCAGATTCTGTGTCTCCCTCTCTCTGACCCTCCCCCCTTCATGCTCTGTCTCTCTCTGTCTCAAAAATAAATAAACGTTAAAAAAAAATTTTTTAAATAATAAAAAGAAATGAATTGGCAAAACTATCCACACAATTAAAATATTTTGGAAAAACATTGATATAATAATATTTGGAAATACTATTTGCTCTTTTTGATTGCAGTTCCCCAATGTTTCTGGTTCTCCTTCTGGGCACAAGGTTGGACTGCCCCTTCCTGCACTTGCTTTCATCAATAAAGTATGCATAGAAGTAACATTCCTCTCTTCCGAGGAGAAGCCATTTATAAGCAGCACACATTCCATCCTGTTGCTTCCCAGTGCCACGGCAGACAACAATATTCCAGATTTCCAGATGGTGGAAACTCTGCCAGCCTGTGCCCTGAATGAGGACAAGGCAGAGCACAGTCCCCACCAACCCAAGATACACACGTGGTATGAGCAAGAAATACATCTTTGTGGTTTTTCTGTCACTATGTTATACTTTAGTACAACGTAGTCCATGTTGACTGGTACACAGATGATTAAATGTTATATAATAACTTGTATAAATCCTTGGATATCGCACTCTTGGTTAGAGAATGTTAGCTCTTACTACAGCATTGCCTTTTTCAATAAGGTTTCTTTTCCTAAAAGGTAATCAGCCCCGAGAAGGAGAGTTACCTGCGCCAAATCATATTGTCTCAAAGGCAAGGTATCATTTTCAGCAGTCCACCAAAGTCTGTGTTACCTCTCATTCCGTCTGATGTCCTCTACAAGCCATATTTTTATTCTGTGTTATCTGCCTCAGCTCTCTTCATTGTAAACAAACTACAGTCTTTTCATTTGTTTTTCCACATTAAATCTTAACCTTGGAACCACTTCCCAATTCCCATATGCAAGCAACTACCCAGCTTGTCAAACCTCAGGGATCCACACATTAGAGATCCCCACCAACAGAAGAAGAAATGGACATAAAAGAGAAACTTAGGGTTTAGAAGGCCCTAGACTCTTAAAATTAAGGGTACCTTTTATAGGCTGTAACATTCATTAAATGTGTTCATTAATAATAATTTCCCGTTATCGTCATCCTATCCTATTCACACAGAAATAGAATGTTTGCATTTTTTACGAACTCCAAACTGATGGATGATTTTCTTTACCCAAGTTAAAGAAAACACTATGTTTGGCAGGTCTGTCGACTGCAAAAATCATTTCCTCAGTTTATTAACTGGAAATGAAAATACTTCTGCAGTAGTCTGTGGATGAGATCACGGTAACCAGACAAGGCAGTTAATTCAATACATCATTTATTGTCAATTAGGAAAAGGCCGTAACAAAGAGATGCCTACCAAGACCAAATCCTACTAGACTGAAAAGCTTGTCCAGAAATGGAAGAGGGTTTCATAGCTGATTTCTATGCAGATAAGCCTTATACCTGTGTTTTCTAGTCCTTGCTAAATATAAATATTAATTCAGTGGACTCAAAAATCTGCAAAACCTGGTTTCTCTAATCAAGGGCTGCCAAAACCCATTCCCATTTCATTTAAATAGTCTGAAGTCATCTAAATTATATCTGACATACAAATTAGGTTTGTATGTATAAACCTTGTGACTAAATACCAACTCTGCTTTCCTAATTAAAAATTGTTACCCAAGAATGCCAGAAAACAAATTAAATTATATTCTCTAACAGTAATCTTCTGTTTCCACCACCCCTACTCCATCCCCCAAATCTTTACAGCAAAACAAGGTAGAGAGAAAGAAAAAAAAATTATAAACTTCATTTTACTCTTATTTTTGTGAAACTTCATTGATCCTGACATTATCTTCTTACATACACAATATCTTCTTGCAAACACAATCAAAATAGAAGGGTTTAGGGCTGATGGGGTCCTTGGATGCTTAATGCCATTATTGTAACAATGAGGAGACAGGATCCTACAGAAATCAAATCTAAGACCTGAATGGAGATTATGTAACTCTCAGGCAAGAGCTTCTTCCTTCACAGCACAATGGCCACAAAGTGAAAATAAACAGAAAGGAGAAGAATAACAGGAATCTGGTTCTCCCCGAATCTCTTTGTTCCAGCAGCTATCTAATCATTAGTTTGTTAACTGAGGCTGCCCAGATTTGCAAGTAGAAGAAAGAAAGAAGGGAGGGGGAAGGGAGGAGAGAAGGAAAGAAAGAGGAAAGAAGAGAGATGAAAAAGAGAGAGAGAAACTTTCAATTTATTAGGAGAGAGGTCTCACAGAGAACTCACTTTCCTTTCAAGTTTTACATTTGAGACATCGGCACCTATAGACCAAGGATGAGAATTAGCGACCTGCTGAGGCCTTTTCTTACTACTTAAATTTGTTCTCCGGGTTAGGGGTCCATTATGAGACTTAGGCTCTGCCCTGCCCCTGTTCACAGAAGTCTGGAGAAAGGAGAAAGATCAAGAGCTGTGAAAATGGTTACCAAGTTTAACCATTTATAGGTTGAGCAAGTAAAATTGTGTTCAAGGTAGCAATTTGTTTTGTTGTTAAAACTTCAGATTGCTGTTAGTTTAAAAAGCACCCCTCCACTGAAAAAGGTAGTATGTAAAAAATTAATGGAAAAAAGTATTTTCTTAATATTATTTTATGAATAAGAGGGGATATAGAGCTACACCAGTGAAAAACAAAGTGGATGTAAATAATAATTATTTGTTTGGGAAATTATAAGGATAGCTTGTGAACACACACAAGCCCATTTGTAAAGCATGATAGATATGCTACATGTTCTTTTCTATTCCTCTCAGTTTCAGTTTTTTTTTTTTTAATTCCAATAAATATTTCAAGCATGTCCTATATTTTGGTGTAATTCTCCTAGATAGTATTACTTTGATCATATTTCCTCATGTTCTTTTAAGATTTTTTACTTTTAAGTAATCTCTATACCTAAACAGGTCTCGAACCCACAACCCCAAGACAAGCTCTATTGACTGAGCCAACCAGGTGCCCCTTTCCTCAGTTTTCTTATGGGAGGCAGTATACTTTAATGAGATTAACTGGGTTCCAATTCTGACTTTACTACTTGCTTGTTGTGAGTCTGTTTGGTATTTTCATTTATAAATTGGGGTAATAGGATTTAATGACTTAATGTATAAACTAAACCACAAAGTACTAAGTGACCATGAATTACTTTGAATATATCCTTAACTTCCATTTATTCAGCAAATATTTATTAAGCACCAACTAAGAAGTGGAAAAGCATTAGTCACAAAGGAAACTAAAATCAGTAAGACTAACACATCCCTACCCAGTGAGGCTTACAGCTTCCTGGAGAAGACAATCCTCAAACAATTAATTAATTATAATATCAGCACGTGCTGCAAAGGAGAATGCTGGGATCCTATCCCCCCCTCTAATGTTTGGATGACAGAGTTTGGGTGCTGAAAAAAAAAATTCTAGAAGTAGATAATATATTTTTAAATAACAATTATAAAATTAACATGTTGGTTATAGAAAATTAGGAAAATGAAAAAACAGTAATCTATAAAATATTGTGCATAGCAATAGCAATAAAAACAATAATAGCTACTATTTATGCCAGACTTTGTTCTGAGCATATTGTAAGTATTATTTCATTTAACCTTTATAACAACCCTATGAAATAAGTCCTGTCATAATCCTTTTATTTTTTTTTTGCTTTTATTTTAATTTTATTATTATTACTTTTAATTTACACCCAAATTAGTTAGCATATAGTGCAACAATGATTTCAGGAGTAGATTCCTTAGTGCCCCTTACCCATTTAGGCCATCCCCACTCCCACAACCCCTCCAGTAACCCTCAGTTTGTTCTCCATATTTATGAGACTCTTCTGTTTTGTCCCCCTCCCTGTTTTTATATTATTTTTATTTCCCTTCCTTTATGTTCATCTGTTTTGCCTCTTAAAGTCCTCATATGAGTGAAGGCATATGATTTTTGTCTTTCTCTGGCTAATTTCACTTAGCATAATACCCTCCATTTCCATCCACGTAGTTGCAAATGGCAAGATTTCATTCTTTTTGATTGCCGAGTAATACTCCATTGTATATACATACTACATCTTCTTTATCCATTCATCCATCGATGGACATTTGGGCTCTTTCCATACTTTGGCTATTGGTGATAGTGCTGCTATAAACATGGGGGTGCATGTGTCCCTTAGAAACAGCACACATGTATCCCTTGGATAAATACCTAGTAGTACAGTTGCTGGGTCAGAGGATAGTTCTATTTTTAATTTTTTGAGGAACCTCCATAATGTTTTCCAGAGTGGCTGTACCAGCTTGCATTCCCATCATTATCCTTACTTTTAAAATAAAGAAACCATGGGGAGCCTGGGTGGCTCAGTTGGCTAAGTGTCCGACTTCGGCTTGGGTCATGATCTCACAGTACATGAGTTTGAGCCCCATGTCGGTCTCTGTTCTGACAGCTCAGAGCCTAAAGCCTGCTACAGATTCTGTGTGTGTGTCTCTCTCTCTGCCCCTCCCCCACTCACCCTCTGTCTCTCTCTCTCTCAAAAATAAATAAATAAATAAATAAATAAATAAATGTTAAAAAAAATTAAATGAAGAAACCAAAGCACAGAAAACACTTCTATCAAAATTTTGATGTGTAGATTTCCATTTTTTTCCTGTGTACATGTTATATACAGTTTTCTTTTTAAACAAATTAGGTTAATATAATTCATGTTCTATTAAATATGCTTTAATATGTCCTTTCCTAATATGCTTTTTCACTCAAGAAAATAACATAAACATTTTCCAATACTACTGGCTTTTCTGCCATATGATTCTATGAGTATTCTTTTGAGTATATAATAGGATATTATATAAATGGCCAATATAAATATCTTAAAGATACATTTAACAACTTTCATGAAAAAAGTAGCCAAACTCCTCTAACAATTGTTCAGCATGTGTTTCCCCAATCTTTAAAAATGCCAAACTCTGGGGCGCCTGGGTGGCTCAGTCGGTTAAGCGTTCAACATCGGCTCAGGTCATGATCTCATGGTCTGAGTTCAAGCCCTGCATCTGGCTCTGTGCTGACAGCTCAGAGCCTGGAGCCTGCTTTGGATTCTGTGTCTCCCTCTCTCTGTTCCTCCCCTGCTCGCTCTCTTTCTCTCTCTCTCTCTCAAAAATAAAGATTAAAAAAAATTTTAAATGCCAAAATCTTATCAACAATAGCATGAGGCGGTTGAAAGTATCTGTCCCTTCCTCCCACTGATCTTAACTTCTTAATGGCAGGGCAAGCATTGAAGCCTGTGCTCCAGAACATAAATAAATCATACTGCTTGACATAAGAATTCTTGTTTGGCTATGCTTTCACCAAGACAGAACGGATGCCTCGGGGACAAATCAATGTGCTTTCAACTGTCTCAACTAAAAAGGCTGCTTTTCCATGCAAAAGAAAAAATGTTCAAAGATTTTCAATAGATTCCACCACTTTGGGACTTTGTGCTCCTTTATTTGAAATGTAAATACTGGGCTAGCATTAGAGTTATGATTCAGCGGCTGTTATGTCAAATGAAGTCCTACAACAGTTGTTCAACTGAGCATATGTCAGACAGTCCAAAGCCCAGCACCTAATATTAATGGGTATTCTCATTTTCTGTACAATGCCTCCAGCATTTAGGAGATTCTTGAAAATACTAATGACATCACTTCTCATTATAACCAAATACTGAAGGTGATCTGGTGCCAGTAATTGTTTTAAGTAATTAGACATTCCCTGTGTGTGTTCAGATAGAGCCAAATTTTTAAATGTCACTAGCTTCTTTTATTTTTATGTTCCTAAGTAGGGTTTGTCCCATAAATGCTCTACATAATTATTAGGTGATTTCTACAGTCTCTAGCATAGAGTATTTAAGAATGACTTGTCAGATGAATATGTATGTTCCTTCTCTCTACCATTTGCTTAATGGCAAAATAAAGAAATTGGACAAAAACTGGTCCGGCTAATAGATAAATAACATTTGATAAGGTAAAAAGCCCATAATTGTGTTTCTCTTGCCTGCCGAAACAATTGCAGCAAATTATTAAGGCACTGAGAACATGAGATGACGATTACAACCTGGTAAAACTGTCACCCAACATACTGAACATCCATGTGAATAATTTACATGCAAATGTATATTTATTATAAAAACAAACTTAAATTCACAAAGCTAAAATAACAACTACCATTTAAACATAATCCAGGGAATGCCAAAAGGAATTTTTTTCAATAGGAAAACATTGCCATTTTTGTCAAATTGAAAGCATATTATGAAATTGAGACAACTCTAAATTTTCGATCAAATTTTGTTCTTTGTAATAATAGGTACATTCTGTATAGTGGTTCTTTATAATAAGAGGTATAATTTTATAGAAAAGCATATTCACTTGCAAACATTTAAGAAGT
Source organism: Herpailurus yagouaroundi (assembly GCF_014898765.1). Classification (NCBI taxonomy): domain Eukaryota; kingdom Metazoa; phylum Chordata; class Mammalia; order Carnivora; family Felidae; genus Herpailurus; species Herpailurus yagouaroundi. The sequence continues at coordinate 72,962,460 of NW_024412376.1, forward strand.
CTCAGGAAAGACACATGGAAAAATAACATTGGTGGGGCGCCTGAGTGGCTCAGTCGATTAGGCATCTGACCAGCTCAGGTCATGATCTCATGGCTCATGAGTTCAAGCCCTGCATCAGGCTTTGTGCTGACCACTCAGAGCTTGGAGCCTGCTTCGAATTCTGTGTCTCTGTCTGTCTCTGCCCCTTCCCTGCTCATGCTCTCTGTCTCTCTCTCAAAAATAAATAAACATTTAAAAATGTTAAAAAACATAAAATAAAATAACCTAACTTTGGTGACTTCCTGGTAAGGGAATCAGGTAACTGGAGAACAGAGATAGGATGAATTTTTTCATAATATGTTTTTTTTTGTACCTTTGAATTTTGAATTCAAAATTTTTCCTGAATGTCCAATTTTAAAATAAAAATTTAATTTTAAAAATGGACTGTTCCCTGATATTATGCTTTTTAAATTTATAGTCTATTTAGTCTATCCTGAATTTGACTTAATATGCCTACTCACTTTCCCATTTTCTACTAACTAACTTGCCATTTCTCAAGCAAATTTAAATAATAGCCATGGAAATATTTCCACAAGTCTTATTTAGTTTTAAAAAGGCATTTGTTTCAGGGCTCCTGGGTGGCTCAGTCAGTTAACCATCTGATTCTTGATTTCAGCTTAGGTCATGATTCCAGGGTCTTCGGATCAAGCCCCAGATCAGGTTCTGCGCTGATCATGGAGCCTTCTTGAGATTTTCTCTCTCTCCCTCTGCCCTACCCCACTCATGCACATGTGTTCTCTCTCTCTCTCTCTCTCTCAAAATAAAAAAAAAAATTAAAGACATTTGTTTCAATTTCCACTAAATACTAGCAAACTAACTTTACAATAGGAGCTAGGATACAAAACTATAAAGTACAAATAAAACTGACAAACCGTTTTCATATATGAAGTATAGAAAATTGTCCAGCAAAAGGAAATATATGAATAATATTCTTAATTTAAAAAATAAGTCATGGTACCTGGGTGGCTCAGTCGGTTAAGCTTCCAACTTCAGCTCAGGTCATAATCTCACCACCGATGAGTTCAAGTCCTGGGTTGGGCTCTATGCTGACAGCTCAGAGCCTGGAGCTGGCTTCAGATTCTGTGTCTCCCTCTCTCTCTGCCCCCACCCCCTGCCCCTGTCAGGCTCTGTCTCTCTCTTTCTTTCTCTCAATAATAAACATTAAAAAAATAACTTTAACAATCAATTCATTTAATAAATATTTATTGAGCTCCTACTATTTGGTAGGTACTATTCTGAGTTTTGGTAGACATATTAGTGAATAAAACAGAAAAATTATGGCACTTACATTTCAGTGTAATATTCCACTGATGAGATTCTGAGGTGGTAAATAGACATTATGTCTTACATCGTTTATTTCAGCATTTTCCATTTATATGTTCTTGCTTCCTCTAATTTTTCTTTCATAGTTCACCTATCTAGAAAAAATCCACTAGGTGGCATTGTCTCATTTATCAGAATAAAAGCAACTTTTCCTGTTTCTATGGGAATGTATTCTTTTTGTTTCCTTTGATTTTGTTTTTAACTTGCTTTTTCCGTGACATATGCCATTTTGGAGAACACAAGAAGATGAGCTAAAGGTCTGAGTTTGCTAGAGCACACCGCCTTCTAATCTAACAAGACAAGCTATAAGGCATGATCTGTCACTCAATCATACCCCAACACACATGACACTGAACAGACTTCACCACCAGTGACTAGAACCCCTAGGAAGAAATGTATAATGATGGAACAAGAAGCCTAGAGAAAGTGGCTAGAGTTATGCATTCAAGTCCTAGCTTTGTCTCCCCTTTTGACCCAACTTGAAATGAGCAACCAGGGACAATTCACCTGATCACCATGAACTTTAAGTTTCTCATTAGAAAAACAAAGAGTAATATATCCTTACTCACCTACAAGGGTCTCGTAAAGATTGAATGATTTAAATGATTTAAAGTCTGCTATTTTGGACATGTTTAGCCGTGTGGGTCTAACAAGATATTTTGGCTAAGAGAAAACACATGGTTTTTGGAATTATGAATACAATAAATAATATTTTTTAATTTACTTTTTCAATTAGTGCTTACTATGTATCATGAACTATTCCAACTGCTTTAAAATAATAATTCATCTAAGAATGTAGACACCATTATTATCCTCATTTATAGCCGAGAAAACTGTTACAAAGAGATGGAATAACTTGTCAAAGGCCACACAGCTTTAAGCAGCAGAATTCATCTTTTCCCAAGGACCACCTCTTTATTATGCACCACATCTCACACATGAGCTGTCTGAAGAGTTCCTATACCACTGAAAACATCATAACCAATGGAACATTTGGGGTATGCTAGGACTAAAACATAGGAATTCTTTTCAGAGGACAGCAAAGTAATGAATATAACTGCTTCATACAAGGAAATGAAGCTAATCAGACCTAAAAATACTCCAAATTAAAAGACATAAGAATTGTGGTCAGTCAGATAACATCTATACACACATACAGCTTTATATAGCTTTTTTAATTATAGCTGCTCCAACATAGAACCTGCCATCTAAAAGGTAAGAAATGAAAGATATGATTTTCACTACCTATCGCTATATTATCCAATCCTTCAAGACCCTGTTCAGACACTTGAAAGCTCCTTAAAAACAAGTTTGGATCTATGCATTGGGATTAAAGAAAAAGTCGTTGAAATATAAGTAAACTTTATCAGGAGAGTAATTTGGGACATGATCTCTGTAGAATACAGACTGTTCGGGTTTTCCCCACTTGCCAATTAAAAGATTTGAGGAAAGTTATCAACCCCCACATTTGTAAAATAGGGACAGTAATAGGACCTCTATTGGAGGTGGATTGATAATGACCTTTAATGATGGAAAGAGGAAACGTGATAGCGGAATCTAATAAATACCATTGAATTGACTTAAATGTTGAAAATGCAGAGATGTTGGCTAAAAATTTAAGTAGAGAGGAATTAGGAGACCAGAGGGAGAAGAAAAGAATGTTAAGAGAGAGTAATGTCTTGGATAACATGAAAAACAGAAAGATATGGAGCAAGAGGGATCAATGAAACCACAGACAGCTGGAAGTTTTCTCAGGGCTCAGGAGAATCTAACTTCCCATTTAAAGACAAAAACACCTCGACAGGGCTCTATAGTTGGTCACCAGCTTCAACTGAAAACTTCAGCCACAGGAATAGTCTTATTTACAAGACAATTAAATTCTATTAGAAGCAAATTCTCATTAAGAAGTTCTTCCACATTCTGAACCCAAACCAACTACATCTCCCATAAACTGATCACAATTCTGCCTTCCAGAACTACGCTGATTCCATTTCCACAACTCTTCAAATATTCAAAACCCACTAACAGGCCCAATTCCTCCACCCATTACATGAGTCTTCCCTCCTCCAAGCTCAGTCTCCCTAGTGTCTTTGGCCATCTCATATGACATGGTTTCCAGACGGTCATCCTCTTAGTCAACCTTCTTCAGATCTATCCTAATTTTTCAATTTGCTTCTTAAAAAAGGTTATCGGCAAGGGATAGGCCCAGGTTAGGTGATTATGTTTACATCAATAATGTATACTTTATTTTAGAAAATAATTTTCTACTTTTTTCAGAGTTCTTTCACATGAATTATATTGTTCAGTCATCATTGTAGAAAGCTTTTTTCCCCTTCAATTTTAAAGCTGGAAAAACTGAGAATCAGAAGGGTTAGTTGATATATCCAAAGCTACAGAATGTAGATCTGCTATCAGAATACCTATATCTGGTTTTGTTTTGCTTTGTTTTTGTTTTTAGATTTCTTATTTTTAAGTAATCTCTACACCCAATGTGGGGCTTGTTCTTACAGCCCTGGATCAAGAGTCTCACGCTTATCTACTGAGACAGCCAGGTGCCCCGGATTTTGTTTTTGTTTAACTTTATACTATGAAAAATTTCAAACATACATAAAAGCAGAGAGAGATTTGTAAAATGACCATCCATATCCTTTCTCCCTAGATTTAACAATTATCAGCACTGGCTTCATCCAAGTTTTTCTTATCCTTTGATAAAATATTTTAAAGCAAATTGCAAGCATCCTGGAATTTTGTCACTAAATCTTTTAGTATGCATCTTTAAAAGTATAAGGACATTTGCTTATATAACCGTGAACTGGTATCACATCTAAGAAAATTAACAATAATTTCTTAATATCGGGGCACCTGGCTGGCTCAGTCGGAGGAGCATGCAACTTTTGATCTTGGGGTTGTGGGTTCAAGCCTCATGTTGGGCGTAGAGCTTACTTAAAAAATAATAACAATTTCTTAATATCATCTCCTACTCCACATTTAAATTTCTCTGTGTATGTCCAAAACAATTAGATTTTTTTGGAATTAATTTGTTCATGAGTTATATTCTGTAACTCCTGATCCATTCTTATTCCTACTATATCATGGAAATTATAAACAAATAGGAAAAAAATATGCTTAAGGAAATACAAGTGAAAGGAATAATTCTTTGTTGAAAGATCAATTAACTGATTTTTACATTTTCCTGACTATAGGAAAAAATAGAAGAATATCAAAGGTAACATGATATTGACTCCTTGGATTAAGTCAAGAAAAAGTATGTTTGCCATTTTATTAAAGTTTTTTACTAACACATCATTTTCCTTCAGCTCTATATTCGGGAAACTTTCATTTTATCTATTATGAAACTACTTTAAAAACTAATTGAAAGACATTTTTGAAGAGTAAAATTATATATAGTGACCTGGCAAATACTGTCAAGAAGTTTTCTTTCTCACTGGCCTTAAAACATTCTATGAAATCTGATTACAAACAACTGAAACTTTGGATTAACACTAAACCTTATATCTTTTGCCAGACAAAAGGCCACAGCTGCAAACAGAAGGAGGCTAGCTTTTTTAAGACTGTTCAACATTTTAGCCAAATATTTTATCTTTGTCACTCTTTCAGGCTAGAGGCTGACCCTTGCACTTATTAAAAAGCAAATTAACACTTGTTGATAAATAACTGGTTCTTAGTAGTAGGAACATTCTGATATTCTGTTGTCTTTTAACAGACATACTTTAAAAGATTCATTTTAAAATATGAATTAAATGGAAACCAGTACCTATGTTATATTAAATAGTGATTTTTCCATTTTTTAGAGTTGCTATCAGCTTTCATTGTTTGATTTCATGACAACTCCCAAATACAAGTGAAAATTAATTTTGTCTGTTAAAAACGTACATTTGTTATTATGATAATTAGAGATACCTGGATTGAGGATATGAATCAGTAGTGGATGCGGTTTGATGAAATTACCATGATTCTCTAATCAAGGCAGCAAGACCAACCTGCAGTTACGTTAAGCGGGGGAGGAGTCTTTATGGAACTTATTAAGGTAGAGATCTTTGAACTGTATACAAAATAAGTTGTATGCAATGAAGCTTGTCATTAACTTACAACAAACATATGGCTCCTTAAATCCCTATATATTTATGCTGTGAGCATTTGAGGAAAGACCAATTTTTTAGGATGGCTGCCCTCTATTTCCAACACCTACTCTGGTCTCTATGGCCCTCCTCAATCACTTTGCCAGAAATGTCTCCCTGCCATCTGCACTCAGGCTTTTCCCCTAGCCATATGCAGAGTCTATAGTCGGTTTCATCATAAGAGAAAAGGATTAAAGAACATTACAAATCACCAGACTGCCTGCTGGCCAACACCTCTGATACCCTGAAGCCCCAATGTCCTATTCCAAGTGTGCTCTGACCAAACCCTGGCAGGTATTCTCAATCCTTGCTTAATTTAATATTCCTCCTAAGGAATGTTATATTTGTAAATGTCTGGAGACTAGGAGACTTCATTTGTTATTCCTGTATTTGTCCTTTCTCACTTAGAGCCTAATCTTATACCTCTTCCCCCTCTTCCCCCCCTCCCCCCATTTACAGTCTAATCCAACCTTCTCTACCCCTCATACCCTAACTCCCCTGCCTGGTATTCACAGGGAGCATCCTAGACAACACTTGAACATTTTCAACAACTAAGAAAATGACTGTAAAAAAGTAGAGGAATCCTCATTCTGATATGATCTTCCACAACCAAATATTCTATTCCTCTGTCCTTTCTGTACCTCCTATTCACCGACTCTATTTTATGGACCTGGAAGCAAAAAGTGCATTATCCTGCTAGTGGTAAGACAATCACTCAAAGAGACTGCACCTCATGAATCAGAGACTCTATCCCAGTCTCTTCACTGGGAAACATCTAATTCAATGTAAACTGGGTTTGGGATATGCTTCCAATATCTGTACAGACCGCCATTTTCTGGGGAGAACAGGTTACTATGTCAGTCCTCACTCCACAGAGAGATATCATTAAGTTTGTGGTCATCAGAGAAAGAATTAAGGCTGTCTGTAGTGCAGATTGTTAGGGTGAAAACAACAAAGAAGGAGCTTACCTCAGGATGCAAGAGCAATAGCTCACTGTAATCCAGACCTCATTTATCTCAGAGTTCACCTAGAGACCAGTCACTGGAGATTAAGAAATGGAAGATTTCTTTGGGGAAAATAAGCATGACCAGCTGGCTAGTGCCCGTGTTGGCCATGACAGAAACAATAAAGGAAGATTAATGCAAGGGCTGCTCAGGAACAGAAAAACAGAATGAATCCAAAAAGAATAGGATAAATATTTGTCACAGTAAGTCTACTCATTTAGGAGCTCCCCTCCTGCAAAACTCTCTTCATTTCTATGTTTTTCTATTCCCGAAAGCAATTTGTTTCATCGTTGTAAACCCTTATTAGAATAGATATATGTCTAAGGAATAAATAGCAGGTCAATCATTTATATTTTTAAAAATTTTTTAAGTATGCTCCACACCCAACATGGGCCTTGAACTCATGACCCTGAGATCAAGAGTCATATGCTCTACTGACTGAGCCAGGCAGGAGTCCAGGTCAATCATTTTTAAACTAAGAGATGTGCAGTAGCATAAATCAGGGATTTCCTAAAAACAGAGGTTGACTCTGACTCCCCTCCCCACAAAAAAGACAAATAAATTTTGACTGGTAATCACAACTTAACTTACTTACAGAATTTGATATATATGATTGCCCTATTTTATCTTGAACTCAATGGGGAAAAAATTTAAAAAAGCTTAAGATTGGGTGACTTAAATAATAGAAATCTATTTTCTTACAACTCTGGAGGCTAGAAGTCAAAAATCAAAATATTGGCAGGGTTAGTTTTTTCCAAAGCCTCTTTCCTTGACTTATAGATGGCTGTCTTTTCCTTGGGTCTTCATGTGGTTTTCCCTCTGGGTGTTTCTGGGTTCTAAACTTTTCTTTTAAGGACACCAGTCATATTAGATTAGGGCCCACCCAAAGACCTCATTTTAATTTATCTCTTTAAGGACCGTATCTCCAAATACAGTCACATTCTAAAGTGCTGGAGGTTAGGCAACATACAAATTTGGAGGGGACACACTTCAGTCTGTAACAATTACTATGGCCAAAAACTTCTGCCTTAGATGTTTTAAGAAAACTGTACATTTTTATGGTTGTCAATGGAACGATCTCATAGTGCCTTGTGCTCTCTATCATAAGTGCTATTGACATGAGAATATATTATTTTTCTATCTAGCTCTATCATAAGTGCTATTGACATGAGAATATATTATTTTTCTATTTAGAACATATCCTAATTGGATCAGATTAGGAAAATGAAAACTACTTCCTCTATCAATTGCAATTATTTCCAAACTCAGTTCAAAAACGAAACAAAACAACCAGCGACTGTTTTAATCTGAAATCCAATAGATTATTTTTTCTCCATATTTGCACTATTTCAAAACTGAAATAAATTATCATAAATTATTCTACTCTTTGGCAAATTATTTTTCTGATATTTTGAAAAGTGTACACATTAATTTTTCTTGATTTGTTTAAGTCAAAATGCAATTATTTTGATTAGAACAGGACCATTAGAAAATCAAAAATGCTTATAAATTTAATAGGCTAATGGCAGAGCAGGGGCTTTCTTAAGCATGGAGAGTGTCTAGAAATAGCGGTATATTGGCTATGATCATTTGGGATGAGAGAGTTTATTGGTTGTGAAAGCAAGAGAGGATATCTCTGAATTGTTTCAAGAGCAAAGTCACATCTCCATGCCCAGGTCAAAGAAATAAGTACAATTTATATATAACTTTGACATATTCTGACTGTTGCCATGGTAGCAAAAAATGCTTCTCCAGTGAACACAGTAGAATTTATGACCATAGCTTAGCAAAAGCCATAAAAATGGTTATGATGTAATCAATAGCTACAAGATAGTTATTTGTCAACAAATCTGCCAGAATGTATTTTTCAGAAAAAGCCTGGGTAGATGATTCTATAATTTTTTTCTGTGTAATATCAGAGGAGGAGTCGCCAATATATCATCTCAAATTATGAAAGAAGCACTGATAGTCAAGGAGGATGTATATCCTATCTCCAGTGGCAAGTAGTGATGAGTGAGAAAAGAGCCACTGCTTGAAATAGCATAAGGTGTAGAAATATCCCTGATTCAAAATCCATTCCAAAGGCAAGTCTAAGGCATGCCGATATTTATAGTTGTGAAATCACCATTTTCATCTAATTATCATTCAAATACAAGATGATACATGTCAAAGACATAATGTAGCTGATTAATGGGAAATGAGAAAATGAGTAACATGTTAAAACTAGTTTAAAGAATCTGAAGACCAAATTTGTATTATTTTTTAATTGAAGTATAGCTAACAAAATATATTAGTTTCAAGTGCATAACATAGTGATTTGACATTTTTTATATATATATTACAAAATGCTCACCATAATAAATGTAGTTACCATCTATCACCACACAAAGTTATTACAATATTACTGACTATATTCCCTATGCTGTATTTTACATCCCTGTGACTTATTTATTTTATAAGTTTGTACCTCTTAATCCCCTTTATCCATTTTACCCATCTCTCCAAAGTCCCCAGCAACCACCAGTTTGTTCTCTGTATTAATGAAATTGTTTCTGTTCTATTTGTTCTTTTGTTTTGCTTTGCAGATTGCACATATAAGTGGAATCGTATGATATTTTTCTTCCTCTGTCTGATTTTTTTCATTTAGCATAATACTCTCTAGGTCCATCCATTCATTCTGTCTATCAATGGCTATTCATCTATCAATGGGTACTTACTTTAGTTGCTTCCATATCTTGGCTATTGTAAATAATGCTGCAATAAACAATGGGGTGCATATATCTTTTTTATTCAGTGATTTTGTTTTCTTCAGGTAAACATCCAGAAATGGAATTACTGGACCATATGGTATTTCTATTAAAATTTTTTGAGAAACATCCACACTGTTTTCCAAAGTGGAAATTTTTATTCCCACAACAGGGCATGAAGGTTCCCTTTTCTCCACATTCTTGCTAACACTTGTTACTTTTTGTCTCTTTCTTCTCACACCAATTTATTTATTTATTTTTTCATCATGACAAGTGCACTCTAATCTTCATCACCTATTTCATGCATCCTCCCATTCCCTTCCCCTCTGGCAACCAGTTTGTTCTCTACAGTTTATGGTCTGCATATGTGGAATTTGAGAAACTTAACATAAGACCATGGGGGAAGGGAAGGGGAAAAAAATAGTTTCAAACAGAGAGGGAGGCAAACCATAAGAGACTCTTAAATATGGAGAACAAACTGAGGGTTGACGGGGGGGAGGGGGACAAATGGGTGATGGGTATTGAAGAGGGCACTTGTTGGGATGAGCACTGCGTGTTGTATGTAAGCAATGAATCACGGGAATCTACTCCCAAAACCAAGAGCACACTGTATATACTGTACGTTAGCTAACTTGACAATAAATTATATTTAGAAATTAATTAATTAATTAATTAACTAGGTAAAGAGTCTGTTTCTTGGTTTGTGTCTCTCTTTCCTTTGCTTAACAACTGTTGTTTCTTAAATTCCACATTTATTTAAATTTATTCCTAAGTATTTTATTTCTCTGACTTATTTTGCTTAGCATTATGCTCTCTAGTTCTATTTATGTTGTTGCAAATTGCAAGATTTCATTCATTTTTATGGATGAAAATATTTCCATTATATATATACACACAAAAACACACATACATACATACACACACATATATATACACACATGCACACACACATATGTCCCCACTTTTTCTTTATCCATTCATTTATCAGTGGACACTTGGGCTGTTTCTATAGTTGACTATTGTAAATAATGCAACAAATATAGTGGTGCATGTAATTTTTGAATTATTGTTTTTGTATCTTGGGGCTAAAAACCCAGAAGTTCAATTATTGGATCATAGGGTAATTTCTTTTTTTAATTTTTTGAGGAACTTCCAGGCTATTTTCCAGAGTGGCTGCCCCAGTTTGCATTCCCACCAACAGTGCACAAGTGTTCCTTTTTCTCCACATCCTTGCCAGCACTTGTTTCTTGTGTTTTCTATTTTGGCCATTCTGACAGATGTGACATGATATCTCATTGCAATTTTGATTGCATTTCCCTGATGATGAGTGATGTTGAGCATCTTTTCATGTGTCTGTTACTTATCTGTACATCTTTATTGGAAAAATGTCTACTCAGATCCTCTGCCCATTCTTTCATCAGATTTTTTGGTGGTTTATTTATTTATAATATTTTCATGTTGAGTTGTAGGACTTCTTTATATATTTTGGATATTAACCCCTTATCGGATATACCATTTACAAATATTTTCTCCCAATCAGTAGGTTACCTTTTCATTAGGTTGATAGATTCCTTTGCTGTGCAAATGCTTTTCAGTTGGATATAATCCCAATAGTTTATTTTTGCTTTTGTTACCTTTGCCGGAGAAGACACATCCAAAAATATATATATTGCCAAGACCAATGTCCTAGAGTTTACTCCTTATGTTTTCTTCTAGAAGTTCTATGGTTTCAGGTCTTACATTTAGGACTGTTATCCATTTTGAGTTTATTTTCATATATGGTATAAGAAAGTGGTCCAATTTCATTCATTCTTGCCTCCTTTGTCATAGATCAATTGACCATATAAGCCTGGGCTTATTTTGGGCTCCCTATTCTGTTCTATTGATCTATAAATCTATTTTTTGTGCCAATACCACATTATTTTGATTGCCATAGTTTTGTAGTATAGTTTGAAATCTGAGTGTGGAATACCTCCAGCTTTGTTCTTCTTTTTCAAGATTGCTTTGGCCACTGGGGTTTTTGTAGTTCCATATAAATTTTAGGATTATTTGTTCTAGTTCTATAAAAAAAATGCTATTGGCATTTTGATAGGGATTGCAGTGAATCTGTAAATTTCTTTGGGTAGTAAGGATATTTTAACAATATGAATTTTTGCAGTCTGTGAGTACGTCTTTCCATTTATTTTTGTCATCTTCAATTCTTTCATCATTGTCTTATACTTTCCAGAGTACAGTCTTTTACCTCCTTGATTAAATTTATTCCTAAGTATTTTATTCTTTGATGCAATAAAAAGTGGGATTGTTTACTCAATTTTTCCTTCTGCTAGTTTGTTATTAGTGTATAGAAATATAACAGATTTCTGTATACTAATTTGGTATCTAATGACTACTAAGTTCACTTATTATTTCTCAGCAAACAGTGATAGTTCTACTTCTTCCTTATCAATTTGGATGCCTTTTAACGTTTATTTATTTTTGGGACAGAGAGAGACAGAGCATGAACGGGGGAGGGGCAGAGAGAGAGGGAGACACAGAATCAGAAACAGGCTCCAGGCTCTGAGCCATCAGCCCAGAGCCCGACGCGGGGCTCGAACTCACGGACTGCGAGATTGTGACCTGGCTGAAGTCGGACGCTTAACCGACTGTGCCACCCAGGCGCCCGTTGGATGCCTTTTATTTCTTTCTTTTGTCTGATTGTTGTAGCTAGGACTTCCACTATTATGCTGAATAAAACTGGCATCCTTGACTTGTCCTGATCTTAGAGGAAAAACTTTATGCTTTTTCCTCAGTAGTAAAAAGCAGCTGTGGGTTTGTTGAAGAGCAGATTTATACAGACAACTATATATGCTAAATATGGAAATGATTTTGCCCATACATGAAAAACTGGTTAATATTTTATGTGGCAATAAAATATTATGTTTGGGATTACCTTTTCTACAGGTAAAAATTAATTGTATTCATACTGGGCAAAATTTATTAGTACTTCTATTAAAAAATGTTTTGCATTACTGTTTTCTAAAAATTAACTTATACTTCTACAAAGTTGTAAAATGGTCTTGAAGGAGAATTAAATATGCACACCCTTATAAAAGCAGTAATTTCCTGAAGGGTCTGCTAGACAACACCCAGCACTCCACTGGACACACACCCATTAATCTCTTCTGCCCATTTTAGATCTTCGACAATTTATTCTGACATAATTGAATCAATCAATCAGCCTGTTCTTTGCCCTTGTGTTCCTGGAATGGTAGAACCTTTGACAATACACATAAAATCTATCAATATGTAGGTGGAGAGCTCATGACAGGAGATTATCTTTTGTATTAAAAAAATGAATATTTTACCAATGTGAAAGAGTAGAGACTGAACTGCTCTTTCAGAGAGTGCATAATATGAGGACTGGCCTGATATTTTATTTCTTTGTAATCCCAGCAACTTGCATATGCATCCTAGTCATTCTCAATTTGTGCTACACATCAACATTACTAGATTTTTTTTAATGTTTATTTATTTACTTTGAGAGAAAGAGAAAAAAAAGAGAGAGAGAGAGAGAGAGACTGAGTGAGTGAGTACAAGCCGGGGGGGGGGGGCGGCACAGAGAGAGTGAGAGAGAGAATCCCAAGCAGGCAGTGCAAAGCCCAACATGGGGCTCAATCTCACGACCATTGAACCATTCTGAGATGGTGACCTGAGCCAAAACCAAGAGTCAGACGCTTAACTGAATGAGCCATCCAGGAGCCCCACGAGAAAAAGTTTTATGTTTTGTTTTGTTTAACTATAGTCACCCTGACTATACTGAAAATCACCAAAATCAGGTTCTCCAGGCATAAAATCCATGTCTCTGAAGTTTTTAAACAATTCTGATGCATAGCCACAGGGGAGACACATTGATAGTCGACTGAAAAGTAAATGTTCAAGGAAGTTATTTCTAAACTGCGTAGGGGTCTAGAACACAAACTAAAGCCTAACTTTATTTGTAACTATTCTATTAAAAGCAAAGTATCACTATAGTTTCTCTTCATGATAACTACAAACTCTCTCCCTTAGCTAACCATAGTTCCCCTCAACTGTGGAAGAATGGATCAATTACCAGAGAAGTCCATGAAAGAAACTCATTTCATGCTGTATAACTTCAATTAAATTATTTATTATATTCTGTACCAGTTAGCTCCTCTGAATAATCTCTCAAAGTTCCTCCAAGTTTATTCCTCTTGAATAGTCCCCAAATGTTTATAGTATACTTGTACAATTTGATTTTATTAATTAAAAATTCCTGGGGCACCTGGGTGGCTCAGTCAATTAGGTGTCTAACTCTTGATTTCAGCTCAGGTCATGATCTCCTGGTTCATGAGATCGAGCCTCAAGTAGAGCTTCACACTGATAGTATGGAGCCTGCTTGGGATTCTCTCTCTCCCTCTCTCTCTCTCTCTGCCCCTCCCCCGCTCATGTGCACAGAAGTGCTCTCTCTCTCTCTTTTTCTCTCTCTCTCTCAAAATAAACAAACAAACATTTTTAACAAATCCCTTTGAGGTACTTACTATCACTATCATAGTGTAGTCAGAGGACAATACCAAGTTCATATTGGCAGGGATCTGCTGGATTTAAGCTATGATTTTCTTCCAACCATGTGAAGTTTTTCTTTCAAAACATAATTCATATAGTCAATGGGATCTACATTAGGTAGATGTATCTTTTGTACTGATAATATAATGAAAGTATAAGCATTTCTAAAAATGTTATATGACTTACTATGGCAGATGGAATACAGATGGATGTTATTCTTTTAAGACGGTGACTGCCATGCTTGGGAGGTGAACTAAAGCATTTGATGCTACTTTCAGGGTAACAGGTATTTTTTCATTCTTTGTTCTTTCTTCCCCACACATTTGAGCAAAAAGAAGATTTTATCATATGCTTTTGATAATGATTATTTTCACCACTGTAAGGAACATTTGGAATCAGTAAGTTTTTAAAAATGTAGCTCCTAGTTATAAAAGTTATAAATATTCACTATAGGAAAAATTTGAAATGCAAGAAAAAAATTGAAGAAAAATAATAAGTATCCAGATAAAACTACGATTGATATATACGTATTTCTTTTTTTTTATGTTTATTTTTTTATTTTTGAGAGAGAGAGAGACAGAGCATGAGCGGGGGAAGAGCAGAGAGAGAGACAGACAGACAGACAGACAGAATCCGAAGCAGGCTCCAGGCTCTGAGCTGTCAGCCCAGAGTCCAACGCAGGGCTCGAACCCACAGACTGTGAGATCATGACCTGAGCCAAAGTCGGACACTCAACTGACAGAGCCACCCAGGCACCCCATATATATGTATTTCTTTTGCATGTTTCTCTACATATGGATTATATATTTGAGAGCATATTTGGTACATGTTTTATGCTGAATTTCTAAATTAATAAATAATGAGCATTTTCAGGTCATTAAAATTTCTTTTAAAAACTACATTTAGGGGCGCCTGAGTGGCTCAATCGGATAAGCATCTAACTTTGGCTCAAGTCAATCTCACGGTTAGTGAGTTCAAGCCTCACATTGGGATCTCTGCTATCAGCACAGAGCCTGCTTCAGATCCTCTGTTCCCTCTTTTTCTGCCCCTCCCCCACTCTCATGTGCTCTCTCTCAAAAATAAATAAACATTAACAAAATAATAAAAATAAAACTACTTTTAAATGAATGCATAATATTCCATTTCATGGATATACCTTAATTTATTTAACAACTTCTTTATTATGAAATATTTTAATTATTTTCAATTTGGGACAATTTTAAAAACTATGAGCCAGCTTTTGAAAAGCTGTTTTCTCACCAAGCAATAGCCAAATTATGCACTAATTGTCTAAGACAAAGTATTAGTCATGGATAAACAACTCAAATTTTCTGGAGATGCTTCAAGAACTCTAAAAGCCCTTAATTTTAAAATATCAATATGCACTCAGCTTTTTTAATTAATTTCAAAATCATTTTTATGCAAATTAAAACCATAATGAGGTATCACCGCACACCTGTTAGAATGGCCATCATCAAAAAGATAAGAGATAACAAATGCTGGCGTGGGTGTAAAGAAAAGAGAATGCTTGTGCACTGTGGCTGGGATTGTAAATTGGTAGAGCCACTACTACGACAGTATGGAGGATCCTCAAAAACTTAAAAATAGGGGTGCCTCGGTGGCTCAGCCAGTTAAGCATCCGATTCTTGATTTCAGCTCAGGTCATGATCTTACAGGTTGTGAGTTGGAGCCCTGTGTGTGGTTCTTTGGGGGGCAGCACAGAGCCCGCTTGGAATTCTCTCACCCTTTCCTCTCTGCCCCTCCCCTGCTCATTCTCTCTGTCTCTCTCTCAAAATAAATACATAAACTGTAAAAAAAAAAATTAAAAATAAAACTGCTATGGCCCAGCAATACCACTTCTAGAAATATATCCAAAGGAAACAAAAACACTAACTCAAAAACATAACTGCATCCCGTATTCTTAGCAGCATTATTTACAATAGTGGAAACAACCTAAGTGTCCATCAATGGGTGAATGAATAAAGAAATTGTGGTGTGTGTGTGTGTGTGTGTGTGTGTGTGTGTGTGTGTGTGTGTAAATATTATTTGACCATAAAAAAAACGAGACCCTACCATTTGCAACAACATGTATGAACCTTGAAGCTATTATGCTAAGTGAAATAAGTCAGACATAGAAAGACAAATACTGTATGATCTCACTTATATGTGGAATTAAAAAAAACAAAAACAAAAAACCTCGTAGAAAAAGAGATCAGACTTGTGGTTACCAGAAGTGGAGGGTTTGGGGAGGATGAATTGGAAGAAGCTCATCAAGAGATACAAAGCCCTGGTTACTACTAGATAAATAAGTACTGGGAATGTAAGGTGCAACATGATGACATAGGAAAGTTAAGAAAATAAATCCTAGGAATTCTGATCACATGAGAAAAATTCTTTCCTCCTTTTCTTTTTATTATAACTATATGAGAAGATGGATATTAGTTGAACTTGTGGTAATCGTTTCACAATGTATATAAATCAAACCAGCATGATGTAGGTCTTAAACTTATAGTGACGTATGTCAATTATTTCTCAATAAAACTGGACAAAATAAGTAAATTAATTAATTAAATTTAAAAATCATTTTATATATAGACTTTCATTTTTCATACCAAAACTTATAGAATTATATTTTGGGTCATTAAAACAGAGGTGTGACTAAAGTGTTTCACAACTGGAAGAATCATTATTTTCAAATGTGTGCTAAATTTCGGAAATCATTTCCTTTTGGTTTGAATCAAATTCCAAGAATTTGGGCGTTTCATTATATTCTTTTCCAAATTCCTCCTTCCTCTCTGTTCCAATATCTAAAGCTTAGCAATGTGCCAAAAGTGACCAATCCTTTTTTTTTTCTTACAACTTTACTCAAGAGATTGCTTAATATTAATATTTTGGTTCCCATTTTGTTCAAATATCAACACTTGGCCCTTTGGGTATTAAAAATGAACATTCTAATTTTAGAGCAGTCATGAACTTTTTTGCTTGATATCCAATTCATATTTGCAAAAGATAGTCTTTTTTCTTTTCAAAAATATCTTGATCGGATTATTTTCCCCCAACTTCATATATTACTTGAGTTTGCTATTTGTTGGGATTTTATTAGCTCAGTGCTCATTTAAAACAACATAGCAACAATTAGCATCATTCCAAAAGTAATTCCATATTATGGAGTTTAACACACAGCACTCTCTACTAGACCAATTGTTTTAGCATTTGATTTCAAAAGGCAAGGAAACAACAATATTAAAGACATTTTAAATAACTCTTCATATTATCCCTTACAGCAATTATTTAAAGTGTTGGAATATAAATAAACTTAATTTCTCTGATCTCTAGATTAGTGCTACAGGTTAAGTGGGGTTGGCTCTGAATCCAGTGCTATTAAATGCCAAAATACAAAAGAGCTAAAAATAGAATAATGTGTCCACTAGAGTACATTTATTAATAAAACTATACATCCATTTTGAATATATATATCTTGTGACTTTTAAATCAATGTCTCTCTAAAATGCAAAGTATTATTTTTTGTATGGTTAGAAAAGTAATCTTAGCATTACATAAGAATTTTTTTTCTTTTTTTTAAAGGAGCATTAAAAACAACTTACCCTTTACAATACTAGAAAAAGAGGAGACAAAACCTAAAATAAGAACCCTATTTCCTCCCCTAGTGCATCTTGGGTTTTGCTAGGTTAGTGTCAGTGACAATGAATATTACACATTTTTAATTATAGCTGTTCTTCAAGGTTTGACCATACTTAACTAAAATGCAACATTAATATCAAACTGTCTGAATTGATTAATGCATTAAGTCAGCACC
Source organism: Herpailurus yagouaroundi (assembly GCF_014898765.1). Taxonomy (NCBI): domain Eukaryota; kingdom Metazoa; phylum Chordata; class Mammalia; order Carnivora; family Felidae; genus Herpailurus; species Herpailurus yagouaroundi. Next base: position 72,980,092 of record NW_024412376.1, read on the forward strand.
AAAGTTCAAGACCTTCATTTTAATATTCCAAACATGCTCTTTATGAAATCTTTGCTCAAAATAAGTGACTCACCCCATCTCAGACTCCATCACACCAGGCTGAGTAGTTTCTGCTATTATCTCAAACACTCCAAAGCAAACACACATTATTTAATATGAACTTTAGTGTTATAAGATAACACAAAACATATCTATTGGTCTCTGCCCCTGCGCCCTGGCATAAAGCTCCTAAAAGCACTTGTAATATCCTAAGTGATGAGAGCACTTGGAGCATCGTCTGTTCTAATATTTGGTCTTTAACCCTTGTTCCTGATACAGAGTTCCTAAATTCCTTGGAATTTCATGGGTCATACAGTGTCTTTTGTTCTGAAAAGGTGATCCTGGATCTTGGTGAGACTGTGGATGAGGACTGGGATCGTGAATGAGGACTTTTGGAAAAATCCAAAAGCTTGGAATTTTCAGTCTCAATTTTCAGAGACTGGGGAGAAGGGCTGGAAATGGAGTTAATGATGGATCACGCCCACATGATGAAGCTTCCATAAAAATCCCCAAAGTAGGGGGTTCAGAGAACTTCTGGGTTGGTGAACACATGGAGGCGCCGGGAGAGTGGAACACTGGGAGACAGCATGGAATTTCATGCCTCGTCCCACAAACCTTGCCCTATACATCTCTTCCATCTGGATGTTCATCTGTGTCCTTTATATATCCTTTTAGAATAAACCAGTAAACAGTAAGTACACTGTTTTCCTGAGTTCTATGAGCTGCTCTAACATAATCATTGAACCAGAGGAAAGAATTATGAAAATGTCCAATTTCTAGTTGGTAGGTCAGAAGCACTGGTAACAACCTGGGCTTGCCATTAGCATCTGAGAGGTTGGGGCAGTCTTGCAAGACTAGGCCTTAATCTGGGGGATCTAACCGTATTTGCAGGTAAAGAATATCCAATTTAAGGTAAATTATAGGACACGTAGCTAGTGTCACAGAACTTCTTGGTATGGGAAAACCCCACACACATTTCGTGACTAGAGGTATCAAGTGAAATGTTCTGTGTGAGTAGTAAAGGAGAGACACACAGGTGAAGAAGTGAGTTTTCCCTACTCAAGTGTCATTAAATCAAGTTATCTTTCGATTCTTTGTATCACTTTGCTATAGAACATCAATTGAGAACACTTCAAAGTTTGCCAACATACCCAACAACTTAGTTGGGCTAAGTTAGTTGAACATGATTTCATAGTTGGTGAACGCTGACAAAGAATACTAAATTTAAGATAAATAATATTAATCTTTTATCTTATGTATGGCTCATAGAGATGGTAAAGAACCCAGTCGCAAAACTGAATGTGGCATCATGAATTCATCTAGAACCCTTGGACTCCATGAAAAAGAGGACTAGACAATCACTCAAGAAAAGTACAGAGGTTAGTACAAGCTGATTCAGGTGCTGCCCAATACAGATCTACTCAAGAATTTCTTTCTCTTCTCAAAACTCCCAAAGATAAGAACCACTCTTCCCTCTCCAACTATCCAGTTAAAGGGAACCAAGGGTACTAGAGATTGATGCATACGAACACTCCCAAGATCAATCAGAGTAGCCCTACGATTTCATTATTTATAATATTTGAACTAAAAATAACCTTAAAAATTATTCAGTCCTACTTCTTCATTTAACAACTTGGGAAACTGAGGCCCAGAAATGTTGGTCAGTTGTTCAAGGTCACAAGATTAAATAGCACTGGAACTGGAACTAGCACGCGAGTCTTCTGACGTCCAGCCCAGAGTTCTACTCCCTCTGCTGCTGGTCAGGTGCCAGTTCGCAGGCACATTGTATTCAAGGACAAATGAACTAGAACTGAATTGCTGTGAGTTCTAAGCCTGACACACAGGAGCTCATGATGTTTGACATCTGACAAGAAACAAGTGATCAATTCTTCTTAGCTGCCATGGTAACAAACATTTAATTAAACACAAGAACAAATGGAAAAATGCAAACAAGTGGAACTATGTCTCAAATTCACTCTTAAAAATTTGATAAAAATGACAGAAATGGTGTCTTGCTTTCTGAAAATACATTACTGTGCCTCTGTATCAGAGCATATAACAAATAGCAACTATACAAAGAACTTAAGAAACCAAATGCAGAAAATATTCTCATAAGAAAATAATGCATAGAATTACTCATTTGGACCAATCGCCATTAAAACCACTTTGCTAACATGAGGTATTTAAATAAATAGGATTCCCTGAATATTTCTTAACCAGAAATCCCTGAGTTATGCAAGCCAAAGTTTTAATTTGAGGTTGGATTTTTAAATATAAAATTTCACAACGTTATGTGGGGCATTTAAAGTAATATTAAACAGAAAAGGAGGGAGTATGGGTGGAATGAGAAATTCTTGATCATTAGGTATGTGTGTGTGCAATAAGGGATAGCCAGAATTAAAGCAAATCTACAAAGTAAACATGACAATTCAATTAACAAGAATAGAGCAGGGACTTCTGGGTGGCTCAGTTGGTTAAGCATCAGACTCTTGATCTTGGCTCAAATCTCATGGTTTGTGGTATCGAGCCCCCACCGGGGGCTCTGCTGTCAGTGTGGACCCTGCTTAGGATTCTCTCTCCTTCACTCTCTGCCCCTCCCCTGCTCGAGCGTCTCTCTCTCTCTCTCAGAATAAATAAACTTTAAAAAATTTAAAAATAAAGGGGTGCCTGGGTGGCTCAGTTGGTTAAGCACCTGACTTCAGCTCGGGTCATGATTTCACGGTTTGTGAGTTTGAGCCTCGCATCGGGCTCTGTGCAGACAGCTTGGAGCCTGGAGCTTGCTTCTGATTTTGTGTCTCTGTATCTCTCTGCTCCTCCCCTGTTCATGTCCGTGCTCTGTCTCTCACTCAAGAATAAATAAACATTTAAAAAAGAAAGAAAGAGGGGCGCCTGGGTGGCGCAGTGGGATAAGCGTCCGACTTCAGCCAGGTCACGATCTCGCGGTCCGTGAGTTCAAGCCCCGCGTCAGGCTCTGGGCTGATGGCTCGGAGCCTGGAGCCTGTTTCCGATTCTGTGTCTCCCTCTCTCTCTGCCCCTCCCCCGTTCATGCTCTGTCTCTCTCTGTCCCAGGGATAAATAAACGTTGAAAAAAAAAATTAAAAAAGAAAGAATAAATAAATAAATAAATAATTTTTCAAAAAGAACAGACTGTCTTTGATGGTAGTATTAAAATCCATCCATACATATAACTATACATATATATGTATATACATACATACTCTGTATACATATATCTATGAAGAAAGAAAGCTAATAAATGGCTTCTCTGTGCCAATTTGTACACTACTTATATATAACCAATATGGTAAATCTTGTCAAAATCCAAGGAAATCTAAAATATTAATGCTGAAATTACATGAGTTATAACTGAAAATAAAATATAATTGTTATTAACCCAAAATCATTGAAGACTGTTTTACTTTGTTCAGATTTTGAAAGCAGAGATCTTAAAAAAATAAAACGCATCTTATCTCATTAGTGTTACACTCTATATCCTCTGCCTATGTAAGTAATATTTGGGAACATGTATTATGTCTTAACTATTGCTTTCCAATAGGGAACACGTTCTGTTTGGCTATGGGAAGACTATCTGTATACATTGACATTTCCCACTCAAATGTCATGTCTCTCACCCGACAACCTATCCGCAACTACTAATATGCCAGCACACGATATTTTATAAATATTTGTGAGAAGAAAAATGAGTGGGGTCTCCTCAATATGGGAAGTGCAGACCAATTCTGTATCTTATAAAAAGCTGAGTGGATATCACCTACCATATAGGTCAAAGGCAGTGTAGCGTGGTGAAAAATATTCTGGGCTTAGAGGCAGGTGACGGGAGTGCTGAATCTTGCTTTGCCGCTAACCGGCCAGGGGAAGAGCCTGTACATCTACCGTACTTAAAATAAGATCGTTGGTTCAAATGATCTGTCAGGGCCCTTTCTGAGACCTAAAATTCTATAATTTATTATTCACTATGAAATATGGTAAATTTTATTAGTAGCCGCATGAGTTAAACTATAGGCAGATTAACAGATTGATTAAAGTGATATTTATTCTTGTCTAGACAAAATAAATCATTTTCTCACTAGGATGTTCAACCTTCATTGATAGCAGACATTACAATGCATTTCAAGTTCACTTTTGTATTTTCCAACTGGAACTTTGATTTGACCTCACTTAGCTACATTTGCAAGCATTAGCAAGACACTTAGTACACTAAAACAAACAGGATTATTCCCTATTACAGAAGTATTGACAAAATACCAGTTTATAAATTTTCTACTTTTTTGCTAAGGGAATTAGATGTAGTCATACACTAATTTTGTTTGTCTTAGGAAAAGTAAAGAGAATATTAAAAGCGCTATGCAACTCAAATTGTTAGGATCTAGGTGTATTAAAATATTTCAACATATATAAAATAAGTGTATTAAAATTAGTATATATACTAATTATCCTCCGTTGACCCTCATAAAATAAACTAATTGTTCTATTTCCTCATCTGAAAGTTTGGACTTCAACCAACGTTAATGACCAGCAATGAGTGAGCTTATGTTAAGTTTTTAAACTTACTTTTAAAATATCACCTTTTTTGCAGTGACATGGATGGAGCTAGAGTGTATTATGCTAAGCAAAATAAGTCAGAGAAAGACAAATACCACATGATTTCACTCATATGTGGAACTTAAGAAACAAAATAGATGAACATAGGGAAAGAGGGGGTGGGGGAAGAGAGGGAAGCAAGCCATAAGAGATTCTTAAGTATAGAAAACAAACTGAGGGTTGATGGAGGGAGGTGGGTGGGGGATGGGCTAAATGGGCGATGGGCATTAAGGAGGGCACCTGTTGTGATGAGCACTGGGTGTTACATGTAAGTGATGAATCACTAAGTTGTACTCCTGAAACCAATGTTACATTATACGTTAACTAACTAGAATTTAAGTAAAAACTTGAAAAAGAAATAAAATAAAATGCCACGTTTAAAACGTAGTTAATGCTTATAAATTAAAACATACGCATAAAGAAATGAAACCCAACTAAAGCTAATGGAAGTATAAACAGAAAAATAATGACTTCCTTAATGCTATTCCCTACTCCGTAGAGCTGCTACAAGTCCTTGTTGTCACCTATGAATAGATGCTTCTGCCAATTTTCAATGTGGAGCTAAGTCTTGAGGATAATATTAATATGCACATTCCAGTATACTGAAAGATTTCTATTAAGAAATGAAGAGCTCCACTGTAGCCCTAAAAGGTTTTGCATGTAGAGAATGAGAAACAAATTTTTATTATTAAAAACAAAGTGGAATAATTTTGTATTTATGGAAATTATTTCCATTATTAAATGGAAATTCAGTAGTCTACGTGATCAAGGGTTCATTAAAGCAGAGTATATTGCCACCTCTGATTAACAGCATAGAGAATTTCAACAACCATGCAGAAATGATGATATGCAAACATGAATCCTAGTTTTAGAGCCAGCCTAGTAAACAACAGCCAAGTAAACAAACAGGTGGGGACATAGGAAAATAAATGGCCATGGGAAAACTTTTAACAATTTTTCAAAAGCAAAACGTAATTAGCATGAAAATTAAAGGTTTCAAAAAATTATTTGCAATCCAAAACCCATAATCCTGTTGGTATGCCAAACAACAGAGATATAAAATGCAAAATACTAAGAAGATGGTAGGTAGTATCATTAATATTATTGCCATGCTTTTTGATTTTATTTGTTAGAATGTGGCATAATTTTCAGGCCAAGAGGTTTTGAGAGAGAATGTAAATACTATCAATTGAACTATGCCCTACAGAATCCTTTGGGGGAAAACAGCACCAATAACACTCAAATTAATGTATTTTGCAAACTGTATTCCCTCACATACGGTCCTATGTAGTTATAATGACTGTAGGCTGTGTCATTAAAACAGACGTGGGTTCAAATACAAGGGTTCAAACGTCATTTAAACATCGCTTTTAGCTGCCTAACTCGAACAAATTATTTGACCTCTGTTCCTTAAAATGTATATTGCAAAAGAAAATATTAATAATGCTCCCTCAAAGATTAGACATGGGGATGCAAAATTACATCCACAAAGTGTCTAGCACATAAAAAGCATCTGGCTCATAAAAGTCCCAAGTACACTCATTTATAGTTACTTGGAAAATAACCACATCTTAAAATAAATTATATCCCTAAACATAGTGCCTTATATATAATATTTTAAAAATAATCTTTAACAGGAAAATGAGACTCTAGTCATTAAAAAGTCTGTTTCCCGGAAAAAAAAAATGCTGTTCAAGAAAAGTTCCTAACTCTATTAGTGAGGTATACACCCAACTCAGGTTATAGTCATGGACTGCCTAACCCCACCTACAGCAATCTGATGAAAGTGACTATCAATCAAAGTTTCTTATCAAATTGATTCTGTTTATTTATGAAATAAACAACAAAAAAAAACTATAAGTCTTTAGATGTGAGCACAGAATTATGGTGGTAAGCATTAAAAGCACTTAGCAGAAAAGTCTGAATAATACTAGGTAGTGTTCAAACAAAAAGGCGCAAGAAGATTTCATTAATAAAATATGATGCCCTGATCTTTGAATCAGCCATTACCGAGTAATTAAGCAAGAATTTTCTGCTTTATACTTAAGGAGTCTTGACTGAATTTAAAAACTCCCTCAATTCTGCTCAACAAAACAAAGATTTTTTTATATCTATTTCTCCTCGTTCTTCAGACAGAGAAAGTAATATTCACTTGGACAAGAAATACATCGGCCACAGAGAAAGCAACCATAGAAAACCAGTGTCTGGAATTAAATGCTGCTGCCATACTTCTCAGCTACCCCCGGTCAGATAGCTTACACCCAGAGCGATGCTGAGTACGACGAATCTGGGCAGGTGACCTGATTTGACGTGATCTTGTCCTTCTCTAAGTGAAAACTCGTTGATGCCACTTTCCTGCTTATGCTCATTCAGGTGCTCTACACAATCTGAACTACTCACGAAAGGAAGGAAAATCCAGTGAATTATTTCCACTCCTCCCTAGCCGAGTGCAATCTTCCAGTACAACCTCCCAGGTACTCTAGCCCGCTGACCTTGTCTGAATCTCAGAGTCCTTCTCAAAACTGCTCCAGGCAGCCACATCCAATCCGTCAGAGATGGCCCATAAAATAAAACCTATACACCTTCTGAAGATACTGGTAGTCAAAAGAGTGATCTGACCAGAGGAGGGCCTGGGCATCACTGGACTCACAATTAAACAGATTCAGGGAGGAGAGATATTGAGAGTCATCAAGCCAATCCAAGCAAGGGAAGTGATCCACAAGCCTCACATCTCCTACGTTCCAATCCTTGTAGCCAAATAGTCCTGTCTTTGTTGTTAATGTTTTATTTATTTTTGAGAGCGAGGGTGCGAGTAGGAGAGGGGCAGAAAGAAAGGGGGACAGAGGATCTGAAGTGGGCTCCATGCTGACAGCTGACAGTCACAAACTCATGAACCATGAGATCATGACCTGAGCTGAACTCAGACATTCAACACTGATCCACCCCAGGCATCCCCAGATAGTCCCCTTAATGCAGATGGTGCCTCAGGATACTAGGCCAATGCCATTGACAATCAAATTATAAATTTATCTCCTCTTTCATGCAAAAAAACCTTCTGGTTAATATTTGTTCCCATATAATTTTATTTGCTTATAAAGTTAGAATAGCACACTCATGTTGACCCTACACACCTTATGTGACAATACATTGGAATTCTGTTTTACTTAACTTTCTACAAGGTCAGTTAATATGAATTCACCTTAAGAAATTGCTTGATGTGCTGACAAACTTAGTTCCTGGGCTATAAAGTCAGGATTCAGTGTAAAACTATGAAGAATTCCCCAAGATCTAGATCATCTAATAATATATCATAACAACCAAATAGCTGGAGTTTATTGCTAAGGCTACATCTTTCTCAGAGGACTCTCCACATGTAACACGCGGAAGAAAAGTCCCTTGTGATTTGAGCCCCACCCTTAAATTTTTCCAATTTTACCTCCATTATGATGGAACAAACAGTACCAACAACAGGAGTGTCACCCATGGCAGTGTCGGTGGTGGAAGACAGGATGTTGCTTCACTATCAGATCTAAAGTTGAGAAGCAAAATCTAAAATAGAAAAGTAAGAAACCACATTGGAAGCTGGGAGCATGGAAAGCTTGTAGAATTGACCTGGATATAATAGAATATGGCAACTGGATTTGGATTCAAAAGGGACATCACTGGGGTGCCTGGGTGGCTCTGCCGGTTAAGTGTCCAGCTTCGGCTCAGGTCATGATCTCGTAGTTCATGAGTCGGAGCCCCGCGTCAAGCTCTGTGCCGGCAGCTCAGACCCTGGAGCCTGCTTCAGATTCTGTGTCTCCCTCTCTCCCTCTGCCCCTCCCCCACTCACACTCTGTCTCTCTCAAAAATAAATAAACATTAAAAAAGAAAAACTTCAAAAGGGACATCACTAAAGAGACTGTGATGAGTTCTTCTGTGGTGGTGCTTGGTGCTTTGGCAGAAATAAGGTCGTTGAAAGCAGCTGTGTGACCCTTGAGCCTCATTACTCAAACGTACCTTGTGCACAAACTCTGAGCTGTGGCAACCCCAAATTACTGGATGTTCTGGAAGTGGCATATTCCACACACTGCTGTACCTTTGCACACACTCTTACTTCTTGCCAGCACGCCAATGGGCCTTTGCTCAAGTCTTGCCTCCTCTCTGTTCCCATAGCATTTATAGCTTTGGAATTAAGTTGTCACTATATATTCCCTTTTTGAGTACAAATTCCTTAAAAACAAGGTCCTGTTTAAGTCATGTTAATTCCATAGACATGCTTTTCTTATTTTTTTTTAAAGATTTTATTTTGTAATTTCTACACCCAACGTGGGACTCAAACTCGACCCCAAGATCAAGAGCCACACACTCTACCGACTGAGCCAGCCTGGCGTCCCAGAAGTGTTTTTCATAGTACTTTGTATATAGTAAGAAGATAGGAAATTGGATCACTGAATTACTCATTAAAATACATTGAATGGAAATCCTGATGCTATTATAATAGTTGAAGATCTTCTCATAAGTAATCATTTATTTGCTCAACCTGACAAATGTGTAATCAAGATTTTTGCTTTTTACTTTTTTTAATGTGTCAGGCTTTGTGCTAGGAATGGAAAAATGAAAGTGATTCAATCTTGACCACGAAAGAGATTATAGTTTTAGTGAAAGTTGACACTTTCACTCTCAGTCACATTGCTATCCAAATATGCCACAAAATATGCATAAACTACAGATATTTCATTGAAGTGCTTAAATATTTAACAGATTAAAGGTGGAAATTCTAATTTATGCATTAGTTATTCATCAAGTCTTTATAGATCAATTTCCTCTGCTTCATAATTATAGCTTAGGTATATAATTATAATGTATATCAAAGATGACTTTGATAAATAACCCCACATTCTTCTAATTTTCCATTACTGAAGCTCACAGACCTGCTCAATGATAAAGATGCAATTGTACATTTACTGCATTAACCTTCAATAACCAAATCGAAAGCAGATTTTTATTATGTATATTCATAAACTATTGGGTTTAATGTTAACCCATTTTCTTTGCAAAACTGCATCAGAACACAAAAATACTAGGGATTCACGTGACTGGTTTATTAATTCAGAAATTATAACATTTAGAGTCCATGAGCTAAAAGTATTGTTTGATCTCTAAAACAAACATGTTTAGTAGATAATTTAAGAATAACTTTCTTGTCTTAATGAATCACACACATCAGCTTCCTCAATGAAACATCTAAATTCAATTAAAAACATTAAAAAGTAGGAGGAAAGAAAAAAAGTTGCATATATTAATCTTTGATATTCTAGATATCAAATTTGGTGATAATAGGCAACTGTTATACTAAGTATGCTTATACTTACTAATTACACTAAGCAAAGTCATGTGCCTACAAACCAAATTGCAAAGCCTAAATAGCAAAAGCAAACACAAAATTGAAACCCAACACAAACTGAAAAATAATTCATAGCATCTTGTTACAAGTTTTTAAAACCCCAAAATATTATGCAAGACACACTCCATCCTGTATTTTTCTTTGAGAATTTTAACTTATCCTTAAAAAAAAAACATCTCTTTTGAGTCTTATTGCCCTATCAGGTCTTATGTTCTCAGTAAGGATTTCATTAGATCAGGTTCGGCGTTTATCATTTGTATGTGTATCCCAGGATGTTTACTGAACTCTCCCAGTGTTTCACTGAGGATCCTGAGGCTAAGAAAGCAGAGAAGGCTCTTGCTCCGAAGGAGTTCTCTCTAGAAAACACACAAGGAAGTGGAGAGAGCAATAATAACTAGAGAAGAAATCAAAATCTAATTACTATAACTCAGTTCAATTCAGTAGAAGTCAAAGACTTATTATCTTGGGAAAATCAGAAAATATGAACCCTAAATTTAGCCACAAACTTTACTCTAGATATATTTTCCAGTAACTATTTAGAAGAAAGCAGCAGTCATTGGGATTCAGAGGCACCAGTCATTACCATTAATATTAGACTGTGTTGTCTTAAGGTTTCCAAGAGTAGAATTCATCTTCAAATTCACATGTTCATGTATTCTCAACAAATTTTTCCTCCAATGAAGGAAATATTATGTTCTTACCTAGACTATCACTTCAATCGTGAGACAAGAATTCAAATCAGGAGTTGAGATGAATGGATTAAGAAAATGTGGTATATATATATATATATATATATATATATATATATATATATATATATACATACATACATACAATGGACTAGTACTCAGTGATGAAAAGAATGAGATCTTGCCATTTGCAACAACATGGATGGAACTGGAGGGTATTATGCTAAGTGAAATAAGTCAGTCAGAGAAAGACAGATATCATATGTTTTCACTCATACGTGGAATTTGAGAAAACAGATGATCATAGGGGAATGGAAAGAAAAATAAGATAAAAACAGAGAGGGAGGCAAACCATAAGAGACTTAAATACAGAGAATTAACTGAAGGTTGATTGGGGTGGGGTGGGCTAAATGGGTGATGGGCATTAAGGAGAGTACTAGTTTGGCTAAGCACTGGGTGATATAGGTAAGTGATGAATCATTGGGTTCTATTCCTAAAGCCAAGGCTACACTGTATGTTAACTAACTTGAGAATAATAAATAAATAAATAAATAAATAAATAAATAAATAAATAAATAACAGGAGTTGAACTAGTTCTCTAAAGCCCCTTCCATCTCTAAATTTTAGGAAATAGCATGTACCATTCCTTCTCAGTCTCCATACACATGTGCTTGGACCTTTTCTCCCTCAGCTCACAGAAAGAAAAGCAAGCAGGTATGGAAAAAATCATTTTGTAGTCCACATTAGATAGCTTATGCAATCATATCTAACTTTACCGTATGATGACTCTGTAAATAACTGTATGCAATAACGGTAACAAAAATGAACATTTCATCATTATGTGTACATGTAACAGTTTTCAATATATTGACACAGTTTGATTTCATGAGTAAAATCATGAGTTTTGAAATCAGACAGGGGTAGGTTGGAAGCTTAGCTATGCCACAATTCATGTGACAAGTTATATAGCCATGTTCACCTCAACTTCCACTTCTACAAAATGCAAAATACAAAATATAAAAAGCACAAAATAATAAAACTATACCTCCAAGTATGATGCACCTGAGGTCCTTAGCAGAAAGTAAGCACTAAAGATGTCAGCTAGTATTGCAATCAAACATTTCAATTGAAAAGAACACAGGGTGAACATCTGTGAAATGATCCCTAACATAAAACATAAATGGAGAAAAAAATATCTTGAAGACGCAATTATATCTAAAACATATCTTGAAGATGCAATTATAGCTAAATTTCATACCAAACTGTCCCATTTTTATACGCTTGAATTTCTTTTCAAACTCCACTATAGGTACTGTATTACAATTTCTTTATGGTTTCCAAGTAGGACTTTCAACTTACTAGACAAAAATAGTATATCTGTACAACTTTATGATACATATCTAACAAATTTACAGAAGAGGTCAATACAGATGAAGAGGACAGAGGATATGAAGAGATTTTTTATTTGTTTTTACGTTTATTTATTTATTTATTTTATTTTGGGAGCAAGATAGAGAGCAAGCAGAGGAGAAGCAGAGAGAGAGGGAGACAGACAGGATCCTAAGCAGGCTCAGTGCTGTCCGCACAGAGCCCAATGCAGGGCTAAACCCATGAACTGTGAGATCATGATCTGAGTGAGCCAAGATCAAGAGTTGGACGCTTAACCGACTGAGCCACTCAGGCACCCTGAAGTGAATTTTAAAGCAATTAGAGAATTCAAGGTCTTGACCTCCTATAGAATCCATAATCTAACTGGAGAAAAATTCAAGACTATATATTTTTCAAAATGTATTATTTTGAAATACATTCTAATAAAAAATAATTCTAGGGGCGCCTGGGTGGCTCGGTCAGTTAAGCGTCTGACTTCGGCTCAGGTCATGATCTCACGGTCCGTGAGTTCGAGCCCCGCGTCAGGCTCTGTGCTGACGGCTCAGAGCCTGGAGCCTGTTTCAGATTCTGTGTCTCCCTCTCTCTCTGCCCCTCCCCTGTTCATGCTCTGTCTCTCTCTGTCTCAAAAATAAATAAACGTTAAAAAAAAATTAAAAAAAAAATAATTCTAATAAAAAACACAGTTTTAGGAAAATAGGTAAAAAGCACAAAATAAAAAAATCAATGTTCCAACCCTATAATATGCCATTTATATTATAAAGGATTAATACTGACTTGATAAAGTGCTCCTATGATATACTGAAGTCTCACTTTCTCATTCTTTCTCTCCCTCCATCTCTCTTTTCCTTCCTTTTTACCTCTTTTGTTTTTAGAATGATAGGGATTGTATTTATTTTAAAAAAACTTTTATTAAGGATATATTATATTGGACAAATCTCTTATCCTCCCAGTATTTTCATTACCTTGCTAGAAAGTGGGAATGATAATGACTTTATTCAACAGGGAAAGGAATTATATGGCTCAAAAACCTTTACAACAAGCTGCATTTTGCCATAAAAGTTTATATTGCTGAAGGACATTGAAGTGCCTATTACTGGCCTTTTGTATAAATACTTAATATTACATACTTAGTTCAAGCAATGTTTAATACAGCATTATTCCAATGTTACAAATAATTTGAATAGTTACAATGGGAAGAACCTAACAACAATAGATGTGAACAACTATGTAAAGTACTATGCAAGCTAATAATAGTTCTTTTATTGTTACATAGGCAACCCTGGGCCTATGTAGTATGTCTTGGTCCAATCATTGATTGACACAATATATCATGGAATTATAGATCTGGAAGAAACCTTAGAGACTTCACTGGATTTCCAGTCCAGTATTTTTTTTTAAATCATGTTTTCCTAGATGTAGTTATTTCTAGAAACTGGAAAGTATTTAATTTACAAATACATTATCTCTACTCCACTTATGGTCACATGGCTGACTTGCTCTTCATAATATTAAAATAAATTAGGCTATTTACAAATTCAGTCTTCTAGAAACCGTAGTATGGGCCACCCACTATCCAGCTCTCTGAATTGTGGGATATTTTCCATGTTACTCTTCTAAGAATATACATTTTGGGAATCCCCACTGAAAAGACAAATTGCTTTTCATGGAAGAAAATGAGAGGGACAGAAAAAATAAAATCCTAATATAACCTCTCCCCACTCCCCTCAAAATAAATTGGCAGCTAAATGGTTTTTCTTACATTTGATATTATACCAGTGGAATTTTGTTTGGAAGCTGAAGTAGAAATGAGTGGCTTATAAAGCAATGCTTTTATATCAAGTATCAAAGTTTTTGGTCATCTCTTAATAGGAAGTATGTTTGGAAATTCTTTTTTTTTTTTTTTTTTAATTAAGGTCTAGATACATCATGGAGCTTGAACTCACAACCCCAAGATTAAGAGTCATATGCTCTACCAATTGAACTAGTGGGGCAGTCCTGTTTGGAAATTCTTAGACCTTATAAGTGATTTCTCCTTTTTCCCAAATTTATGTTACTGAAAAAATATTCATTAAAAATGGACTTTTTTCCCCTGAGCCATAAATACTGTGCCCACATATCCATAAAATGCCATATCCAAATTTGTTAACATGACATAATCGCTAGTACAGTAGTTACATAACTATGCTCTTAGCTAACTTGCTTCAGAAAGGTGAACTATTTTTCTAGCTGACTCAAAAAATTATTGACAAATTTTATGTACATATTGGTTTTCTTTTTTTTATCTGAATAACTTGGCAAAACAAATTATATAGAGACAACTTTAGCTTCTTTTTGGTGTCATTGACAGTATAGTAAGTACAAAAGTAGCGTTAGACTTTGTTTAAAATTGTATTGATAATGTTATGTGGTTTTTACCACAATAAAAAAAAAGTATTGAATTTATACCCATGATTCACAGGATATATGATAAAACCAATGGCTTTTCTTGGGGGATGCTGAGACACAGCCCCTAGGTATGGAATATTTTGTAAAACGCACTAACTAAAATAGAAAGACATTCATTACTGAGTTGTTCACAAAATACCAGACATTTGTGTCTACATTTTGAAAGCAAATATAAAAATCATATTGTTGACAGGATCAGTCAATCACTCAGTTGACCTGGTCTCAAATACACTCAGGCTTAGCCAAGAGCACATTTCCAATCAACTACACAAACACTCACTGAGAAAAGGTAATAGAACCACACAAAATTCAATATATCTAAGAGACCATCAATATTTGAGCCCATGTCATCCAAGTAATCTTAATCTGTAGGTGATTATAAGGCACTATCAAATGGTTAATTCAAAAGGAGAATCCCCACCCCTTGTTACTTACTTATCTGATATATACACTTCCAGTTTCCATCAAACAAATGAACGTAATTTTTTTTTTTAATTTTATAGGAATGTGGGTTAGGCCGCTTTATTTTCGATTGCTAATCCGTGTAACCTACGTGAACTACAGAACTGTTCGGTGTCCCAGCATTTTTTAAAATTATAGATAAGACTTAAGTGATAAATTCTAGAGTTGGATTCTGGTTTCGCTATAGTAAAAGAATCATGAAGTATACTGATGAGGTTTGTAATAGCATCCTAATGTATTCATTCCTCCAGTTATGCAACATTTATTAAATGCCCATAATATACAAGAGGCTGAGCAACATGATTTATTCTGCTGAAACAAAAAGGACATCAAGTGAATTGGCTAACTGCTTAATCCTCAACTTTGTTGTAGTTATCTTGGTTGGAATAACTTTAATCCCTTTGTTCTCCACAAGGAAAATTTAAGTCAAACAATATACATAAGAAGAAAAGATAAGGAGCGCCCATGGAAATATAGAAATGTAACACTGACAAGGTGGAGGTGGAATTCACCAGGGCTAGGCCAGTGCCTTGCAGTAGATGGCAGAAACTCAACAGTTATTCACACTATTGCGATATCCAGAGAAGACAAAGTAGTATCACTCCCACACTCTTCTTAAAGGATTAGTGGACTTTGAGATGATTTTCTAAATGCTCTGTTCCTCACTCTCCTTCTACTTGGTAAGTGGATATTGATAATTCTCTCATTTTGTTGTTACATAAAATTGACAAAAATAAAAAGTTCTCACCAAGTTCTTGGTGCAATAAATAAATAAATAAACAATAAAATAAAATAAAAATCTTAACATAGTGCTTCTATGATATTTTAGGTTTGCTACTACTTTGCCATTATTGTTCTTCATTTTTGTCTCTTGTTAATCAAGTTTGTTTATTCACTAAACTTTTCACACAGTTGATAACTTTACTAAATTGTTTCATCTCATAAATTTCATTAAGCAGAAAATAATAATAATAAAAATCAAATGTGAAATACTCATCAGCTAAAGGGATACACAGATACATAGATATAGATATATGCACACAATCTAGGAAGTTTATAACAGTAGCATAAGAGTTATGCACGCCTGTTCTATAATAAAAAATTTTAAATTAGCCGTATTCCTGAAGGATACAGGCTGTATGGAATTTTAATGTAGATTTATAGTAGGTGAAACTGACGGACCATAACCAGAATTCCACATGTATTATGGGGGAGGGGGGGGAGGGAGAACCTAATTGCTATTTTTGTTTCACTCACTAACAAAGGCTAATGACATGTATTTTCTTACTATCACATAACAATCTTTTCTACCATGTGGATGTTTTTGTGACTCCCTAATTTCAATCCTTTCAGGGCAATATTTACAAAGAGAAACAATGTTATGTCAGTGTTAATCTCATAACAACACTACCTTAACTCTATACTTTCTACAAAAGTCAACCAGATCTATTTATTCTCAGCCTAATTGTCTCAGTAGACCTGCTCCATTTTCTGGCTATTAGTGTTCATATTTAACAGCAACAACAAAAAAGAACTAATCTTCCCTTCCTCACTCGTAATGCCAAATAATTCTCACAATAATGATATAAAATAAGCAGATCAATTTACTTTTGATGGTTAGTAAATTTCAAGTCAGGACCAGTAGTCTTTTTCACTGTGTTAGCCCTTTAAATATGTACACATACTGCCTTAAATAAAAATATGTGTGTGTCTGTGTGTGTGAAAACATACATATTGAAAAAAAGATCTAAACAGTATAAAATGCATTTATAAAAGTGAAAGTCTCCTGTGTCCACTCACAGAGTTCTATTTACCAAAGGTAACCACAATTAACTGTGTAGTATCCTTCAGATATTTTCTAGAACTATGCACAGATATTTATGATGGAAATAGATTCACACACGGTGTCCTATCTCTTTTCTTTTCTTTTTCTTTTCCTTACCTTGACATCTTTCTACCTCAGAAAATAGAAATTTATTCATTCTATTTAAAAAGCTCTCTATCTACCAGTCCACTCTTAAAAATAAGTGTTCTCTTAATTTTTCTATTTTTAGCCCAAACATTTTGTAATACCCCAATTATAACTGAAAAATTTACAACATGTGAAATTCAGAGATTTACATTTTAAGTAAATCAGTTCTTTCTACTATTTTGTATGATTTCATTTTTTAAATAAAATAGTTAAAATACCTATATTCGAATTTAGAACACAGGGTCAAATTAGTTGTAATTGCTATAATATTTTATACTGAAAAACCAAGTCATCACCCAATTTATTTATATGCATATAATCAAATATAAAACATATACTATATGTTAATATCAATATATACAGTACATTTTCACATGGCAATGTTTTCCAGAAAATACTTTTTGGAGATACGTTCATATATATTCCTCTATAGCTTGTTTTTCTGGAATGTAAATAATCTGAGTCAGTAGACAGGGTTTGTCTTGTACAGATACATACTTAGAAAATTGACTGCATTGATTCATTTCATAATGATAAAGCTACAGCAATAAGTAGCAAGAAAAACAAAAGATATTGAAATAGAATTTTCCTTTTACTCAAAAGGCAAATGGCAAAATATACAAGTCGTCAAATTATAAACCCATATGGCTTGGGCTTCTGTCAATTATGATAAATTATTTTGGGAGCACAAAGGGGTATTAAAAACATTTTTGAAAAAGGCTAAATATAGGTTTTTCTTTCAACATTTTTTAAATGTTGCTTCTAAAATCTCTTAGCAATTAATTGTCTTCCAAATATGACCCTCTTTCTAAGGTAAAAAAGACAAAGATAATTAGTTCCTCTGGAAGTCTCTATGTTTGCTTGATTGTTCTGAGTAGAAATATGCATATTTGTAGATCTGCCAAGTTCAACCCATTTTGCTAGAGAATTCCCAGTGCATTGGATTTTTGCCAAAAACCTAAGCTTGGTTATTCAAAGTTCCTTTTTATCCATCTGCAAAATTTCACTCTTTCCTTTTCTGCTGGCGGCCATAGACACCCTTTACAGATATTAGATTTAGACATGCAATGAAACACACATTTGTTCCCGTTAAGCTTTACCACAATGAATACTCCAGTACCTCCTTATCATAAGTATTTTACTTTAGAGCAGCTCTCAGTAACTGAAGTTCACCATTCCCCGTGGAGCTGAATAAAGCTTTTCTGTGATAGGCTCTTCCTATAAGATTTGCAACTCTTACCATTATTTGAAGAGTTCAGAAGCACTTCTAAAAGCTGTAAGCATTTTACAATGTTTTCTTTGCACCACTGAACAGCCCCAGCTGATGAAAGCAAAATGAAAAGGGCCAGATGCATGCTAAGAAGGGCATGCTCTTTTCTGTGAGATCCGTTTTTTCAGCTTTAGATCAGGGTAAGGTCCTGTTTTCCTCATATGCTTTGCCTCTAAGCATGTGGCCTCAGACATTGGAAATTGATGTGATTCATGTTAATTTTTGGGGGGTGGGGGGACGGTGGGAGAAGCCCAAGAAGAACTTGCTTACTCTGTTGTTTATTTGTTACAAAAACTTAAAACACTAAAGATATGGTTGACCACCAAAACTAACATAAATTTTACTGTTGTGTCTGTGGTTAATTACGTGACCAATTAACAACTGTAATAGTTACTAGCTTTGCTAGAATTATAATTTACACAAGTTAAATGGAGGAATTATGGGAGCAGGAGGCAAATTTTGCTTTGAAAAAAAGTAAGTAATCAATTAGTTCATTAGAGCTTTGTTCACTTTATCTGATACCAATCCTTTCTACATAGTCTCTGTTGTACATAGACTGACCAGAGTGAAGGAGTATTTCCGGTTGTGAAGGAGGAAAATTTGTCATAGAGCGAACACTTCCCCCCCCCACACACACACAAATTATGTTCTTTTCTTGGTATATTAGTAGTACTTAGAAACATTAGTAGTGCTTTGGTTTACTGAGTCTTCATTTTCTCCTTTTTTCACAAGAACAGAAAAAAGGGAGGGGGGGTATGCCAGCTGTAAACAGCTTTAACCAAAACCAAAACATAACAAAAGAGGAAACAGAATGAAAGAAAAAAGCATTCTTTTCTCTGGTCACAAGAACTGAGAGGAAGAGACTATAAAGCCCCCATTTTTTTTTTAAATTTTTTTTTCAACGTTTATTTTATTTTTGGGACAGAGAGAGACAGAGCATGAACGGGGGAGGGGCAGAGAGAGAGGGAGACACAGAATCCGAAACAGGCTCCAGGCTCTGAGCCATCAGCCCAGAGCCCGACGCGGGGCTCGAACTCACGGACCGCGAGATCATGACCTGGCTGAAGTCGGACGCTTAACCGACTGCACCACCCAGGCGCCCCTAAAGCCCCCATTTTTATTTGAAGGTTTGGTAACATTGAAATGGATTAAGATGCGCAAATGTAATTCTATTGTTCTCTCAATTATATATGTTCTTCAGGAAAAAATACCCCAAAAACACAGAGCTTGAGAGTTTGGGGTTAACTAAATTTAAGCAAACCGTGTTACAATTGTTGATCAAAACAAAGGACCAATACTCCATTACCAGAGGAAATGTCTCAAATATTACATATGATTTCCATGAACAGATACATTGGCACAATTTGAAGTATAAAAAAATGTTGACATCACAGGCAAGCAAAAATATACATATTATCAATAGTCATGTCAATGTAGGTTATTCTATTTCCTAATACCTGAAAAGATTAGTCTCTGCTATTTTCTCCCAGTAGCCCTACATATTTAAGGTTTTCTTGTTGTTTTTGTTTTTTTAATTTAAGTAATCTCTAGACCCAACATGGGACTCAAACTCATGAACTGGAAATCAAAAGTTGCATGCTCTTCCCACTGAGCCACCCAAGTGCCCCTTTTTAAAGTTGTTGTATTATTATTATTATTATTATTATTATTATTATTATTATCATTATTATTATTAGTTAAGCCCTACATATTTAAACAAGCCTTGAAAAAAATGTAAACACTCAGGACTGTAAATTTTATATTTGGCTCACATGATGTCCTATTTAACCCTTTTAATTATTCCCATTTCCTTTTGTTACTTGTATCTCTATACCTAGAACAAGATTTCATGTACCAGTGCAGATTCGAATGTATGATTCAGGGATATACACTTGAATTGAAGATGTCAGGGACATAATCCAGAACTGAGCTCCTTCTCCTTCCCCAGGAAATGAATCTTGGAATGAAAGAAAGGATAATGGGCCAGGCTTCCAAAGTCAGGGACACCACAGGGAGTCCTCAGCCAGCCAGAGCTCATCCCATTGATCTCTATATTCAGAGCTCTCTTTGGCATAAGCCCCAAGTGACCTGAGCCTTGAAGAGATAGTCCTCTAATCACCACAGTTATTTAGAGGGAGGACTCTTTGAGGCAATTAAAAAGGCAGTAGGTTCTAAGGACACAAACCCTCATTGGACTCTCAGAGCCACTTCTTTCTCAGTGAACCACTGAAGTATTTAACTTCTTGGGCAGCACTCTCTGGCATGGAGGAACAAGCCTCTTCTTGCTATGTCTGTAACAGTTTTGAACTTTCCCTTCAAAACTTCGGCTACTTCTAATCCCAGCAGGCTGTTGGATCTGACTTCATTAGGCCACTTTGGTCTTGAAATAAAATGATCCAGCAAAATTTTGGCTCTACCACATTTGCTGGTAATTTACCGTGCAAATTGGACAAGCCACTTAACTTCCATGAGCCTCTGTTCCATCCAATATAAAAACAAGTCATAATATCGACTTTACTGGGTTGCTACAACTATTAAAAATAACACAAATAAACTATTCGGTATTGTATGTGTCACATATCATATGTTTAGTACTTCCCCAATTGGTTTTATTAGTCTGTCTTTATAATTCTGTTAGCAAGTTCACATACTCCGATTTAGCCTTCTTTTGACCATTTACTGTATCTGTTTTATCCATGTTCTAGTTTCCAACTAGACAGGGTACTGTTATTCTCTCGAAAATATTCAATTCCATGTCTATAAATACTGTCAGCCCTAGGCAAAGTCATACCATAATGGAAGAGTACCATCTTGGTAACTTACACACTTTCATGGTGGCTCAAGATCAAGGCAGTTAAATCCTCTCTACCGTAGTCATATGTCCATCATTCAAGAACAATAAAGAACAGTTCTATTCATGAGCTTACCAAAGGGCTCCCCATTTACAAACTTTGGTCATCCGGACCAGCAAACATAATTAAATGGAGTGCCTGGCATTTTCAACCGCAGATTTGAAACATAGTTAGAAATGGTTTTTATGGAATTTCTTTGGCCAAAATTAGTATCTATTATCACTAAAATTAGCATTATAAAATAATTATATGACTTGGGTCAAAGTAGGCAGTAACCTGCTTATTTTAATCAGAGAACAAAATTATCCGCAAACCACCATTTATCTTAAAAATTTTATATTTTAATGAAATTCAGTATAGTTGTGATCACCTAGAATTTTAATTTTCAATATTCCAAGGTTCAGTGGTGAGGTCTCAGAAGACCTACCCAAAAGTGGGATGAGAAGGAGGTGGTGACTATAGGTGGATCCAAGATCCCCCATGCCTAATGAAACCAGAACAGTTCTCTTTTTATCTTTGTTTATACCAAATTTTAATTTTCAAAGTGGTTTTGCAGCTAAAAAAACATTTGAAAGTTCCTGAACTAGAAGATCTCTTCAGTCTAATAAAGGGCTCTATGCCCTCAAGTAAACACTCTTAAAAATCAAAATGGGAAATGGAAATTTAGAGTTTCTAGTTAAATGTGCATATTAACATAACAGTCTTACAATTCAAAGTCAACAAACTGAAGTTTTTCATCTTCTGGACCCACTTAATACTTTCACAGTCTAATTGACTATCCAAAGGATACTCGCCAGAAGAGGAAGAATGTGCCAAGCTATTGACGCCTGAGTAGGGACAACAGGCTCTCTTCGGTCATGGCAAATAGGACACAAACTTTGGATTTTAAAAAAAGGAATCTTTTCTTCAAAGTCAAATAGTGATCCTAAATTTTGCCATGAAAATAGTGTCATTAGGAAATACACACCAAAACTGAGGACCTGAAAAAGAATAGTCACTATCTTTCTGATCCCTTTCCTTGAAGCAGAAAATCTTTGATTTCTGATTTTTTTCAAAATAATATTCATGCATATAGTACATTTACAAATATACATAGTATATATTCATGAAAATTAAGGGAAATGACCACACTTAGATGAATGTCCTCAAATATGGTTCCATCCTAATTCTATGAAAGAAGGTAATCATTTATTAGGTTTCAATAAATCCTTATACCACCTAAGGCTTGTCACAATCTACAAAGGTTGACTGAATTGGCAAGTTCACAAATTGGAATCTTAAGACCACTGCAAAATTCAGAGAATCTGATAAACTACAAATTCTCAGTCATTGATACCAGCCTAGTCTAACAACCTAGTCTCCAACACAACTTTCCCTCTCCCCTTCTACTCTCTACAAACACTATTTCCAGCTTTCCTCTTTTCCTCAAAAACTTTCCTAACTGCACTGGCCATACCTTCTTCATAGAGAAAAGAGAAACCATGGTTAATACTCCTTATAAGTATTATACCAAGTCTATGAGCTTATCTGTATGTGTGCACACCCTCCTGTCCCTGCCTTAGTTATGTTGAAGTAGGTATCCTCCCACCAGGTACGGGTAATCTCTTTTCCCGCACTGCCTACTCCAGCCCTTTCTTCATTCTCAAGAAACCCATACCTTCGTTTCTTCCCTTCTTCTGCACCATTCCCATGAACATTTAAACATGTTCAAGGCTCTCTCTCATCCCAACATCCCTGTCCAGCTACTGGATTCTCTCCACTTTTATTCAGAGACAAATTTTTCAAAGAGCTATTATTTTTGCCAACTCCATGTCCTTACTTCCTATTTATTCCTCAATCCACCTCCAATCTGGCTTTTGTCCTTACTTCACCAAAACTTCCCTTGCCAGTGTTACTAAGGACATTCACATGGGAAAATCTAATGGGTTTATTGAAGCCTTCATGTTTCTTGACCTGTCAGTAACATTTGACACTCTGTCAACTCATTAGTCTCACCTTTCTTTCAAGTATTGGAATTAGTCCTCAAATCTTTATCACACTATAGTCTCTACAAAAGTGGCTTACTTATTTCAACGGTCTTAGTTACGAACTGTGAGACAATGATTCTCAAAATCCACCACAGATCTCTTCTCTGAGTTTCTAAGACTCATCAATCCAACTGCTGACTTGGCATTTACACTTGGAAGCCTCACTGTACCTCAAGTGAAGCAAATTGTATCATAACATATTACTATAATATGACAGGGTAATATCTGCCCTTTCTAAAAACAGCCCAAGCTGATTAGTGCTCTCATTATCGGTATTGATAAAATTCCCCAGGTCTCATTTGACAAAAGAATAGCCACAAAGCAGAGAAAATGTATGCTAATTAAATGATCATTAAAAAAGTAAACTTCCGGGGCGCCTGGGTGGCGCAGTCGGTTAAGCGTCCGACTTCAGTCACGTCACGATCTCGTGGTCCCGGAGTTCGAGCCCCGCGACAGGCTCTGGGCTGATGGCTCAGAGCCTGGAGCCTGTTTCCGACTGTGTCTCCCTCTCTCTCTGCCCCTCCCCCGTTCATGCTCTGTCTCTCTCTGTCCCAAAAATAAATGTTGAAAAAAAAAATTAAAAAAAAAAAAAAAGTAAACTTCCTAGTATAAAGTTGTTCCCCCAATTTTTTTTTTTCAAATTTCTCTTCACATTAGGCCTCTTCAGTGGCACCTGTCCTGAGATTTGTAAGATCCTTCAGAAAATTTTAAGCAAAATGAGAAGTTTTTTTATTGTTATTTTATATTTGAGTTGATTTCTCTTCTTCTGATATTCTCATGTATCTTCTGCTTATTGAAATGAATTGTTAATTTAGTACAAAGGGACAATACATGGTTCAGTGCATCTAAAATATCACAGTCTTTTGTGTGATTGCCAATGTTAATGGTATCACACAGCTCGTCTAACAATTCATAATGCAATTGTTTCCCCTGTGACAATGATAGTTTCTACAATATTTTAAGGATTTCTTCTAGAGAAGAAAGAGATTCTTCTAGATGAGATTTGGGACTTAAAAAAATCAGATTTCCACAAACCATGCATGTGACAGATATTCAGAACTGAGAATTTTTATATTCTTTATTTCTCTCTAAGTGTAATATTTCCTTCTTCCCTTCCTCCCTCCCTTCTGTTTAAAAACATTTTTTTTTTTTACATAAATAGAATCTGGAGAGTTCTCCACAGTGATTCAATCTATTTAAATTATCCAGAATCAAACTGCGCTATTGACAAGCTTAGAGCAATCAATTTGATGAGCAATCCTGGAGATAATGTTTTGATAACAGACAAGAAACCATAATCCCTTAGAGAAAATAGATGACTCTGATGCACAAATCCCAATGTGTTCACTTTGTCTATTACACCAAACTTGGTCCCCAACCTCCCTCTTTCCACCAGTCAATATGTTGACAAAATGATCAATCTCTTTATCTTTCTACTCCCCTGTAATACTGACAATATTACATTTTTTGTAATTAAAATATTATTAAAGCTCTAACATCTTTAAATCTGTTTACATAAAAAATTATTTTTGCCAAAATTGTACTTAGTTACTTTCCAACCTCTATATCTTTCGATAGGATTACTTTTACAGTGATATTAAAATACCAAAAGTACCTTTTGCAACATGGCTGTCATTTGAAATATCAGTTCTTCATGTCCCTGTTCAGTTACTTACCTAAAAGAACAAAAAAGGAAACGTAAGTTTGAAATCATTTTAATTTATTATTAAGAAGAGTTTTTCCATTTCTAATAAAAATAGGTTTGTAGTAGCACTTAAAAATTACTTTATAAGAAAACTCACTCTATTATAAATGCAAAAGAGCAAAACAAAAAAATATGTAAGTATTTTAAGCGCCCAGAAAAGTAGGCAAACAAAGCTAGTGAAAAGATGGAAAAATAGCATATATAAGAGGAACGGATTTAAGAAATTATGAAAATATCTAATCATAGGGAACTTTAAGCAACATTAGTAGATTTGACATGCTCATGATACTTGTGAACAAGATGAAACTCCTGTGTTCGTACTAGAGAACTGTCTTTATTGGTTCAAGTTTAATATGCCAAACAATACTTTGATGCTTTGGTCATATTCTACATAAAAGTTTACATAACCAATATTAAAACTTTTATTGTTAAAACAATATGAAAACAGTAAAAGAATTTTAGGAACAACAAAAATCATTCTTACTCCACTATCTGAACTCAACACTGTTCTTATTAATTCACGTTCTCTCTCCTTTAAATCTATGAATATGAACATGTACTCAGTTTAACAGGTAAATATAATCCTCGCATGAATGTTAAGTATGTACTTCTTTAAACCTAGCATATCTAACACACTGTAAATATAAACTATTGTATTCTTCTTCTTAATTATTATTGTTTATAATTATTTTCCATGCCACTGCCTAGAGTTCATGCATGTCATTTCAAGGTCTGCAAATTTAGTTAGCCATTATCTTTTTAATGACTTTAAATACTGCCAAATTTCTATAAAAATAATTTAAGTATGAGTGTGTATTGTATGTGTGTGTGTGTGTGTGTGTGTGTGTGTGTGTGTGTGTGTATTCTTTTTATCTCTTCAGCTCCACTCATCTTCAGTCCTAATTTTTGCTGATTTATGTGTTTTGCTATATCTGGTAGGATATATCCTTCTTTGTTGCTCTTTTTTCTTTTTCTTCCAGAATATACTTTTAGATTCATGCCTATGTGTTTTCCAAATAAAGCTTAGTATCAATTTCTTGAGTTTAATTCCTTAAGGTCCAATAAGGCCTAAGAGGAGGGCATTCAGTCTATAAATAGATTACATGAATTGACAACCACAACAATTGTTTGCCATCTCATCCATCCCTTATTCGATCTTTCCTTTCATCTCCCAAAAAAAGCATTTCAGTTTTCTTTGTATATTCCATGCACACCCTTTCCTAAGCTCATTTCTAAATATTTAATACGTTTTCTTCTTCAATTGTCAACAGGATCTTCTTCTTGCATTTTCTCTCTGATACATATTAATCTTATTAATCCCTCCTCTTTTATTTTGTGTTTATTCTCTTTAGGGTTTATAGGCTCTTTAAATTTTCTGTCATTTCTCTGATTACATAACAATTTTTAAAACTATAAGGAAAATGCACCAATTTTTCCTGAGTATCCCCACTATAGAAGTTAATAAAATTAGGCAGACAGACTATGATTCGCAGAATAATCTGGAGTTGATGGCAGTGAGGACGATTAAGATGACTTCCTGAGCCACATTTCAAAAGCAGGCTTCAATCACACAGAATATTCAGGTCAAAGGATGTGAACTGCAGTTTAACAGAAAGAGCCTGGCTTTGGAATCTTATTGGCCAGGCTTCGAGGCCTAACTCTGCCACTTGCTAACTATAGGCCCTGCAAAAATTGCTTAAACTCTGAGCCTTAGTTCTTCTCATGAAATGAGCTTAGTTGGAAGATTAGAGATGCTCCTGGCATAAGGCTGGCACTCAAAAGGTGGTAGGTTTTATACTTTGTTGAAAGAAGGCCATGTCTTGACTTTAAACGTTTTACATACATTTATTCATTTAGTCTCACAATAGCCATGTGAAATATTACGCACTCTAAGCCCATGAGGAATGGGTTCAGAGTCTATATTGAGCAAGTTCACAAATGATCAGTGCTGATCCAGGATTCTAGCCATTGTCTCTCTGATGCTAGGTCTCTATTGTAACATCCTATCTTCTGTTTTCATTCCTTTTTTCTACTAAGATCCAGTTTTTCATAATATTCTAAAGGTCTCCTTTTAATTTGTAATAATTGGAAAAGAATGCTTAAAATTTACATTAAAAATTCAGTGAATTAAGCCATCTGGGTGGTTCAGTCCGTCAGGCATCCAACTTTAGCTCAGGTCATAATCTTGTAGTTCATGAGCTCAAGTCCTGTGTTGGACTCTGTGCTGACAGCTCAGAGCCTGGAGCCTGCTTCACATTCTGTGTCTCCCTCTCTCTCTGCCCCTCCCCTGCTCATGCTCCATCTCTCTCTCTCTCTCTCTCTCTCTCTCTCTCTCTCTCTCCCATAAATAAACAAACATTAAAAAAATTATATAATACTGCTTTGGAACTTGCTTTTTTTTGCCCTTGTGGATATTGGTCATGCCAGTATATACAAATTCATCTGTTCTTTTAAAAAAAATATTTTCTTAGCCTAACAGAAAATATGCATGCACCATATACCTATTTAATCAAAGAAAAGGCACTCTTTTCATCATACAACATCCACAATTAGTTTTAAAATTTCCTAGTTTTAATTTATATCTGCAAAGACAACATTAATAATTATTTTTAGTTTTTTATTTATGTTTATTTTTATTTTTAATACAAAATTTATTGTCAAATTGATTATTTTTAAATTTTTAAGTAGGCTCCACACCCAGTGTAGGGCTTGAACCCACAACCCTGAGATTAAGGGTCACATACATGCTCTACTGACTGAGCCAGCCAGATGTCTCAATAATTCTTATACGAAAGAAACCTGAGGGATGAAATTTACTTCAGAGTCAGTCTAAAATATGTACAAAAGCATTGGCCGAAATGGCTGACCAAGGAATGTCAAGTTGAATAAGCATCTTCCATATCATAGTTAAACCAAAATGAAAAAAAAAATTATGAAATGAGAGATGCCTGTGTTCTATCATTTCTTCTTTAACTATCATTTAGTAAACATCTGCAATATATTAAAAGCTCTATATATTATCTATTTATTCTTCATGACATATAAGACAAAAATTACTGGGGAGCCTGGGTAGCTCAGTTGATTGAGTGACCCTTGAACTCAGATCTTGATCTCAGGGTTGTGAATTCAAGCCCCACATTGGGCTCCACATTGGGCATGGATCCTACTAAGGAAAAAAAAAGTTTAAAAAAAAGACATAAATTACTAAATCCCTTTTACAGAAGAGATAACTAATCATCATAAAGGTTAAGTAACTTGCCCAGGCTTTGTAAGTGTTAGAACTAGAATCTATCTATCTCCAAAGTCTTCTTTTTCATTATATCCTGCTACCTCCTTCAAAAGATTGGGTTTACTTACATTTTACTTAATAACAGGAGATTAGACAATTTTTTCATGCCAAAGTCATGTTATATTTAAGTCTGGCTACATGCTTATCATATTATATCACAGTATCATATTTTCATGAGATGTGGCTTGGCCTATGTTATCAGTAAGCCATTAAAATACTGTAATGTTTCCATTTCATTTTCTTTTGCTCTTCAAGGAGATTTAGAACTTCACAGTCATTAACTGACATTCAAGCCATGAATGGTTATGACAACATGAAAAACTCAAATACCAAAGGGTTAGAGATGTTCCAATGGCTTAGAGTCCCTAGGCCAGTGTCCCTGGACCAATTACAGCAGAATCACTAATGGTGTCTTTAATAACACCAGACTCCTGAACCTCACCAGTGTAACTTTTAAAGACTACACATTTTACAACTTCTCCAAGATGATCCTTCTGCATATTAAAGTTTGAGAAATATGGCAAGAATCATCGCCTTATTTCAGTGGATGTCAGACCAGCAGTATATCAGCATCACTTAAGAACTTGTCAGAGATGTAAATTCATTTTTTTTTTAAGTTTATTTATTTTTGAGAGAAAGAGAGACAGAGTGCAAACAGAGGAGGGGCAGAGAGAGAGGAAGACACAGAATCTGAAGCAGGCACCAGGCTCTGAGTTGTCAGCACAGAGCCCAACCCAACCGGGCCTTGAACTCAGGAACTGTGAGATTGTGACCTAGGCCGAAGTCCAAGGCTCAAATGACAGCCACACAGGCACCCTAAAGATGTAAATTATTAAGCCCCACCCCAGACCTTCTGATTTAGAAATTCTAAGAATGAGGTCCAATAATTTGTGTTTTAGGAGACTTCCAGGTAATTCTGATGTAAGTGAAAGTTTGAGGAGTACTGCCCTATGTGGAGCAATTTTCTGGATCTTTTGTACTACTTGCATTCTCTCATGGATGAATGTTCTAGAGCCGTTATAGAGCCACGCATTGTGGCTCTTCAGTCTCCCAGGAGGCTCTATGAACTGTCAATAACAGGCCTCTGGCACATACAGTGTTCAAAGCCCACCATTTCTCCATTTCTGCCTTCATCTTATTTGATCTACCCTATGTCTAGATTGGATGCAGTGTCCACCTTCACGTAGCCTTACTAGGAGCTACCAAAATCATAAACAGGTATTCAGAAGCTTAAATCAGACCCATCATTTAAAACTCCCTTAGAATAGTATATGTAACCATAGAGATCAGATGGTTAGCATAATAGTCTTTTGAAAAAATTCTTCCCATATTTCACTTTCTATGCTTTCTATGTAGTAAACAACCTTCTCTATGCCTTAGTAGCAATTTAGAAAGTACAACTTTTCAGCGTTCATAAGAAGTGTTCATAGAAAAGACCAATCAAATTGAAAGACAAATATCGCCTCCAGGTGTCAAAAGAGAAAAAAAAGTTCATGGGGCTCCTGAGTGATTCAGTCAGTTAAGCGTCCGACTTAGGCTCAGGTCATGATCTCACGGTCTATGAGTTTGATCCCCGCATCGGGGTCTGTGCTGACAGCTCAGAGCCTAGAGCCTGCTTCGGAGTCTCTCTGTCCGCCCCCCCCCCCCACCACTACTTGCACTCTGTCTGTCTCTCTCTCTCTCTCTGTCTCTCTCTCCCAAAAATAAACATTAAGAAAAAAATTTTTAAAGAAAAAAAAAAACAAGTTCACAAAAACCTTGCCCAATTAAAGTTCAAGGCAAATAGGCAATAACATCACAGAATATTAATTGTGAAGTTGCTTTCCAGTTCTTGTATTAGTGAAGGCACTAACAAGGACCTGATTCAACATCTCACATAACAATGCAGAACATAACAGGAAAATCAGCGTTGTGCACTGCCTGCTGAGCAAAGTGTTCCATCTGACATTTAGAACTGGTCGCACTCAACTACTTTTAATTTTAGTCCCAATTTCAAGAGACTGCCAAAGACACAGAGCTACTGCATGAAGTCCTTGCTTCCAGCTCCCATTGGGCTGTTCGGTTGAGTCCTTGAATAATTGGAGCTCCACTGACAGAATACGCATTTTCCTTTTGACACTGAAAATCAGATCTTGGGCCTTTGCATACGTGTTTATTCTTCTCCAAGAGAATCAAGAGCAATTTAAGTGCTTTCTTCTTCACTATGAGCCTGTAACTCTCCCGGCTTAATGATGCAATGTCTTATGCTTAGCTAGGTTTAAAATGCTCTTTCTTGGCCTCCTTCAGACCCACAATTCAATTTGATTCTCCCGGACTCTCACCAGCTTTCCGTAGTGAAATATATCATGCCTCTTAATTTCCTTCTTTCAAGGCAGAGTATTTTGCTTTGAGGTTGGCAAAGAAACAACACTGAGAACCATTTGCAACAAATAAAATATTAACTAGACAGATGCTCTCAGCATCAGATTCACAACATCCCTTTTTTCCCCTAAACTTAATAAAGGAACTCATACGAAAATAAAGACTCACTAATTTCAATCACTTTTTTGGCCTAATTTTAGCAACTACTTAAATAGTGTTTAAGTATTCTTTCCCACATGTTCTAGACCATTTTCTGGGATGTATGTTTCCTTTCCTGCCTTAGTGTTGTCCACTCTCAAATGACTACTAAAAACCACATCTGAACAACTGGATGAATATTTAAATGACTGTGTGGGAACCCCTGGAGCCAAAAGCGGAAGATCTTAAAAATGACTCTTCACAAAACAATGTGCAATATCAACAATGTACAAGGCATTATTTAAGTGCCTTCCCATCTAGTTGGAGATGACATAATTAGACAAAAATATAATTAATAATAATAATAACTTACCAGTTATAGAGTGTTTCCAAGTATCAAAAATTATATTGACTACATATATTATCTTAATTATTATTCAAGGAAACCCCATGAAAATCAATCTATATTTACATCCTATAGACCAAAAAAAAGTGAGACTCTAAGAAGTAAACAGACTTGTCCAAGACCATATTGCTAATAAGTGGCTGGACTGAAAATCAAATCCAGGGCTTTCTGATTTATAAAGCCTAGGTCTCACCCACAGGTGGTTTTAAAAAACTTTTTAACATTTTATTTATTTTTGGGAGACAGAGAGAGACAGCATGACCAGGGGAGAGGCAGAGAAAGAGGGAGACACAGAATCTGAAGCAGGCTCCAGGCGCTGAGCTGTCAGCACAGAGCCTGATGAGGGGCTGAAACTCACAAACCGCAAGATCATGACCTGAGCGGAAGCCAGCTGCTTAACTGACTAAGCCACCCAGGCGCCCCAACCACAGGTGGTTTTATATATCAAGGCAATGTAAATTAAGTGTCATATTGGTGGATTAGGCATTAAATGGCTTGGTGGTGTGTAATCTTTACAGAGGTGATGAAAATTAAGCCGAGCTTTAAGGAAATTAAGAGGAGAGAATAGAAAAGAAAATTGGAGGAAAGAAGGAAAGGGAGAGAAAGAGGAGAAGGTAATGAGTTAATTCCGGCCTAAGAAAGTTACAGAGCAGAATTAACTCAAGGCAAGTTCAAGAGATCAGCCTGGTTACAGTAAAGTTGATATAGCAAAAAGATAACATTGAAAGTGTAAGTTAGGGTTACTTTTATAGGTATTGCGGTTTGACCTTTATTGATAGGAATGACAAGTCATGCTTCAGCTGTTTTAGGAAGGCAATGACAAGATCAAAATGGAGTTTTACAGAGATTCATCCAGCAAGGGGCAGCCTGGTTGGTGTAGAGGTTAGAAAGAGATAACTGTAATGGCAATAATGTTCTAACAAGGACCTGACAATTGCAAAACATCTCAAGCGTTAAGAATTAGATCCTGGGGCGCCTGGGTGGCGCAGTCGGTTAGGCGTCCGACTTCAGCCAGGTCACGATCTCGCGGTACGTGAGTTCGAGCCCCGCGTCGGGCTCTGGGCTGACGGCTCAGAGCCTGGAGCCTGTTTCGGATTCTGTGTCTCCCTCTCTCTCTGCCCCTCCCCCGTTCATGCTCTGTCTCTCTCTGTCCCAAAAATAAATAAATGTTGAAAAAAAAATTAAAAAAAAAAAAAAAAAGAATTAGATCCTAGCTCCTACATGTCAAGTCTGCCTCAATTAAACCTTCTGGATTTATTCGGGAACTACCCCTCCTTACCCCAGCTCAAGTCTAAATCGAACACGTGCAGAGGCTCCAGCCACTGGAACACAAGCTCCATGTTGTTAACTGTTGACTCTCTGTGCCTAGAACAGTGCCTAACATTGAGTAGGCACTCAATAAATATTTACTGAATGAATAACGGTGTGAATGAGCCAAAATGCTCAGTCATGCAAATGTTTAACTCTAGGCCTAATGTTATTAAATGTTTACATACATAGAATAGAGAGAAAACAAAGCAGAAATACATTTTTTATGCAGGCCATCACTTACTTATCTTTCACATAAATGACACTCCCCTATATGTGAAGACTAAACAATGCCTCAACATAATCAAATGCAATGTACAGGCTTTGTTCAGGTCCTGATTTTAACAAATCAACTGTAGAAAGGCAGTTTTGAGGAAATATGGACATTAGATATTTGGTATTAAATTATGTTAAAGAGGTGTGATAATGGGATGATGAAAAAAAAAACTTTACTAGTTAAATACTTAATGAAATGTTTACAAGTAAATGGTATGACGTCTGGTGTTTGCTTTCAAATACTCCACCAAATTCAAACCAAAAAAAATGTGGGGTGGGAGGCAGATGAAACAAATTGCAAGCTGATGTCGATTTTTGAAGCTGACTGGTTACATGGGAATTCATTATACTGTTCTCCTTACTTTGGCCTGTGTTTGAAAATGTCCACAAAAGATTTTTAAGAGTCTTCTAAAATGTGGGCTGTGAAACGAAAACAAACATCAACATTTTAGTCATGGAGATGTCCACCAGATAACCTCCAAATGTGGTTATACTCATTCATTTATCCAGCCCATGGTTACTGAGCCTACAGTGTGCTGCCAGTTATTCATAGGTGAATGGGACACTGTCCCTACCCTCAGAGATCTCATAATCACGTAGGGGAGGCAGGACAGCGAATTAGTGACAGCAATCCAGAGTCATCACGCATGATGTACAGATATGGACAAGTTACAGTGGAGACACAAGAGACATAATTCAATTTAGTACTTAGAAAACTCCGTCTGGTAGTAGAGTGGCTAATGAATTGAGAAAAGCAGAGGATGGGAACTGAACTAGTAGCACTGAAACTAAAGAAAAGGGGATAAATATAAGAAACTTAAAGGAAACAGTATGAATCTCCTACCACTTATAATTTACTTTTAATAATATAACTACCTTTAATAATAAAATAACTAAAAGAAAATCATATTTTTGATCCTGTCATCTACACTAAACGGCTAAGAAAATTGTGTTTTTATATGTGAGCCAAAGGATAAAACAGAGGAAGTTGTATATGCATGCATCCTATAGCAATAATTAATACAATGAGGGGTATCTGGGTGGCTCCGTTGGTTTAGTGTCCCAGACTCTTGATTTTGGCTCAGGTCGTGATCTCATGGTTATGAGATCAAGCCCCACGTCAGGCTCTGCACTGGGCATGGGGCCTGGTTGGGATTCTCTCCCTCAGCCCTTCCCCTGCTCATGCTCTCTTTCTCTCTCTCAAAAAAAAAAAAAATACTAATTACTAAAATGAGAAAAAATATGGAGAAATATATAAATAAGTAGTATAAAAATCATTGTGGACCTCACTAAGAAAATATGAAAATACACATTAATAATACACATTAATCTACGCAATGGGTTTTATTTAAAGATGACTCCCTTTGTTGAACTCAAATATGTGTATTTAGAATCTAAACTCTGGAAGAATACAAATTAGAGGATATCTAACTAAGGTCACATCTGTATTTTGTTAAGGACGTTGCTAACTTTCACTAATATTAAAATTGGTGACAGGATAGTCAAGTAATGACATACCTGAGTTATTCTTTGTAATATTTCTTTTATTTATTTATTTATTTATTTATTTATTTATTTATTTATTTATTTTTGAGAGAGACAGAGCACAAGTGGGGGAGGGGCAGAGAGAGAGGGAAACAGAATCTGCAGCAGGCTCCAGGCTCCAAGCTGTCAGCAGAGAGCCCAACGTTGGGCTTGAACCCACAAAACCTGAGATCATGACCTGAGCTGAAGTTGGGATGCTCAACCGACTGAGTCACCCAGGCACCCTACATTTCTTTCAATTTTAAATAAAAATAATGAGCCTGAGCCTACAGGAAAGGCTTCACAATTCCATCAGCCTGAGTAGAGTAAGACTAGAAAGATTCAGACAAGGGTTAGGAAATGCTTCCTGAGCAAGGTGTTCTAAAATACTAAAAGTACCCATGGATGGTCACTTCCTTAAAAGTCTCTCAGATGAGAAATATATGAGCCAACAGTCATGATCAACAGGGCAGAAATTCTTTCATGGAGCTGACACATCCCGGGGTGGGGGGGGTGGGGAATCATCTTCTCTTTCCTCACTTTTTATCTCTTGATGTGTCAACCACACACACACAAAATTTATCTCCCTAGGATAATGGTCTAAGTCACAGATAACCAGCTCTGTGTTCTTTAGACAGGAGAAGAACAACAAATGTATTATATCCAATGTTTTCATTACACTAAAGGCCATTTCCTCATGATAATTTCCAAATAATCTTCCAAATCCAGAATCTAGAACTTTTATTTGAAAAACTAGTCAACACTAGTTTAAAAATAGTTGGCTTCAGTAGAGAAACCTGACAAACACTATTTCCGGCAGATGACTAAGGTCCACGTCAACAGTAATAAGTTATGTTGACTTATCAGTTGACTCATCAGTACTCCCAAAACTCTCAAGGTCATCAAAAACAAGAAAGCCTGAAGAAGCTGCCATAGCTAAGAGGAGACTAAGAAGACATGAGTATATGTGATGTGGTGTCCTGGATGGGATCTCGGAACAGAAAAGGAGCATTAGGTTAAAAACAAAGGCACATACTATAACCTGTAACTATAATTAATAAAAATTTATTAACTTTTAAGAAATGTACCGTACTTGGGGATTCTGGGTGGCACAGTCAGTTGGGCATTTGACTTCGGCTCAGGTCATGATCTCACAGCTCATGAGTTCAAGCCCCACATAGGGCTCTGTGCTGACAACTCAGAGCCTGAAGCCTGCTTTGGATTCTGTGTCTCCCTTTCTCTCTCTGCTCCTCCCCTGTTCACGCTCTATCTCTTCTTCAAAAATAAACACTAAAAAAAATTTTTAATAAAAAAAATGCATCATACTTTTGTAAGATGTTAATAATAGGTAAAATGGGGGATTGAGGGGGAGATGTGGGAATTTTCTACTATCTGCTCAACTTTTTTTTTTAAGTAATCTCTATGCGCAACATGGGGCTCGAACGCATGACCCAGAGATCAAGAGTCACATGCCCTACCAACTAAGCCAGCCAGGCACCCCTCTCAACTTTTCTGTAGATATAAAATTGTTCTAAATATAAAGTCTATGATTTTTTTTAAAGATTGGCTTCTCCCTTGATGAAATAAGTCAAAATATATTCTTACCTTTTTGACTTATATGTTAAGGTTTATAAATTAATATTGAATCTCTGTTCTTTTGAGATTCTTGAGAGGAATACACATATTTTCCGCATTACTCCAAAATAGATTAACCAGTCTCAAAGAGTGGATATAGAAGGAGCTAGCTCTTTTATTATTCTTGGAAATAGTGAGAAGAAGAAGCTCTTCCAGAGACAGGAGGCCTGACACCTTCTGGAGAGGCATTCTGCTGCTGCTAGCTGAAACACTGAGCAATGGGAATTGCAGTGTGTTGGTGTAAGAGGTCCCAAACAGATGTTCAACTCATTGATCAAAAAGATGTGCAGTATGGAGAGCTGAGCATCCATCTGTCCTCTTCCACAAGAAGACAGATCATCAGTGCATGAAAATTTTTAGGGCTAGGGAGACCCTTAAGAGATCATCTGCTCTAATCCCTTCATTTGCACTGAGGAGGAAATTTCAACAGCCAACTAATTTCTGATAAGCAATCCTTTTAGTACTTTTTTGAAATGTGAAAAATAAGCCGATTCTAAGAGTTAGAGAAGATCAGTTTAGGGGCACCTGGCTGGCTCAGTCAATGGAGCATGAGACTCTCGATCTCGGGTTGTGAGTTTGAGCCCCATGTTGAGTGTAGATATTACTTTCTTTTTTTCTTTTTTTTTTTTTTTAATTTTTTTAAATCTTTATTTTTATTTTTGAAAGAGACAGAGCACGAGCAGGGGAGGGGCAGAGAGAGAGAGAGAGAGAGACACAGAATCCAAAGCAGGCTCCAGGCTCTGAGCTGTCAGCACAGAGCCTGATGTGGGGCTCGAACTCACAGACTGTGAGATCATGACCTGAGCTGAAGTCGGACACTCAACTGACTGAGCCACCCAGGTGTCCCGAGATTAATTTCAAAAAAGAAAGAAAGAAAGAACGTCAGCTTATTTCTCTATAATCACGTACGCAGATAATTTTTGCTTGACGCAAGTGATATTTTCCATTTGAACTCCTCTTACGGAGAAGGGGCCATTGAAAAAATAGCAAGGACAAAGGCACAAATAAGAAGCACTGAGCAAAGAGAGAAGACTGGTAGACTAGGTCAATAAACACAAGGCTCATGGGAAACCCACGAGAGGGAAGAAACATCTGTCATGGAGGACCAAAAGCTATAATCATACAAGGTTTTTGAAGCAGATATGGTGTTCATTTTGCCTGAGTGAAAACCTGAATAACTGGATCTCTAAAAACTGGCCAGTTCCTCATGACCAGTTATCAGAGAAGCTCAGGGAGAGGGCCCGGCTAGTAGGACAAACAAGACTTGTCAGATCAGCTGGAAGAGAGCTAGTGGACTAGGGAAGGGGAACTGAAACAACGAGTTCATGACTGACGAAGAATCTTCCCCTAAAATCCATGAAGCTGCATTTTAATTAGCATGTCTGCAAGTAGTTAATAAGCTGAGAGCCTCCTTACACTTGGAGGTAAGTGGTCTGTTTTCCTCTAAAGAACAGTTTTACTGTGAAGTCAATGACGACTCAGTGAAAGGAGCTGTTCTTAGGTAAGTGGCCATGGTCATGCTTCCAAGGTTGAAGACAGAGAGAAAACCCTAATTTATAAGGTCTCGGGTTGGTGACAGCAGAAATGAACAACAAGCAAGATGTGTGAGCTCCGCATTTACCGCGTTTATCCCAACCAGCCCCCTAGCAGCAGTAACAAACTTGGCCAAAATGTCTTTAACCCCCGCCGTAGCATCTGAGATGAACTAAATGAGAACTCAAAGGCTGTCTTTCTCTACCTGGGGAAAAGGCTTACCAGCACCCACACATTGATTTTTCCTTCCTGCAAAGGAAGAGAGATCTCAGTAAGCTGAGTTTTATGCTGTGTTCCTCAATCTTCTTTTTTCCCCCTCCTCTCTATTTTCTTCTGGTGAAGTGATTTGTACTTTCTTTCCAAGGCACACATATTACCTCTCAGAATTGTTACTTGCTTAGACACACCAAAGGGCTTGGCAACAGATTGCATGCAGGAGAAATTCATGTTTGCACTTGAGAATACATCCCCGGTGAATAAACAACTTGGGCTCCAAACAACTTTTTCAGACCATAGTCTATATCACACACATGGCAAAAAAAACAAAAAAGCTTTTGAAAGTGCATTTCAGCTCCTTCCCCTTGTAGCTGGAAAGCAGTTTGCAAACAGCTGAACTCTCTAAATAGCCAGTGGACATAAGTCAGAGCTTTACTCCAAGTCCAGCAATCCTGCTGACCCTTCAAAGCATTCTAACGTGAGATCCTTGTGCTCTGTTGGAGTCTGGGCACAGTGGCCTGGAGCTGAAGCAGTAGGGCGACAAGAGAATGAGAACAAATGCTTCCATTGTGTAGCTGTCCAGACAAAATGAGAGTCGGGCTCACAGACCCAGCCCAATTAGGGGCAATGCACAGGCCACAATGTGCCAACATCGAAACACACGGTTTGAATGCTTTCACTTTGCCACTTACTCCCAGAGTTCAACAGTTTTCTAGCTGGTTTCTGAAATTACTGCCAGCCAAGAAAACTATTTTTAAGTTGCTTTTGTTCATGTTTTGACTTTGGAATTCATAAATACTTAGGAAAATAGACTTGACTTGATGTCTTTCCTGGTTTGTTGTTGCTGTTGTTGTTGGCATTTTTTTAAACATAGGAGCTGCATTACTCTCTAGTGTGAGAACACATTCTGGGGGTCATGGGTAGAATTTCGAAGTAACTGAACTATGTAATGCAGCTGCTTATGAATTAAAAGTGTTCCTTTGGGTTCTTACAATGATTGTATCATTTGTTTAGAAAACACCTAAGTGCCAGTATTCTGCAAGCCCATAGTAAAGCTGTGACCTCAGTGCAGCGTTCTAAAAATCTATTTAATTTCCCAAAGAAGAGACAATGATAACTTTCTGCCAGTCTGGAGAGAAACCAATGATACTCTTCACCTAAAGGATCATAAAATTGGTGGAGAAAGTAATCCCAGTCTTCATTAATAAATGAAAAAAGTGAAAATTCCTTTTGCAAATTCTTCTTTGAATGATTTTTTCTTTTCATTTGAAAACAGGCTTGCCTACTCACATGTGTGAAAGAGAAGATTCAAAGCCTTTATGATCAGTGTATTGATGTCTCCCCAATACTGATGTCATCCACTGTGGCATTAGGCTAATGTGCTGTTTTTAGTACCATCTGTATTTTTACCCAGATACATGAAATTTGATAGCAATGATACTAAGTGACTCAGTGCTTATCACAATAAAAATTTCCATTAGAAAAATATGTTCAATAGCATTCAGGATAACTAAATTACCATTAGGTCATTTACCAGCACACTGATGCTTCGCTTCTGAGCGTCTCCTTTGGGAGTGGCCTTAGAAGACTATTGCAACGAATGTATCTAATGCATCAGCATCCTGATGTCACCAAGTGGTAAAATTTGTTCATTAACCCTGCCAGGCATTTAGTGAATTACTTGAAATTTTATCACTTGCTGTTCATAAAGATCAAGGAAAGAAAGAAATATTATACACCAAACCTGGCATTCAGACCATGCAACCTTATCATACCTATGAGTTCTGCTGTTCTAAAGCCTGTTTCACTGATATGACTCAGAGAAACCATCACTAAAACATGAGTATAACAAACTTCCCTCTTGTTTTCATTCCTGTGAAGTCATGCTGGAATAGCTAAAAGATGGTGAAAAACTTGGGGCAGTGACTTAATCCAAGAGAATATCATGCTTTCAGTCAACAAAGATAGGGGGCGCCTGGGTGGCTTGGTCGGTTGAGCGTCCGACTTTGACTCAGATCATAATCTCCCAGTCCCTGTGTTCGAGGGGCTCTGTGCTGACAGCTCAGAGCCTGGAACCTACTTCGGATTCTGTGTCTCCCTCTCTCTCTGCTCCTCCCCTATTCCAGTCTGTCTGTCTGTCTCTCAAAAATAAATAAGCAACAAAAAATTTTTAAGAAAAGAATGGTATGGAACTCTGAGTCTGTGTATTTCATTGTTTTCTATACCTCTTAGGCAATAATGGAACATTCTATAGCACACTCGGAGAAAATAGTCAAAAAAGATTTGATGTTAGCCAACAATTTCAATTTCCTTAAAAAGAAAAGACTAGCACGTGTCTTCTATCTATATAAATGTATGGAGTCCTCTTTCCCGACTAGACTGAATTTCTCAAAGATAGAACCAGTGTTGTTTGTATTCACTTCTATATTGCTGGGCCTATGAGTTATCTGGTAAAGAGTAGGTGCTTAGAAATGAAATAATTAGGTTGAAAAAGAATACGCTTATGACACAGTAGAAACTGCACAAACTTTGGGGTCAGACAGGCTTGTATTTGCATCCTGATTTTGCCATTTCCTAGCTGTGTGACGTTGAATAAATAATTCAATATCCCTGCAGATTTTCTCCATCTCTAAAAAGAGAAGAACCCTGCAAGACCATTATAGAATAGACAATAATAGATGCAAAATGCAGAATGACAAATGATAATTATTATGATAATATGTCCTGAGGTTCTTTATAGCAAATTAAGATTTAAAAGTGCACTATTATTTATATTCACCATAATAATGATATCTCACACTGGTGGGTATCATGTACTTTTCTAAGCACCTTAAAAGATTACCTTATTAACCTATCAACAACCTTGTGAAGTGGTATTATCTTCATTTTATACCTGAGAAAATTGAAGTTCACATTTCTGGGCATACTCACAAGATTTGAGTTAGAAAAATCAGAATGAGCTATTAAGGAAACATTAAAAATTTAACTAAAGAAAACTCAAACATTTAACCAAAGTGTAGTTGAAATGAAAATCTGGGGGACATGTTATCTGTTTTAGTGAATGACTTGTAAAAATATTTGAGTAAGATACTTGAAAAACATATGAAAATGCATGAAGATTTACCTTAAAGGTACCTTAAGGTCCTCATCTTACCTTAAGGTCCTCACCTTAAAGGACACTGTCACGGCAGCATTAAGTATGTGGAGTCAAACTGTTTTCTTCAGAAATTATTATTAAGCTCAAAAGTACTAAAACCCCATAGCCTGTGACCTCAGGATTCAAAGGGGAGTAGAAGGAGACTAAAAAGAGCAATCATGCTTTCAAGTTTAACCTCAATACACTCTTAGCATACACAGGAGTCACAACCTTTACTAAATTCTCGCTGCTCTGATCACATGAACATGGAACACCACAATTTCATGATAGCAGCACACCTAAGGGCCAGGGCTTGTAACTGGGGCAATGTCAGCATTCACAGCAAGTCCCTATCTCTGCAAAGCACTTCATGTTCACAAAGAGCCATCAAATACCTTACTTCAAAATGCTACGAATCAAATATTATTATGATCATAAAAAATTATAAAAGCCCCAATTTGCTGACTTTTCACCAAGAACATTATATACATGCACACACACACACACACACACACACACACACGCACGCGCACATGCACACCCATGCTTCATTCTAATCCTTATAATAGCTCCATAAAGTCAGTATTATTATCCCTAGCTCCCCAATATGAAGCTGAGGCTATTTGCCCAAGGGACTTCTACAAGATTAATAAACATAGTCTAATTTCAAGGGCCAAATTCTCTCACCCTGACAAACCTATTTCTCTTTTCCTAGCACGTAATGCCAATAAAATCTTTGTGCAAATACCATGTATCCGAAGGGCCTCTTCCATTTCCACCTCTTCCTTCCACCTGGTATCCAGAGAAGTTTCACTGGCTGAGAGCTGTCTAGAACATCCCACATCTATCCCACATCCCATCTGAGATGCTTTCCCAGGAATTCCATGCAATATTTCTCCTACGCAAACTCCCGTCTTCCCACTGCCATCATCCAAACTGTCCTAACCCATCTCTATTCGTTTGTGTCTCTTTGAAATACAAATTATCTTTGTAACGCATACGGATGCTAGCACATATTCATTTTTTTTTTAATTTTTTTAATATTTATTTATTTTTGAGACAGAGAGACAGAGCATGAACAGGGGAGGGTCAGAGAGAGAGGGAGACACAGAATCTGAAGCAGGCTCCAGGCTCCGAGCTGTCAGCACAGAGCCCGACGTGGGGCTCGAACTCACAGACCGTGAGGTCATGACCTGAGCCGAAGTCGGACGCTTAACCGACTGAGCCACCCAGGCACCCCACATATTCATTTTTTTTAAAAAACTTGTTGAGAACTTATTATGTAGTACTTCTGGAAAACTAACGTTTTAATTCTAAGAAACAATGAAGCTATGTTTATCTTTGACAAATCTTTGGATAGCACTCAAAGAAGGTATATTTCCAGAAGTCATTTTCTTTCTACATATAACAATAGATAACATCAGTACTTATTCTGTTTTAATGCTATACACGTATTACCTCACTTAAAACACATGGCCTTATTAAACAGGTACTAGTAATATACTCCTGTTTTACATATGAGGAAACTAAAACAGTGGGGAGGCACTGACAAAAATCACGTGGCTCTTAAATACTGGAATCAGAGTTTGAACTTCACAATGTCACAAGAGCTGCTGTTCCTAGTAAGCTATACTACCTCAGTTTTGTTTCTGTTGTTTTTGTTTTATAATCAAGGCATGTATGCGTCCTAATTTGCCTGGGATAATTCTGATATAAGCCTATTTTTCCAGAATAACTAATAGCACCCTTTCCCTCTCAAACAGTGTTTCCTTAAAGAATAATTTATATTGTCACCCTATTTCTATAGAAGAGTAATTGTTTTGCTGTTGTTGTTGTTTAAGTAGGCTCCATGCCCAGTGCAGAGCCCAATGTGGGGCTTGAACTCATGACCCTGAGATCAAAACCTGAGCTGAGATCAAGAGGTGGACGCTTAACCAACTGAGCCACCCAGGGGCCCCTGAAAGAGTAACTGTTAACTGGACATGACTGGAATAGTCATATATAGAAACAATACAACAAGACTATTAATTTACCCGATTTTATTATAACCAGATAAACTAAACCTATAACATATTCACTGAGACACAAAGAGAGTACGAAGAGGAAGGAAAAACAAAAAAACTAGTAGTCAAAGGAAACTGATTCAAGACCAGGCTCTGCTAATGGTTATTTGTGTGTCGTCAGGCAGGTCACATAACCTCTCTATGTCTCAATTAATCTTACCTATAAAATAGAGTTAAAAACACTAACTCCCAGAGCTGTGGTGAAAAGCAAATAGGATTAAATAGGAAAAGTGCCTGGAACAGTAACATTACACCTGGCACATAGTAAGGTCTCAAAAAAATAGCTGTTAAGTTATTCTCTGAAAAAGAGCTTCTCTTCTACTATACACGATTTTTTCCACTACAGATGAAAGTGAGCTCTTACAGGGATTAAACAGCCTTTGGATAGGCGCCTAACATTACAGGGCCAATAGAAATTTATAGCATTAATTCTTGCTACAGTCTTTATTCTTCAGAGTGATAGCACTGGGAATTATGTATGAAAATGAATCCATCCCATAATGCATTCCTTGAAGGCCACGTAATATTCTATGGC
Organism: Herpailurus yagouaroundi; assembly: GCF_014898765.1. Classification (NCBI taxonomy): domain Eukaryota; kingdom Metazoa; phylum Chordata; class Mammalia; order Carnivora; family Felidae; genus Herpailurus; species Herpailurus yagouaroundi. The sequence continues at coordinate 73,023,350 of NW_024412376.1, forward strand.
CCAAATATCTAGTCATTGTAGGTGGTCTTACCACGTAGGTTGAAGTAGCAAAACCACACCATGCTTTGGATACTTATTTTCATCCTAGAATCTAAGACTTCAAAGACTGAGGAGCCAAATTTTAAGACTCATTTTGAGGGAAGAGGAAAGGAAATCCCAGAGCAGCAAGGTAGGATGAAGCTCTTTCCTTTTCTCCCACTGTGAAAGAACAAAACTACTTGGCAAGGAGTACCGTGTGTGTACTCCCTTGTACTGTGTTTATAAAGGAAGAACGCGAGGTGGGAAAATGGGGACAGTCTGAATATACTGTAAACTACTCAGTATTATTAGTTTAACATTTCCTAAGCCTATTTGTTTATTTCTTCTTTTAAGTAGTCTCTCTTCATAGCATGGCTTTTTTTTTAGGTAGTAATAAGGCAAGATGCTTAAGAATGATGTGTTTCCACTTAACCAGCTATAAAAGCAGAAATAAATTTAAAACGGCACTCAACTGGGGCGCCTGGGTGGCGCAGTCGGTTAAGCGTCCGACTTCAACCAGGTCACGATCTCACGGTCCGTGAGTTCGAGCCCCGCGTCGGGCTCTGGGCTGATGGCTCAGAGCCTGGAGCCTGTTTCCGATTCTGTGTCTCCCTCTCTCTCTGCCCCTCGCCCGTTCATGCTCTGTCTCTCTCTGTCCCAAAAATAAATAAACGTTGGAAAAAAAATAATAAAAAAAATAAATAAAAATAATAATAAAAAAAAAAAAACGGCACTCAACTAAGAAAACATCACAGTTCCACAGACCTTTGCTACCCTGATTCCTTGAAGAATGTGGATTCATCCAATACTGGCTAACACTACATTGTGGGATGATTGTGCTTCTTTAAACTCAAATAATTCACGCCAGTTAAATAACTCATGCAACTCCCTATGGGTTTAGTAATTCCCTAACAGCTGGGATGTGAAATAAAGACCATAAACTCAGTTCTTTCCAAAGGTAAATTAAAACATAAACCTATTGAATCATGACATGCTTTACTAGTAAATAAAATATCACGGTGTACTTCCATTTCTCACATTAATTTTGTAAACTAGAAATTGGTCATTTAAAAAAAAAAGGAAAACAATCAGGAACCCACAAAAAAACAGAAGGAAAAGATAAAAAAGAAAGTTCTAAAAAAATATAACAGGACAGCCAAAAAAAGTAAAGTAGACATCTAACATAAAGTTGAGATAAGTGTTTATTCTAATCTACTCAGTATAGCTCTGCAGAATTGTGGGATCCACTGTACCTAGAAAGATCAAGATAGGCTATGTAGAGCACACATCCCTAAATGTGTATCATAGTCGGTATATTCTATTCTAGAAACAATATCATGCATCCTCACCCCAAAGAGAAAAGAAGGCAATATCTCCCATAAAAGCAATCATTAAGAGTAGGCACAGTGTTCAAGTGAATTTCAAGTTTATCTTTTTGAATGAGTACTTCAAGAGAAACAGCACTCATAGAATCCAAGAACTGTAAGTGAGATAGTTTCCGCTAAACAGGCTTAATAAACTGGGAAACAAATATTTTAAGGAAACCTTCAAAAATTGAGATTTTAAGAAGAGAAACATATCATTTATAGGGGACTTAGAAACTGCAATTCACAATTTTGTCACACCACTTGATGTCAGCTAGTTGATAAATTTATATCCATCAAAGGGACAAAATATAACATAGGGTTTATGCCCCGATTTCTTTTTTTCCACCACAATTAACAGGCCTTCTAGGAAACCATCCAAGTTAATAAGGTTCAGTGTACCCAGGTCAGCATTCTGAATCATCCTCCTCTTTGTTTGGCTGTCCTGACATGATACATGTTGGGACCACAACAACGACAGCTGACAACTGCTTTTCCCATTTGAAAAGACTTTACCATTCAACTTGGACCAAAAACATTTGTCATGTTGTAGGCAGTGGATTAACTATAATCAAACCAAGCCAGTAGCAGTGCCAGTGCCAGATTGAAAGAATCTGGTAGAACAAAGGCTGGATTTATCCCTTTGAGCATTGCTGGTTTGTTTCTTTTTTGGGGGTGGGAAGGTGAGAGGTTAGAAAACAGACAGGGCTCCCTTTCTGTAGAGTCGAAACAAAGTATCAAAATTAAAATAATTTAGAGCTAACATTGCTAAAATTTTAGAGTTTACATTGCTAAAACTTTCCCCAAAAAGTATATTTTTGATATCGGATATTTATCTTAGTTACATTTTAAAATGCAAATTTCTGTATATATATATATATATATATATATATATATATATATATACACACACAGTGTGTGTGTGTGTGTGTGTGTATGTATGTGTATTTTTTGCTTGAAAAAAGTTTCATTAATTATACAAAATAGAGACTTATTTTGACTCTGCAAACCACTGTCCATAACTTCCTGGAACTCATTTTCAACATCTCTAGTGATTACATGATCTCTAGGGTCCATTTCAGCTTTAAAAGATGATGACATTAAACATTCTATTAACCACTTCCACCCTCTATATAACCAGCAATTCCCCACCAACTGATTTTTCTCTAACTTCTGAGTTGTTAACAAAGGGAACATAAAAATACTGTCAGTATTATATGTACAAATAGCAATAAAATGTACAGCTAAAATCGTCTTCAAAGTAACTAACAAGAAAAAGACTACTTATTTTTGTTAAAATATAGATTTTAGTTAATAGGCCTTATATTCCACATAAAATTTCTGAGGAAAACTATTTTTTCCATTTATACAAAGGAAGAGAAAAGCAATCACTTTAGCCAGCTAATTTGTGGAAACCTCTATAAAAACTCATGATCCATGATAACATTAAAGATTTTCCATTCATATATATATATGTACATGAGTAAATACAAAATATAAAAATTTCAGAAAGTGAATATATATTTTTTTAAGTTTATTTATTTTGAGAGAGAGAGAGAGAGAGAGAGAGAGAGAGAGAGAGAGAGAGAGAGAATCCAGAGCAGGATCCTCACTGTCAGCACAGAGCCTGATGGGGGGGCTCAAACCTACAAACCATAAGATCATGACCTGAGCTGAAATCAAGAATCAGAAGCTCAACCAACTGAGCCACCCAGGCACCCCCAGAAAGTGAGTATTTTTTAAACAGGAGTATATAGAACACATACATCTTTTGCTCATATATTCAAAAATAATAACTGAGTGATTATTATATGATTTTGGTGGGCACGTCCATTAGTGACTAAAAAGATTTAAAAAACAAAAACAGGGGCACCTGGGTGGCTCAGTTGGTTAAGCAACAGACTCTTGATCTTGGCCCAGGTCATGATCTCATGGTTTGTGAGATTGAGCCCCAGGTCAACTGCTTGGGATTCTCTCTCCCTCTCTCTCTCTGCCCCTTTCCCGCTCGCACTCTCTCTGCCTCTCTGTCTCTCTGTCTCTCTCTCAAAATAAATTAATAAACTTAAAAAAATAGATAAAAATAAGAAGCTAAAACAAAAAACCTGACCTCAACCAGGGGGGAAAACACGTAGATATGGAGATAACATTAGTATCATTTCATATCATGAATAAATTAATATAAAATAAAATAAAATAAAATAAAATAAAATAAAATAAAATAATATAATATAATATAATATAATATAATATAATATAATATAATATAATTAATGTAATATGGTAGCCTGGAAGAGACATAAACCAGAGAGAAGTCAAGAGAAATAAATTATTTCAAGCTGGAGGAATTCAGAGAAGCCTCTTGAAAATCTCCTACCATTTGAATAGGATTTTGAGCATGGGTTCAATATTAACAACAACAAAACAACAACAACAACAAATATGGGGAAAGACATTACAGACTTTTCGTGGGATGGCAATATCTGAATTATCTCAGGTACTGCTGATATTGGCTCAACTTTTTTTCTTGATTATGGGTCTCATTGTTCTTGTTTCTTTGAATTTTTTATTCAAATAAATAGAAATGTTTTATTGTAAACACTGTGGGTGAGACATTATAGGAAGTCTAGATTATGCCATCTTCCTGCAAGAGTGCTGAGCATTTTTGCAAAAGGCAGTTAAATTATTGACAGATCTGTTTGGTCCCATCAGAGTCAGTTTTGCATTACTTGTTAGGGCAAATCTGTTTTGAACTTAGACTTAGAGCATAGCTCTTACTCCTTACTCTACACACTTACTGGAATGCAGCCTTCATAGGGTCTCAGCTGGACACTCAAGGTGCCCAAAGGAGTATCTATTCTAACTGGGCCATAGCTTAAACTCCCAGCACTATGCAACCTCTGTATCTCATTCAGCTCTCATCTCTGTAGCAGGGAATTCCTTACAAATGTGCAGGTCAGCCTTTGGCTAAGGATGCAGACTTCTGTGACTCTCCTCTTCTCCAGGACCCTGCCCTACAAATTCCAGCTGCTTCAGCATGCGTAAACAATGACCTCTGCCCCTTCCGCCCAGTGAGACTGTGTTCCATTTGGTCTCCACCTCCATGTGCCATGACTGGGAAGCATTCCCAGAAAGAAGCTAGGGCCCAGCTCATGTGTCTCCTTTTGAGTATCTAAAGGATCCTGAAAAAACATTATCTCAAGGAATAATTGAATTCCTTAACTCAATAGGGAATAGATGAGTATCAATGTCAATGGAAGATTCATTGTTAATGTTGCTAGGTTTTACAAAGAGAGAACTTGAGCATGATTATGGACAGAGAAGGAATTCTAGTGAGGGAAGACCAAGTGAAAACCCAGAGGGGGAAAAAAGAGCATATTGAGACCAAAGAGCCAAATAAAAGTGCTTTAAAACATAATAGAAGAATAATAAATATTGTATTTTGATAGCAAACATGTCATTCTAGTAAGTATTTATCCATCTACATGCCCAATACTATGCGAAGGGAATTAAAGGGACTATACCACATAGTCTCTGCTCTAAAATGTGATAATCAAAAAAATCAAAGCTCCCATCTCTGAAATAATAAACTAATTCACACTAATTGTGTGAAAGAGACTGAAGGTACTTAAAAGAATTTGGTGGCAAGGGAGATACCTGAGGGCTAGCAGGTCTGGGAAATAATAAGGGAGGACAGAGAAGTCAGCTGATTTTTGGATTAAAAGAACAGAAGATATTCTATACAAGAAGAAATATGAGCCAAAAAATGTGTAAGCAAATATGAACACAATGTGTTTCTGTAATACTAACACAACCTGATTAGCAGGTTGTGAGAAAGGTAACGGTGTCTAGATCAGGAGTTGGTAAATCAGGGCCTGAAGGCCAAATCCAGTCTGCCACGTGATTTTTACAGCCTGTGAGCTAAAAATAGTTTTTAAATTTTTTAATGGTTGGAAAAAAATCTAAACAAGAATAATATTTCATGACATGTGAAAATTATATGAAATTCACATTTCAGTGCCCATAAAAACAGTTTTATTGGAACACAACCGTACTGACTCATTTACACCTTGCCTATGGCTGCATTTAGTACAAGAGCAGAGTTGAGTAGTAACCATATGATCCACAAAGTTAAAATTATTTACTATCTAGTCCTTAAAAAAAAAATTGCAATCCCTCATCTAAATAACCAAACTCATGATCTATTCTATCGCCTAAGGACCAATAAGTTTAATATTAAGTCAGAATAGGCCATGGGGCACCTGGGTGGCTCAGCTGGTTGGACGTCTGACTTTGGCTCAGGTCATGATCTCATGGTTTGTGAGTTCGAGCCCCGTGTCGGGCTCTGTGCTCACAGCTCAGAGTCTGGAACCTGCTTTGGATTCTGTCCCCTTCTCTCTCTGTCCCTCCCCACTTGTGCTCTCTCTGTGTCTCAAAAATAAATAAGTGTAAAAAAAAAAAAAGAATAGGCCAGTTTGTTTCATTTTTGTGATAAGAATACCTGAGTGAGTACCGTTGTCTATCACTTTTTTGAAAACCTTTTATCAGAATTTCAAGTTTTTCTGTAACTAAGAAACACATTCATAAATCTAAGTGATATTTTTATACTCACTTGGGGGAATTTATGAAATGAGACCACATTTGGTTGAACCTTTATTGCATTATTTTTTAAATCTATTGAAAAACACTCACTCTCCTATAACCTTATCTAGAGCAATCAGGTCCACGTGTTGATTATAAACTGAAAAAGGTAGAATTGAGAATCATAAGAAAGATATATAAATAGCTATCAAGCCAAATGAGAAGCAACTTGGCAGATCTTTCAAGATTTTTGGTGAATTTCTCCCCAAACTTTTAGTGTTCTAGCCCACCTTCATTCACCTTTATCAAGTCTTGACAAAGTATTCCATTTTTTGTAGAAATAATTTTTTCAAACATGTTTCATCTTCCTATGTAATATTTAATTGAATTGCATAATTATAATAACAAATACAAGTGAGAAGAAACACAAGTGACCGTGAGTAGACACCCAACTCCTAGGCAAATCAGAAAGTATTCACTAGCTGCATACACTCAGCACATCACGGACCCATTCAATGAGGTCTCCTAGGGGAAAAAAGATAGAAGCTGGTACAGCCTGGGGGCTTTGCAAACACTTCCACTGTATTTTGTTAAAGGCTAATAAAGGTTTGGATCCTTTGTAAGAGACACAGTCACTTTCATGGAATTTACCTAGAAATATTTTTCACATTCTCAATGTTCCTAAAACAATATGAAATAACATATGCCTTTATTAAGGTATGAAATCAACAGAAGCCAGGTTTTTTGTTCTCTCTCTCTCTTTTTAATCTTTTATTTATTGATGCATTACAGCAGGTATTCCTGTATAATTCTGATTTGGAAAAATTTCATTCTGTCTACATAAATTTTTCCACAGAAAGTTTCAATTAGATATGTCATCCTGATTCTAAACCAACATTCTTATTGTTCTGAACCATTGAACAGCTGCCACATTCCATTCCTCAGATCAGGTTTCCAACCATTGAAAATTAGTAAACATCATTCAGGATTTGAGATGGAAAACACATTTTAAACTACTAATGAATACTTCAGCAACTAAAAAATGATTTACTTTTTTCTGCTTTTGTAAACTAACTTGACTCTAATATTGCTGGGAATTCCTCCTGTGTATTTTTCCATATATATGGGACTATACAAACAATTCAAGGCTTAAAGGAAAATAAAAAGCCTTTATTCACAGCAGGTGATACATTCAAATATTCAGTAAACAATAGTATACAATTCCATCAGTTATTTAAAATTGCGCTACATGGGGCGCCTGGGTGGCGCAGTCGGTTAAGCGTCCGACTTCAGCCAGGTCACGATCTCGCGGTCCGTGAGTTCGAGCCCCACGTCAGGCTCTGGGCTGATGGCTCAGAGCCTGGAGCCTGTTTCCGATTCTGTGTCTCCCTCTCTCTCTGCCCCTCCCCCGTTCATGCTCTGTCTCTCTCTGTCCCAAAAATAAATAAACGTTGAAAAAAAAATTAAAAAAATAAAATAATAAAAAAATAAAATTGCGCTACAGAACATATTTGATAACATAATACACTCCTAAGTAACATGAGTAAGTAACATAAGATGTAAAATATATGTTGCAATTTTCATTTTTATAAGGTGAATGAGAATTCTGTTCATACTAAAATATTAAGTAGTTATTTCTGTGTGATCCAGCATGGTCATGATTTTTACGTTCTTCTTTTAACTCATTTGTACATCCAAGTTTTTTTAAGTTTCTTTACTTATTCTGAGAGAAAGAGTTCATGCATGCACAGGTGGAGAGCAGAGAGAGAGGAGAAAGAGAATTCCAAGCAGGCTCCATGCTGCCAGTGCAGAGCCTCACGTGGGGCTGAAACTCATAAACCATGAGATCATGACCTGAGCCCAAGAGCTGGAGGCTCAACCAACTGAACCACTCGGACACCTCTTTAAAAAAAAAAAAGATATTCATTTATTCTGAAAGAGAGAAAATACATCTAATTTTAACAATAAGCTTTTCCATGGGCACCTGGGTGGCTCAGTCAGTTAAGCCTCCAACTTCGGTTCAAGTCATGATCTCATGGTTCATGGGTTCAGGCCCTGCGTCGGGCTCTGTGCTGACAGCTTGGAGCCTGGAGCCTGCTTCAGATTCTGTGTGTGTCTCTCTCTCTGCCCCTGTCCCACTCATGCACTCTTGCTCTCTCTCTCTCTCTAAAATAAATAAACATTAAAAAAAAAACAATATGCTTTTATAACAAGAAACAACAACTGGAGCTATTCACTAGGAAAAGACTGTATTATCCCATTTTTCCCTCAGTATAAGCCTCCATATGAAAAACTAAAGAATCAAATACGACCCTGTCTAATTCCATCAACCTCTTTGAGGGTTTATAGGGAAGATACCAAGCCATGGTAAGCAGAGAAAAAAGGAAAAGGAACCAGGATTAGAAGATACAGATAGGGGATACTCTGGTCAGATTTGTATCTGATAATTAAATGGAAGGAACAAACTCTGGTTTTCCCCTCCCTCAATCAAAGACTACAAATCTCTCTCTCAACCTATAAAGCTACCTTTTCTAATTATAGTCAGGAACTAGTTTCCTAGAGGAATATGTTTCGCTATTGGCATTTCACACTGCACAATGGTGTGAACTTGATATACCTCAGCTGATCCGGAAGGCAGATCTCTAAAAGCCAAGAACTATCTCATCAACAGCTGTCAATAGAATTGTTTTCCTGCACTACTAGCTTCCAACATGTCATGGGCTCTATAGACAACTAGTATATTAACTAAAACAAAACAAAATCAGGTATTGTTTACAAGACTTACACAAGCACTTTCCAATAAAACTTTCCATAATGATGGAAATGTTCTATAATCTGTCTAGATAAGTAGTTTAGGGCAGAGGAGACAAGGTGAGAGGAAGGAAAAGCCTACAAAATGGCCTGGAGGAAACTTTTAAGCATAATGTTCACTGTGTGTGTGTGTGTATGTGAGTGTGTGCACCACTGTGCTAGAAACATATAGGGAATATCACTTTTGGTAAAAAGTGCTTCAGGGTATACAGTTGGAGTTTCAATTCAAGAACCTGATCTTTGTTGATCCTGGAAGTCAGAAATGTCAGAACATTAATAGAAGTCCAGGGGAACCAGCCCTAAGTGCCTCCTGGCTGGAGATGCTGAAGAGGGAGGCAGGAGCCAGATCACGTAGACTGGGGAGGTAAGTACAAGGAATTCTAAGTGTAATGGGAAACCACTGGGGGACTGAGGCAGGGATTTTATTTTCATAGCTCCCTTTGTAGTTCTGTTGCTGTGTTTCTTTATAGAGATAATACATGTCTAGAGTTCAAAAGTCCAACACCTATAAAATTGTATGTAAGGAAAAGCCCTCTTCATTAGTTATCTATTGCTGTGTAACAAATTAGCCCCAAACTTGCATCAACACATACGGCTAGGACTACAGGCATTTGAAGTTTTGCTTGAGGTAGAGAATCTGCATCCAAGAAGGGACACTCACATGGCTCTTGTCTGGAGGCCTCAGTTCCTCAAACAATGGACCTCTCCACAGGCTGTTTGAGTCCTCCACACCATGGCAAGTGGCTTCCTCTAAAACTAGTGATCCAAGAGAATAAGATCGAAGCCACAATATCTTTCATAAACCAGCTTCAGAAGTCAAACTTCATTATTTCAGCAAATTCCTGTATGTTCTACAAGTCAGCTCTGTTAGTACGGGAAGGTACTATACAAGATGTAAATATCAGAAGGTGGGTATCATTGGAGGCCATCTTAGAAGCTGGCTACCACAGTCACATCTATTTTTTCTTTTCCAAAAGAAAAAAACAGTAGCATTTTACCTTTTATGTAACTTCTAACTCACTTGTATCTTTCCACATTTATTCACCTTTCAAGTTTTATTTCAGACTTGATATCTTTCCTAAGCTCCTTACATTGGTCAGAAAATATAATCTCTCCCTCAAAAAAAATATATATATACATATTCTTGATAATTTTGAATAAGCGGTCTTGCATTTTCATTTTGCACCTATATATACATAATATAAACAAATATATATATATATGTATATATATATATAATCTTTCCCTCAATGAGTCCTCCTTAGTATTTTGTGCCATTAAAAATAAGAATCACAGAGAAACAAAGTTTACTGTAAGAAATGGTATTAAGTTTGGTTTGAGATATGTCGAATTTAAAATATCAATTGATCATCCAGGTAAAGATATCACAGAGACAGCAAATCTGCATATGTGTGTGTATATGTGTGTGTAAAGTTAGAGGAAGACCTAGACATAGATTTTGAGGTCACCAGTTTACACATAAACCTGGAGGGATTAACTAGGGTGAAGGTATGGAGTAAGTGAGGAGAGAGGACCCTGAAATCCAATGAGCAGGAGTCCAAGAATGGTCATTCATTCATTCAATAAATAATTTTCCAGCAACCACAATGGATGGAAGGAAGATGGGAATACATAGAAAGATTACGCTAATGCAAAAAGTTCAAAACAAGAGCTGAAAAATATCTACTGATTTTAGCTACATGTGAGCTTACATGGCATTAAGAAGGAGGTAAAAGATAGTCTGCAGTGGGTTGAGAGGTGAATGGGAATTCAGTAAGTAGAAATGAGGCATGTAGACCCAGAGTCAGCTTCGTGGTGTGCAACCTAAGCAGTCACATGGGGCCCAGAGCCCACGCCTGGCTTACTACTCCACTGCTGCCATCTAGAAATTCTTGATAATTTTGAATAAGCAGTCTTGCATTTTCATTTTGCACCAAACTCTGCAAATTCTGTAGCCAGTCCTGGATAGAGTGTAATTTTAAAAAGCTTGACTAAACAAGGAAAGAGACATGAGACAGTAAGCAATCAGACTGATATGCAGACAGCAGAGAATTCTATTATTGCAGTTGTTTGTTATTTTTGGTTATTTTGGTGGTTGTTGTTGTTATTTTTATTTTAGGATGAGAAAGGCTTACAGGCTTAGGGAAAGGAGGCAGTGGTACAGGAGGTACCATTGAAGGTACAGAAGAAAGAGGAGATTGGTGATAGAGTAAAATAGCATTGAGAAAGAAAGGAATGAGAACAGAGAGCAGGAGACACCTCTTCCCTGAGACTAGAGGGGGAAAAGTGAAAACAGAAAAAAGAACAGAGTTCTGGTCTGATGGTCTTATTTATCTCAATGAAGAAAAAAAAAAGTCATCCACTTAGAAATAGGTGGAAAAGAGGAAAAGACTGTTGGCTAGAAAACTTGACAAGAAAAAGAATGTTTAACATCAGAAGGAACTGAAAAGAATGTTCACCAAAAGGAGGTAGAAGGGTTGAATGATAAATAGAGAGCCCAACTGCTATTTTAACATTTTACATAGATGAATCTCAAAATAATTATGTTGAGTAAAAAAAAGTCAATGAAAAAAGTAAATATTGTATCATTCCATTTATATAATGCAAACACAAATCAATCTACAGTAACAACAAGCCTGGCTGGGGGATGGGGGAGGAGAGGGGGAAGGGGGGGCCAGAGATTACACAAAGGGGCCTGGGGAAACTCCCAGGATGATGGGTATGTTCACCACCCTGTCTGTGCTAACGGTGTCACAGTTGTTCACCTATGTCAAAACTTATCAAATTCTACCTACTAAATATAATGCACATTAATTCAATACACCTATTAAACACTTAATGGATTGGGGCGCCTGGGTGGCTCAGTTGGTCAAGGGTCCGACTTCAGCTCAGGTCACGATCTCGCAGTCCGTGAGTTTGAGCCCCGCGTCGGGCTCTGGGCTGATGGCTCAGAGCCTGGAGCCTGCTTCTAATTCTGTGTCTCCCTCTCTCTCTGCCCCTCCCCCGTTCATGCTCTGTCTCTCTCTGTCTCAAAAATAAATAAACATTTAAAAAAAGTAAAAAAAAAAAAAAAAAAAGTAAAAAAAAAAAACACTTAATGGATTGAGTCAATGGCTCTGCGTCATTTGCAGTTGTCAGTACAACCACACTACACTTCTGTCCAGCGTCTCTGCTGGTGGGGACAGGGGGACAAAAGTGATCTGGTACACTGCACTGTGTGGTACCCGATGTGTAGGTTCACGGGGAGATCAACTCTCACCCTCTGTAGACCTGTCTATGTGCAGTATTTCTCCTCAATGAAAAAACTACTCTCTGTTTGGCTAGAAGATAAATATACCTTCTACCCCTTAGCAGCAAACAGGCCTTGTGCAATCAGTGAGAATCCAGGACAAGAACTCTAGCCTCGTCCCAGGCATGCAACATGCACTTTCCCATCACCTTTTGGCTCCCGTGTATCCACGTGTATCTCCATCTGTTTGTTTAGTCCCTTCCTGCGGGGTTGGAGGAAGTGGTACATCTCATTTCAAAGTTAAAGCCTACACCTGTGCCCTCCATCCCCCACATTTTTTTCTTGCTTTTAAAATATCTTCCATTCCCCTGGTTTCCTCCTCCTCTTTAGTTACCTCTGTAAATAGTTTCAGCATAAATAAAACCTCCTTAATGTATCCTATTTTGAGCATGCCAGCTGCTTTCTGTCAGAATCCTGATTGATAATGCTGCATAATCTCTCAAAATGTCCCCACAATATATGCAAAATTACATTGATTTAAATTAACTTGCTACAAAGCACACAGAAACTCCAAGCAGGACTCCCTATTTTAAAGAGATATTGTGATTATCATGGTGCTGAGTCCCTTTAAGCTGCTTTTTTGCTCAGTTTATATATTGGCTTTCTGTTTATTCAAATTAGAAACTTACTTGAAAAATAACATTGGCAAAGGACTGATTATCCTCATGAGAGAAAGCACTTCAAAATATAGGAAAGACACTGAATATCCAGAAGAGAAAAAAATCCCAACTACCCAGGGACTATTTCACATTGGCTTTAATGATAAAAACAGAAATTAAAAGTAATTAGAGAGTTTAAACATAATTTCTCAGAATCGTCTTCATTCATCTATGTGTCTCTTGCCAAAAATTCCAAAAACAAACTAGTTTTCCTGACTCTGGTCCCTCAGTTTTTCAAACCACACTTCCAAATATCATCCAACATACATTTGCTGAGCTACAATATAGAATGGTGAGGAAAAAGGAAAAATCATGACATAAATGTTTCCTTTAGTCGGTTCACTTTTAAGAAAAGCTTAGAGTTTAACTTCAGGACCACAGCATAATGCTACCATCCCTTTAAAAATAATAAACACAAGGAAAAATATACAAAAAGTTTACACCAGTGTTAACATCAAAAATTAACTGTTGGGGTACCTGGGTGGCTCAGTCAGTTAAGCATCTGACTTTGGCTCAGGTCATGATCTCGTGCTTTGTGAGTTCGAGTCCCTCATCAGGCTCTATGCTGACAGCTCAGAGCCTGCAGCCTGCTTCAGATTCTGTGTCTCCCTCTCTCTCTGCCCCTCCCTTGCTCGCACTCTATCTCTCTCAAAAATAAACAAACATTAAAAAAAAAAAAAAACTTTAAAAAAATAACCATTAATTTCTGGATGGCTAAATGATAAGTGAACTTTATCGTCTCATTTTGCTTATTTGTGTTTTGTTAATTTTATCTTTTCTCTGGAATAACCAAGTCATTACAAAATAATAAAAAAGAACAATACTGTACATTAATCTTAGTTTGTTATGTAAATATATCTGTGTTTAATTTACCTGAAGAATATTCAACTTCATATCATTCTTATTCTATAGTCTGGATTTAGTCACTCAATCTTTTTATTGTCCTCATATAATCTCACATAAATGGTTCCCTCAGGTATATTGACTAAAACCTTAACCGGGTCTCAACTACGATCCAGATTTTGATGTCCTTACCTAGCAGCTGGATAAGAAGCAGCCATTCTATTATGCTGCTTTAAAGATTTTCCTATCTAGGTTTATAGCAGATGGGAAGAACATAAACTACACTCACAAAGTGGATACCCAATAACTGACAGTTAAGAGTACTTAATTCTTGGGACACCTGAGTGCCTCAGTCAGTTGAGCGTCCAACTTTTTTTTTTTTTTTTTTACTTTTTAAAAAAATATTTATTTTTGAGAGCCAAGAGACAGAGTGAGAGCGGGGAAGGGCAGAGAAAGGAAGACAGAATCCAAAGTAGGCTCCCGGCTCTGAGCTGTCAGCACAGAGCCCAATGCGGGCCGAACTCACAGACCAGGAGATCATGACCTGAGCCAAAGTCAGAGGCTTAACCCACTGAGCCACCCAGGTGCCCCGACTCCTGGTATTGGCTCAGGTCATGATCCCAGGGTTGTGGGATCAAGCCGCGAGTCAGGCTCCACGCTGAACAAGCATGGAGCCTGCTTAAGATTTTCTCTCCCCCTCTGCCCCTCTCCCCTGTTTGTGCTCTCTCTCTCTCACTCTCAAAACAAAAACAAACAAAATAAAAGAGTATTTAATTCTCCAAAAAATATCTTCCCTTGCTGCACCATATACTGACCCAAATTAAAAAATGGCCAGGGCTGGTACTTAAGAAAACTACAGTGTTGAGTCTTGTTAAAATAGAATGCTTCATAAATGTAGAAAAATGATCCACCAAAGAGCTAAAGTAAGGCCACATATGTGCATGTTTGTGCGTCCATGTGTGCAATTAATCTTAATTTCCTACAAAACATTATTAGAAAATTGAAACACCCATTGCTATGAAAAATAACAGGCTACTTAATTTCCTTAAAACTTGCAGCAATGATTATTTTGGAATGAATGCATAAGAAACCTACTAGACCATCCCTACCAGTAACAGATCTTAATAAAGCTGCAAGGAAATTTGTGAAATTCATCCATCTTCAGCATTTCAAGTATGTGTCATAAAATAAATCTCAGGTAAATGACAATATTTACATTTTTCAAGGTCATGGCATATGATTAGGTTAGATGTCTTGTAGTATTTCCTATTATCACACAGTTTATAAGTTGTAGTTGCCTCAAAACTTCTTTCATGCGATTCATCACGTTCCCCACCTCCACATCCCCACACCACATTTCGTTTTGCCATAACCATTTTGTAAGTAGTTTATTTATCTATTTTTCATAGGTGAAACTGCCAGTAAATATATATCCTTTTTACATGGCAGAATAATGCTTTTTACGTACTCAGGAAACCTAAATTAAAAACCATATACAAACACCCACTTTGAGACATTTTACGGTTGTGAGTTTGGTATAAACCGAACCAAAGTTCATTGTAATTGTAGCAACAGTTTTCAAAGGGTTGGGAGAAAATGAAAGACAGGAGGGCTATTTTCTTCATTGCCATTTTTTAAATCTCTCTGCATTAAGCTTCGTGACTGGCTATATTGCTTTTGGGAATTAATGACTTTCAATGCTGAACCAGAGCTCTCCACATTACTTTGACAGCAAACAGAATGCCCACAGCATTGGGTGGATTACACTCATTGCAACGCACAGGTCTTTGCCAGTGCCATTTCTAAGGCTAATGAATCCCTAGTTTCTACTCCTAGCAGCCACTCAAATCAAAGTACCGTGAGTATAGCATTTGGTTGCTTTTATATGATATCCAAACACAGTATGTGTTAATGAATCACTTTTGGCTAAGTAAACATCAAAAAAAAAAAAAAAAAAAAAAACTTGGAGGTGTAGATTCCAACACTGTTATCACCTGTAGAACTTCCATGCCTTTGTCCCTTTTCCAAAACCCTTATAGAAGATACCGCCTGTTGGGGTGCCTGGGTGGCGCAGTCGGTTAAGCGTCCAACTTCAGCCAGGTCACGATCTCGCGTCCGTGAGTTCGAGCCCCGCGTCAGGCTCTGGGCTGATGGCTCAGAGCCTGGAGCCTGTTTCCGATTCTGTGTCTCCCTCTCTCTCTGCCCCTCCCCCGTTCATGCTCTGTCTCTGTCTGTCCCAAAAATAAATAAAAACGTTGAAAAAAAAAATTAAAAAAAAAAAAAAAGAAGAAGATACCGCCTGCTTTTTGTATTTATAGGCAGTATGTAATGGCAAGAGTCACAAATGAGAAATTGAATTGCCTCAAACTATTAATCTATAAAATAAGACTATAATGCAAAGTTATCTTAAAGAGGCAAAGTAGCAGAAGTTAAATAAAGAGAGGAAATACAAGTCTTGTGGGCCCAGGGACTTTTGTCTGTGCTGTTCACTAGTATATTCCTCCTGCCCTAATCAGTGCCTGGTACCTAATGGGATCTCAACAAATATTTGTTGAGTAACTGAGTGACAGTCTGTAAGGTCAGTAACACTTTCAGACCTCACTGACAACATAAACACATTTAAAGTAAAAATGTACTATTTTAAATTGGAATTCATCAGTATGGAGGAAACAAAAAGAAAGGTCATAGATGCAGATGCTGGCAGTGTCTTTCTTAAATTTTTTTTCTTTAATCCTTACCAATATTTTAATTAACCAGATGGGGTAATTCCTTTACAATGTATACATGTATCAAATCACCAAAATGTGCAATGTAAATATCTGACAATGTTATATATCAATTATACCTCAATAAAGCTGATTTTTTTTTAATCCTTACTATTTAGTGACAATTTTACTGGTCCTTCCCCAAGGTCATAATGTCATAGTGATAAGATATGACACTAAGGACCAGTGATATGTCTGGGTAGGGGATATCTTGATCTCACCTGGAACAAAATCTTTGTTAAATGCTACATAAATAAAATATAGTCATGAATTAACCAGAATACTTATTTTAGTGATTTCTTATTATTTCAAATCTGTTTTCTTCTCTCTACAAGTAATTTTTAGCTTTTCTCCATAATCCCTCATCTAATCCTTGCTGCTTCTTCCATGACCTCTACATTGAGATGGTTTTTCCAGTTGCATGTAGTCCCACATAAATGGAAGGCTCTTGGTGATCTCAGACTGTACTGCCTTTTATATTTTTTTATTAATTCTTTCAATAACCGTATTTTATCAATCTTTTGTTTATAAACATTTAATTATTTTCGTCATAGCACATAACATGGAATTGACCAGTTATAGCCATCACCATATCAAAATAGTATAAAGATACTTTAAAGTCATATATTTCCCCTAATGAGTTAAAAACAAAAACAAGATTTTGTAATTTTTAAGATAATGCTGAAATCTCAGGCTATTGAATTTATCACATCTTACATAAAGTTGGAAATTATGACTTTTTAATTTAGGAGTAATACATGATCATTAAAATGTTTTAAATAAAAATATTTGAAAGATAAAAAACTTTAAATAGCCAACATTTTCATGACTCACAATTTGTAAAAAATGTTCCTCCTAGCATTTTTCTCTTCTGAAAGACCATTTGGGTTTTCATGGTTATAGTCACACTGACTATATAGAAATTAGTGTCTCAAAATCATTTTTTCAAAAGTGAAATACAGCATGTTTTGAGAAAAAAAAATAAGATAACTTCCTAACCTTTTGTTCAAGAAAAAAAACACAAAGATTAGGATAAATTATGAAATGGCAAAACATCTGATAAATTCCAAAAACTTTATCAAAAAAGATACGTGTAGCGTTTTATGTATAAAAACTGTGTTTACAGGAAAATTCAAACACTGGAATTCCCTGAATCCTCTAGAGTAAATGGTTCTCATTCAACTTTTTATTTATAGGAAAAACATGTATCTCATGCTTTAAAAATGCTTACAAAATCAAATATATAAACTAATTGCAAAGAAAAAACTAATCTAACAATACAGTTATAAGCCGTGAGACTTCACATTTGAGTATTTGATTGACTAATTTTATTGCCATCTAATTTGAAGAGAAATAACCCTTTGCAAGGGATTGAGAGTCCATAAACATTCTTCCCACTAGTTTTGTTTCTGGACTTAAAAAAAAAAAATCCCATAAAAACAACTGGGACTCCGGAATACAGCTGCCCTTTTTAGCATTCCAAAAATTAAAACTCTGATCTGCCTTGGCCAGGAACACTCCAGAAATAATGAAGCCCAGTTTTCACGTGGAAGATTAGCCTGTTTAAAAATGTTGCTCAGAAGTGTTTTCATTGGACAAGCCCATCTATATCTCTTTAGAAATCAAACAGTAATAATTGCATGCTAAAAAATAATGAAATTAATATACTTTAAGGGAAAGCATTGTTCCTTAAATCTGTCAAACACCAGAATATTAAAGCTCTTTGTTCCTATTTTTGTACATGAGTGCTGGGCAGTTTCATGCCAGTCGTGGAGGTAATGATGGGGGCTTTTACTGGGCGGTGAGCGCATGCCAGGTATTTTCCTTACACCTTTTATTTCCCTTCGTCTTCACAACACCCCAGGAGTACAATTATCTTCACCATTTTTAGATGAGGACATGGAGGCAAAGAAATTAAATAATTTACCCCACTCAGCTAAGAGGCACACTCTAGATTTCAACCAAGGAGTTGAAGTGAAGTGCCAAATGTGAAGTGCCAAGTCTTTGCTGCTCTTAAAGAATAAGGAAAAATTTTCTTAGTTACGTTCTCCACCTAGTTGTGAGTCCCGCTCCCATTCTTTCCTCTTTCTTACTTACCATTGTTTTGTTTGCTTGTTTACTTTTAACGAAGATGAATTAGCTAAGTTCATGTTTACAATGAGATATTGCCACCCTGAAAGAGCCACATTATAAATATTATACCAAGTAGGGGTGCCTGGGCAGCTCAGTCGATTAAGCATCTGACTCTTGATTTTGGCTCAGGTCATGACCTCGCAGTTTGTGAGTTCAAGCCCTGCATCCAGCTCCGTGCTGACAGCACACAGCTTGCCTGAGATTCCCTCTCTACCTCTCTCTCTCTGCCCCTCCTCCGCTCTCTCTCTCTTTCCCTCTCCCTCCCCGTCTCTCCTCTCTCTCTCTCTAAATAAATAAATAAACTTTAAAAAATAAATAACAGCATACCAAGTAAGAATGAGAAGCCCTATCAGGTTGCTTGGGACATTAACAATGCCATTAAATTTTATTTAATCCTCCCAATAACAATGTGCATACCCCGTTTTAGACATAAACTCAAGTAATTCAAATAACTACCCTCAAAGCAAATAGCTATTTAGTGGACAGCTGAGATTTTGTACAGCTCAAATGGAAACACACCTATTATTTACTCTGGAGTTTATGTTCTTTAACAGGCTAAAACAGGTATGCTACCCACCAAGCCTGCAGTAAAGAAGATATTTAAGACAGCCCTCAGTCAATCAGAGTAATCACATATTTAGTTTGGGTCTCAATCTAAAACCTAGTTAGTCGAACACACACAGCCTTTGGGAGAGTCCTGTATTCCTCAGAAATGGATGTAAGTTCCAAATTTCAAGGAATTCCAACCTAATGAGTACTCCATATACAATATCAACCTTTCCTTTCCCTAATAAGATATAAATCCAAGAGCTTGAGTGTAGCCCAGCTAATTAGATCTTTGCCAAACAATAGTCCTTTTCTTTAAATCTGTGGCTTCTCACCCAGATGATAAAAAGCTATTTCAGCTCAAGACTTCTACTTAATTGGTTTGCACCCTCACAGGGACCTCCTGGGCCCCTCCAGAATATCCCCACCTCAGAGTGTAGGGGGAATGCTTTGCCTCCTAGCAGAGCACGGTTGTAAGATTTATGTGTGGCTTTCATGTTCACCCAGTGAATTAAATCGAAAGGCTTTGTTTCTGTTAACTTCAACTACCTTCCCTAAGCAAGGCTTTGGGAACTTGTTCATGTCAAAGGAAGTTTGTTTACCGTTAGCAAAGTCCAGCAGAATTAACAGTGAAGCAATTCTTTTGTACCCTTTGGCAGCCCCTAGGGCTAGGGACCCCAGATCACAATAGCCCCAGTCACCCAACCTTAGAAAGCAAGACTTACATCCAAAAAATAGTCATTGTAAAATCTTCCCACTTTAAAATGTTAACTTCTTACATGTTATACTGGTATTTATGAAACTCGTGTAATGAAGCAAGCCCCTATTTAGCAAGCATTGCCTTGTTTTGTAAAATATATGGCGATAGAATTTTAGACCTAAAGATATCAGAAATCATTTTTTTCCAACCACTTCATTTTTCCACATACTTGATCTGAGGCCCAGAGAGCCCAAGTATCTTTTCCAGTTAGTAGCAAGGGGAATCCAGAACCCAGATCTTTTCGATTATTTTTTAGCATTCAAATAAAAACTTTAGGAGAAAAAAAAAGGGCACTTGACCGGCTCAGTTGGAAGAGCATACGACTCTTGATCTCAGGGTCGTGAGTTCAAGCCGCACATTGGGTGTAGAGATTGCTTAAAATGAATAAATAAACTTAAAAAAAAAATTGCAACCACCATTTAAAAAACAAGAAAGAAAGAAAGAAAGAAAGAAAGAAAGAAAGAAAGAAAGAAAGAAAGAAA
>NW_024412376.1:73043607-73060380 GCF_014898765.1 Herpailurus yagouaroundi
AAAGAAAGAAAGAAAGAAAGAAAGAAAGAAAGAAAGAAAGAAAGAAACCTCTGTTCAAAAAAACTTGGGTCACATTAAATGGTAAATCTGGCTCCAAGAAACTGTGTGGATGAAAAGGCGACTGGGAAGGGAAGTACAGTAAATGGCACGTAATCAAATAGATGTTTTATTGTCTGGGTGATAGAACACTGTAAAAATAAAACATGGATATGAACCCTCCTTTCACTAGAGCAATTTTCCCCCATAGGATGGACCAGATTTGCTGGTACGTACCACCCAACTGATGGAACAACACCCCCTTATTTTGCAGAGAATGGTTGCTCTATTATTGACAGAGCAGCAATCGGCCAGTGTATTCACATCTGTTAGGTAGCAAACCAACATCATGGAAACCAGGACAAATTTAGTAAGCAACTAAAGTTTCATCTTTTTATTATTTTTTTAAGTAATAAACGTCATCAGTTTGGGGAAACCAGTCCCTGTGTGCTAGCCCTCTTCACGATCTGACCTGAAATCAGCCAGGTGAGAGAGAGCCCCAGAAAGGGGCTGTGGTCCAGGCAGGGTGGTCACAGATAAGTAGCGACGCCGTTTTCTACACATACTTGCTCCTCTGCAGAGACTTTATTAAAGAGACTTCAAGCAGAGGAACAAAATGCTCTGGCTTCCAGCCATATAAGCTGGCAGCAAATAAGAGGCAATGGAAGGGTACAAGTTTAAGCCAAGATAGTTCTGCTCCCCTGAGGGCTGGAACCTTCCTGAACAGAAGAAGGATCCTGCTGAGGCCGGATAAGTCAGAAAGACAGACATCTAACTGGGCCTACCTCTCTTATCTTTTCCCAAATCCAGAAAGCACAAAATAAGAGTACCAGGAGTTTAAAAGTCAGAGTATTTTAATGTAAATATTGAAACAGATGATCATAATTATCTCATGTGAAAATTCTTTGAGAGTGTACAACTAAGAAAAAAAAACCCACTAAGTTCTCTCTTTTGCTTTGCCCAGTAACTGTTTAGCCGTTGGTCAGACATATGTGTCGGTCACTTACTTAAAGAAATGTCAGGATAGGCAGTGCATGATGTGATCATACACTGATTTTAATCTACACCCTGAGTCATGTTTTCCTGGGCCGGTTGTTGGCATTGGACAAACCCCACGAGGAAACCAAACTCCCAAGCCTGCTTGGGCAAACACTTTAAGCATCTCCATCTGAAGCTGCTGAGAGAGGTTATTAATTAACACAAGGGTCTTAGATATCATCTATTATAGGTAAATTAGTACTGTCCATACAATGCACACTGGCTGGAAACACTGATTGGCCAGCTCGGCCCTGCATGGTGTATAAGCATCTGTCAAGCCTAGCTGCATGACAACTTTAAGGTAGCTTTTGTAATTAGAACTCCATTTGTTCCTGTGTCTGTCACATAACACAGGTTTCTGGCACCTGATCCAACTACAAGGTTAGGAACCCTACTGCCAGAACATCATAGCATTTGCCTTAGATGAACCTTCCATACGTTGATAACTGCAGAAGTGCAGAAAAGACAGTGGAGACCGGAAGTTGCCTTCCAGGTTGTATGATTGCTCTCGTGCTTGTTCACTATCAAATGTATGCTCATGGGACACAATTTGGTTCAATACATGCCTTTGTTGTATCAGATTACCTGGTACTAAGGTTGTGGACAGGACAGAAGACAGTTTCCAATCACCTCCACCACTCATAGAGGCTACAATGTGCACCAAAACTGTGAGAGGGGTGCCTGGGTGGCTCAGTCTATTGAGTTTCTGACTCTTGACTCTGGCTCAGGTCATGATCCCAGGGTGGTTGGATCGAGCCCTGCGTCAGGCTCTGCGCTTAGCATGGAGCCTGCTTAAGATTCTCTCTCTCCCCCTTTGGCCCTCTCCCTAACTCTCCCTCTCTCTCTCACTCTTCCTCTAAAAAATTTTTTTTAATTAAAAACAAGAACCTGAGAACTGTGAATGACTATACTCTCAAGAGAGATGTGCCATTGGACCCAACCACTGCCCACATCTATTTGTGCTTGTTTTGTACAGATAGGAAATTGATGGAAAATTACCCACACTATGCCCTCTCTAGAATAAAGTACTATAAAAGTTGTCACTGTCAGGGCACCTGGGTCGTTCAGTCAGTTAAGCATCCGACTTTGCCTCACGTCATGATCTCATAGTTAATGAGTTGGAACCCGACATCAGGCTCTGTGCTGACAGCTCAGAGCCTGGAACCTGCTTCGGATTCTGTGTCTCCCTCTCTCTCTGTTCCTCCCCTGCTCTCTCTATCTCTCTCAGAAATAAAGATTAAAATTTTTTTTCTTTTGAAATTGTCACTGTTACATTTACTTCCCTAATCCCCAGATTAGTTAGCAAAACGATTAAGTGGGACGGAAAAGGCTGGTATATATGGGTGATGTTGGTAGCTGTACACAGATCAATCCCACTGACTGCTGACAAGTGGAACACTGTGGAACCTCAGGGTGGCTGGAGGCACAGCCTATGAAGGTTTGCTAAGCTGTGAACCACATGCAATTTTCGGTAAATACGATCCTTCAGGCCCCTGGTTTCTGGTTTTGTTCTCGGGCCTTGTCAGCTTGTACACCAAACCTTTTGCTGCCTCTTTTTACAAGAAACTACTTCTGTGAAGAAAAACAAATTACGCTGAGTATTACGCTGCCAGCATGGTAATGTATTGAAAATGCTTGTATGTGTTAATTTTTAGTCTATTCTTTGGAAGTGATTCATTAACATCTGCAGAAAGTAATCGTAAATCAATACTCTTAAGTTTGATACTCTTAAGGTTTCTTAAGTACAATCTTACTTAAGTACAATCTAACCCAGAAGGTTTGCTACTTAACACAAACGAGGTTTGAAATAATTTTTCCTTGTAAAACGAGTGGAGACTTGCTTGGGCCCCACTGCCCTATACGAACAGCACACTCGTATCTGGAATCCCACTGGTACCACCAGTTCTGTCCACTTCAAGGAGGGCTTGGTCACCTCATCTCCCACAAGCTTAGCTGGGCCTTTCATGAGAACTTCTTGTGTTTTCCTTAGAGGGAGGTTCTCATGGGAAGTTCTGAAGAAGAGTGCAGAGTCCCTGAGGACAGAGATTGGGGCAAACTCTAGTAACAAGTATTATAACTGTTCTGGTCTTCTTACTAACATAGGTATTTATAGGCACAACAGAATTTGATCTAAGACTTGCTTTCCTTCTAACAGAAAGATTTTATGGAGGGGATCCGTGGTCCCCATGACATTAGCCAGCAGAAGCTACTCAAGTACCTTCCAAAAGAACCTGATAATTGTTGAATGGCCAAATTGCTCTGGACTGTGTGCATCTCTCAATCCAAAAGGGGGAAAGACTACCTACCATGTGGAGAGAAGGTCAAGAAAAGAGACATTTTCAAGGGAGAAAATGAGAGACTAAATATTCCCTAATCATCTTTGACCTTACAGATGTTACAGCCATAGTCCTAGACAGGATCATTTTGCCAAACTGGTCTTCTTTTCTAATTTTCCCTTTGTTTCACTCAATACATGAGCTAAGATGGATAATGAGGAATAGAACTGTCCAAGTAGAATAAGGGACCTGATACTATTCTTATTACTACTATTAGATTTGCTCTTATAGACTATACACGATTTTGGAGTCAAGCAGATCTGAGTTCAAACTTCCCTTCTAGCACTGCAGATACCTTCACTTCTCTCAACTATGGTTTCCTCGTCATTCAATCAAAATATATTTAATAATAGCTACTGCTACTATGCAAGCTTGTTGTAAGGACTTATAAAGACAATATATAAAGAGCACCTAGAAACATGCCTAGCACATCGTCTGGGCTCAATGTACGACAGTTTTGTTATTTTTATTATTGATGTTATTTTTATGAATAATAATATTGTCACTCTTTAGGAACTTATATCCATAAAAATAGCTTTTTTTCCTCCTAATAAGGGATCCTAGAACTGAGGAAGCAGTGATATCTATAAATAATGCACAATCTTTTCATGAAATAACAGTCATCTTCACTGCTTGGAAGTAATAAATAATTTACAATTCTGATTTTCTTCACAACATGACAAGAATATGATGGGGATCAAAACATGCCACCCCAAATATGTCACTTTGGCATAAGGATTGCTTTGAACTGAAGGCAATTAAAAAACAGCAAATGTAGAAAGAGGTCTCTGCTTTCCCCCATCTGCCTAAAAATGGGACACAAATTTCCATCTGTGATGGTGTTCCCCTTCCCTTGTCTCTACCAGGAGGAAGAAAACTGTCATCACTGGAGACAGAAAGATGAACCTGATATGGGTCTGCACAAGTAAAGCTTAGTAAAATAACCATCATCTTCCATCAGTTTTCCCCATATATTTACCTTCCCACAATTCACTGCCCCTAGAAACCCAAACACTTTTTCTTTTGTCTAATCACCTCTCCACGATTTATCACCCTTTATTAAAATGTATACAGGCTCTCAAGCCAAACTGCTTTTTCAAATTCTCATTTCATTTATAAAGGCTTCTGTGCACAAAAATCAAAATATTAACATCAAATAAAATACATATGTCTTTTCTGTTAACAATGTTTTGTCACTCCAATTTGCACATCCTAGTAAAAAAAAAAATGTAAGGCAGTAACTAGAGGGCAAATTTTTGTCTCCCTCTTCTATAAATATATACATGTGGGATTTTTTTTATTTTATATTTTATTTTTTAAAATTTACATCCAAATTAGTTACCATATAGTGCAACAATGATTTCAGGAGTAGATTCTTTAGTGCCCCTTACCCATTTAGCCCATCCCCCCTCCCACAACCCCCTCCAGGAACCCTTAGTTTGTTCTCCATACTTATGAGTCTCTTCTGTTCTGTCCCCCTCACTGTTTTTATATTATTTTTGTTTCCCTTCCCTTATGTTCATCTGTTTTGTCTCTTAAAGTCCTCATAGGAGTGAAATCACATGATTTTTGTCTTTCTCTGACTAATTTCACTTAGCATAATCCCTCCAGTTCCATCCATGTAGTTGCAAATGGCAAGATTTCATTCTTTTTGATTGCCAAGCAATACTCCATTGTATATATATATACCACATCTTCTTTATCCATTCATCCATCGATGGACATTTGGGCTCTTTCCATACTTTGGCTGTTGTTGATAGTGCTGCTATAAACATGGGGGGGGGGGGGCATGTGTCCCTTCGAAACAGCACACCTGTATCCCGTGGATAAATGCCTAGTAGTGTAATTGCTGGGTCATAGTGTATTTCTATTTTTAGTTTTTTGAGGAACCTCCATACTGTTTTCCAGAGCGGCTGCACCAGCTTGCATTCCCACCAACAATGCAAAAGAGATCCTCTTTCTCCGCATCCTCACCAACATCTGTTGTTGCCTGAGTTGTTAATGTTAGCCATTCTGATGGGTGTAAGGTGGTATCTCTTGTGGTTTTGATTTGTATTTCCCTGATAATGAGTGATGGTGAGCATTTTTTCATGTGCCAGTTGGCCATCTGGATGTCTTCTTTGGAGAAGTGTCTATTCACGTCTTTTGCCCATTTCTTCACTGGATTATTTGTTTTTTGGGTGTTGAGTTTGATAAGTTCTTCAGAGATTTTTGGATACTAACCCTTTATCTGATATGTCATTTGCAAATATCTTCTCCCATTCTGTCAGTTGCCTTTTAGTTTTGCTGATTGTTTCCTTTGCTGTGCAGAAGATTTTTATTTTGATGAGGCCCCAGTAGTTCATTTTATACATGTGTTTTGAAGCTAGGAACTATCTCTCTTAAATTGGGGGGAGAAAAAAGTAAATAAATAGCTCAAAAGAGCATTTAGTGCTTTTCCTTTTGAGTTAGGTCCTTGCTATTCACCTGAGTGAGGAATCAGCATCATCTGGGAACCTTATAAAAATGCAAAAACAATAATATATAATTTCTTTAAAATAAAAAACAGCCAGGGGGGCCTGGGTGGCTAGGTCAGTTGAGTGTCCAATTCTTGATTTCAGCTCAGGTCATGATCCCAGGGTCGTGGGATCAAACCCTGCAAAGGGCTCCATGCTGCACGTGGAGCCTGCTTAAGATTTGGTCTCTCCCTCTGACCCAAAAAATTAAAAAATAAATTAAATAACACATAAATTTAAAAAACTTGAAGTGCCTGGATGGCTCAGTCGGTTAAGTTGTCTGACTTGACTCAGGTCATGATCTCATGGTTTGTGGATTCGAGCCCCACATTGGGCTCTGTGCTGACAGCTCAGAGCCTGGAGCCTGCTTTGGATCCTCCCTCTCTCCCTCTCTCTCTCTCTGCCCCTCCTCCACTCATGCTTTGTCTCCCTCTCTCTCAAAAGAAAATAAACATTAAAAATTTTTTTTCATAAAAAAATAAATAATTAATTAAAATATAAATAAATAACCATTTAGAGCTTTGTACAATATGTAAGGGACTTGGGATATCCATGGTGCTAAACTTCAGGCAAATATATTCTTATGAACTCAAACATGACATACAAGAGAATACTAGATGAGTATTTCCTAATGTTTTTCAATGTGCCTAAACCAAATCATGAGCCCCTGTCCTTGGAGCTATGGCCATTATAGAAGAGAATACATCTTCAATAACATGTAACAACGAACTCAGAGGGCAGAATATTTTACATATAGTAAAAACTAACTTCATCCACACGTCTCTTATTCAAAGTCCTTTTTTCTATCTTTTTTTAATCTTGATAAAGACCCTCCTTAAAGCAACTTTAGTCAGGTTTCTCTGAACCCCTTCCTCAACTAAGCCTCCATCTTGGACCCCATCCTTGATGGGCCTAGATAGCCAAATTTTAGCAAGAATCCTGATAAGACAGTTTATAAAGAAGCCTCCATTCTCAATGATCTGATCAAATTCCTCACCTCCCACCCTTTATTTCTGGTCACCCTGACTTCTCTTCAGCAAGAATTATGTTACGTCAGTTTGGAAAGAATCCCCCTACCTTGATGTCTCCTCTTAGTAATTTCCTACTCACTAACCCCCTCACTCTGTTCCTTGGCTGTAAATCTCCAGCTGTCTTTGCTGGATTTGGAGTGTAACTCCATCTCTCTTCCCTATTACAACCTCCCTCTCCTGGTACAATAGTGCTGACACCATTCACAACAGTCCTGAAGAGATTTCTTTGCCATTTTAGCAAGTTTCAGAATATTTTTTTCTTTAACAACATACTTCCTTAAAAATTCTTATTAAGAGGTCGCCAGAGCACAGACAAATGCTGCCAAGAAGTATAGCTTATCCACAGGGAGCTATATTGGGACCAGTTTGTTTGAATAGAATACATTTTATGAAAAGTATACTTGGGACTATTTAGCTTACCAAATGCAGGTTAAGTGAGGCAAGTCTGAAATTTCATCCAGAATGCTAGATAGGGATAGTCAAAAGAAAATCAAGCATCTAAATGACCCTCCAAAAATGGGCAGTCCCAAAATATTCATGATCCATTTCTGTTTGGAGTGTGGATAGAAATGAGCAAGCTCAATGGAGGTACGGCGATCCCGCATTAACTCACATCTTGGCCAAGCACCCACATCTAAGTTTCACTCACACTGCTCATGAAACTCAAATTAAGTCCCAGAAAAGCAATTATGTGAGACCTCTCACAACTCTCCAAGGGCCATCCGAATGGCAGCAGGGACATAAGAACCAAAGATTGGCAGTCCAATTCCAAAGAGGTAGGTACTCTAAGTAACACTGCCCATTACATCAAGCTATTGCATCTTCACTGGGGACATTTTTGAATAAATCTCTAAATACTCTCAAGTCTGAAAAGTAACAAAATACATCAAAGTAGATGCAGTCACTAAAATGTGGATAGACGATAAGACAATTTCAGGACACTTTAGCGGGATCTCCTTGTTTTATGCTTCTTTATTCCAATTGTATGTTTTCCAAGGCCACATTCTGCAGAACACTAGCTGATGAGATGCTCTCCAAAAAAGTGGTTCCTTGATCAAATAAACTTGGAAAAGAATGTATACTCAATCCTCCCAGTTTAAAAGTGTGTTCATTCGCATATAAAAAATTCTAAATCACATTAGCATTTAATGGTTCTAAAAAATTCTGAAAAAAATGGAGTCTTAGTAACTTGGTTTAATCTAGGGTTTTTCCAAAGACAATTGTCACAGAGTGCTTCATTCTTTCTAAGTTTGTTTATTTGTTTCTTTAAGTAATCTCCACACCCAGCATGGAGCTCAAACTCATGACCCCGAGATGAAGAGTCTCACATGCTCCTCTGACTGAGGCAGCCAGGCACCCCTGGAACCCTTTTTTAAAATCTCACATTGTGAATTACTTGGGGAAAACAGCTGAACCGTGTAGTGAGGGCTTCATTTTCTTTGGAAAAGAAAAGGAGGACATGGGAAGGGCAGGGTATGTTTTACCAATGAAGCTTAATAAAGAATTAAGGTACGGCATTCACGGCCCCTCCATGCAGACACACACCCACACCAACACCAACACCATCACCACCATCTCCATCTTCTCATCTCGTAAAAATCAGGATAATGGGGAAATCTTTTCCTTTAAGGGTAGAGAGCACAGAGGTAAAGTACAGGAGTCCAGAAAAGCCCTTGCAGTCAGAAAGCGGGAGAAGAGCCTTGCTGGGACCACCCACAGAAGGTGAGAGGCATTTGAGCAGGCGCATGAGGTTGAGGTGAGACACCTGCAGCTGACAGGGCCATGAGAGCCCAGGCTGCCTGCAGCAGTTCACAGACAATTCCCATTTCTTCCGAACGATGAAACACAATCACTGAGGGTACTGGAAAAATGGGAAGAGGAACGAAGAAAGCAACGAATGGGAAGGATAATAGAGGTGATACATGTACCCATTATTATTCACCATTTGCTGTTCATTGAAGAGATAAGTAACATAGTTGTTAAGATCATAGACTCTGGAGCCAGGACTGCCTGACTGAACCCGGCTCTGTCTCTCTCCAGATGTGGGATCTTGCATAGGTCACTTGACCCCCGTGCCTCTAGTTTTCTCACCTGTAAGTATACTACCTTGTCTGTCATCGTTTTCAAGTAAATAGGTGTAATTCACTTATGGTAATTCCTGGCACACAGTAAGTAATAGCTAAGTGTTAGTTATCTCTACGGGTACTTCTGCTGTAGCTTGATATATACATTCTTGAAAAAAAATTCTCTGTATTCTACAAAACTATAGAATACAGGGCTGGCGGGGGCAGGAAGGGAAGGAATAGAGGTACCTCTCAAAAACTACACAAGCTGTCCTCAGAACGCTACCAAAAACTGTACCAGAATAGTTTAAACTGCCCAGGTAGGCCACCTGACATACTGAAAGTTGTCCCAGCAGATGTTTAAAGTGCACGACAACAACAGAGTAGAAATGTTGGTAGCACCTCAGTCGGAGGAGGCTGATGGGTGTTAAGAGAAGGCAGATGGATGCAGAGCTCTGGGCAGTGGGGCTGCTGAGGTGATTCCAGCAGGCAGTGCCACCCCCCAGGGATCTGTCCAAGGTCTGGAAGATGGCCCCAGGTCCAGGCACTTGTTTTTAATTTTCACAAAACACAGCCGAAAGTGCTTCTCCTTAGTGTGATTTATCTATTCCAAGGTCGCTATGAGAGAAAGCAAATATTAGGAAGCTTACTATTCCCACACATCTAAGCCACCTCCTCTCAGAGAGCATCTTTTCAGTACTAAAGTTAGTACTTTGCTGTCCATTTGCCTGAGTCCTGGTCATTCTCAATTTATAACCCATGGGGAAGAGAAAAGTATTATACATGAGCTCCTTAGTAAATAAAGTTTTCCACCTTAAAATGAGGAAACTGAGGAAAGAATAATTAGCTTGTCCAATGTCATATAGCCATGCAGAGCCCAAGTTCATGGTCCATGCCCAAAGAGTACACAGCCTGTCTTAATCAATGTATTTGTAGGATTAAGAAACAACACAGTCAATACTTGTGTCATTAAGAGTTTCATATTTAAAAACAAATTAAAATCTTTTTTTGTGGCCTGGCCAGCGGTCCTCAACTTAACTCTAACAACCAATCAGGAACGCAGATAATACAAAAATGTCAACCAAAATCAAATCACAACACCTCACCTTTCATTCTGCCCCACTTCTCCCACATTGAGCCCATCTCAGTACCGTGGTCATCCCCACCATTCCCCTTCATCACCTCAGTCCCCATCTCTGTACCATTAGTCCCAAACTGAACCCTCAAGACACAAGTCCAATATGAACTCATAGTTTTACTCCTGAAACCATTCTTCCTCCTATAATTCCAATCTTGGTCAATTATCTATGACAATCACTTAAACCAGAACTCCTGATGCCTTCCTAGAATACTACCTCTTCCAGACAGCCATTTTATTGTCAAATCATGTGAATTTAACCACTCATTCCCACAGTATTGACCCTTATCATCTCTCCTGTACAGGCTACAATAGTCTCCCAACTTACGTCCCTATCTCGCGGCCACCATTTATGTAAACTATGTAAACAACGTAAAAGTGACTTCCCTAAAAGTGAGTAAACAAACTCACCATGGAAGGCATGCCAGGCCATTGATTATCTAGCCTGCATTATATACAGTCTCCTACTGTATGTCTTAATCATATTAAACTACTTCAATTTCCTTAAATATGCCAGACTGGTTCTTGGATTTTTGGTCCTTCCCTCATGTATCTCCCTCTACTCCCAGGCACCACCTCCTCCAGTTCTGCAATCTATATAATCTACTTCCTAGTAACCCCCTCTCCAGGTATAAAAGATTCTGTTTTAGAATCATTATCTCTCCAATACCTTTACAAACCCACCCCCTAACATCTGTAGAGGTGTCCATTCCTTCCTTTGGGGCCCCATTCTTTGCCATATATAGCTCAACATAGCCCTAAAACACTATTGTCCTTATTTTCTTACAGATACCCCTTCCCCTATTAGACTCTTGGCTCCTTGAGGACCAGAACTGTATATAAATAATTTCAGTATCTCTTATGCCTAACATTACCCTAGGCATGTGGTTGAGGATTATTAAATGCTTGTTTACTGAATGAATGAATGACATTTATGAATGCCTAGGTATTTATTTCTACACCATCTTGTGGCCATTCCTAGAAATGGCACCTTCTTCTCCAAAATACTGAAATCCTGTGAATTAGGAAACATTCCAATTTCTTCTAGATATCCCTCTGTTCCCAATTGTCCAAAATACTCATGAAGATGGAAGACTCAATTGATTAGCTAATTTTTAATAGGTGTTCTTCTAATATCAAAAGGAAAACATTTTTTAATAATTGAAATTCAAGAAAAATAAAAGCTCCAGGAATCAACCTCTCTCAAGTTGTTCTGCATTTATTAAAGCAAACAATTATGTGGATATAAGTAAAACAAAAGTTTCTTCTTTTAAGTTTCTTTAGAAAACTAAGTTCTTTTTAACTTTTTTAAATATAATCTATTGTCACATTGGTTTCCATACAACTCCCAGTGCTCATGCCAACAAATGCCCTCTTCAATGCCCATCACCGACTTTCCCCTCCCCCCAACCCCCATCAACCCTGTTTGTTCTCTGTATTTAAGACTCTCTTATGGTTTGCCTCCCTTCCTCTCAGTTTGTAACTTTTTCCCCTCTTCCCTTCCCCCATGGTCTTCTGTTAAGTTTCTCAAGATCCACATATATGAGTGAAAACATATGGTATCTGTTTATCTCTGACTTATTTCACTTAGCATGATACCATCCAGTTCCATCCATGCTGCTACAAAAGGCCAGATTTCATTCCTTCTCATTGCCAAGTAGTATTCCATTATATATATAAACCACATCTTATCTACCCATTCACCAATAGATGGACATTTAGACTCTTTCCATAATTTGACTATTGTTGAAAGTGCTGCTATAAATATTGGGGTACAAGTGCCCCTATGTACCAGCACTCCTGTATCCCTTGGGTAAATTCTTACAGTCCTATTGCTGGGTCATAGGGTAGTTCTATTTTTAATATTTTGAGGAACCTCCACACTGTTTTCCAGACTGGCTATGCCAGTTTGCATTCCCATCAACAGTGCCAGAAGGTTCCCGTTTCTCCACATCCTTGCCAGCATCTATAGTCTAGGCAAATAAATTCTCATAGATATTTCTAGAATGCTTGTTGGCCTTTCCATCACATGTTTTATGCTGTTGTACAAAACAAATTCAAGTTTGCAAGTATACACATCAGAGACAAACTAGAGTCATTATAAAAAATAACTTCTTTTATTTTTCAAGAAGAGGGGTCCACAAAATGGATTTAAATATTACATACACCCAAATGTTTTTTTTTTCTTTTAAAAGCAATGTGTCCAGATGACAATATGTCTTTTCTCCAAATGCCTTCTTAATTTCTTCCAATGCTTTCTTGATTGAGGCCATGTGTTATCTGAGAGGTTTTGTTGGTTTTTTTTCCCCCCTTCCTGTCAGTATTCCATTCCCATACTCTTACTTGGGATTCACCAAAGAAAAGGGTCTTATTATCCAACATAAAATACATCAGAAGAAGTTTAAATCATGTACATATAAATGCTACTTATTTATAGAAATTTCTAAACAGGAAATATTGGAAGAAATTTTGTCATTCTTCTTCTTAAAAGGCTCACATCTTAGCCTAGAAATTTAACCTCAAACATACTGAATAATACGCCATTCTAACTTTCTATACTGATCAACTTCATTAATTATTTAGTATGTGTTTTGTCTCTACTAGACACGCAGAGGAAGGGTGGGGAGATATTAGAAGTATAGGAAACTATACTTCTATACAAGTTAGTTAGAAAGCTAAAGCCAAAATATAAAGAATTTCAGAATTATAAAATAATCATTTTAATTCCACAAAGCAGTTAAGTACACTAGCAGAGATGCAGACTAGAGTACATGGCATCTGGGAGATAGGGAGGTTGAATTGGGAAATTTAAGACTATGGAAGGTCAAGAAGCTATTCTCGGGCACAGCTGCCCACTTGGGCAAAGGAGCAATAGGAATGAGCATGCTGTGTTCCCAAAACGTCATCTTTCCTAAAGTGCTGTTTATATGCTGGAACATATTGTAAAAGAATGTCATATATTAGGGCAATGGAGAGACACTTAAGTGCCAGTTTGCATCTAATCCAAAATACTACAGATTTATGAACAATCTTTAAGAAGCAAACCAGAAGCAAAGAAGACTTACATATTGGACAGATCTATTCAAGGATGCTAAAGGTTTGTCACAGTTGGTGGTAGCAATACTGACAAACAGACAAAATAAAAGATGCATTTTAAAGAAAAACAATGATATTATAATATTCAACTCTGTAGCATTTGAGGAAAGTCAAGTCAAAGCTGACTCAATCTTTTAGTGTAACAGAAGCAATTGGAGAAGAAAGGTGTCTTGAAAGAGAATATGATGAACATTATTTGAGGTGATAGTGAGATATCTGGATAGAGATATATGTGGGGAAGGGGGGAGAGGAGAAATATTCTTTCAATTCCCAATGTTTTCTCCACATGGGCAAATGTCCAGTAGTGTTATTACCCCCTTGGCCCCATTCCACCTCTTCACTCACTCCTTCCTATGTGAGGTTAAGTGGGAAACTTGAGAACAGACAAATGAATCACCAAAGAAGAGTCACTAAAGCATTCTGATATATTTTAAATAAAAAAGAATAGTACAAGCCATGTTAGGAAACTATGTGACACTATGAGAAAATAGCAATTAACCCTGTTGACTAAACTATAAACTGTGTGTAGGTAATGAAAAAAGGGAACAAAAGATAAAGCAGGAAAGATAGGTGAGAACCCAATTTTAGAAAAATTTAGACATTTCTGGACAACAATGAGGAAAGTTGAAGTATTCTGAATGACTTAGACTCTTTCTTAAGAAGTATAAACTAGAGGGGCACCTGGGTGGCTCATCGGTTGAGTGTCCAACTTTGGCTCAGGTCATGATCTCGCAGTGTGTGAGTTCAAGCCCTGCATCAGGCTCACTGCTGTCAGCACAGAGCCCACTTCATATCCTCTGTCCCCCTCTCTCTCTACACGCCCTCTCTGTCAAAAATACATAGACATTTTTTAAAAAAAGAAGCATAAACTAGACGCAGCATATTTAGTAGTTTGGAAATATAAGAGGTATCAAATAAGTAGAAGAGAGAGGAATTCAGAATGAGGTGATAAACCAGATGTGTGCATGGAGAGGGAGTGGGAGAGAATGAATGAAGGTGACAACCATTATAGACATGAGTGGTCTTAGGCAACTTTCTAAATACAGGATGTGAAAGAGAAATAATTTTGAGATTTAAAACCTATATAACACAAAGACTGGACATTAAACATCATTAAAAAAAAATAGAAAGGTTGGGAATGACACCAAAAGCACAGGCAACAAAATCAGAAATAGACAAATGGCACTACATCAAACTTAAAAACATCTGCACATCAAAGGAAACAATCAACAGAGTGAAGAAGCTACCTGTAGAATATGACAAAATGATTGCAAATGATATAACTGGTAAGGGGTTATTATTTAGAAAAAAAAAAGAAACTTCTATAATTCAACAACAGCATCAACAAAAAACCCAAATAATTCAACTATAAAATGAGCAAAGGACTTGAATAGACATTTCTCCAGAAAAAGACATACAAGTGGCCAATACGCACATGAAAAAGTGCTCAACATCACTAATCATTAGGGAAATGCAAATCAAAACCAATTGAGATATCACTTCACACTTATCAAGATGACCACTATCAAAAGAAGAGAAAATAACATGTGTTGATGAAAATGAGACATTAGAACACCTGTGCACTGCTGATGGGAATGTAAAATGGTACAGCCATGACTGAAAATAGTATGGAGATCCGTCAAAAAAGTGAAAAACAGAATTGCCATATGACTCACCTCTTCCACTTTGGATATTTATCTAAAAGATTCAAAGAAGGATCTTGAAGGAATACTTGTATACCCATGTGTATCACAGAATTAATCACAAGCGCTAAGAGATAGAAGTAACCCAACTGTCCATTTATTGATAAATAGAAAAGGAAAATGTGGTATACACACACCATGAAATATTATGTAGTTTTAAAAATGAAAGAAATCCTATAACATGCTACAACATGGGTGAACCTCAAGGACATCATGCTAAGCAAAATAAGCCGGCCATAAAAGGACAAATACAGTACGATTCCACATAGATGAAGTATCTCAAGTAGTCAAAATAAGAAAAAGAAAGTTAAAAGGAGGTTGCCAAGGGTAGGGGGAAGAGGCAAGGGAAAATCAGTGTTTAGTGGGTATAGAATTTCAGGGTTACAAGATGAAAAAATTCTAGAGATCTGTTGCACAATAACGTGAACATACTCAACACTAGCAAACTAGACACTTAAAAATGGTTATAATGATAAATTTAATGTTATATGGTTTTTGCAAACCACATTTTTAAAAGAGAAATAGAGAAGAAAAGAAAAATTTGCTTATATGTTTGGGGTGAGGAGGTGATATCGGGCTTGATTTTTCCCATATATACACACTCTGCAACCAGTGTCAAAATGTCGTCTGTAAAAATAGCAGATTATGTTGACAACTGTGAATGCCTGAATACATCAATTTGTCTTACATGTCACTTTTTTGGGACTGTGCCCCACTTTAGCTTTGGCCTCCATACAGATGCTCATGTAAATCCCTTACATGGTTCAATAAACATGGACTATGAAACAACATTCTACCCTGTTGATGCCAAAACAAAACACTCCAGGATAAATGCAATTTTGCAGATTGTTTCATAGTCCAGCAGCGGCTATTTCATGTTCAGAATCAGAAGACTGCTCCTTTTTATTACAAAACAGCATATGCACATCCATCAAACTCTTGCTCCATTCCTTATGGGGAGGGTGAGTCAGAGCCAAGGAAACTGGATTTATTTTTCTACTGTAAATTCATTTTGATTCAATTCAATGCAATTCAATTTAACCTTTACTTCATGTCTATTTTTGCCAAGCATAAGGATCAAAGGTGAGTGAGTCAGGACTCTTACCTTCAAAGAGTTCAAAGTCCAGCAGATGTGACAAGCACATACATACATAAATATAATCATAAAAGTTCTCTAATACAAGCTTTATCAAATAGTATGAAATCAAATAATGTGAAATAATATGAGACTGAGGAAAACTACTTTCTCCCATGGTGGTCACAAAAAAAATACAGAAGTGACATCTGAGAAGGAGATAGAAAGGACTGACATCTTGACACTCCCCTATGGCCAGGGTACTTTATGTAGATTCTCTTATTGAATCCATTTTTTCCGATGAGAAAACTAGGACTCAACTGAACTCTTAATCCAGCTCTGCCAATCTCCAAAGCTCCTGCTCTTTCAGAGGAGTAATGGTGTGCCCAGTGAACAACGGAGAGACACCAATTATGACTGAAGGAACAAGAGTGAACACAGACCCACAAATGCCTGCCACAAGTGACAGAAGTGATTAATGCCATGTGACTAAAGCAGGGAAGATGATGGGAATGCTGGCTAAAAATAAATCTGGGAAAGTCAGCTGGTACTGGTTTGTGAAGGCTCTTTTAATTGTTATCAAGTAATCTAAATTAAAATTCTGCAGGCCAGTGAATTCACACTACACTCTCTGGAGACAATCCCTATCCAAGAAGTTCTCCATTTTTTTTTTTTTTTTATGTTGAGTAATTTGGTGGAAGACTCATTTCTAAAAAGAAAGAAAGAAAGAAAGAAAGAAAGAAAGAAAGAAAGAAAGAAAGA
>NW_024412376.1:73060390-73091701 GCF_014898765.1 Herpailurus yagouaroundi
AGAAAGAAAGAAAGAAAGAAAGAAAGAAAGAAAGAAAGAAAGAAAGAGGGTTCCATTTCTAAAAATCACATTTACAGACCCACAGTAGCAAATGGAGGCTCATGACAGACTTTTAAGAATGAAAATGAGGGCACCTAGGTGGCTCAGTCGGTTAAGCATCTAACTTCAGCCGAGGTGAGGTCAATATCTCATGGTTCATGAGTTCCAGTCCCACATTGGATGAGCTCAAGTCCTGCTTCCAGTGAGCTCGAGTCTTGATTCAGGTGAGCTCTGCTTCTCTCTCTCTCTCTCTCTCTCTCTCTCTTTCTCTCTCCCTCCCTCCCTCCCTCTCTCTCTCTCTGCTCCTAGCTCACTTGTGCCCTCTATCTCTCAAAAACAGAAAAAAAAAGGAATGAAAATGAAATCATCCCATATGTGATTTAGAAAGATAAATACAGTGGCTGTGTGGGAGGGATGGTCATCTAAGGAAACAGCTCTTGGGCTGGAGGCCAGTCAGGAGGCTTCAAAAAGTATACAAAATGATTAGCAAAAATATATACAATATTCAGGCACCTGGATGGCTCAGTCAATACAGCATGCAACTCTCAATCTCAGGGTGGTGAGTTCAAGTCCCACATTGGGGATAGAGATTACTTTTTAAAAAAGAAAAAAATACACACACACACACACACACACACACACACACACAAGATAGAGTTTTTAGGGTCTAGATAGACACAGATAGTGGTAGAAGAATGAATTCAGTAATCAAAATACACAGAACATGGTGACAAATTTACTTGAGGAATAAGACATATAGAAGAATCAAGAATGACTGAAGTTTCTAGTTCAAACAACTGAGTAATGATCATTAACTGAGTTGGGAAAGTGGTAGAAGGAATAGGCTTAGAGAAAATAATTAGTTCAGACTTGTTCTGTTTTGTGATGTTAAATTTGAGTGGGTGCAGGATACACAGAAGACATCACATGGGTTAATTAACTAGATAAGGGCAATCCTTTCACCGTATATATGTATAACAAATCACCATGATGTACACTTTAAATATCTTACAATTTTATACAGCAAATATGCCTCAATAAATCTGATATTTTTTTTAAGTAAACCCTACATCCAACGTGGGGAATGAACTCACAACCCTGAGATCTAGTCACATGCTCTGTCAACTAAGCCAACTAGACACCCCAAAGCTGACTTTTTTTTTAATCTAATGAACCATTTAAGAAAGCAGAAGACCTCACAAAGTAAACAGATCTATGAATCTGGAACATCAAAGAGCAGGTCTGAAAGTATTTTAGCAGAAGCCATTAACTTTGCCCCCATATCCCTTCTCTCATTCTTCCTCATAGTTATCAAAACTCACAATTTTTACAGAGTACAAAGCCACTCATTTCCCAGGCTCCCTTGAAGCTACAGGTGGTCAGGTGACTGCCTCCTCACCAATGTAATTTGAGCAGAAATTTCATGTACAACTTCTTTTTCTCTTACTTAAAAGGAAATTGTTACCTTCAATTCCTGGATGTTGGAACACAGACATGGTGCTGTTGAGCTACTTTGGATTGTGCAGCTAAAGACTACACATGAGGGGGTGGCAGAGCAGCAAGAGAGAAGAAAAGCGCATTCCTGGGTAACCTCATCACTCAGGAGAATCACCCAGCTACCTTTTTGTTACAGCAGCTCAGCCTCAGTCTGACTACTGCAGGAGTCATCTGCATGTAGTTGAAACCTCAGGATGAATGAGATCAACCAGGAAAACAAGGAAAGAAAACTTAGAGGATCTTGATAATAAACAACAAGCTCTAAAAAGTGAGGAAAGCCCCATTGACAAGACTGAAAAGAAATAGCCAGGAGGAGGGAGGAGATCATGAGAGAGGAGGATGCCTCAGGCAAGAAGGCTGCTTTAGAAATGTAAAACAGGAGAGGAGAAAACTAGAAGGGAGATTAAAAAGAAGCTAATGGATATTCTGGGTCTTTTCTGGTTCCATACAAGTTTTAGGATTGTTTGTTCTAGCTCTGTGAAGAGTACTGGTGTTATTTTGATAGGTATTGCATTAAATATGTCAATTGCTTTGGGTAGTATTGACATTTTAACAATATTTTTTCTTCCTATCCAGGAGCATGGAATCTTTTTCCATTTTTTTTGTGTGTCTTCTTCAATTTTCTTTCATAAATTTTCTGTAATTTTCCGTGTATGGATTTTTCACCTCTTTAGTTAGATTTATTCCCAGGTATTTTATGGGTTTTGGGGCAATTGTTAATGGAACTGATTCCGTGGTGGAACAATTGCTGGTGGGCAATTGTTAATGGGATTGATTTCTCTTTCTGTTGCTTCAATATTGGTATACAGGAATGCAACTGATTTCTGTGCATTGATTTTATATCCTGTGACTGTGCTGAATTCATGGATCAGTTCTAGCAGTTATGGGTTTTCCGTAAAGAGCATCATGTCATCTGCGAAGAGTGAAAGTTTGACATCCTCCTGGCCGATCTGGATGCCTTTTATTTCTTTGTGTTGTCTGATTGCTGAAGCTAAAGAAAATCAAAGCTGGAGGCATCACAATCCCGGACTTCAAGCTGTATTACAAAGCTGTAATCATCAAGACAGTATGGTACTGGCACAAGAACAGACACTCAGATCAATGGAACAGAATAGAGAACCCAGAAATGGACCCACAAACATATGGACAACTAATCTTTGACAAAGCAGGAAGGAATATCAAGTGGAATAAAGTCAGACTCTTCAGCAAGTGGTGCTGGGAAAACTGGACAGCGACATGCAGAAATGAACCTGGACTACTTTCTTGCACCATACCCAAAAATAAACACAAAATGGATGAAAGACCTAAACGTAATACAGGAAGCCATCAAAATCCTCAAGGAGAAAGCAGACAAAAACCTCTTTGACCTTGGCCACAGCAACTTCTTACTCAACATGTCTACAGAGGCAAGGGAAACAAAAGCAAAAATGAATTCTTGTGACCTCATCAAAATAAAATCTTTTGTACAGCAAAGGAAACAACAAAACTAAAAGACAACCGACAGAATGGGAGAAGATATTTGCAAACAACATATCAGATAAAGGGTTAGTATCCAAAATCTATAGAGAACTTATCAAACTCAACACCCAAAAAACAAATACTCCAGTGAAGAAATGGGCAAAAGACATGAATAGACACTTCTCCAAAGAAGACATCCAGATGGCCAACCGACACATGAAAAAATGCTCCACATCACTCTTCATCAGGGAAATACAAATCAAAACCACAATGAGATACCACCTTACACCCATCAGAATGGCTAACATTAACAACTCTGGCAACAACAGATGTTGGCGAGGATGTGGAGAAATCCTTTTTTGCATTGCTGGTGGGAATGCAAACTGGTGCAGCCATTTTGGAAAACATTATGGAGGTTCCTCAAAAAATGGAAAATAGAACTACCCTACGACCCAGCAATTGCACTACTAGGTATTTATCCAAGGGATACAGGTATGCTGTTTTGAAGGAGCACATGCACCCCAATGTTTATAGCAGCACTATTAACAAGAGCCAAAGTATGGAAAGAGCCCAAATGTCCATTGATGGATGAGTGGATAAAGAAGATGTGGCATATATATACAATGGAGTATTACTCAGCAATCAAAAAGAATGAAATCTTGCCATTTGCAACTACGTGGATAGAACTAGAGGGTATTATGCTAAGCAAAATTAGTCAGAAAAAGACAAATATTGCATGACTTCACTCATATGAAGACTTTAAGATACAAAACAGATAAACATAAGGGAAGGGAAGCAAAAATAATATAAAAACAGGGAGGGGGACAAAACATAAGAGACTCTTAAATACGGAGAGCAAATAGAGGGTTACGGGAGGGGTTGTGGGAGGGGGGATGGGCTAAATGGGTAAGGGGAATTAAGGAATCTACTCTGAAATCATTGTGCACTATATGCTAACTGAGTGTAAATTAAAAAATAAATTAATTAATTTAAAAAAAAGAAGCTAACAGATTTGGTGACTTTTGCCAAAACAAAGTCAGTGAAGTCATAGGGGTGAATGGCTTATTAGAGGCTATTAGGATGGAAGGAAGCAGATACAAGCAATGAAGACTACTGTTTCAAGAAGGGAAGGAGATGGAAAAAAGGTATTTTGCAGGTCAGGATTACAATTTCTTACACACACTTAACAAAACTCTTAAATGTGAATCAATATAACATCACGGTGACCCAAAGGAATTAGAAACCAAACAAAAAGGCTTCTTTGCCATCCTCGATCTGGCTGGACACCCCAATCAGCCTCAACACCAGAAGTCAGATGTAAGGAAGGAGGTCAGGGCAAGTTTTTATCCTAACCTCAAAACCTCCAATGTTAAGACAACATTCCAAGAAAATTCCCAAGATCTAAAAATAACTTTTGGGAATCCCACATTCTTATAAACTCTTTTCAATAAATTGATGGCTGTTGAAAGGTATTTCCAAAATGACATTGGCACTGTCTTTATTACCTGCCGGCATATCAGATCCACACAGGCACATAAGAAAGGAAGTGAGTGGCAGTTAATTTCCCAGAAGACATGCTATTTCCATCCATCACATCCCTGCAGTTAGAACGCTTCCATCCAACTTTCCCTTTCCCCAGAGAGGGCTCCAGGTGCCTGCCCTTCTTTAATTGGTTTCTATTCTCACACCTTCCTTTTAAGTCATCATTTTCTGGGATAATTGGTATCTGTGAATTCTCACTAGAGTCAGTTTCTTTCTACTGAAAAGGAACTTAAATTGCAACTTAAGGAAGAAATATATTCTATGTTTAGCTGACGTTTTCCTGTTGTTTAACAGCCAGTCCTATTGGCGCATTCTGTAATACTTTATACAAAGAAAATTTTGGCAAAAAACACTTTAAGTAAATAACGGTCATCAGTATTTGAGCCCCACCTTCAGATAATTGATTATAAAGACTGATTACAATGTATTTACTCTAACAATTAGGCAACAGATGCTGCATTATTCCATACTAGTTTCTTTTCCCTGCTAGTGGAATTTTATATCCATATTAATTGCTAATTAAACATTGGAAAAAATGTTTGATAACTGTTTTTGCAATTTCGTTAGCATAAAATGATTTCATGAACCACTGTTTATCCCTTTCTACAGCTGTACTCCTTAGTTGGTTATGCTGTGATGTGGTGGGGATGCTATCAGTAACCAAGGGTAATATAAGAAATTCTCTTTAAAATGCATTGCTGTATCTAAAGATATGTTGCATACACTATTCTTCATATTACACAGTAAACTTCTTCTGATATCCCATGGGAAGAATTTCTCTCTGATCCTAGTTCCAGAAATAGCTGTTTCATGTAAGCAACTGAAATTAAAATTTTCTAGATACTGGGGTGCCTGGGTGGCTCAGTTGGTTAAGTGTCCGACTTTGGCTCAGGTCATGATCTCTTGGCTTGTGGGTTCAAGCCCCATCTTGGGCTCTGTGCTGATAGCTCAGAGTCTGGAGCTGCTTCGGATTCTGTGTCTCCCTCACTCTGCCCCTACCCCACTCACTCTCTCTCCCTGTCTCTCTCTCTCTTTCTGTCTCAAAACTAAGTAAACATTAAAAAAAAAATTCTATGGGCTCCTGGGTGGCTCAGTCAGTTAAGCATCCGACTTCAGCTCAGGTCATGATCTCGCAGTTTGTGTGTTTGAGCCCAGCGTCTGGCTCTGTGCTGACAGCTCGGGGCCTGAAGCCTGCTTCAGATTCTGTGTCTCCCCCTCTATCTCTGCCCCTGCCCTGCTCATGCTCTGTCTGTCTCTCTCTCTCAAAAATAAACATTAAAAAAAATTAATAAAAATAAAAAATAGATTCTAGATACTGAAAATCAAATAACCAACTGTTTCCTTCATAGGCTCTTAATAAGCTGAGTACCAAATTAATGTCCTCCACCGGCAATGGCACATGTTTTTCAGAACAGCCACTCCTAAAGCAATTTTACTTTCTAACCCCTATCCTTCCTTTTTCTAAGTTATCTCACCTATCAGTAATCTAGCTTTTTCTTTACTTTATATGTATATCTTTGTGACATTCCCCAAATTTTAACTAGGGTAGGATATAAATGTGGATCAACTGATGGGTGATTGAAGCACACACCTAATATTTCCATCGTAAGTTAATGCATTCATTCATTCACAGAGTCATCCATTTGACAAGCACTGGTCCAGTTCCTACTGTGGGGAAAGCACTGAACCAGGCACCAGGAAGGATATAGTGATGAGTCCTACCCTTAAGAACCTTACTCTGGGCATATAAACCATAACATGCATGTAACTAATGATGTGTGAGAAAATAAAATCAATGTCATAAGAAAAGGACAAAGAAAGTGCAATGAAAGTCTTATCTTGCAGGGCACATGGCAGGGCACTCTATTCAGTCAGTAGACCATGTGACTCTTGATCTTAGGATCACGAGTTCAAGCCCCATGTTGGATGTAGAGCTTATTTTAAAGAAAAACTCTTGGGGTGCCTGGGTGGCTCAGCCTGTTAAACGTCCAACTTCGGCTCAGGTCATGATCTCTGGTTCATGAGTTCAAGCCCCACATCGGGCTCTCTGCTGTCAGCACAGAGCCTGCTTCGGATCCTCTGCCCCTCCCCTACTCGCAAGTGCTCTTTCTCAAAAATAAATAAATGAATATTAAAAA
This sequence comes from Herpailurus yagouaroundi, assembly GCF_014898765.1. NCBI lineage: Eukaryota > Metazoa > Chordata > Mammalia > Carnivora > Felidae > Herpailurus > Herpailurus yagouaroundi. The sequence continues at coordinate 73,067,065 of NW_024412376.1, forward strand.
AAAAACTTTTATCTTGTGAAGATTGAACTGCCAACCTGTGCTAAGGGCTATCTCACCACAAACCCAGCAGAGGAGGCTGAAGATCTCTTCACATCATTTTCGGGAGCTCTGAAGTGACCCAGCATTAATTATCAGGTACCACTGTGGACCACTTTAGAGGAAATACCTTCCCAAAATAGGAAAAAGATAAATACAATTTTTTAAAGAAATTAATGTGTGCCAGTCCTGGGATTCTGAGATAGTCAAATAGTACATTTTTCTACACACCTTGAAAAACTCTGACATTAAACAATTACTTTTCAAAACAATTTTGTGTGATCATAGTCACAAAATTTTTGCTTGCATGTAATATTATTCAAATTTTATTTATAGAAATATAAAATTATTCTTAACCTCAATTCAAATTATGAAAGTTAGTTGCTTTAAAGTCTAAAGAAACTGGGTGCTTGGGTGGCTCAGTTGGTTGAGCATCTGACTTCAGCTCAGGTCATGATCTCATGGTTCATGAGTTCAGGCCCCACATTGGGCTCCATGCTGACAGTGCAGAGCCTGCTTGGGATTGTCTTTCTCTCTCTCTCTCTGCCCCCTCTCTTGTGCTCTCTCTCTCTCTCTCTCTCTCTCAAAATAAATGAATTAAAAAAATAAAGTCTAAAGAAACTAAGTTCAACATAGGTAGTAGAGAAAGAAGATTAAATATGAAAGATGCCATTTAGAAGATATTTAGAGGCAGTTTAAATACACCCTTTTTATTTTATTTATTTTTTCAGGGGAATATAGTTAAGCTTCAGAATGAAAGTTGCATTAAGGACAACAATTCCCAATCATAACACATTGGTTTCCTTCAGAAGATCATTAATAACATTTTTTTAAAAAAGAAAAAATAAAGAAAATAAGAAAGAGAAATAAAAGATTCCATTGTAAAATACATTCGGAATCACAGACGATAGCAAGCTTCAGTTTAGAAAATGTTGCTCTAGGACCCTTCACATCATGGTCAGGGGCTCCCAGATAAATCAAATGTGAGACCATAATAGAGTTTCTGGTATTTGAATGAAAACAGAAAGAAGAGTTGAAGGAGAAGTACTAATTTAGTATGAATTTCTCCCACACAAAATCCCTTAGCAAATCGGATTTGTACATCTCTTTGGTAGGCTTAACGATGCCCCCTCCCCAAAGATGTCCACATCCTAATCCCTGGAACTTCTGAACGTTAGCACATATGGCAAAAGGGACTTTCCCGATGTGAGTAAACTAAGGGTTTTGAGATGGAAAGACCATCCAGGTAGGATCCTTATAAGAGGGAGGCAATGTGGTAACAGAACCAGAGACCAGAGTGATGTTCCTTGGTACAGAGGATGTGGTCAGGAGCCAAGAAATGCAGGTAACCTCTAGAATCTGGAAAAGGCAAAGAAACAAATCCTCCCCTAGAGTCTTCAGAGGAACCATAGGTTGCCAACACCTTGGTTTCAGCCCAGTGAAACCCACGTGGGGAACTCTCATCTCCAGACTATAAAGTAATATTTTTGTGTTGGCCACTAAATTTGTGGAAATGTGTTACAACTGCAATAGGAAACTAATATAATGTCCAAGTAGTTAAAAGTAAAAAAAAAAAAATAGGAATTATAACTCTGGTCATCATAAGTTGAAATATCGCTTTATTCAGTGGGAATGTTATTTTAAAAGAAGCACTAGATATCTGTTGACTTTGAAAATACTTTGGGGTGAGCGTCATTCATCTTTGACTTCAAACATGTCTTCTTCTGTTGAATTTTTTAACAAGAAGCGTATACTATTTTTAATAGAAAAGAATTGGTTTAAACTAATGAAAATCATTGGAGTTTAAATATTCAGTGGAGTCGACAGTGGTTCCTGCCTTATGAGAGGTTTATGCATCCTTTCATTGCCAGAATTAACCATGCCCTTCAGTAACTCTAACGGTGCTAACACAGGTAGGCATTGATTGAGTGAAAGAATAAGTGTTTGTGCAATAAACCTATACCTGAGAATGGTTTCGTCAGTTAGATAATGTTTTGTGGTTGCAACTCTTCCAACAAGGAGACCAGGAAAAAGGTTAAGTTGCCAGGCCACTGGAGCAAAATTTCTAATGGCAGCCCTCTCGCTCCTCATCCTATAGGAAAAAATAAATAGAGCAATATCACAGCTCACTGACTTCCTACTGATTCAGGACATCTTTAGATCAGCTTGCAAGCCAGGTCTCTGGCACCTGGTACAATAACGTAAAAAGTGAAATCGCTCCTGAAAAAGAATTCAGGTTAAATAACTCTTCATGTCAGAAGCTCAGATGCAGTTAAAATGTACCTTTCCTGGTTACCATTTTTTTTTTAATTTGTTAATAACTATCCACATTACTGAATACACACACAAAGCCTTTAGATACCCAATCCCATATTAAAATCAAATTTAAAAACACTCAGAAGTTGTTCATGCTTTTAAATAGGCACTGCGAAATTTTCTTTTTTTATATCACGCAGTTGTTCAAAGGCTAAGATGTGGTGGGTTTGCCTCTAAAAATAGTGCATCCAGTCTTCACTTCAGGCAGTGAAATGCAGGATCAGATCTACTGCCAAGGAGATTTTCATACGCATCTGGATTAGAAGGTTAACAACAAAAGGAAGCATGTAATGTCTTCTCTAAAACAGAAGAAACCAGCCTTGAAGGCATTTAAGAGAGCAACTGTCAGGGCTTCCAAAGTGTTCTTTGGGTGGCCCACGGGGGAGGATGGGTATCATCTGGTGACAAGCTGGAAGAAGCCAATGCTCAAGGAGAACAGTATACCTCTGCTTTTACGTTTTCCGGTGATGATCTTCTGAGAGGCACTGGAATGCTCTAGTGATGAACTTCTGTTCGGCTCCACACTTACCTGTTTTGAAATGCTGGCTCTGCCAAAGGACTATTGCATAACCTCTCTGTTCCTTCATTTGTAAAATGAAGATGGTAGTACTGGCACCTAGCTCTTAAGATCGTTGTTAGGATTGGAGGAATTAACATACGTAAAGTGCACGGAACAGAAGGAAGGCACAGCAAGACACTATATATGTGCTGGCTCTTAGAGTTTTATCTCTGCATTTTTTTCTCTCCCTAGATGAATCCTCATGATATTAGCCGGGAGCTATATTCTCCCCCTTGGACACCACAGGGACAAAATTGTGAATCATCTAGGGATCCAAATCCTCGGCTCTTCTTCTCCCAACCTAACCCAGAACCTTGCCCCTTAATTCAGGACCATGACTTTCTGAAAGACAGAGTTCACGCCATTCCCAGAAGCCTTTCTACTAGCCCTTCAGCCTGCCTGTTCCAGAGGGGGTTCCTTCAAGCCAGGCGAGGTGTCTCCCTCCTGAGGAGCCTCCCAGAAATATTAATGCTGAGTAGAAAGCTCTAAAAGCATCTAAAAGATGCAATGCATTGCACACTGGCAGCTACTCTCTCCATGAACCACCTGGCTCCTACCATGCTCTGGGCCAATGCCTAAGAATCATTCGATGAAAATGCAGATTCCTAAGCCTATCCCGAGATTCTTACTCAATAGCTAAAGCAGGGCCCCAGGCGAGACCACAGACCACACTCTGGGAACCCTGTTTGTTCCAGGCAGAGATGCCTGACCTAGCGCCAGCTCTTACACTGGGACCATGTCTTCCTCATCTCTGTACCTGCAGCACGAGGCACCAGACCTAGCACATAATAGTTGCTTAGAATGAATGTGTGAGAGCAGACAGGAAAACCCTTGTCCTTCATAGATTGGGAACAACAATCCATTGCCCAACACACAGAGGAATGCAAAACTGGCAGAGAAAGATTAGAAATGGGCATTTTTAGGAGATTTTCCCCCTGAAGCAATCCCAGGCACAGAAAACAAGCAAGACAAAATTTCAACAATTATGTATAATTTTTTAAAAGGCATCCTTCAATCAAAAACAAAACAAAACAAAACAAAAACAAAACTCTATACCCAAGATGAAGAGCAGACATGGATCATTATTAAAGCTGGTCATTGAGGGGCGCCGGGGTGGCTCAGTTGGTTGAGCCTCTGACTCCTGATTTCGGCTCAGGTCATGACTCCAGTGTCATGGGACTGAGCCCCACATCAGGCTCCATGCTGTTCCTAGCATATTCCATGCTGTTCCCAGCCTCCCTGTTCCTAATCTTTTTCCTCTGCTTTATACCATAACTTTTTAGTTAAAGAGTAGTGTCATTCTGTGAGAGTTTGTGATGCTCCAAATCTTAATTAACACACCAAATAGGATTTATCTTAACCAAACCACACTTCTTAACACTTAAGAAGCCATTCAAATTTGTCAAAATAGGTAGTATCATCGTTCTTTAAAGACTCAGCCCATGTTTATCATATCCTTCTATCAAAATAGAAAGAGTACCATTAGAATGAGGAAAAGTATGTCTTGTTTTCCAGGCCATTAATAAGATATGTGTGTGCTCCTTCAGCAGATTTCACTGGAAAACAGCCTGATCTGAGCATCCGGGAGCCGGGTGTTGTCTCTAATCTGCAGTGCTGGCTCTACGTTGTTATCTTCAACACATCCTTTCAAATCACTTAACCTTTTTGCATTCTGTGTATGTAAAACCTTGGGGTCAGTGAACAAAAGTACAATGCTTGCCAGGTATTACATAAAGACAGAGGAAAAAGAGATCAGATAATGCCAAGAAAGCCCAGCTTTATCCAATCACATAGCTAAGGAGTGGGGCAAAATGTGTACTTACTTCATCAACACATGATGCGTCTAAGAATTGAAAGGTTATAGGATGGAGGCAGAAAGTAACAAGAGGGGATGCTAGAAGTCTGACCAGTGGGGAAAGAGGAAAGACTAGCCAGGATTGGATAGAGGAAAGTGGAGGAATAAATTTAAGGTTGAAGATGTTACAAAGAAGAAGAATATATGGAAAAGAGAAATACCAAAAGAGCAAACCAAATAGTAGTCTCATGAGTTGCTAAAATAAAATAAGTCAGCATATCAACTTTCAAGGCAAATGCCCTTTATTCTAAAGTTTGATGGGAAGATTAATTTGTCATGATTCTACCTAGTTTTGGTTCCCACACAGTTTAGACAGAGCACAGGGAATAATACACAGAGTTGTAACAGACTAACTTTTTAATCCTAAAAATGAACTGGCAACTATGGATGAGGCAGGGTGGGCAAGACAGACAAGAGGAACACTATTTCCACAGCTCAGGATTAAAATGTAGTGTTGTTTGCATTCCACCTGGTCCTTTTTGGACTGGAACAGTCTGAAAGTTAGCGTTTCTCAGTATGCAAGAAGGCTTCCTGGGATAGGGGGCTGTGACTCCAACAATCCCAGGTGAGTTTCCAGAAAGGCTAATAGCAGAATTACAGGATGAAAACAGCAAAAGGCTCAGGGCAGCTGACATGTTTGGGTTTTTTTTTTTTTCTTAAATTCCTGAAAACGGTCAGGAAAAAGAATAATCTTTATGACTGCTCAGATTGGAGACAAAGTGAAGAAAGAGAAAAGAGTAGCACTATTTATTGAGCATCTATTTGCCAGGCCAAATTGAGTTTGCAGGTGCTCTTTAAGCATCAAATATTAACAAAAGTTCATCCTATTCAACACTCACTGTATGACAGGCACTGTACCAAGTATTTTGATAGATTATTTTATTTAATCCTTAAAGCAGTCAAGGAATCAGATATTATTATTATTATTATTATTATTATTATTATTATTATTCTCAGCATATGAAGCTTAGAAAGGATAAATAACTTGCCCAAGGTCCTGTTTTTAATAAATGATCCAGGGTTAAAATACAGATCTGTCTGACTCTAACTCTCATATTTATATGAAAATAACATGCAGGAAGTAAAACTCCAGTAATTTTTCAATTAAAATATAATTCTCTCAAAATTCCATAGTTTACTATTCACCATAAATACATAAGTATATGAGGTAATAAACAGTAAGAAAAAATATTTAAATCAAGAAATAGTAACAGAAACATTCTAAAGGACGCCTGGCTAGCTCAGTCAGTAGAGGATGTGACTCTTGATCTTGGTGTCATGAATTCAAGCCCCACATTGGGGGTAAAGTTTATTTAAAAAAAGGGGGGGGACCTGTTCAATTATGATACAATAAAATGCTATATGGTCTTTAAAAAGAATAAACTAACTATATTTAGACTAATCAAAAAGATGAGAGAAATGCCTTTATTGAACAATCCCAGGTAATGCAAAATGAGTGGAAGAACTGGAAAATCATTTTGCAACCCTTAATGGAACAATGGACTACAGCAAAAATAATCACTGAATGCCAAAAACATTAGGTGAAACATTAATGGGAAACTTTATACAGGCAGATCAGCCCGATGTCACCCAAATCCTCTGCTCAATCTTAAAATCACTCAAAGTGAAACATGAGATATATGAGCCTCCCGAGGTGATTGAGCAAGAACACAGGAACCACTTAGGAAGAATTCTTGCCAAAAACATTCAACATGAATTTAACCAAGCCTCAAATGCAAGGAATAGAAGAACAAGTGGAAAAGCACCTAGAGGAAACAGTCAAATCCAAAAGTATGGCCTTCTATAGGATAAAAAAAAAAAAAACTAATTTTTTAAAATAAATAAATGACATTTTTTAAGGGAAAATAAGTATTAACAATTTCAAAGAATTTTAATGGATGTCATATGTGGACACAATTTGGCTCCTAATTCGAACAAAACAACTATAAAAAGATTCTTTTGAGACAGAGAAACTGGAAAATAGACTGGGTTTGGGATTATATTAAGAATTATTGTTAGTTTTCTAAGATGTGACAATGGTATTATAGTTATTTTTTTAAGTCTTTATGTCTTTCTTAGAAATACATACAGAGAGGAAAAAATGTATACATACAAAGGTAGTTATGGGTAAATTACATGATATGTAAGATTTATTTTACAATACTCCAGAGAAGGGGTGCCTGGTTGGCTCTGTTGGTTAAGCGTCTGACTTCATTCAGGACATGGTCTCACAGTTCATGAGGTCAAGTCCCACACAGGGTCCTGCGTTGACAGCACGGACCCTGCTTCAGATCCTGTCTCCCTCTCTCTGTCTCTCCCCTGCGCATTCTCTCTCTCCCTCTCCCTCTCCTTCTCTCTCTCTCTCTCTCAAAAATAAACATTTAAAAAAATACTCCAGGAATGCCTGGGTAGCTCAGTCAGTTGAGCATCAGACTTCAGCTCAGGTCATGATATCACTGCTCATGAGTTCGAGCCCCCAGCCAGGCTCTGTGCTGATAGCTCAGAGCCTGGAGCCTACTTTGAATTCTGTGTCTCCCTCTCTCTCTGCCTCTCCCTCATTCACTCTCTGTCTCTCTCTGTCTCTCTCTCTCTCTCCAAAATAAATAAACATAAATAATAATAATAATAAAATACAATAAATAAATACTCCAGAGAAAAAGAGGGAGCTGTAGATGAAACTAGATTTGCAAATGTATTTATTATTTTGGAATTATTTCAACATACACATAGCAAAGAAATAATGAATTTGCATTGATCCAGCTTCTACATTTTGCCAATCTTAGCTCAAGCTGCATCTCCCACACATACTTTTTCTTCTGGCATATTTTAAAGTAAATCTCAAACATGAGACAACATATCATTTCACTCATAAATATATCAGCATGCATCTCTAATTGATAAGGAAATTTTTTTTCAATATAACCACTAGACCACTATTCCACCTAACAAAGCTAATGGTAAGTCCCTTAATATTATTTAATATACAGTAAGATTGTCAAAAATATTTATATGTCTGTTGAAGCTGGTTAATAGATACCTGGGTGTTCATTACACAATCTAATTCTATATATGTTTTTTATGAAAAATTTATTTCATTTATTTCAAGAATAAGGTAACTTTGTATGTTACCTCATATGGAACAAGGGCAAAGACATTTTAAGTGGAAAAAATACAGCAGCATAGTGTATGCAGTATGCTACTATTTATGCTTAACAAGATACAGATAGATATATGTATGTATAGTCAAGGCAAATAACCAGAAGATACACATGGAACTAAAAATAGCAGTTACCTCTCAGGAGGGGAACTGGAGCAGCAGGCAAGAAGAAAACTTACTCATTCTTTTTTACCTTTTGAATTTGGGAGAGTGTATCATATATTCAAAAACATAAATCAAGGGGGCCTGGGTGGCTCAGTCGGTTAAGCATCCAATTTTGGCTCAGGTCATGATCTCACAGTTCGTGGGGTTGAGCCCTGCGTCAGGCTCTGTGCTGACAGCTCGGAGCCTGGAGCCTGCTTCGGATTCTGTGTCTCCCTCTCTCTCTCTGCCTCTCCCCCGTTTGTGCTCTGTCTCTCAAAAATAAGCAAAAACATTTAAAATTTTTAAAAAAAACATAAATCATTCACAAATTAAAAGAAAAAACAGAATGCACAGCCACTTGGTTACATCACACATCACCAAAACTAATCATTAACTGTCATCATCAGTCACAGTTTACACTAATCTAATTTTGGTAGCCTACCAGATTGACAATGCAAAATTGCCCTGATATCGCTAAAATCAGAAATCTTGAGCCATCTATCCAATCCAATATTCTAGGGTTCTGGGTTTTAGAGCTACTGTGGTCTAAAAGACTGCCACTTCAGTTTACTGTCATCTCCTCTTACGTACTACTTCCTGTTTGGCTTACTCTGGTTCAAACCTTTTTTTAAAAGGAAAAGAAGTATTAAAATTTAAAAGGGTCTTAATGGATGTCATATGTGGACATTTATTTCTGCACTTCAAGACTTTCTTCAGTAGAGCAAAGGCTTTCTCTGTTAATTCCTCTGGTGGTTCAAACCGAAAGTAAGACCACCTTTCAAAACTGTCCTGTGTCCAAATGAGACTTGCCGTACAATGTAGCTGCTACAGACCATTTTCTATCCTACCTGGGTTAGCTAAGTACTGATTAACTAACATATATTGGGCTAGCTATCTTTAGGGGGATTTGTCTGTTTCTAAATTACATTTTAAATAATTTACAGTTAGTGCCTAAACACAAGTATATAGCTGTCTTTTTATAGCAACAATTTAGATTTAACAGAGGCAGTATATTGGGAGTTTATAAAGCACCAATACATCTCCTTTTAAAATATTTCTCCTAAATGTCCTCTTTTCAGTCCCAAATGGAAACAAAGCGAAAATGCGTAACAAGTAGAAAGGCATGGAATGTTTATTCCCTGTGTGAGATTTCAGAGCAACAATTATTTTTAGTAACATCGGAGCCAAATGTTCTTAACAGAATTTAGTTTATTCTGAAATTGAATACCATGTGATATCAGAATAAGGTGTTTAAAATTCTTCAGTATTGTTCTACAAGTAACTTTACAACTAGAGGAATATGTTTTTGTGTATGTATATCAACAAAGTTTTAGTAAGTGTAACTACGTACAATGTGAAGGAACAATAGTCCTTTCTGAGCAAAACAAAATAATGGTATGACAGTAAAATGATGTAAAATCTACTTTCAACCCAGCATCATTCTTCATTTAGGATGGTTTAATGTTCCCTTTAGTATAAAACCCAATGATATTAAGATATGAGGAAAAGTTATGAATTGCAGCACTGATGTTCCAACATCAAGATGAGAAAAGATCTAATCATATGAAACTTGTGGAGCCTATTTTTTCTTTAGCACTTGAAAACCACACTCAAGGGTATACTTTTACATGTCACAAACAGGAACCCCAACAACGGATATTCTGAATGGCTAGCATGAAAGGATCTGTGAAATTGTTTTACTAAAAAACAAGACATAAGCAGTTCAGTCTGGATTACTTACATTTTGTTTTCTGGTTTTAGTTCTGTTTTTCCACAATGTGTTCTCTTAAAATGTCAAAGAAATCCTACTTTGAGTTTCGACCACAAAACCTACACCTTTAGAGAGGTGGGCCTCATGGTGGATGGCAATTTTGTGAACAAACAACATCCTATACGAGTCACTGTGCCCAGCTCTGGGAAGACAAAGGTAAAACAGCCCTTCTCTCAAGGAACTTAAAGAAGCCTAAGGTAAGTGGGCAATTCACTACTCAAGTTAGGAAATGTGAACTGATTGGCAAAAGGAAGAAAATGTAATAAATATGATAACATGCTTTTTCAGACTTCCAGTAATATTGTTCTGCGATATATATTTTTAAAAAAATTTTTAATATAATTTATTGTCAAGTTAGCTAACGCACAGTGCACAGTGTGCTCTTGGCTTAAGGAGTAGATTCCCATGATTCATCGCTTACATCCAACACCCAGTGTTCATCCCAACAAGTGCCCTCCTCAATGCCCATCACCCATTTTCCTCCCTGCCTCACCTCCCCATCAACCCTCAGTTTGTTCTCTGTATTTAAAACTATCTTATGGTTTGCCTCCCTCTCTGTTTTTTCCCCTTCCCTTCCCCTATGGTCTTCTGTTAAGTTTCTCAAGTTCCACATGAGTGAAAACATACGATATCTGTATTTCTCTGACTGACTTATTTCACTTAGCATAATACCCTCCAGTTCCATCCACATTGTTGCAAATGGCAATATTTCATTCTTTCTCATTGTCGAGTAGTATTCCATTGTATATATATACTATATCTTCTTTATCCATTCATCAGTTGATGGACATGTGGGCTCTTTCCATAATTTGGCTATTGTCAATAGCACTGCTATAAACATTGGGGTACATGTGCCCCTATGAATCAGCACTCCCGTATCCTTTGGATAAATTTCTAGTAGTGACATTGCTGGGTTGTAGGGTAATTCTATTTTTAATTTTTTGAGGAACCTCCATGCTGTTTTCCAGGCCGCACCAGTTTGCATTCCCACCAACAGTGCAAGAGGGTTCCCCTTTCTCCACATCCTCACCAACATCTGTTGTTTCCTTGTGATACATTTTTATTAGGGCATTACCTTTACAGAGTCCATAAATCATTTCGCTGTGAGTTAAATTGGTTACAAAGCTACCATGTTTTAGATAAAGCTGAAAGAACTATGCTTTTAAGAATAAGGTCTTATAAAACAAAATTTTGTATGGAAACTAATTTGATGATAAATTATAAATAAATAAATAAATAAGTTTATTCCATTTAAAAAAATAAAACAAAATTTTGTCAAATTATGGTATCTATTAGGACCTCGTAATGGGGACTGTCTTCTAAATACTCCTGGTAGAACTAATAAGCAGGTAACTATTACTCCTAAACATTTCCCATATCTTTTAATCATATCACATCACAATTTATTAACATAATGGAATCTTATCCAAAATAAAGGCATTCTCTCCTCACCTATAAGTCAACACTCCCCTCCCCACATCTGTATTATATATATAAACAAATAGGTCTTACCACAATCTTCATGTTTGTGTACACAACTCTACAGAAATCTATACTTGAAACAATAGCATCAGTTAAAAGAGAGCCTTAGACTTAGAAAGACCTGGTTGGAATCTGAGCTGACAAGTCAAGTGCTTTAGTGCAAGTTCACCTTACCATCTGTGAAATGTCCATAAATAAATGAAAGTTAGGAAATGGTCTGGCAAATGGGAAGTGCTCAGCATATGGCAGCTGCTATTGTCATTGTTATTGTTATTACTTATGATACTTCCTCAAAACCCAGTTTAATCTGATACATAAGGTACAAATCAAATTAAGATTAAGATTAAGGAATAAAGATTTAACAATGTCATCAAAACCCAGTACTGGGTCTTGAATGATTGAATATTCTTTTTGACTGATGGCAGCAGATAATCTTTTCCTAAATCATTATATTTAGGAAATATAGAACTATTTTTCTACCAAATCTCCTCAAAAGTTGTGTTGTAGTGCTCTTTTCAAGTGTAGTGCTGTGCAATAGATCTTCATAACTTCTTTTCCATGCTCAAGACAAAGGACAAAAAATATGCTGAAGACCTACATCAAACCCAAAGACCCAAAAGATAATAAATAAACACAGTTTTCATGAGGAAGCCCTCCATCTAAACAATTTAGACAGTTGGGTGTAAATTAACTTTAAGAGATCGTTCTAAAAAATCAGCATTAATCAAAACAGACTGGAGTGTAGGAGCTTAAATTCATGATCAAAGAAATCAATCTATAACTTCCATTGACCCCAAACAGTAATCTCAGATTTCACATTGAAGCTGGCAAAGTTACTAGCACAGTAAACAGTAGCATCTGGCTCTCATGTGGGATGGTGTATACAATGGGCTGATCCATAACTTTAGTCTACTTTAGACATTTAGATGGATGGGCTAAGAGCCCAGTGTGTTATAATAACCCTGAAAAGCTTTTGGCTCTGGCCGTGAACACATTAGCATTAACTTAAATCTGTTGCTTTGTTTACAACAAGAGATATTCGCTTGTGCTTTCTGCCTAAATGGAACCAGTTAAAGGCATCCAAGGCCTTAAAGAGTGAAATTTACAACACGGACAGCAGCCATTCACTGTATTGAGGCTCCTCTGGCTATTGTTTTTGCATTTCCTCTTAGTTATATCTTTTTTAAATAAGTAATACCTTTCATTGAAGCCCTTGTCTCTCCATATTAGAAATATTAACAATTTCTCTTTTCTGTTTTCTTTTTGCCCACCATAACCTGAAACTTAAAATAAGAAATCAGCTAGAGGGCTCCTTGAAGATGTCACCATTTAGAAATGTCACACATGCAGCCATTTGTTTCAGAGCTAGAGAGTGCAGGCTCTTTGGAACAGTGTTCCAATTATTCTTGTTGAAACCACTCAAAGCCACCAGAACTAATTTCTTCCAATATATCACTATAGTATAATGTCTAGATTGAAAAGATGCCCTCACTAGACCAGTAGAAACTGATTATTACACATTAAGGATATAATCAGAGATCCTCTGTATTATAGGCAAGGTTTCTAAAAAATGTAATTAAACAACACCCAATCTAATTAATTATGTTTCTTGCTTTTACAAATAGCATGAATTACATGTGACATTTATTCTTACTTATTTTGATTTCAAACAAATATGTGAATCTCACCCTGACCAAAATTAGACTGAATAATTAACAGATGGATATTCTAATTCCATTATAGGAAAGCATAACATTGTGTTACCTTTTAAATCTCAATACACTCATCAGCAGGCATTGTAATGCCCTGTATATTCTATCAATCAGTAAGTATTTTTTAAATCTCTTTTATGTCTAGCAGCAATCTAAAGAGAGTAAGTTCAGCTGAAAATTTATTTTAAACATCTCTTAAATTTTTTTTTTTAAGTTTATTTATCTATTTTCAGAGAGAGAGAGAGTGAGCTGGGGCAGGGCAGAGAGAGAGGAAGAGACAGAATCCCAAGCAGACTCTGTGTTGCCAGCATGGAGCCTGATGCGGGGCTCAATCCCACAAACCATGAGATCATGACCTGAGCTGAAATCAAGAGTCGGATGCTTAATCAACTGAGCCACCTAGGCAGCCCTAAATATCTCTTAAATGGTTTAAATATGTCCCCATGAATAGGGCCTATGTAAAGAAAGAATATTAATATGACTCAGACAACGACCCAGGGGCACCTGGCTGGCTCAGTAGGTAGAGTATGCCACTCTTAATCTCAGGGTTGTAAATTCAAGCCCCAGGTTGGATGTAGAGATTACTTAAAAATAAAATCTTATAAAAAAAATAAAAAGAAAAAAATAAAAGAAAAAGAAAACTACCCAAATGGGAAGAAGCTTCTCAATGCTACTGTGGTATTTGTTTGCCATAATTGAATGATTGAATAATGATCACTTTACTAATTAAGGTGGTCCACATTCCCAGTAAGGCAAGATTGGAAAACTAATAATCAGGTATTTGAGATCTCATCACATGACCCACAAAGAACATGCTACTCCCCTAACAAAATAAAACTTAATTTTCTTTCAAAGGACATTCCAACATATTCCAAGATATTCTTAGGAAAGAAATGCAAAATTGTAGTGATTTTACTAGTAGTACCACAGCTAAATAAAATGAAAAATCACCTAAAATTGGAAAAAAAAATTATAGAAAAATGCTTTCTCCTTAAGTTAGGTGATTGTGAAAGGTACACTGAGTCAGGAGAGCGGGGTTCTGGTCCTGATTCTGTCACTCATCACATGTATGACTCGGGCCACTTTGCCCTCTGTAAAATAAGCAGATGGACTGTCAGTCCTGAGGGTCTGTTCTACTTCTAAGTCCCTAACTGCGTATGCCTTCCCTGAAAAGTAGAAATCTGGGGTGTAGATAGCCCCTGTGCATTAATCACAGTCTGCCAAAAATGACAATGAAGACAAGGAAACAGAGGCATTAAGCAAAGCTTTTGTGAGTGAGATAGGGAAATGAGTCATTTTCTTCCATTTCTTTTCATAAGAGTATATTAATTTTTGAAGAAAAGAAATTCTAAAACACCCATAAACTGGCATCTCTACCCTGAGAAGCAGGTTGGTGTGTCCTTGCAGAGATGAGGGCTCCTCAGTTTTATCACCAAAGAATCGATGGGCCAAAGCATGGGCATCAGTTCATCGGGCTTCCCTAGACAGAGATACAGTATTTGGCAGCTAGCCAAAAAAGGGGGTGTGGTCTAGGGCTGGGTCAGTAAGAGTACTTCTGAAAACATTTCTCACACTATGCTCACCTACTCTCCTCCAGCAAGTACCAACTGCATATCCTACGCCCTTTGTCCCCTCTTCTGAAATGGCTAACGAAATTACAAGCAGTAATAAGGACCCTGTCCAGAATAAATCTAGCTCCACTCAACAATATGGAGGGAGAACAAGATGGGGTGGGGCAGGAAAGAGAGGTACAGCTTCATTTTATTTGGCTTGTACTCTGCTTCCACGGGGCTCAAACGATGAATTAGAACCCTCTCTGCACTTAGTGCTTACGCAGTTCATTGGAATAAAATGGCAAGTGAATGAATAATCCATGTTCACAACACTATGGGTGGGGCAAGCTCTCGTCTGTTGTTTGACGTTCTGTGACTTAAATCATCTATTGCAAAAGCCTACAAAAAAGAATGGATCGCATCTAAGCATACTTGCTTTGCTCCCATCCCACTGTCTTTCCCACCCAAAAGTTTCTTCGATACCTAAATGTTTCTAGAATCAGGCTTTGACCCCAACGCCTACAGTTAATGCAGAGACTCAAAGAAAAGACTAGGGTTATTCCTAAAACCCAAACAAACAAACAAACAAAAAGAATAAATATTTCCCAATGCTTAAAGACATAGCCTAAATAATTATTTGTTTATGTCTTTCAAGTGGACATCCCACACCTTGACCTAAAACTCTGTCAAGTGTTCATAAAAGCGCCCAGGCAAATAAACAATCTCTTCCCCTAAGTTTCCTTTTGTAGCCCCTTGCAAGAGACTTATTTTCAGTCTCTAAAACACATTCAGTGTTACATGCCCAGAAGGAACAATAAGATGTTACTGAGTATATTCCCTTGCTCTCCAAAAAGGCCACACCTAAACATTACAGAGGTAAGGATCTCTCCTGATCCATGAGTGTGGGAATGTGATGCTTGTTACCAGCAAAACAACAAAAAACAGTGCTTAGAAATCTGCCCTGCTTGCACTTCTCACCACTCTTTAACGGGGCTTTGCAAGCAGTAAAAACAATTTGCTTGCTGGGAAAAGGGAGAGAAAACTCCATCATTCTTCCATTACTGGCACCTGTGCTGCCAGCTGACACTACCTCATATAAAATTGACCATTAAAAAGCAATATACTAACAGCATTTCAGTTTACCAGTAATTCCTCAAATCTACATGCTCCTCACTGCTGGTTCACCCTGCTTTCTTTCCCATCACCTACTTACCCAAAGCCAAAAAAAGAGGGGGAAACCACTAAATATTTCTCCGGCACAGACACAGCCAGTATCTTAACATAAACAGTGCTTCTGACCAAGAGAGACACCACCCTCTTTCCCCTCTCCCTGTTTACCATACAGAGAACACCAGGACCACTCAGGGGTGTGAGAATCTGAAATCAATTGAATCGAACCACATCTAAAAAATCTACCCCACAATTACAAAAATAGAAAATGCAATTCAGAAAAACACATCACCGTGGAGAGCAAACCGAAATCTGGGCTGGGGGACATTTGCACATCAGCGCTGCCTATCAACTCCAGGATGGCATGGAAAGGCGCTCTGCCCAGCCCAGATCCTGGGAGAGTGTTCTACAAAGGGCTTCCAGTAACCCCCATCAACACCAACACTTCCTCCCCGCTTCCAGAATGCTCTGAATAAAAACCTTCTTTAAGTACTTACTGGGAGCAGGAGCTTCTCTGTGCAATGTAACTGTGAGTCACACAGCAGGAGGGGCCCCGGAGCAGGGCAAACCGGAGAGCCCCCAGCTTCCCTGCAGGCTGGTGTCTATGAGACAGCAGCCCCGGAGCCGACTTTCCCATTACAGCCTCAGACGGTAATCCATGTGCTTTCGGCGGGCCAGTCCCAGCGGCCCACGGAGCACCACATGATCCGCTCTGACATCAGATCAGCCAGACGTGACAGCCGTCCGCCAGCCTCTTCTACACTCGTGGGCTGCATCATTTGGGTGCCTTTGGCTTACATTTAAGCAGGTGGTACAGAGTAAGGAATTGTTTTCTCACAAAAAAAATTTTTTTTGCCTGATTCCTTCTGTTTCTAACACAAGGAAGAAATAAGCAAGAAAAGCACTGGGATGTGTTTGCAGCCAGAACTTAGCAGATATATGGGAAGTAGCTGAAGTTCCACACCTAGTTCAGAGAAGGTGAAAAATGAGCTACCACCAAGATGCCAAGAACCATGGGAGTAATTTCATCTGCAAATCACTACCACCTCCCCCCCCCCCCACTGACCTTTCAGTAGATATATATGTGTACATGTCCTAAAATATAGGTGGGTTGTGTGTGAATTTTATTTAAGCTAGTCACTACTGGTTTTCTTTCATGGAATTTCTCAGGGAGGTAACCACTAGATTCAGTGCCATGTGCAATAATTCCTCACATACAGTCCAACAGAAATAGACTTACAGACTTAGGTAAGTAGAAATTCAGAATCATCGATTCATGCTTGCATTCATTCATTCAATAACCATTTATTGATCACCTACTAAGCACCTACTACAAAGGTGGCTAGTAGATTTAGGGGCAGGGTATTTGAATCTTCAAATAAGATTTCTTTTTATTTGGCACAGGGTTTCTAATTCTATTTCTGTGATAAGTCAAAGAAATAATGGCTCTCTCAAGGCTCCTTATAACATGTTTTGTGTCTAATACTGAATCTGAAGGCTAGTAATAAAACTATGTTTCATCTCAGTTTCATTATAATAAATGGCAATAAATGTAACATTTAAGGTAAGAATAACAACAATTATTAAGCTTTTATGAAGCAAAATCATAGCCAAGTAAGGCAGCAGTAACCAGAAGCATACTTCTTCCCTGGTCAAGAGGAGAATTCACTTTCTTTGTCTAATTTAACTGTATTACTTCCTGTGAGTTTGGTTTATCAACTGTATTTCAGATATTTATGTAGAAACAGGAGGTCTCTACATGCACCTTGGTATTATTTACAGTGACACAGTGTAAATAGGTGTTAAACATCATAGGTGTTCAACAAGTAGTGAGAATAAATTAATTGACTCAAACAGTTTTATTGTTTATATGGCTTATTCCCAATAGAAATCAAATGGAAATTAGCTGCCTCATGGAATCACATATTGAATTCCATAGTCAGAAGCAACCTGGTCACCTTCTCAGGAGAAAATATCAAAAACTTGATACAAAACAAGCAGAAGATTTAAATATTATATATATATATATATATATATATATATACACACATATGTGTACATGTGTATATATTTATATATAGTGACAAATAGGTTATTATATTAATAATCATATAGCTTAATAGATTATTCAATTGTCCCCATAACAAAGAGGATATGTAGATACTGTTTAAATATTGATGTTGTAGCTTTAGTAAATACATACAAAAATATTGAAATCCACTTTAAATGTAAGGAACAAAGACAAAATAATGAAAACCTTGTTTATCATTATTTTGTTATTATTCTGTGAGAGCATATTAATAAACTAAGATATAAGCAAATGAAAGTGATACTCTTTTGCTTGAGAAATACCTTTCTGTTTAGGGTTTCTTGGCATTTTTCTCACCTTTGACTTTATGAACATAATTAATTTTGAACATTTTAAAATAACACTCTAGAAATGTGTCTGTACCTGGTGATCTTTTGCCACTGCCTCTAATTATGTGGGCAAACTAAAGTGTGAAATTTGGCCTCACGGACGAAATGCTCCTTCCAAAATCTACACAGCTAATAAACATTTAATATTCGCTTGACTCTCACTGACACCGCTAAAACCCTAGTTCAAACGACCATCGTCATGTGTCTCCTAGATTCTGGCAACTGCTTCCACTCTGTCCTCCAAACAGCAAGCAAAATATTCTTAAACTGAATCACTCGTTGACTCAAAACCCTCCACTGGTTTCCACCTCGTTTAATTCCTTGCTATGGCCTCTAAAATGCTCCAATAATATGTATAAGATGTTTCTCAAGTGATTTTCCTCTCGAGTACATAACTGAACATTATTCTCCTCGGCGGAGTAATTGTTAAGCAGTTAACACATTTTCTGGAATTGATTTATTTCATTAAAACAGATTAGCAGAAATGGAAATTATTGAATCAAAGGATGTGGTCTGTTCCGAAGTGACAGGGTTCAAGCTAGATAAACAGTTCCTGTCTAAACACCGCAGTTCCCAGCTCCCTTCCAGCTAAGTGGGGCCTTGTTAGCAGAATTCTGCCTCTCTTCCTTAAGAGAATAGTGCCTGTCCTGGACTTCTTTCTCTCCTCTTCATACAACCTGGAACCCGGACTTGCCTGTGACCTAGTTTGAACCACACAGCTTTAACACTTAGGAAACGACAGAGCAAGGGAATGAAGAGAACCAGGTACCTAAATGACCACAGAAAGGAGAGCTGCCCTTCCAACCTGGACTACTCACTCTCAACCTGTTGTAGGAGAGAATCTTTTTTTTTTTTTTAATTTCAAGAGATCTCATTTGGTACCTCTTTGTCACCGTATCATAGGCTCTATCCTAACTAGTAAGAATGGTTGCAACTTTTTAATATTGTAGCATAATTCATATTGCCCAATTACTTAGCAGAAAGCCAAATATCAAGTGTCATTCCTACCAATGTGTACAAGATCACATTTTTTCTACATTTTTACTACATTCATGTTGAAGCTTATTTCTTCTAAGGAAAATCTAATTTGGTCAAGAAAAAATAGTATATATTCAATTTTTTTAGTAAAAGGAAGTTGAACATGATTCAGTATTTACTATCCATAGGTATTCCACCTTTTGACAATGGCTTATTCATGTTTTTTGTTTGTTTTTGCTTTTGTTTTTAAGTAATCTCTAAACCTAACATGAGGCGTGAACTCATAAGCCTGAGATCAAGAGTCACATGCTCTACCAACTGAGGCAGCGAGGCAACACTATACATGTTGTTTTTACTTTTGTTAGAATTTTATTACTTTTCTTGTCCATTCTGTTGACCGTCATGGTTTGTCTTTCAATTCTGCTTTCAGGAAACATGTTGAAATGTTTTATTATCATCAAATTTGTAATTTTTCTATTGAAATTTGCTCCTTTGAAAACTCTCTTAATGCTCACATTTTGAACCCTCAATACCTTTTCCCACTAAAAAGAACCAAGACTCTTTGGAGAAAAGGCTGATTTCAGATCTGAGGCAGAACATGTGTAACATGAGCTTAAGACATTATTTTATGCCAGAAGTAAAGAAACTATAGAAGAGCATAAACATCATGTCA
This sequence comes from Herpailurus yagouaroundi, assembly GCF_014898765.1. Taxonomy (NCBI): domain Eukaryota; kingdom Metazoa; phylum Chordata; class Mammalia; order Carnivora; family Felidae; genus Herpailurus; species Herpailurus yagouaroundi. Next base: position 73,086,889 of record NW_024412376.1, read on the forward strand.
AAAAATGTAGGAATCAATTTGGGGAGGCTCCTACAGGCCAACTTCATCTAGCTACTGTGGCTACACAAAAAGCCACACCAAACTTTACTTACAACAACATACATGTTCTCTCAAATTTTCAGTGTGGGCAGAGTTCAGTGGGTCAACTGGTGTCTACTCCACTCACATCAACTGATCATCTCAAAAGCTAAAGGCTGAAATCTGAAGGCTCACCCATCCATTCATATGTTTGTTGCCTGGCCTGGAACAACTAAGGGATGAAACAATCAGGACTCTCTAGTCATCTCCTATATCTCTATGTTGTCTCTCCATATGCTTTCTCTTCTTTGGTGTGGGGGCTTCAGGGTGGTTGGATTTCACTGAAAGCACATATCCCTAGAGAGGGCTGGGCAGAAGCAATGGAGAAATGTCAATATCACTTTATAAGAAGAACATGTGGGGGCGCCTGGGTGGCTCAGTCGGTTGAGCATCTGACTCGGTTTCGGCTCAGGTCATGATTTCGTGCTTTGTGAGTTTGAGCCCTGCATGGGGCTCTGCACTGACAGCGCGGAGCCTACTTGGGATTCTCTCTCTCCCTCTCTCCCTCTCTGCCACTCCCCTGCACGTGCTCACTCTCTCTCAAAAATAAATAAAATAGGGGCTCAGTCGGTTAAGCGTCCGACTTCAGCTCAGGTCATGATCTCACAATTCGTGAGTTTGAGCCCCACGTGGGGACTCTGAGCTGTCAGCACGGAGCCTGGAACCTGCTTCGGATTCTGTGTCTCCCTCTCTCTCTGCCCCTCCCCCGCTCATGCTCTGTTTCTGTCTCTCAAAAATAAATAAATGTTGGGGCGCCTGGGTGGCGCAGTCGGTTAAGCGTCCGACTTCAGCCAGGTCACGATCTCATGGTCCGTGAGTTCGAGCCCCGCATCGGGCTCTGGGCTGATGGCTCGGAGCCTGGAGCCTGTTTCCGATTCTGTGTCTCCCTCTCTCTCTGCCCCTCCCCCGTTCATTCTCTGTCTCTGTCTGTCCCATAAATAAATAAAAACGTTGAAAAAAAAATTTTTTTTAATAAATAAATGTTAAAAAAAAATTAAAGAAGAATAAATAAATAAATAAATAAACATTTAAAAGAAGAAGAAGAAGAAGAAGAAGAAGAAGAACATGTAGGACCAAATATATTGGTATAGCATTCTTAGGTGAATACAGTCTGTGACAGATTCATAAAGAATACTAAAGAATAATAAATAATGATTAATCCACTTGAATATATAAAAATCCTAATGATACTTTAACACAAAAATAAAAAAGAACATATTTGCCACTAATTGAGAAGAAGTTCAATTCATCATACCAGCTCTCTGACTTGAAAATTTGTAGAGAGAGATTTTAAGTACTATTTCTTTACCACATGAAACTCTATATCAGAGGAACAGTTGGCTTCAGTTGATGAGAAGAAGCTCTTCTTGATAGAAGAATCTTAATGAATGAAAAAGGATTGACAGAATTGGAAAAATCACCATTTTGCAATCTGTAATGGAATAACTGGTTCAGGGAGGAGTCAGCAACGGGTGCTAAAAGTGCTGTGTATGGGGCGCCTAGCTGATTCAGTCAGTAGAACATGTGACTCTATCTTAAGGCCATGAGTTGAGGCCCCAGATTGGGCCTAGACATTACTTAAAAAAAAAAAATTGAATATAAGGTTGACAAAGACTGGATAACAATCTGCTGCCAGGTTGTCTCCACACAGAATATTTACTTGTCTCAAGGGGAAAACTCTTAACTTCCCAATGGAGTGATGTGGCATTTTTCACAGTAACAATGAATCTAATGACGGAGGTTAACATAAAGACAAGTAGGTAGTATGCAACTCCTGATATGGCACAATATAACGTTCACAGCATCACTCATGAAATAGTCTTGACAAGAATGTTTTACCTGACACCTGACTGTAGTCACAACTTTAGATAGAAATGTCCATGGGGTGCCTGGGTAGCTCAGTCGGTTAAGTGTCTAACTCCCACTTAGGTTGTGATCTAATGGTTTGTGAGTTTGAGCCCTACATCTGGCTCTGTGCTGACAGTGTAGAGTCTGCTTGGGATTTTCTCTCTCTCTCTCTCTCTCTCTCTGCCTCTCCCCTGCTCGCTCTCTTGCTCCCTCTCAAAATAAATAAACTTTAAAAAAAAAGTCCAGTTTACAGGAAATACAATGGAAAGTAAACCAGAATTTCAATGTAAGTAAACAATCATATAAATCCAGAAGGTAGAATTCTACCAGAAAATTGACCCAGTCTCTTCAACAAGAAATTATAATGAGGTTCTGGTTTAAGATGGCAAGATAGGAAGATACTGAACTCACCCCCTCTTGCAGACTCACCAAATCTACAGCTATATATGGAACAATTTTCTCTGGGGAAAAAAAAAGGACTAAAAAACTGATAAATAGTGCCTTCACATCAGGCAAATGAGAGGGAAAGCACAACAAGGAAGAAAGTCTAAGATGCAATAGTGCTATAAACCCCACCTCCTGGTTAGACAACCCACAGTCAGGAGGGAACTCAAACCAGGAGCTTCTATCTAAAGAGTGAAGGGTTTTACCCTACATTAGACACCCCAACTTTTAAGACCAGCACCTGAGAGATGAGCCCCCAAAACACTTGGCTTTGAAGGTCAATGGGACTTATGCCCACAAGATCCTGGGTCTGTGTGTGCCAAACTGAGGAATACTCTTAAAGGGCCTGTGTGCAGACTCACCCACTCCAGGGCCAAGAAACAGCCCTTTGAAAAATGCCCAGACTTTATGTGAAAGAAACTCATTTCCTAATTGTAAAGTATTGGTCTGAGGGACAGGGGCCAGCTAAGATATTCTCTGGGGGTAGCAGGCTGTTACTGCTCTTACACTGCACTTTTAAAACCAGTAGGCACCATCCTTTTTTTTTTTTTTTTTCTCCCTTTCCCACGGGTACCATCTTTATGCTCTAGTCAGCAGGCACCATCTTGGACACTCACCCTTTGCCTTGCTAACACCAGAAAGGGCCTTTTTCTCCACCCACTTCCCTTTTTTTTCTTTTTATTTCCCCTATTCCTTTTTCTCTTTTTCTTTTTATTTTCCTTTCTTTTTCTTTTTCCTTTTATGGGTGGGTGCCATCTTTGCCATTCTTCCTCTGCTTCAATCCAGCCAGTGTCATCTTTACACACTCCCTCTCTTGTACTCCAGAGCACCGGTATCTCCCAGAGGGTAGCTTCTACACATTTATGGTGCTCCAGTTTCTACATCTGGTGACCCAGTTTTTGCTGCTGCCACCCAGGGAATGCCCCCTTGAGGATCTGGCTCCAGAAACCAGAAAGACTTACATTCTTGGGTCCCATGGGACTGTCACAATCTAAGAGACATTTCTTTTTTTTTTTTTTATGTTTATTTATTTTTGAGTGTGTGTGCACGAACAGGGGCAGGGCAGAGAGAGAAGAAGATACAGAATCCAAAGCAGGCTCAGGCTCCCAGCTGTCAGCACAGAGCCTGATGTGGGGCTTGAACTCACAAACCATGAGATCATGACCTGAGCTAAAGTCAAACGCTTAACCTACTGAGCCACCCAAGACATTTCTTGACAGACTACCACCCCTAAGGCACTGCACAGGCAGCAGACCGAAACATACCCCTGGACTTTCTGTGAAAAAGGCCTATCTCTTGTCCAAGAGTTTTTACCTGAGGGGCAGGCTTCTTGTTCTGCACATTCATAGCAGCTTACGGTACAGAGGCTGATGAAGACAGTCTTTGCAACGCTCCCTCTGCCTCACTCCACCTCAATAGTGTCTTCCAGAATAGATCTTATACCTTTGTGGTTTCATGATTATTGGTGTTGCTTTTAGGGGACTCCTCTACATCGCCCGGTCCCAGTGACCAGCAAGGGTTATATTCGCAGGTCCCACAGACCTACAACCAATGGAGAAAGGACTCAAACAGCTACCACCCCCAGGGCTCAGCAAGAGACAACAGACCCAGGTGCTCGATGTTTCTGCAAAAGAGACCTATTAGCTTCTCCTCAGACCTGCAGCCTGAGAGACAGGCTTCTAATTAAACACACATCTAAAGGCTGACCGTAAACCTCTCCTGGGACTTCAGAGCACAGGCATTATCCTCACACTCTCCTTCTGCCGTGCTCTAGAGAACCAGCGCCTCTTGGAGGGGAGCTGTGATATGTGTCTGCTGACCATTTTTACGACTGGTGCCTGGTTTTGTCGGCTGCTCCAGAGGGGTGACCTCTTGATTGCCTGGCTCTAGTGGCCAGTGGAGGAGGGGGAGGGAGCTGCATTCCTGAGTCCCATGAGACTGACAATTAGAAAAACAGTTCTTGGCAGGCTACCACCTCCAGGGCACTGCACGGACAGCATGCTAAAACACACCCCTAGCCTTTCTGTGAAAGAGGCCTGCGTGCTAGTCCTGGAGCGTAGGCCCCAGGGGCAGCCTTCAGGTTGGGCACCATCTAGAGGCTACCGAAGTGCTCTCAGGGAACGACAGCAATGTAAGCCAAGGAAGGCCATCTACGCGTCATCCATCTGCCTCAGTACAGCTGGCTGGTATCTTCTAGAAAGGAGCTTGTCTACTTGTCTGGAGCCCTAAATTTTTGCAACTGCTGATAGAAAACCACCCCACTTACAATTGCATCAAAAAAATACCTGGGAATAAATTTAACCAAGGAAGTAAAACACCTGTACACTGAAAACTACGATACTCTGATGGCAGAAATTGAAAAGAACACAATTAAATGGAAAGATGTTCCATACTCATGAACTGTAAGAATTAATATTGTTAAAATGTTCACACTACACAGCAG